>NW_024070187.1:81241789-81978918 GCF_014754425.2 Oryx dammah | reverse complement strand
CAACCTAGATGTCCATCAGCAGATGAATGGATAAGAAAGCTGTGGTACATATACACAATGGAGTATTACTCAGCCATTAAAAAGAATACATATGAATAAGTTCTAATGAGGTGGATGAAACTGGAGCCGATTATACAGAGCGAAGTAAGCAAGAAAGAAAAACCCCAATACAGTATACTAACACATATATATGGAATTTAGAAAGATGGTAATGATAACCCTGTATGTGAGACAGCAAAAGAGACACAGATGTAAAGAACAGAATTCTTTTTTTTACCCAGATCCCATGTACCATGAAGCCCAGAGCTCTCTTTGTGAGCCTGTCTCCTTTATGCACATCCTTTCTAGGCAACTGATTTCTTCCCATGGCTGTAAATGCTTTCTTTGAGCTCATACTTTTCAAATTTATTTCTCAAGCCCAGGCCAGTTTTTTGGAACCTCAGACAGCTTGCAGATGGCAATTTGAGGGTTAGAGGGAAAAGATTGGAGATTGAGAACTTTCTACTTTGTAACTAATGAACAGACCCTCATCTGCCTAATTGTGGCTGCCCTATACACTTTCATCATTTTCCCTCTATATAAGAAGAGGCAATGCAATTTCTTAGTGGCCATTGAAGGCTATTTGACATAGGGGAGGCAATAAATGTGAATTTCATGACAGTCTTTTGGTTTCAGGCCAGAATCCCTGCTAGTACATCACCTCTTGTCAAAGGAGGGATGAGGACTAAGTCATGGAGAGCTACTTCACATTTGAATTCATTTACAAAGTCTACATAAGACTGTATTGAATTCCTGTTGTATTGGGTTGTAGAATCTTCAAATAAGGGCAGCCTGAAAAATCCTAAAACTTAGAGATCTTGTGCTTCATTCCTTGTAAGTTGCTTGGCTGAGAATTGGGTGCCTACAAAGCTTTCTGAGGTCGTGGTTACTTTTACAGAGGAGAATAATGAGCAAGGTTCCATGGATGGAGAGAGTCTTTTTTATTATTATTATTTTAATTTTAATCGGAGGCTAATTACTTTACAATATTGTAGTGGTTTTTGCCATACATTGACATGAATCAGCCACGAGTGTACATAAGTTCCCCATCCTGAACCCCACTCTCTCCACCTCTCTCCCCATCCCATCCCTCAGGGTCATCCCAGTGCACTAGCTCTGAGCACCCTGTCTCATGCATCAAACCTGGACTGGCGATGTTTCACATATGATAGTATACATGTTTCAGTGCTATTCTCTCAAATCATCCCACCCTCGCCTTTTCCCAAAGAGTCCAAAAGACTGTTCTATATACCTGTGTCTCTTTTGCTCTCTCGCATACAGGGTCATCGTTGCGATCTTTCTAAATTCCATATATATGCGTTAGTATGCTGTATTGGTGTTTTTTCTTTTTGACTTACTTCACTCTGTATAATAGGCTCTGCTCCAGTTTCATCTACCTCATTAGAACGGATTCAAATGTATTCTTTTTAATGGCTAAGTAATATTCCATTGTGTATATGTACCACAGCTTTCTTATCCATTCATCTGCCAATGGACATCTTGGTTGCTTCCATGTCCTGGCTATTATAAACAGTGCTGTGATGAACATTGGGGTACATGTATCTCTTCCAATTCTGGTGTCCTTGGTGTGTATGCCAAGCAGTGGCATTGCTGGGTCATATAGCAGTTCTATTTCCAGCTTTTTAAGGAATCTCCACACTGTTCTCCAGAGTGGCTGTACTAGTTTGCATTCCCACCAACAGTGTAAGAGGGTTCCCTTTTCTTCACAACCTCTCCATGGAGAGACTCTTAAACCATGCAAACTGCCTCACACTTAATACATCCAAACCAAATTCTCGATTTCTGCTCACAAAAACTTTTTTTGCTCTAGTTTTTCCCATTTTGATCTTGAGCATCACAGTCCAAGTTATCCCAAAATTCCTCTCCCTCACTTAATACATGCAAATAATTGGTAAGTCTCATCATTTCTACTTCAGTTCAGTTCAGTCACTCAGTCGTGGCCAACTCTTTGCAACCCCATGAATTGCAGCACGCCAGGCCTCCTTGTCCATCACCAACTCCCAGAGTTCACCCAAACTCACGTGCATCGAGTAGGTGATGCCATCCAGCCATCTCATCCTCTGTCGTCCCCTTCACCTCCTGCCCCCAATCCCTCCCAGCATCAGAATCTTTTCCAATGAGTCAACTCTTCACATGAGGTGGCCAAACTATTGGAGATTCAGCTTTAGCATCAGTCCTTCCAAAGAACACCCAGGACTGATCTCTTTTAGAATGGACTGGTTGGATCTCCTTGCAGTCCAAGGGACTCTCAAGAGTCTTCTCCAGCATCACAGTTCAAAAGCATCAATTCTTCGGCATTCAACTTTCTTCACAGTCCAACTTTCACATCCATACGTGACCACTGGGAAAACCATAGCCTTGACTAGACGGACCTTTGATGGCAAAGTAATGTCTCTGCTTTTGAATATGCTATCTAGATTGGTCATAATTTTCCTTCCAAGGAGTAAGTGTCTTTTAATTTCATGGCTGCAATCACCATCTGCAGTGATTTTGGAGCCCCCCAAAATAAAGTCTGACACTGTTTCCACTGTTTTCCCATCTATTTCCCATGAAGTGCTGGGACCAGATGCCATGATCTTAGTTTTCTACTTACAAAATATTAATATATTCCAAATTTATCTTTACTTTCCCACTGTCACCATTTTTGTCCAAGAGACATCCTGTTTTACCCAAACTCTGGCAATGGCCTTATTGATAGCCTCTCTTCTCTTGGCTCTATTTTATATTACATTTTACTCAATAGATCAAATAAAAATTTGGGAGAAAAAAGAACACATTACTCCTTTGCTTAAACCTTTTAATGACTTAGCAGTTCCTTTAAAATAACATAAAAAAATTCTTCACCTGTCATTCAAGTTCTAGGGTGATCAGTCTGCACTTAACTCATCATTGTCATCCCAAGGCCTTTTCTTCTTGTTCATTTGGCTTGGCCTCCTTGGACTTCTATCTGGTTTAAATATGTCCAGTTTTCCTTAACTCACTTTGGTTGAGATCATTTATGACCATATTTACTATTGTCTCATTATTCATTTTTTATCCTTTAATTCACTTATTCAATAAACACTATATTAGTTCCTACTGTGTGTCAGGAAGTTTTGTGACTGCTAGAGATAATAGCAGTTAACAGAAAAAAAAAATTACTGGTAAGGATCTTACATTCCAGGTATAGGGTTGTGAGGAAGAAAAAGTAAACATGTGTAGAGTATGTTAGGTGTTGGTAAGTGCTATTGGAGAACACTAAGAATGGCTGAAAGAGTAGGAGGAGGTGCCTATTTTATAGCATGAAATGTTTAAATTTCCCTAATAAGTTTATGTTTGAGGATTTACTCCAAGAAAACACCATAGTGATCTGTGAGACTATCTGGTAAAAGAGTGTCCAAACAAAGAGAACAGCAAATAGAAATGTTGTTATGTCAGAGAGGTCTTGAGATGTTTGTGTAATAGCATGGAGGCAAGTGTGGCTAAAACAGGTAGAGAGAGAGAGTGAGTGATTATGAGTGACTGAGTGAGAGAGACAATTGGCTGGAGATGTAAAGAGAGAGGGAAATCTGTGTGTATGAATTCAGACCAACAAATAAGGTAGGACTTTTTGAACTTTCACGTATTTGTAGAATTTTTAGCAAAAGTATGACATGATCTGATTATGTCTTAAATCATCACTCTGAGTGCTTTGCAGAACATAGGGGCTGACCAAAATATTACTGTACCAGAGAGGAGGCTACAAGAATAATCCAGGATTGAGATGCTAGGAACCTGAGTCAGGTGGGCAGCAGTGGAAATAGTGAAATAGTTGGATTCTGAAAAGAGTTAGGAGCCAGTGTGTTAGTCATTCAGTCGTGTCCTATTCTTTGTGACTCCATGTGTGGTAGGCCACTAGACTCCTCCATCCATGGGATTCTCCAGGCAAGAATACAGGAGTGTGTTGCCATACCCTTCTCCAGAACTGAGATAATTTTCTGACCGGTTAGATGATAGATATAAAAGTATTCAGGTAATCTCAGAGATTTTGTGCTAAGCTCTGTAGGATGAGAAAAATGTGGGAGAAGAAAAATCAGTAGTATAGTGATATGGGATCAGGAATTTATTTTTGGACAGATTAGTAGGGAATGTTAGTTAGAAATCAAGTAATGATTTGTATAAGCAATTTATTCTGATGCTGGAGTCAATAAGAGGCATCCTGACTGGAGATATAAATTGAAGGGTCATTATTTGTATACTTCTGCTGCTAAGTCGCTTGAGTCGTGTCCGACTCTGTGCGACCCCATAGACGGCAACCCACCAGGTTCCCCGTCCCCGGGATTCTCCAGGCAAGAACCCTGGAGTGTGTGGCCATTTCCTTCTCCAATGCAGGAAAGTGAAAAGTGAAAGTGAAGTTGCTCAATCGTGTCTGACTCTTTGCAACCCCATGGACTGCAGCCTACCAGGCTCCTCCATCCATGGGATTTTCCAGGCAAGAGTACTGGAGTGGGTGCCATTGCCTTCTCCTTATTTGTATACAGACGATATTTAATATCATGAGATATGTTAGACATTGAAAAAATAAATTATTCTCAAAATGAGTTGAAAATTAAAGAGGCACCCTTTGTTCTGTGGATAAACAAAAAACAAGCAACACAACTAATACTGGTGGATATTCTAACTTTTTTGGATATATTAATAGAACATTAATAATAATAATAAACTAATATTTTTTTGATATGTAGGACACAAGTATAAATTATTAAAATAGAAAAATGAGAAGAAATAGATGATTTGGGGAACAAAAGAAAAGCTGAAAGATATTTTTAGTTAATAGATTTGATACTGTGTTTCAATCTGTAAAACAAGAATAGAATGTTCTAAAAAAAGGAGCTAGAGATGGTATATGAGCTGAAGTCTTGCTGAAGTGTACAGTGAGATGAGTAAAAAGAATCACAGGACACTGTGTTATTTTAGAAAACTGAGAGTAAAGGAATGCTCTTAAAAGCTTGTGTAGATAAAGAAAAAACAAATTAAAATGAAACAGGAATCATTCTGGTACCAGGAAATGCTCAAAAATCTAAAGAAAAATTATTTTATCCTAGAATTTTGTATCAGCAAAATTTTTACTTTTGGAATTCAAGGACTCAGAAAATAAACTTCTCCTTCACTTTTTATTAAAGTGTTACTTAAAGTTATAATCTGGTGGAAGGTAGATAGTAAAAAATGAGATTCCAAAGATTTGATATTTTTCTTAAAATTCTAGAACAATTTAAGGAGGTGGTAAAGACAATTAATATATGCACAAATAAAATGGCATTTGATAACCCTAGGAAAAAGTAAGATCACAAAAACATCTATATGAGGGAAAAATATAACCCAGTACAATGAACAAAAACCTCTAGCGCTAACCACTCTTTATTGATTTTCAGACTTAGAACAATGCAGAAGTGATTTAATTGAGAACAAACTGTAAATAGTATCAACTTGAGACAGATAAAAGTAGAGGCATCAAAATTAGAAGTTGGAAGGTAGGAAAGGATAAGTTAAGGGTAGGGTAGAGGCACTCATAATTTTGTGCAAAAGAAGTCTCTATTTTTTGGAATATGAAATAAGGTTATAAGCGGATTGTGTGTGTGTGCTAAGTTGCTCAGTCATGTCTGACTCTTTGCCACCCCATGGACTGTAGCCTGCCAGGTTTCTCTCTCCATGGAATTCTACAGGCAAGAATACTTGAGTGGGTTGCCATGCCTCCTCCAGGACATCTTCCTGATGCAGGGATCAAACTAGTGTCTCCAGTGTCTCCTGCATTGGTGAGTGTGTTCTTTACCACTTGCACCACCTGGTAAGCCCTATAAGCAGATTATTTCTAACTGAAGAGTAGAACTGATAATATTGCCATATTAGGGAAGGAAAGGTAAGAGGTAATGAGCAAGATATAAATGAGTTATGTATGAGTTATAGCATGGTCAAAGTTATAGTTTTTCCAGTAGTCATGTAAGGATGTGAGTTGGATCATAAAGAAGGCTGAACACTGAAAAATTGATGCTTTCAAATTGTGGTGCTGGAGAAGACTCTTGAGAGTCCCTTGGATTGCAAGGAGATCAAACAAGTCAATCCTAAATGGCATTAACCCTAAATATTCATTGGAAGGACTGATGATGAAGCTGGAGCTCCAATAATTTGGCCTCCTGATGTGAAGAGCCAACTCATTGGGAAAGACCTTGATGCTGGGAAAGATTGAAGGCAATAGGAGTAGGGAGTGGCAGAGGATGAGATAGTTAGATAGCACCACCGACTCAATGGATATGAATTTGAGCAAACTCTGGGAGATAGTGGAGGATAGAGGAGCCTGGTGTGCTGCATGGGGTTGCAAAGATTTGGACATGACTTAGCAACTGAACAACAACAATGAGTTATGAATAGGAAGGCAATGAATAAAGTCTAAATATGATAAGTCAAAAAAAAATCAAACAGTTGCATGGGTGTCTTATTTATAAATATGAATCATATGGAAAACAGAAGCCAGTAAAAATGAACATTGTTAAAATTGCTATGAGCAGTAAAATTAAGCTTAGGATAGGAGAAGGAAGGAAAGGAGAAAATCATTTTAATCACAGGTCCTTTAGCATACTTTGATTTTTATCTGTGTGTGTGTAGGAACTTAATTGTTTTTGTTTGTTTTAGATTAGAAATAAAACCAAAAGTTAAAAGCATCATAATGCTTTTATTAAACAACTTTTGAAATGAGTTGCTTTTATATATATCTGATTGAGATTTTTTAATATGGAACTTGTGTATTTGCATAATATGTACAAGCTTTCTGATTTTTCTGTTTTTTTACTTCCTATATGTGTTTCTCTTTTCTCTAGAACATTGTTGAGAGGTTTTGGTATGCTTGTGTGAATGGTATAAAAGGTATGCAAATAGAATACCTTTCTGTTCTTGCTCCTCCTTCCTCTGAATTGTGAAGCTCATAATCTGTAGTTCCCTTTTATGTTAGGGTGGGTTTATTATTGAAAACACTGAAAGATTGCCTTTCCCACAGCCCATTATGTATGCTTCCTGGGAAATGCTGAACACATGTAGTGGCACAATATATATTTTAGATTAGATTTAGACTCAAAATACCAGATTATTATTGGGTTTTGCACACAGTTATGCAGAGCCTCTTTTTGTTCAGAAGGGCTAATGTCTTCAAATACACCAGAAGAAAAGGAAAAAAAACCTCAGACCTGCAGCAAATGTGGCTTGTGGTATTGTCCATCAGGCTTGCCAGTTTTATTCCAGCCAAGATGTCACTGTGAAAAAGAGAATGCTTCAAGAGGGAATGGTTCTCAAGGTTACTGTTCTATGCTAACTCCCTCTCCGTTTTTCATGTTATGTTCAGGTTGGAGCAATTTCATCCCTAGTGATGAGAAAGGAAAAGTCTCATTCCCCACCCCCACCCCCCACCCCATGCTTCTGGCAGAAGACCATGAACACTTCTCTTTGCTGCTTTTGTTCTTTGGATTTCTGTCTATCTGAGATTTGTGAGAGTGTATTTGAAAGACTTTCTATACTTCTAGTACTTAGGTGTGTAGATATTCCCTTAAAAATATGACTGATATATCTTTGTGTAGGATATGATTAAGATATAATTTGACTGTCAGTACCCTAAAGAGGAAAAGAGTTCTGTTTATATTTTATTAGGCAGGGTCATTGTTTAGGCACTTTCCTGAACCAAGATAATGATAGGTATATGTGCTTTTATTAATTAATATACACGCAAAACAAGATTACCAAGAGAAAAATTCACAGAGCCTTACCTGAAGTTCTCACAAGTAATTGTGAACAATACTTATCTGTTTCACTTACACCTCTGGTTGCAATTCCTCTCTGGGTTTACCTGGAATCCTTGGCTTGAAGAACTCAAATACATTAAATATTTAAATATTATTTCTTTTAAGGGTATAAAGAAGGACCCAAGGCTGATACCTGAAAGAACTTTGACAATTTTAACATTTAATCTTTGTGATCCCATGAATCTCCATTGATTTCAATTCTACTTGCATATTCTAGTCACCTGGGAGGTGGTTAATAAACCCTAGTAAAGTAAAGTAAAGTGAAGTCGCTCAGTCGTGTCTGACTCTTTGCGACCCCATGGACTGTAGCCTGCTATGCTCCTCCGTCCATGGGATTTTCCAGGCAAGAGTACTGGAGTGGGTTGCCCTACTTGCTATCAAAGTTCTCTGTGGGAACTTCCTTTGGCTTAGCTGGGCTGGGTTTTCACCCACTCAGGATGTTATAACAAATTCCATAAGCTTACAAATAACAGAACCTTATTTCTCACAGTTCTAGATACAGAGCAGTCTAAGATCAAAGACCAGCAGATTTGATACCTGAGGAGAACCTGTTTCTTGATACATAGACTGCTGTCTTCTTGCTGTGACCTAATATAGGAGAGAGAGGGAGAGAGAGATAGCACAAGAGCAAGCAAGCAATCATCTTAAAAGGACACTCATCTACTATGGGAACCACATCCTTATGGCCTCATCTAAACCTAATTATTTCCTACAAACCCCACCTACAAATACCATCACATTATGGGGTTAGGGCTTCAACATATGAATTTTAGGGGGATTCAAACTTTCAATCTGTAGAATTTTACTCCTGACCCCCCAGATTAATTTCTTCTCACATGTAAAAAATTATCACATCCATCCCAGCAGCCCCCAAGGTCTTAACTTGTTCCAGCATCAACTCCAAAGCCTCATCTAAATATCGCTAAATCAGATGCAGATGAGACTAGAGGCATGCTTCAACCAGATAAGCTATGTGCTTTCCTAATTACTGGTGGGTTAGGTATGGGAAAGATATCTTCATTCCAAAAGGGACAAATAGAAAAGAAGAAAGAGGAGATGTTACCTGATCAAGTTCAAAACAGGGAAAATACCATTAGATACTAAGCCTTGAGAATATCCTCGTTGGTTTGATGCTTTGCTCTCCCACTGCACAGCAATCCCACGTTAACCCGTTGGGGTGGTGGCATCAACCCATGACTTAGTGGGGGTCCCATCTCTGACCTAGTGGAGCCCTGCCCATGTGGACCTGCCGAGATGGCTCTGCTGGGTAGCAGTCCTGTCCTTTGAGACAAAGGTGGATACAGTCTTGCTCCCTGGGGGAATGGTAGCCCTAATAATCTCTGAAATCACCTTTGGAGTCCTTTTCTTGAAGGATAGAAAATGCTTGTAGCATTTCTTCATTCCATTATATTTTTTGTTTCCTGTGATCCTAGCAGCTGATGATAATGTTGTTATAATCTTATTCCAATTCCTTGCTTCTTTGTGTTGGTTGTTTAAATCCATGGTTCACACTCACATTAATTTCTCTGTCAAATAATCTGTCAGCCACACCTTTGTTATTCTCTTCTGAACATACTTCCTCATTCTTTGCAACATGGACAGGCTGAGAATTTTCCAAATCTTTAAGTTCTTGTTCCTTTTGTTTAATAACTCCTTATTCATTTCTCTCTTCTTAAATTTTACCATAAACTGATAGGAGAAACCAAGTCATTCTGTCAACACTTTGCTTAGAAATCTCTTCAGCAAAATATCCAGTTGTAGAAAAGAAGTTGTAGAGTCAACCATGAAGGCTTCTATACCAGCCTTGACTATAAGCCTCTTTACAATACTATGCCTGTTTCGGAAAAGTTGCTATTATACCAATAGCTGTAGAAAACCAAGAATCTTTTAAGAGCCTTGTAAATTCATCAACTTAATAATAACTATTAAGTTTTCTCAGGACTATTTTAGGATGGTTGCAACATTCATTATCCTTTCTTTGAAAGCATCAAGCTCTGAAACAAGAACATCATGGTTTAACAAACATTTGTTTCCAAGATTAAGTGGTGAGGGCTTTTCTCTCCTTGAGCATGTTTGGAAATTATTCCTTTATAGCTTGTAACTATGTGTCCATACTGATATATCATACAAATCAAAGAAAAATGTATCTTTTTACTAAAGCAATAGTGATAACAAATCACTGTCTTTATATGTACCATCAAACAAAAGAGGGTAGTATTTGGGTATATATTTGTATTTTATGTGACTTTTTCATCCCAAATCACCAAATGTGTTATGAAAAAATTAAAAATTAAAAGTTCACCATTTGAATAATTGTTTTTGATGAAGTAATGACATTAACATTTTACTTAACATAGTAATTTAGAGAAAGTAAAAAATCTAATCCCCAAAGCAAACAACAATGTGCATGTAATAGGCATAGGGAATTTAGAATGTTTTTGATTTCCCACATAAATACCAGATATTTTGAAAAAAATGTCAGGCAAATCCTATACCATATGCAATATGATTGTCCTAAATTTATTGTGCCACCCTTCTAAGGGCAATGAACTCTTTTACATATACTCCTTTGTCTTTGACCTTGATGCTTTGCTGTAAAGGCATTTAGCAATGGCTCCTATGTGACAGAAAAAACATCTAATTTGGCAAGTATGTACTTTATGAAATGTGATATGGCATCAATCATCATTAACCCAAATATCCCCATCACATGCAGGGTCTGACCTCATCACATCTGGTTTCCTGTTTGAAAATTCTTCACTTCGTGGAGATTTTGCTGATAACAATGCTCAGGACGATCTTTAGGCAATGGAAACTGACAAAAGATGAATTATCTGTCACTCAAGAGGATGCCCTGACCATGAAAACAATCAAGTACAACTGTCCATTATTATTATTTTTTCCCCTTGGCTTTCTTTATTTCTTGGATTAGTTTCCAGCTCAGCATCTGCTTTAAAAGCCTACTAAGAACCTCAAGAGAAAATATGAAGTAGAGGACTTCTAGTGAAATTATTCTTGGTTGTTAGCAAATGCCATCCTTTTCTCTGTGTTGCTCAAATTATATTTTGAATCATAACACATTAATTTTGCCAAAAGGGCACTTAAAAGTACACATATACCATGTGTGGATATCATAAGATGTTTCAACAGCTGTTAAATCTCTGGGCAGATTGTAAGTTTTGATTAGGAATCTCTGCTTTTGCTCTCCTTCTAAAATGTCTTAGATATTAGTAATGTGATGTCAGTAACTGAATGTGACTATATATTAGATGAAAAATATTTTATCATTTAAAATTGACCAGAAGAGTTATTTTAATATATATTTTTTCTCAGCAAGCACTAATTCTAGGCAGTTTTATAAAGGAACTGTGGTATATGAAACCATTTCCTCTTGGTTAAAGACATACAAAACAGCATTACAGCAGGCAGGTAACAGAAAATCATACTTTTCTTTTTGGCAGTTCAAGATATTTCAGGGAAGCGAGTTGGTGATGGGTAAGAGGGTCAAATCAGTAAGTGACTATTGTAACTTTGTGTGAGCATGAGAACTGTCTGAAAGTTTAATTACCAGGCAGGGAGTTAAATGGTTTGGGAAAGGCCAGTGGATTTTGAAGTGTTAAGAGAATTGTAAGAGGTAAGATTTCTTTAAGATTTATATCTAGATTATGGTGTCAAACTCAATTGCCACCACTAGGTGGGTAGGGTATGGACAAGCTTTGGTTACACCTTAAAATGTAGCAGCAGCATTATAACTGCATGTAACCATATGACTGAATCTCACCAAGATTTAAGCAAAAGAAAACATGTATAAGGCAGTATATAAGCATGTATTTTAAATGATTCTCTTTCCATAAAGTTCAAAAAGACAAAGCAAATCTGTGGCATGAGAAGTTAAGACAGTAGTTTCCTTGGGGCAATAATGATGGGAAGGAGGCACAAGGGAACTCCTGGGTGTTGATAATACTGCCTATATAGATTCATTCAATTTATAAATGTTCATTGAGCTGTATACTTATGATTTGTGTCTTTTTCAGTCTATATATTCTACTATAATACAAAGTTTTAAAAAATATGTCCCAACAAGTTTTCAAATTTGCAAGAACGTTTGTCAGTTTTTTGTTTTTTTTTTTTTTTTTTTTTTCTTTTTAAACTTGTGGTTAAAGGTCTAACTTTCTTATTCTGGCATTTGATAGAGGCATGAGTACAGAAAACAGTTTTCTTGCCATAAGAAAAATAATTGTGTACATTATGACCATAAGTGGTGACTGGTGCTTGGCCTGCATATCAAGAGAAATTAATGGGAGATAAGGACCCTGAGAACTATAGGGGCCTTGACTTTCTACAGGGGGCATATGTTTTAATGTTTCTGTTTGGTGCCACGTGGGTATGTGTGCTGAGGGTTGCCAGGTTTTATAATTATAATTAAATTCAACCAGGAGTCTTGGCTTTATTTGAAAACTCCCAGTTTTCAGTTTGGGGTAATTTTATGCACTGTGACACTAGAGGAAGCTCTAGGCCAGGTCTAAGCTCTAGTTTGGCGCCTTTGGTGTAGAAGGGTAGATTGTCTGGTGGGGTCTCTGGGACTATCTTTGGACAGATGTTAAATAGTTGAAGAGGGGAACATGAAGATAAATAGAGGCAGGAAGGTACATACATATTCTTTTTAAATTAAATTTTGTATGTGATTTGTGCTTGTGTTAATGATAGTTTCTTCATTTTAACCTTTGGGAGTTTAGAAAATGTAACATACTGTGGTGCTGGAGAAGACTCTTGAGAGTCTCTTGGACTGCAAGGAGATCAAACCAGTCTATCCTAAAGGAAATCAACCCTGAATATTCATTGGAAGGACTGATGCTGAAGCTGAAGCTACAATACTTTGGCCCTGATGTGAAGAGCTGACTCATTGGAAAAGGCCTTGATGCTAGGAAAAATTGCAGGCAGGAGAAAGGGGTGACAGAGGATGAGATGGTTGCATGGTATCATTGACTCAATGGACATAAATTTGAGCAAACTCCAGGAGATAGTGAAGAACAGGGAAGCCTGGCATGTTGCAATCCATGGGGTCACAAAGAGGTGGACATGACTGAGTGAATGAACAACAGCAACAAATAGCATCTCAAATTTGAAGACTAGTGATGTTGTTGGCCATTATTTCCCAAGCACTTTGAACATGTTTTCTCTTTGTGTGTGTGTGTGTGTGTGTGTGTGTGTGTTAGTTGCTCAGTCATGTCTGACTCTTTGCAACCCCATGGACTATAGCTCACTAGGCTTCTCTGTCCCTGGGATTCTCCAGGCAAAAATACTGGAGTGGGTTACCATTCCCTTCTCCATGGGATCTTCTCTGCCCAGGGATCAAACCTGGGTCTCCTGCATTACAGGAAGATTCTTTATCATCTGAACCACCAGGGAAGCCCATATTTTCTCCTTGATTCTCCCCAAATGCATATTTATTGGTTGTTCAGATGGTAAAGCATCTGTCTACAGTGCAGGAGACCCGGGTTCGATCCCTGGGTTGGGAAGATTCCCTGGAGAAGGAAATGGAAATCCACTCCAGTACTATTGCCTGGAAAATCCCATGGACAGACGAGGCTGGTAGGCTACAGTCCATGGAGTTGCAAAGAGTTGGACACGACTAAGCGACTTCACTCACTTTACTATATTGTTCTCAGCACTGTGCTAAGTATTCAAGATTCATCTTCTCACTTAACATCCAGATACAGTGATGGCCAACAATTTGTGGGTGAGAAAAACTGAAGTTTGCCTACATTTATAACATGTTAGTGATAATTGGGATTCAGACTGAGTCCATAGAGCTTGAACTCTTAACCACTAACCAATCACTACTCAATAACCTTATTACTGTATTTAGAGATATGTGAGTCAAGAATTTTCAAACATATATTACACATAAGTAAGGGAAGCGTGAATCCTCTAAATGACATGACAGAAGTGACATAGCTATTTTGTGAGAGAGGTTTGATATAGGCCTCTTGATCTTAGAATTTCTCTCCTGTATCCTGAAGGTCAAGGTCATCCAGAGAGTTAATTTCATCTTAGTAGATTTCCCTAAGAATGAATTCTTTCCTATCAAATAGCAGTACTATTGTCCTTTATTTGTGGGTATAATCAAAATAAAATCAGCTTTGTCTTAGGTGATAAGATATACCTCGAACAAGAAGCTAACTGGTGTCTGATGTGCGTACTGAATTATCATTCTTGATGCTGAGGATAGCAACTCATGGTGCATCTTCTCTCAGCTAGTGAATTTGAAAGCCAGGCGTTCATCCAAGTACACAGATGTTTAGCCTTGTGTAGACAAACCCCTGAATGACTGATACAGTTTTCACTTTAAATTGCATTCTTTGGTACCCAACAGTGGCATAGTGTCAGGGAAATAAATGTGTCACTTTAAAATGAATTCTTTCAATCTTGACCAACAGCAGAGACAGTTGTTGGAGAAAATTTAAGTTTTATGATTCAATGTATTCATCTTATATTGTGTTTATTTAAACTTTAATTGGTCCTTTTGGATTTTCTACTTTTCTTCCACTGACCAGTGATTAAAGGTCACAGTGCTGTTTACTAGATGGAATTTAAGCAATCACAACAATTAAAATAAAACTTAGTTTTACCCACTCTTTTTTTTCCTACTTAGTCTAGTCAGGAATTCATAAAATATTTAATGCCACACTTGAAACTTGAGAGTCATGGAACTGTCTCTTGAAATAGGATGGAATGTATCAAACAAAGCATTTTATTTGTTTTCTTGTTTCCTAAATGTTTACAGTAAAAAGAAATGGGTTTATTGTATTTTTGCTAAATTCACTAGACCTTCTATTCAGTCTGTTAATTGTCTGCTCCTATCATGTGGTCTTAATGAAAAGAATCCATTTTTATCCAGCACCCTCCATTGTAGCCCTGATGTTACCATGGAAATGAAATAGCTTGCCCTGGCATTGTCTGCTGCACATATTTACAGCACATTAGGTAACACCCGGGCATTAAAATCTCACAGTGTAATAGGTTTTTATTTTTAAAGATCACCAGCAATACCATTTCCCTTTACATTAGTTTCTTGACATTTATAGTCTACAGTGAATGACCATGCAAGCAATAATTATCAGCCTGGTCTTAGGTGGGCAGTTAGATGAGATTTTTCACTAGCTTATATAATGTTATATAATATACACATATAACAATGTGTATTATATTGTTATATGTGTTATGTATTACTATATGTATTATACTATATAATGCATATAACATAGAATCTTCATAACATAAAAACAGAGAAGCTTGTGTTAGTCTATTTTAAAGTCTAAACATACATTATTCTTCTAGAAGTTGTCTCAAATATGTACAGTTATATTTTTATTCAGTATTTGTGCATAATCATTAGTTTTTAGGGCTTCCCACGTGGCTCAGTGGTAAAGAATCCACCTGCCAATGCAGGAGATGTGGGTTCAGTCCCTGGGTGGGGAAGATCCCCTGGAGAAGGAAATGGCAACCCACTCCAGTATTCTTGCCTGGGATATTCCATGAACAGTAGAACCTGGAAAGCTATAGTTCCTGAGGTCGCAAAAGAGTTAGACATGACTTAGTGACTTAACAACAACAACAATTAGTTATTAATTTAAAACACACACATACAGTATAAAAACTGAGTTGTTTATTCAGTGTCTTACTGAAGACTATAGCCCAGGAGACAGCCTCTCAGCTTGCTCTGAGAAACTGTTCTGAAGAGATACGGATGGAGATGGCTTTTTATATGATTTTGGTGAAGTGGGGACATGCAACCAAGCACACGTCTCAGTAGAAGGTTACTGCTAGTCATAAGGAATAGATATCTTCAGTTCAAATGCTCAGTCATGTCCAGCTCTTTGTGACCCCATGGACTGCAGCACATCAGGCTTCCCTATCCATCACCAACTCATGGAGCTTAGTCAAACTCATGTCCATAGAGTCAGTGATGCCATCCAACCATCTCATCCTCTGTCGTCCCCTTCTCCTCCAGCCCTCAATCTTTCCCAGAATTAGGGTCTTTTCCAATGAGTCAGTTCTTTGCATCAGGTGGCCAAAGTATTGGAGCTTCAGCTTCAACATCAGTCCTTCCCATGAATATTCAGAGTTGATTTCCTTTAGGATGGAATGGTTGAATCTCCTTGTAGTTCAAGGGACTCTCAAGAGTCTTCTCCAACACCGCAGTTCAAAAGCATCAATTCTTCGGTACTCACCTTTCTTTATAACTGACTCCAGTTTTCCTGCCTGGAGAATCCAGGGATGGGGGAGCCTGGTGGGCTGCTGTCTATGGGGTCACACAGAGTTAGACACGACTGAAGCGACTTAGCAGCAGCAGCAGCTTTCTTTATAGTCCAACTATCACATCCATATATGACTACTGGAAAAAACATACTTATCTTAGTTAATAGATTTAGTGCTTTTCTAAGTAAGGGAGGATGCAATACTCTGAGTTCGTTAAAAATTTGTCCTGAAAATCTCTCTCTCTCTCTGAATCTCTGTTCTTCTTTCTTTAGCAGATCCCACAATAGTTCCTAGATAGCTATTTAATCTCTCAAATTTATATTCAATTCTCACACAGTGGTAGGCATTACTGACCACTGCTTTTTTAAGATTGATTCTCCATTAGAGATCTCAGTTCTTAATGTTAACATTTCCACACATTTTAAACTACTTACTTATTTCCTCCATTAGAAATAGAAATAACTTTCCTATTCAAGGCTGTTATTCTCCACCCATGGTCTTGACCCTGTCCTTTCTAAACTCCTTTAGGCCCTGAATCTCTATTTGGCTGTTCTAAGATTGCCCCTCAAACTGTCACCATGCCACTTATAGCAGGACTTAAGGGAATCACAAAGAAACCTTTGTGTTTCTGGTAAGACTTTGATTCTTACCATGTGTTTGATTCAACACTGGCCAGACCATGATTTTAGGAAGCCCCAAAGTGCCACATGCTTTGGGGAAGACTCACCCTCTATCCCCATCACCTGCCACACCTCCTTTCTTTGTGTTACATGGTGTTGAGGAAACCATTCCCAATAAATAGCAAGTTGATTCCTCACATTCTTTGAGAAACCAGCAGGATTAATTTCATCATGACCCACCTTGGGCACAAATGCAAGTCCAAGCCATCATGATTTTGGCTCCATGGGGCTCTGTCTGACCCCTAATCTGAATGAATCTTTCTCCCTTCTCCATTTGTCCACACTGTTCCACTTCACCCTCTACCAAATTCCTTGCATTTTTGTTCTTATCAATTCATCACCTTTTCATTTAAATGAAGTCCAGAGATCCCCTTAGAAAACAGCTCTCTGAATGGTGGCATCGTTTTCATCCATGTTCCATGGGAGTCAGAGGTGGAATGGATGTTCTCATTTCTCATTATCTCTTTCAGACCCCTGCCCATCTCTTTTTTGTCAAAACCATCAGTTTGTTTTAAGCATATGACTAGCATCCTCTACACTTTGTGAACATTCATCTGTCAAACTATCAGTTATACCTTCTCATCTGTAGAGATTTTAGTAATTGATTTCACTTTGTCATTTTTCTTTGTATCTTAAACATCCAGATAAGCACTCTGTGTAACACCCTGAACCCTCAGTTCCTTGACTGCTTTATCTTCAACTCCTGGAGCTTACTCAAACTCATGTCCATAGAGTTAGTGATGCCATCCAACCATCTCATCCAGTGATTGCATCTTCCACTTATCCTCAACCACACTCTCTTCGTCATATTCCAAACATGTCATTACAAAAAACTTCAATTTCCACAAAATCTTGATTTTAGGAATTCCACTCCATGGCAGTCAAAAATTTCCAGCTTACTTATTCATCATGCCTCCTGCAGTTATTTTTACCCCATACGTACTTCTACTGCTACTACTGATAAGTCACTTCAGTCGTGTCTGATCCTGTGCGACCCCATAGACAGCAGCTCACCAGGCTCCTCTGTCTCTGGGATTCTCCAGGCAAGAATACTGGAGTGGGTTGCCATTTCCTTCTCCAATGCATGAGAGTGAAAAGTAAAAGTGAAGTCGCTCAACATGCCAGCTTTTAAATCTGTCAGTATAACCTCATGCATCTCCACTTCTCTTCTTATCCAGATTACATTGCCACTGTTTATATTTATCATCACAGGAGTCTCTTGAATTCACTTCAACTTTCTTGTCTCTTATTTTTTTACATTGCCTGGTAGATGCCAACACTGGGTAACTCCCTTTTTCAGGCATACATGTACAATAGCAGCCAAACATAGGAGGAAAAATAAAATAGACTCATTATTTCATTTTAAAATCATAATAACAAGCCTGTGTGTTTTCTTAGGAACACTTAGCTCTCATACTTCATTTCTTTAATCAATTTACCTCATTCTTTGAAAATATTATTTCATGTCTTTCCTTCTTTCCTTAGAGTTTCAATCTCTTTCACTTTCTCATTCTGAGTTGATGACTCTCCCATTGAAGCACTAAGAAAATATAAATAATCAGAAGACAAGTGCCTCATTTTCTTACCATGAAATCTACTCATACCATGCATCTGGGCATTTAGTTACTGCCTATCAACCTTTTACTATCACCTTATCACTATGTTTCCACATTGGATTTTACTCTTCTAACATACTTTATACAATTAAGTCATAATTTTCTCCTTTCCTTTTCTCTTTTAAATACTGTTGGTGCATAACAAATCACTTCATACTGTCTTAAAAAAGAAGCATTTTGTGAACTCTTACTGGTTGTGGATGAGGTTTCAATAATTGATGAGCTGGGCAATTTTGGCCAAGGGTCCCTCATGGGTCTGTAGTCAGATCATGGCAGGAACTAGCACAGATGGGGCAGGGGGTCTGGGGCAGCTGAGGACTGACCACATGTTTTGTTTTATTTTTACTTTTTAGAACTTCTCTATGATGTGTGTTTCTAGATTTCTTTGAACTTCCTTATAGCCTAGTAGCTTTGGGGTATCAAAACCCTTACCTGGCAGTTTAGGGCTATGGTGGGAGTGTTTTGCTGGTTGAGGAATACTTTTCATTTCCTTTTCTGTCCTAGCCTTAGAACAGCAAGATGTGTCACACACCAACTATTCTGCTGATCTTTTTGATTTTAGTGAAGTGAAAATGAAGTTGCTCAGTCGTGTCTGACTCTTTGCGACCCCATGTACTGTAGCCTATCAGGCTCCTTGGCAAGAATTCTCCAGGCAAGAATACTGGAGTGGGTTGCCATTTCCTTTGGATTTTAAGCCAGACATAAAATATAGATTTGAGAAACAGGGACATAAACCCACTTTTTGATAAGAGGTGTGTTAAGCTCACATTGCAGAATAGTTGTGGGATGGGGAATATTGTTGTAGTCATTTTGGAAGATAAATCTGCCTCATAGGTTAGTGAATAATTTCTTTGCTACTTAAGTATTACCATCCACATACATATGTATGGCAAAACCATCCATTAAAGAGAAAGAAGAAATCCTTATGTCCCTATGCCCCCCACCTAAACACCTTTACTCTCTTCTATTGTAAGATTTTTCAAAAATTTTCCATTGCCTATCGTTCCATTTGCTCCTTCACTAGAATCAGATTTTATCTCTACTTCCTAACTAAAATATTCTTGACTAAGTAATCCATTTGTTTTTCAAATCTAGTGGTTAATTCTCATTTGATGCATTTGACTACTCCCTCCTCTTCTTGGAATACTTGCTTTTTACTGTTTTACTGTTTCTGAGTTTTCTGATGCTTCCCATTTTTCTCCCATTTTTCTGATGGTTCCTATTGCTCTCCTTTGCTTTCCTGCTCTTTTAATGTTGGGGTGCACCATAGCACCTAGGAATAATAGGTGAGGGCTATTATTCCTCAGCCCTCTTCTGGTTCTCATCTATACCCACAGCTTAGATTATCTTCTCCAGTCCCCTGACTTCAAATTACATCTCTCAGTGATGACCTTCCAATTTTCAGTCCCAGATTTAAACTCTCTTTGTGCTGTAGACTTACATGTTTGATTTCCTCCTTGACATCTTCACTTGGTCATCAAATAAGCACATCAACTTCAGTATATCCAAAATAAAATTATATCACTGCTTTCCTCACCATCCCCACTCTCATATGCTATTTTCTCAGATTTCTTCATTTTAAAAAATAGCACCATTGTTTACTCAGGGGGAAATATTTAGGAAACTTCCTTGAGTTCTCTCTTTACTCATCCTCCATTGCCTATTCATCCAAAATCCTTTCAGATAAACTTTTAAAATATATCCAAATTTGTTACACTCTATCTTTACTGTTATTCTCCCAACAAATACATGTTCAGCTAACAGTTACTTATGAAGTGGACAACATATTTTATCTATTCCATTTATTTCTACCAATAACAAAACTTATCTTTAAAAATTGTAATTAAAACAAATCTTTTGCTTATGTTCTTTAAATGACTTATCAACATATTCAGAATAAATGCAGTGTCTCATTATAACTGACATGTTTATTCCTACATATACTGGTCCCTATTCACCTTTGCGCCCTCATTTTCTGCTGTTCTCATTCTTGCTCACATTTTTCTAGCTCCTATGGCCTTTTTGCTGTTCTTTGATGATGAAAAACTCCTTCCTTCCTCTGGACCTTTCAACTCATTTTTTCTGCCTTGAATATCCCTATTCATTTCCACTTTTTTTTAACACCTTCACTGTTTTCAAGAGTCTTCAAAGATCACAGAGAGGTTTTGTTTTGGTTTGTTTTTTTTTCCCTTCAGTCTCTAAGGACTATAGTCATTTAGTTTATGGGACTAGGTTTCTTTTGGGAGTACTTCCATCTTGCTGCACACTAAAATCATTCATGGAATTTAAAAAAAAAATGTAGAATTCTAGACTCTACCTTGTGTTTTTGTACCTGCTCAGTCACTAAGTCATGCCTGACTCTTTGCAACTCCATGGATTGCTTCACTATCTCCCTGAGTTTGCTCAAACTCATGTCCATCGAGTCAGTGATGCCATCCAACCATCTCATCCTCTGTTGCTCCCTTCTCCTACCTTCAATCTTTCCCAGCATCAGAGTCTTTTCCAATGAGTTGGCTTTTCACATCAGGAGGCCAAAGTATTGGAGCTTCAGCTTTAGCATCAGTCTTTCCAAAGAATATTCATGTCTGATTTCCTTTAGGATTGGCTGGTTTGATTTCCCTGCTGACCAAGGGACTTTCAAGAGTCTCTCTAGCACCACAGTTCAAAAGCGTCAATTCTTTAGCACTCAGGCTTCTTTATGATCCAACTCTCACATCCATACATGACTACTGGAAAATTCAGAGTTTTTACTATAGAGACCTTTGTTGGCAAAGTGATATTTCTTTTTTTTACTATACTGTCTAGTATTGTCATAGCTTTTCTTCCAAGGAGTGTCTTTTAATTTCAAGGCTGCAGTCACTGTCCCCAGTGATTTTGGAGCCCAAGAAAATCTGCCACTGTTTCCATTTTTACCCCATGTATTTGCCATGAAGTGATGGGACTGGACGCCATGATCTTAATGTTGAGTTTTAAGCCAACTTTGTCACTCTTCTCCTTCATGTTCATCAAGAGGCTATTTAGTTCCTCTCCACTTACTGCCATTAGGGTAGTATCATCTGCATATCTGAGGTTGTTCTTACTTCTCCCGGCAGTCTTGATTCTAGCTTGTGTTTCATCCAGCCTAGCATTTCACATGATGTACTCTGCATATAAGTTAAATAAGCAACTTTGCTCATTTCACATACTAGCAAGGTAATACTCAAAATCATTCAAACTAAGCTTCAACAATACATGAACTGAGAACTTCAAGATGTGCAAGCTGGATTTAGAAAAGAAAAAGGAACCAGAGATCAAATTGCCAATAATCTTGGATCATAGGTAAAGCAAGAGAATTCCAGAAAAACATCTACTTCTACTTCATTGATTACATTCAAGCCTTTGACTGCATGGATCACAACAAACTGTGGAACTTTCTTAAAGAGATGGTAATACCACATCACCTTACCTGCCTCCTGAGAAATGTGTATGCAGTTCAAGAAACAACAGTTAGAACTGGACATGGAACAACAAATATCAAAATTGTGAAAGTCTCTACCTTAGGCCCACTGATTCATTATCTTCAAAGGTAGGTCCTTGAAGCAATACTTAAAACTTTTCCTCAAGGATGTTTTTCTTCTTCAGCCACTTTGTAGGCTAGCAGTGTTTTAGGGAGTCTAAAACATTCTCTTATGATGGCATCACATGCTTTGCTTTTAAGTCCCTCTTACCATTGTTTTTCTTATACTCCTATTTCGAAAAGGATTCTCCTCAAAGTTAAAAAAAAAGGCAATAAAATAGAATGTAAGTAGCTTTTAATATTTGTTAACAGTAAGCTATTCATTAATCAGCAAACACCTCCTCTTTTATAGTAGCATGTGAACGGAAAAATATTGGTCATAATGCATTTCAAAAATGTCAACTTTTGTGATTTTTAAATACCGGATGTGACACATCATTTGTGTGCATGAAATTTACATATTTTATACATTACTCTTAAACAGTTAAGTTTGAACCCTGAATAGCCAAAGCAATCTTGAGGAAGAAGAATGGAGCTGGAGGAATCAGGCTTCTTGACTTCAGACTATGTTACAAAGCTACAGTAATTAAAACACAGTATGATACTGGCACAAAAGACAGAAATATAGACCAATGGAACAGAAAGCCCCGAGATAAACACACATATCTATGGTTACCTAATCTATGACAAAGTAGGCAAGAATATACAATGGAAAAAGACAGTCTCTTCAATAACTGATGCTTGGACATCTACACATAAAAGAATAAAATTGAACACTCCCTAACACCATACACAAAAGTAAACTCAAAACAGATTAAATACCTAAATGTAAGAGAAGACACTAAAAAACTCTCAGAGGAAAATATAGGCAGCATACTTTTTGACATAAATTGCCACAATATCTTTTTGAACCCACCTCCAAGAATAATGAAAATAAAAACAAAAATGAGCAAAAGGGACTTAGTTAAACTTAAAACCTTCTGCACGGCAAATGAAATCATAAAGAAGATGAAAAGACAACCCTCTTTTGAATGAGAGACAATATTTGCAAATGAAGCAACTGACAAAGGATTAATCTCCAAAATATACAAACAGCTTATGCAGCTCAATATCAAACAAACAATCCAACCAAAAAATGGGCACAAGAGCTAAGTAAACATTTCTCTAAAGAAGACATATATATGGCCAACCAACACATGAAAAGATGTTCAACATCACTAATCATTGCTTGTGCTCAGTTGCATGGGACTCTTTGCAACCCCATGGACTGTAACCCACCAGGGTCCTCCATCCATGGAATTTTCCAGGCAAGAATACTGGAATGGGTTGCCATTTCCCGCTCCAGGGGATCTTCCTGACCCAGGGGCTGAACCTGCATTTCTTATATCTCTTGCACTGCAAGTAGAATTTTTTTTACCACTGTACCACTTGAGAAGCCTCATTCCCCACCACCAACTAATCATTAGATAAATTCAAATCAATAATACACTGAAGTATGATCCTCACAGTGGTCAGAATGGCTATTATCAAAAAATCTACAAACAATAAGTACTGGAGAGGGTGTGGATAAAAGGAACTCTTCCTACACTGTTGTTGGGATTTAAATTAGTGCAGACACTATGCAGAACAATATGGAGGTTTCTTAAAAAACTAAAAACAGAACTACCATATGACCCAGCAATCCCACTCCTGAGCAAATATTAACATCTGTAGAAAACCATAATTCCAAAAGATACATGCACCCCAATATTCATTGCAGCACTATTTACAATAGCTAGGAAATGAAACCAACTTAAATGTCCAATGATAGAAAAATGGATAAAGAAGATGTAATACATATATATAATGGAATGCTACTCAGCCATAAACAGGAACAAAATTGTGCCACTTGTGGAGGTATGGATGAACCTAGAGTCTGTCATACAGACTGAAGTAAGTCAGAAAGAGAAAAACAACATTGTATAATATTCCTTATATGTGGAGTCAAGAAAAAAATGGTACAGATAAACTGATTTGCAAAATAGAAATAGAGACACAGATAGAGATACAGATGTAGAATAAGCATATACATATTACTGACATATATCGAGACTGGAACTGACATATACATATTACTATATATAAAATAGATAATAAGCACAAGCTGAAATCAAGATTGCATGGAGAAATATCAATAACCTCAGATATGCAGATGACATCACTCTTATGGCAGAAAGGAAAGAAGAACTGAAAAGCCTCTTGATGTAAGTGAAAGAGGAGAGTGAAAAAGCTGGATTAAAACTCAACATTCAAAAAACCAAGATCATGGCATCCAGTCCCATCACTTCATGGCAAATGGATGGGGGAACAATGGAAACAGTGAAATACTTTATTTTGGGGGGCTCCAAAATCACTGCAGATGGTGATTGCAGCCATGAAATTAAATACACTCCTTGGAAGAAAATCTATGATGAACCTAGACAGCATAGTAAAAAAGCAGAGACATTACTATGCCAACAAAGGCCATCTAGTCAAAGCTATGGTTTTTCCAGTACTAATGTATGGATGTGAGAGTTGGTCCATTAAAAAAGCTGACCACTGAAGAATTGATGCTTTTGTACTGTGGTGTTGGAGAAGACTCTTGAAAGTCCCTTGGACTGCAATGAGATTAAACCAGTCAATCCTAAAGGAAATTAGTCCTGAATATTCATCAGAAGGGCTAATACTGAAGCTGAAACTCCAATACTTTGGCCACCTGATGCGAAGAACTGACTCATTCGAAAAGACCCTGATGTTGGGAAAGATTGAAGGCAGGAGGAGGAGGGGGCAACAGAGGATGAGATGGTTGGATGGCATCTCTGACTCGATGGACATGAGTTTAAGCAAGTTCCAGGATTTGGTGATGGACAGGGAAGCCTGGAGTGCTGCAGTTCATGGCGTTGCATGGAGTCTGACATAAATGAGTGAACTGAATTGAGCTTATAAGAACCTATTGTATAGCCTACTCAGTACTATAACCTACCCAGTACTATAACCTACCCAGTACTCTTTGGTCACCTAAATGGGAAGGAAATTAACAAAAGGGGCAAATATGTATACATATAGCTACTTCATTTTGCTGTATAGCAGAAACTAACATAGCATTGTAAAGCAACTATACTCTAACAAAAGTTAATTAAAAATTTTAAGTTTGAATGTTTCCATGTTTTGCTACATGTTTTTTCAGATAATTGTGTTTCTTCTTTTTTGCCTCACCAATTTGGTTTGGTTTGCATAGTTCAGTTCAGTTCAGTTCAGTCGCTCAGCGACCCCATTAACCACAGCACACCAGGCCTCTCTGTCCATCACCAACTCCCAGGGTTTACCCAAACTCATGTCCATTGAGTCGGTGATGCCATCCAACCATCTCATCCTCTGTCGTTGCCTTCTCCTCCTGCATAGTTAGTTTTGGTCTTATATGTCCCCTAATTCTCTAACACTTTAGAACTTCAGGCCATAAGAACATGCTTGCTGCTTTGATTTTTTTAAAAAAATCTTTTTGCCTCAATTGAGGAAAATGTTTTAAACTGTTCTGCATTTAGGAATCTCTTTATGTTATCAACATACTTAATACACTTCATGTTGTAATAGTTATATTTTTATTATCTGTTGGTTGAGAAAATCCAAATATATATACCTTCATGGTTCCAATCACTGAGTGTCCATCAGAGGTTTCTTAGAAACAAGGATATGAGAGACATTGCTGGTATTAAAGAGAGAACACATAAAAATAATTGAAAGTTGCTAAGTTCCCTTTGCTCTTCATAGATTTTTGTAAAATCATAAAATGAAAATGGAAATACCACTTTCTGTATATGATTTAGTACCTGTTGTTTCCAGTCAAAATGTTGGTAAAGAGAAAAAGAACCATGTTAAGTTTAAGCGATTTCTTCTAGCACCCCTAATCCTCTTTAATGGGATTTTAAACCTGGTTCTCTATGGCTATCCAGGTGGAAGAAATAAGGTGAAGATGGGACAGCTGGTAGGACATGTGAAAGGGCAGGTCTTAAGTTTGCTTACCAACATAACTACATCAAATAAAGGAAGTAGAAATAGAAGAGGCATCAACCATGGGCTGAACTAGAGGAGGCTGTTCCTGGCTAAGTCTGCTTATCACATAGACGTAGGAGTCAAAAATTAGTATGGGTTTTAAAAGTCATAATTAGTATGATTTTAAAACATGAATATACTGCCCACAAATATTTGCAGTGCAAGAAATGTCCCACACAATGACTTCCAGCTTACTAAATACGTCTGCCACATTTTCTGGCCAATACAATCCACTTCTTTCTAGCTTCTTCCATAAAGAAATAGCCTTATGACTCTATTTTTATTTATTTATTTATTTTTCCCTCTAGTGGGATGAAAGTGGCTGTCAGCTGAGTGGAGTTCCCTGGAATGCTTTTAAATTTCTGATAAAATATTCAGCTGGCATGCCTCTTTACCTCTGGTTCTTTCACCTCTTCCTCTCTGAAACTTTATGTGAAGTTTAGCAGTCACCTGGCAACTATGAAGCTCCAAACCAGTGAGCTAAGGATGAAAGAGCAAAAAATAGGAAGCTTTTGGGTTTCGGCTGAAAAGAGGAACCAGTGGCAGCTATTTTTAACCTCCAGACTTCTAGTAATATATAAGTAATGAATCTCTATTAGCTTAAACTACTCTTTGTTGGATTTTCTGTTACTTGGACAACATACAACTAAAGGACGCAGTCCTCTCCCATAGAATTGCTGAAGTCAGGAAGGAAGGGGATGGGAAAAGAGTCTGGTAAAAGTCAGTCTGCCTCTAGAGAAACTCTGGCCCACAATTTTGGGAATGAAGTTGTGATTGTATCTTATTTTTCCAAACTAAATTTTTAAGAATGAAAATAATCACTATATCTTTGTTTTTGTTCCCTGTAGCACATAGTAAAGTGTTCTAAAGGACTCTCCCTTTCTCTTTGTTCTTCTTGTCTAGATTAGAAAAAATTATTGATAATAAGATTCTGCATGTCAGGTATTATAATAGAGATATAGACATGATAAAGGTAACCCCTGCCTCAGGAAATTTCACAGCTTAGTAGGAGAGTCAAACTAAAGGGTAAATATGCATTATATGTTATTATACATGTGTACACAGAACTATTGGAGAAGAAAGGAGCTATATCTAATGATGACTGAGCAAGGGAAGAGGGGTATAATGATTTCCAGGTTTGGGTTTTTTTTTTTTGCAATAAGTTAGAAGACTAAGAAAAATTCTTTTGGTAAAGTATGTATAAGATTATTTTTTGGTATAATACATCTTCATGAATCTGGAGAAACTACTAAAAACCCAAGGTTAGAATCAAATCTATTTGACAAAAGGACAAAGTGTACATAAATCTTGTTAATATTTTTTCTGAAGCATTGTAATTTTTTTTGTATGTGTATATACATGATACAAAATTCATATCATGCTGTGTCATATAGTATGAATTATTCTGTAAATTGCCTTTTCATAAGCCATTTCTCATAAACATAATTTCATAATGAAGCATAGATATCTACCTATTATAATTAATGACTGTAGACTATTCCATAATATAAAGAAATGATAAATTTATTTAAAGAAACTTCAATTGTTATATAATTAGATTGTTTATGATTATTTGAATGAAACATACTTGTATCTAAAAAATACACTTTTACCTAATTATTTCAGCTGAAGTTTGGGAAGCTAAGGATTTACAGCAGTACTGTGACCAATTCACTTTTTCCTGGAGATATTCAGGGAGAGAGAATATCTGCATTAATTTTCCTGGTAAACATGCTAATGACCTCCTGGCAAATACACTAATGACCTTCTGGTAAACATACAAATGACCTGAAAAACCCACTAATGCTGTTAACTAGCAAAAGGATAATGATAACTTCTTATCTGCTGTTGCTGATGCTGCTAAGTCGCTTCAGTCGTGTTCGACTCTGTGCGACCCATAAACGGCAGCCCACCAGGCTCCACCATCCCTGGGATTCTCCAGGCAAGAACACTGGAGTGGGTGGCTATTTCCTTCTCCAATGCATGAAAATGAAAAGTGAAAGTGAAGTTGCTCAGTCGTGTCCGACTCTTAATGATCCCATGGACTGCAGCCTACTAGGCTCCTCCATCCATGGGATTTTCCAGGCAAGAGTACTGGAGTGGGTTGCCATTGCCTTCTTGGAACTTCTTATCTATAAATAGGAAAATAAAAACTATCCTGTTGAAATTGCTTATTGTAAATACACTTGTAATTTATAGATTATGGGAAATTGCTGGCTGGAGAAGGTCACATAAACTGTGTAATTAATGTAAGATAGCCCACAGAGCTTCCTCTGTGTAAGTGACTTTGTCTGCATATATTGCTCAAATGCTTCTCTCTTAACCTGGAGGCAAATGATACCCTATTGTGGGAGAAGAAAGTCCTTTTTTATTAAAAACTGTATCAGAGAGTCTCAGACTCACTCAAGGGAAGGAATTCTTTGCGTGTATTGCTTAAATAATTGGTGAAGCTTGATATTGGGTAAAATCTATGACTTATGTGGTTGGATTTGACAATACAATCCTTTGTTTTCAGAACAGATAAATTCCAGAAGTGGAATTTCTGTATGAAGGGGAATGTACTATTTTAGGAACTGTGGAACATATAACTAGTCTATGGAACAGTCTGAACTTGTAGGGACAAATTACCTTTCTCTCTGTTCTCTCAGATTTCCTTTTTCCATTCCTTAGTGGTGTCTTGGACAATTCCCTTAGCTTTCTTGTTACATTCAGCTATTTATAAATAGGGACTGCATTCAAGTCCAGGTTAACAATCACAGTCCGATTTACTGCACATCTTTCTCTTCCTAGTGCCAGTGGGCTTGGGGGACTTGAAGTAGAGTTGGAACAAAGTCTGCTCCTAATGTAGCCGTTCCTCTTCTATTTTCCCTGTTATGCCTCTCGTCTGTTCCAACTAATCGAATAGGAAGGTAGGAAAATATTTTTCTTAAAAAAAAAAGTGTTTCTTAAAACTTTTTGTTTAGGTCATCTCTTGTATCCACTGGCTTGTGCTTCTCCAGAGACAGGTTGGTTCTCTTGGGGGTGGTTATGCGATCCTAGTAGGTGATCTCCTCAGTGTACAGTTGCTTTGACATGGAAGATTTGCACCATTGATAGCTCTGTCAAACATGGTATTCCAAGCTTTGTTACTTTCCATAATGTCCACTTTCTCCAAGACAAAAATGGTTGGCTTAGACTGCTCCATCCTGCCAGTCATTCTGTCCTACTTTCTCTCTCAACTCATTTCCTCTCCTACTTCTATATGAGATCATTTAATTTGCTGCATACTAAGTTCCCTAGCTAATGAATAAGGTGACAGTTTCTTTAGTTGATTGTCTCAGATCTTCATTATTTGGTTTTAGGGGAGGAGCAGGACCTAGCTTTATACACAGACTAAACACTCAAGATACTGTCTCTTTCTCTGGTTGTTGTACAGTGTTTATCAACCAGGAAAAGAGTGAGGCTTATATGAAGGATAATATTTCCTATTCTTCTTTTAAAATTTTTTATTGGATTATAGTTGAAATACAATGTTATGTTAGTTACAGGTACATGAAAAATTAAATCCTATATATACATATATACATATACATAAAACTATATATATATCTTCATTCTTTTATAGATTCTTTTCTCATATAGGTTATTACAGAATATGGATACTAGAATTGTTTTGTATTTGATACTTATTGCTCACAATTTTGTGTTCCATTCTAATTCTTCAGATATCAGAGTAATCTCATTTAAAGTCCTATTATATACCAATGAATAAACTATCTTTTCAAAAGGTACTACCAATTTATATATATAATACAATAGTATGGGAAAGAGTAGAGTCCTCTACAAGGATGGGCATGGTTAAGGACAGAAACAGTGAGGACCTAACAGAAGCAGAAGAGATTAAGAAGATGTGGCAAGAATACACAGAAGAATTATACAGAAAAGGTCTTATTGACCCAGATAACCACAATGGTGTTGTCAGCCACCTAGAGCTAGACATCCTGGAGTGTGAGGTCAATTGGGACTTAGGAATTATTACTATGAACAAAGCTAGCAGACATGATGGAATTCCAGCTGAGCTATTTAAAATCCTAAAGGAAATGCTGCTAAAGTGCTGCACTCAATATGTCAGCAAATTTAGGAAAGTCACCAGTGGCAACAGGATTAGAAAAGCTCAGTTTTCATTCTGATTCCAAAGAAGCGAAATGCCAAAGAATGTGCCAGTTCCCATACAATTGCAGCTCCCATACAACTGCACTCATTTCACATATTAGCAAGTGAAGTGAATGTCGCTCAGTCATGTCTAACTCTTTGTGACCCCATGGACTATACAGCCCATGGAATTCTCTAGGCCAGAATACTGGAGTAGGTAGCCTTTCCTTTCTCCAGGGGCTCTTCCCAACCTAGGGATCGAACCCAGGTCTCCCACATTGCAGGCAGATTCTTTACCAGCTGAGCCTCAGGGGAAGCACAATACTAGCAAGGTTATGGTCAAAATCCTTCAAACTAGGCTTCAGCAGTACATGAACCAAGAACTTTCAGATATACAAGCTGGGTTTAGAAAAGGAGAGGAACCAGGAATCAAATTGCCAATTTTTGTGGATCATGGAGAAAGCAAGGGGATTCCAAAAAAATATCTATTTCTGCTTCATTGACTACACTAAAGTTTTCGATTGTGTGGATCACAACAAACTGTGGAAAATTCTTTAAGAAATGGGAATACCAGACCACCTTACCTGTCTCCTGTGAAACCTTTATGCAGGTCAAGAATCAGCAGTTAGAACGAGGCATGGAACAACGATTTGGTTCAAAATTGGGAAAGGAGTACAACAAAGCTCTATATTGTCACCTTGTATATTTAACTTTCATGCAGAATACATTATGCAAAAGGCCGTGCTGGAATAATCATAAACTGGAATCAAGATTGCCGGCAGAAATATCAACAAACTCAGATATGCAGATGATACCATTCTAATGGCAGAAAGTGAAGAGGAACTGAAGAGCCTTTTGATGAGGGTGAAAGAAGAGAGTGAAAAAATTGGCTTAAAATTCAGCATTGACAAAACTAAGATCATGGCAGCTGATCCCATAACTTCATGGCAAATAGAAGGGGAAAAAAGTGGAAGCAGTGACAGATTTTCTTTTCTTGGGCTCCAAAATCACTGTGGACAGTAACTGAAGTCATGAAATTTAAAGACATTTGTTCTTGGAAGAAAAGCTATGACAAATCTAGGCAGTATATTAAAAAGTAGAAATTCCTTTGCTGACAAATGTCCATATAGTCAAACCTATGGTTTTTCCAGCAGTCAGGTACAGATGTGAGAGTTGGACTGTAGAGAAGGCTGAGCACCAAAGAACTTATGCTTTCAAACTGTGGTGCTGGAAAAGACTCTTGAGAGTCTCTTGGACTGCAAGGAGATCAAACCAGCCAATCCTAAAGTAAATCAACCTTGAATATTTATTGGAAGGACTGATGCTTCTAATATTTTGGGCCCTAATGTGAAAAGCTGGCTCATTGGAAAAGACCCTGATGCTGGGAAGGATTAAAGGCAGAAGAAGGGGGTGGCAGAGGATGAGATGATTAGATAGCATTGCTGACTCAATGGACATGAATGTGAGCAAACTCTAGGAGATAGTGGACAGAGGACCCTGGTGTGCTGTTGTCCATGGGGTTGCAATGAGTTGACATGACTTAGTGACTGAATAACAACAAACTATATTTCCAAAAGACTCTACCAAGTTACACATCTAATAGTCTTTATAAGAGTTGCAGAACAATAGTAAATATTATCGTTTATGTAAATTTTCTCATCATATGTTTAGAGCTTCCTTTATTACTGTTTCAATCAGAATTTCTTCATAGTTAAGCTGAAACACTTTTTTAAAAAGTGTTTAATGATCTTTTATATTCTTATGTAAACAGAATATGCATGGAATTTTTCTTATTTTTCTAATGGCTTTTGATTGCTGACTTGAATACATTTACTTATATTGAAGCTTCAGTTCAGTTCAGTTCAGTTCAGTTGCTCAGTCGTGTCTGACTCTTTGTGACCCCATGAATCACAGCACGCCAGGCCTCCTGAAAATTTCATTGCTGTATAGGTTGTGTATTTTCTTTCGATGTTTGCTGCTTGCCTTTATTCATTACTTATTAATTAATACTAATTAATCATGTTATTAATAATATTTTTGCTTTACTCATACCTTAAATTTTATATGAAAAAACTGTCACTTTATGTTTTATTTTTTGAAATAATTAAATAGCATTTTTATTCTCATACATTTTTTATTTCCTTTTATCAAATATTTATTACATTTTGAATTTATTTTGGAATGAAGTGTGATATGAGAATCTACAATTATATTTTTCAATGGTCTCTAAAACATTTATTATTTTAAATTTGCCTTTCCTCACTGACATAAGGAATTATTTTATACATTTGCTTGCTTCATTTATATAGTTCTTTGTGTATGTTTTAATATATCATATGATATGGTTCTTGTGTTATTTTTATCTTCAAAGATTATGTTAACTATTCTCAAGCATTTTGATTTCAGGATGAATGGTTTAATACCTTTTCTAATTTTCTCCTTCCAAAAAAATTTCTTCTCTCCGTCATCCATTTTTTGCCTCTCTCACTCCTTCTCCATCTCTCCCTCCCTACTCCTTCATTCTCTCTTTCTTACTTATGAACCCTATAACTCTGTTTTATTGATGTATTCATATAATTAATTCTAGGGTTGTGTTTCTTGAGTTGTTAATTTCTAATCTTTAATAAATAATCTTTCTTTACTTTTCATATGATTGTCACACTGTTCTTTTTCTAACACTCTATATTAAATTCTTAGCTCAATTGTTTTTATTCCTTTCTTCTTTAAGTACAAAGCATGCAACAGAGGCTTTTTCTGTAGTTTTAGTGAATAATCATTCTATTGTTATTAATTTCTCAGTAGCCTATATTTTGCCTTTATTTTTTCTTTACCAAAGTATATAAAAATTTTAACTCCCTGGTCTTTAAAAAATTATTCATCTGATATTAGTATCACTTTGTGTTCAGAGTATGACCTGTAATATGAGTTCCTGTTAGAGATTTTATTTTTTTCAGCACCAGTTCTGCTTGATCTTTTTTCTGTTATGGTGGTTTATATTCTTTAATCACATATTTAACCTCCTTACAAACTTTTTATATTTCATCCATTTCCATTTTATTGCCTTCTCAATTGAGCAAATTCTTTTCTCATGATTTTCTCTCTGACGTATACTTAGTTATATCTTGCAAAATCAGAATTAGTTTTAGGAATTTTCTTCTAGTATATAGTAGCTTTCCCAAAGTTACTTCTTTCTTCTAGGTTTTTAAAATGCTGACTTTAAATATAGAGTTTAAATTCTTAGTTATTGGTTAGTTCAGGACTTGGATTTCATGGTCAGTGGTAAGTTGCTGTAATAGTAATAAATATTTTTCTACTCTCCCTCAGATTGTCTGTTTTATTTAGGAAACTGTAGTGTTCAATAAATTGAAGAAGAATTTCTTTTATCAGATACACATACTCTAAAATCAATAATGATCCTTCCTATAGTTTGTTATTAGTTGTCTGAGAGTCTTAAGTTGTTGAGAAAATTTGTGTTTTCTTGCTAGGTAAGCATAAGGATGAAATACTACTAGTGAAAAATTTGACAACTTCCCTAACTATAATTATTAGTCTGACACAAAGACTACTCATGTTTTCATTTTAGCAACTTGCAAAGTGCTCAAGATATAACATATTCTTAATAAACATTTAATGAATAAACCATCCTTAATTACAAAGAAATAAGTAAAAGGCAAATGGCATGTTAAATTGATTTGGTGAACTAAGAGTTTATTTTTTTTTTATTTTTTATTTTTTGGAAACTAAGAGTTTAATATTTTAAAATTATACTGCAGGTGATTTAAGAAATTAATCAGATAGTCAAGAAGCAATTGTATTCAGATATTTGTTTTTCAGGTGCCAGAATTACCCAAGGAAATAAAATTTCCAGTAATATTAATAATTTTACTTGTTCCTAATTTAGTATTTGTGCTGCTGACTTCAAGATTTTTAGAGCTTGGATACAGTATTTGTCACTTCTTTCTAGCATTTCTTTGTGCCATGGGCTATTTATAATTCAGTAATAAACAGTGACATACTTTTAAAAAAAAAACAGTTAAATGAAACAGATTTTTTTTTTTCACAAAAAATAAAAAAAATCTCCTTTCCCTCTTCAATTACTTTGTCCATTTCTGCTAAGGTACTAAATGAGGGTTGATCTGGGTAGAGATTATGGCTCAGAATAAGGACAATGAAATCAGGGGCCATGTCTCAAGCAGAAGTACCCATTAGAAAAAGAACAAAGCTGCTAGTGGTAAAGAACCCACTTGCCAAAGCAGGAGACATGAGACATGGGTTTGATCCTTGGGTCAGGAGGATTCCCCTGGCTTAGGAAAAGCACCCTACTCTGGTATTCTTGCCTGGAAAATTCCATGGGCAAAGGAGCCTGGTGGGCTATAGTCCATGAGGCCACAAAGTGTTGGACACGACAGAGGGACTGAACACAAAAGATCTAAAAAAAGGAATCAATAATTCAGACAAAGCTAACTACTATGGAAGTAGAAGGAGTAGGATATTTTAAGTACATGGTCTATTTATTCCTTGACTGGTTCTGGGCTTGAAGCTGAGCATTTCTTTAGTCAGGTAGTACTTTGCTTGTTGTCCTAATAAAATATTATGCACCATACACTGTTCTGGGGACCATGGATTTCTGAAATGCAAACATTAGCCTTGACTGGGAGACTCAGTTAATGAATTGGAGAGTGAAAATTTGTTATCATGAAATTCTAATAAAGTATTGCAAAAGTAACCAGAAGGATGAAACCATCATTATTTAGGACTCTGAATTCTTTTCACTCTTCTCATTAGTGGTACTTTCACAGCTTCTGCTGAGTACCTGAGTATGTGGAGGATTTACCAGAGTTTGAGGAAAGGAGTTATAAAAAATATTTACTTCCCTTTATTTTTATTTTTCCCTTTCCTGGAAGAGCAGAAGATAGAAAAAAGAGAAGTGGGAAGAAAAAATAAGAAAGGGGGATGGTCAAACATCACATAAAAATGACAATATGGACTTTTAAAGATCAACACTATTTAATACTAAATTTTAATAATTATTTTCTATTTATTCTATGTAAATACCCTTTATCTCTCAATACCTTTATACATATGCTAGGCACATGAAAGTTTTCTTTGAGATGTTTTGTAGAAACACAATAAAAGAATAGTGTTTCAAGTTTGGGTCAATACTGGATAGAGATCAAAGAGAGTGAAAAAGCAGAGAACAAAAGTTCAGCACAAAAGTCAAAGACAAAAAAAAAAAATCAAAACTGACCTGGAATTTATGAACCTGACAAATTGACAGAAATTTTATGGACAGCACTGTGCTTTCTGCAGCTCACAGAAGGTAAAATCTTATCTAGAGCTTAAATTAGAAAGAAAACCACAGCTGATATCTAGATTATACAACAGGAAATGGAACAAATTGTGTGGCACACAAATCAACTGGGAAAATAAAATGGACAAATAATTGGAAGTTTATGTAATGAAAGTGATGGGACCTTAGCTGGGGCTTAAATGATGGGTTGGGAAATAGTAGGCAGCATAAAATTGCACTCAAAATGTGAATAACATGAGGGCACCTCTAATTCTTATAGAAAATGTCACAATTCAGACAAGTGATATGGGGTTGTGTTTTTGGCTAACCCAACATATCAGATGTGAAATATATAATAAAATGAAGACTTGATTTATAGGCATTTAAAGTCAGTTGCCTAATTTTTTGTTGTTGCTGTTCAATTACTAAGTTGTGTCCAGCTCTTGTAACCCCATGGACTGCAGCACTCCAGGCTCCTCTGTCCTCCACCATCCCCCAGAGCTTGCTAAAATTCATGTCCATTGAGTCAATGATGCTATCTCACCAACTCATCCTCTACTGCCCTGTTCCCTTTTTGTCTTCAACCTTTCCCAGCATCAGGGTCTTTTCCTATGAGTTGGTTGTTCATATCAACTAGCCAAAGTATTAGAGCTTCAGTATCAGTCCTTCCAATGAATATTCAGTGTTGATTTCCCTTAGGATTGACTGGTTTAATCTCTTTGCAGTCCAAGGGACTCTCAGGTCTTCATTAGCACCACAATTCAAAAGCATTCATTCTTTGGTTCTCAGCCTTCTTTATGGTTCTACTCTCACATCCATACATGATAACTGGAAAAACCATAGTTTTGATTATATGGACTCTGTTGTCATAGTAATATCTCTGTGATGTCTCAGCATTTTTAATATGCTGTCTAGGTTTTTCATAGATTTCCTTCCAAGGAGCAAGCATCATTTAATTTCATACCTAGGGAATATGATTTGAAGAGTGTCATAATCATTCTTGTCTTCCCATCATGGAGAAGTTAGATTCTAGTTAGAGATAAAAATTATTATTAGATCATTAAATGACATCTCTATCCCATCTTTAGAACCTATTGAGAAATGGATTTAAGAGTTAGAGAGAGGAAGAGCAGAGTAGGTCTTACTGCTATAATTGTGGCCTAATATTGTTACCAAGTCGAAGCTCATACTGCTTGTCATAAAACAGGCCGATAAATCAGAGATGTATTGGTGTGGCAAGGAATATTCAGAAACCCAGCAGGCCAACAAGATGGTGGACTAGAGTCCCCAAAGCCACCTTTCCAGAGTTAGCATTCAAGTTTCTTTTATACTAAAAGGGGAAGGAGTAAAGTCAAACATTTCCTGGTTCTGGTCAGCAGCTGCAGGGGCTGTTTTAATTCTTTCCTTCTTGTAGTTATTCATGGTTGGGCCTGATCAGGATATTTCCTGTGAGCCAAATAAAGGTGTTTTAGATCAGTGCTCATTACTTGGGGTCAAGGTTCCCAGACACGGGCCATTATGTGTAATTTGAGCTTTTGGCAACATTCTTTCAGTGATTAGCTTATACTAGAATACAGAGATTCTCCCCTATTACAGTATGAAGTAAATGGGCCTGATATTACTCCTCATCTTCTTGTTCTAAGACTTTGAAGAAAACTTTGGGTTTGCAGAACAAGGACAGGTCATCCTTCCACTTGTCTAGGGAGAAGAGGGCAGAACATGCCTGAAATCCTTGCGTTTAGGGCTTGTGACAGATTAGCTTAACTCAGTTGAGAAAAGTGAAATGATCCCTATGACCAGTTCCCCAGATTTCCCATTCTACCCCATGCAGAGGAATTGGGGGCAGGCAAGAAGTCAGGAGTATAGATATCTATACTCTTTTCTAAAGGATTTAGATAAAATCCTTTCTAATGGAAAAAAAAAAAAAAGATTAGATGCCAAATAAATCCTCCAACTTCCAGATTACTTTCTTCCTTTTGAACTCTATGTAACACTTGCAGGTATAAAACATGCTCAGTCAACACTAGTATCAATTATCATAGCTCAATAAACATTGGTACCAATTACTTGATTAGTTCTTTCCCACTGTGGTTCCTGATTGTGCCCAGAATACACACTGTGGCCTTTGTTGCCCTATGGCCTGTCTGCACCAGGAAAGGGATACCCTTCTCTGCTTGGTTCTAAAAAGGGCTCTCCTCTTGCTCCAGGGACCTCCTTATTCCCTGTTGCATTCAGTTCTGACTCCTGCAGTGCTGCTACCCATGCAAGAATGGAGGAGGTGAAATCCTCCCATCCAGTTTATATAACAGCTAAGAAAAGCTTTGTTAATCAAAGGGCAGAGAGAACATGAGCCCACTGGAGATAGAATTTCTGACATGAAAAAGGCGTTGACAGGAAAAATAGGAAAGAAACTGAAAGAGCAGATGAGAGAGAGTCTGCTGAGAGTTCTTACTTAATTATTTTGCTTCAGGGCCAATTTTTATGATGTTTAATTATTTTTATTTGAAATCTATATAGATAGGAACCCCATGGAAAAAATTAAGATGTAGAGTGACAAGGACAATATGAATGTTTTATACTATATATCAATTATTGTGAATGACAGTCAAAAATGTGAAAAAAGTAGTATAAAAATGTGGATTAATGTACATGTCTGCTGATCCATGCCTGACTCTGTGAACCAATGGACTGTAGCCGTCCAGGCTCCTCTGTCCATGTGATTCTCCAGGCAAGAATACTGCAGTGGTTTGCCATTTCCTCCTCTATGGGATCTTCCTGACCCAGGGATCGAACCCAACTGTCTTGCATTGGTAGGCAGATTCTTTACCATTGAGCCACCTGGAAAGCCCTAGTGCATATTTATATAGCCAGTCAAAGCAGATAATTATATTTGTGTGTGTGTGTGTTTTCTTTTTTTAAGATCTAAGTAGGCTGAAAAGAGCCAGGAGCCCATTTATTTAACAAAGAATTCTGGAACAGTATGCTTTTCAATTTTTTTTTCCTTCTAATGTCATTAAAACTATTATACTATAATGTGTTTGAGTTCTATGGTATTCTACTGAGTTACTCTCAAAGAAAGGCAGTGCCAAAGAATGCTCAAACTACTGCACAATTGCACTCATCTCACATGCCAGTAAAGTAATGCTCAAAATTCTCCAAGCCAGACTTCAGCAATACATGAACCAAGAACTTCCTAATGTTCAAGCTGGTTTTAGAAAAGGCAGAGAAACCAGAGATCAAATTGCCAACATCTGCTGGATCATTGAAAAAGCAAGAGAGTTCCAGAAAAACATATATTTCTGCTTTATTGACTATGCCAAAGCCTTTGACTGTGTGGATCACAATAAAGTGTGGAAAATTCTGAAAGAGATGGGAATACCAGACCACCTGACCTGCCTCTTGAGAAACCTGTATGCAGGTCAGGAAGCAACAGTTAGAACTGGACATGGAACAACAGACTGGTTCTAAATAGGAAAAGGAGTATGTTAAGGCTGTATATTATCACCCTGCTTATTTAACTTATATGCAGAGTACATCATGAGAAATGCTGGACTGGAAGAAGCACAAGCTGGAATCAAGATTGCTTGGAGAAATATCAAGAACCTCAGATATGCAGATGACACCACCCTTATGGCTGAAAGTGAAGGGGAACTAAAAAGCCTCTTGATGAAAGTGGAGAGTGAAAAAGTTGGCTTAAAACTCAACATTCAGAAAATGAAGATCATGGCATCCGGTCCCATCACTTCATGGGAAATAAATGGAGAAACAGTGGAAACAGTGTCAGACTTTATTTTGGGAGGCTCCAAAATCACTGCAGATGGTGACTGCAGCCATGAAATTAAAAGATGCTTACTCCTTGGAAGAAAAGCTATGACCAACCTAGATAGCATACTGAAAAGCAGAGACATTACTTTGCCAACAAAGATCTGTCTAGTCAAGACTATGGTTTTTCCTGTGGTCATGTATGGATGTGAGAGTTGGACTGTGAAGAAAGCTGAGTGCTGAAGAATTGATGCTTTTGAACTGTGGTGTTGAAGACTCTTGAGAGTCCCTTGGACTGCAAGGAGATCCAACCAGTCCATTCTGAAGGAGATCAGCCCTGGGATTTCTCTGGAAGGAATGATGTTAAAGCTGAAACTCCAGTACTTTGGCCAGCTCATGCCGAGAGTTGCCTCATTGGAAAAGACTCTGATGCTGGTAAGGATTGGGGGCAGGAGGAGAAAGGGTTGACAGAGGATGAGATGGCTGGATGGCATCACTGACTCGATGAACATAAGTCTGAATGAACTCCGGGAGTTGGTGATGGACAGGGAGGCCTGGCGTGCTGCGATTCATGGGGTCGCAAAGAGTCGGACACGACTGAGCGACTGAACTGAGCTGAATTTAACTTACTGACTTGAGCGATAAGTCATTTACATCAATAAGGGAATGCAGTTTATGTAAGAAAGAGAGTGGGGGGAAGGGGAAGATATTTCGGGAATCTGCTCGTTTTTGAAGCCATTTGAACTGAAACGTGTTTCTTATGTCTGGTGTAGCCCTCTCTTTACCATGCACACATGCAGGCTGTCCTACATTTGAACATAATCTCCTCCCATTGGAGGACGGCTGGTATTTTTGAGAGAGCAGCCATTTCATTTTAGCTAGGCATTAGCTTGAGCCATCTGCTGCATGGATTTCCCAGTTGTCTACAGCCATAAGACTGTTTGAAGTTATGCTTCAGGGTATCTTTAAAAACATTTTGCTTCTAATCTTCCTGTTTGTAAGTACCCTACTTAGTTCCTCTTCCAAAAGCTGCTTGCATATCCTGTACATATCCATCCTCCCACCTATCTAACTCAGTAGGTCAGCAAAACAGTCCATATTTATTGAGCTCTGCCAATTATGTGCAGGACACACAGAGGTGGTTATATTTGATCAAGTTTCACTGCAGGTTGACTGGCTGCATTCCAGGGTCCTCTTGCTAGTAATTCCCATTTAATGATGAGTAGAGCTTTCAGGTGTTGCTGATGAATAGTTCAAATACCTGAATGGTTCATCTAGAAGTGATAGATGAAAATAAAAGAAAATAATGAAATGTACAATTTTCATTTTCTGGAAAAAAAACAGGAGGGTGTTTTAATGAGAATCAGAATTACCAAAACTATTATGGTAAAGAGTAGAACCATAGTTTTTTAGGCAAAAACATCCAGAAGCTCTTCAGGATGAGCTCAGAACTTTTGATTAAGTGCCATAAGCTTGGCTTTTGGATTTTTGCATTGTGAAATATAATAAAGTACTTTAGTCCACTCACATTTCAAATTTCTCAAAATTATGTGAAAACTGGAGAGTTATGAGGCTTATGATTAAATATGTAAAAAGCACATCATGACTATGATTTGAGATATGAAGATAAATAACAAGCATATTAATTATATTTAAGTAGTCTACCATCAAGACGTTTTCTCAAGATTTTGTATGAGTTAATCTTCTGGGACATACAGACATCATTGATTAAACATGTTTTGATATCATTTATTCATCTCTTATTTCATCTATATGGTGTAGGATTGAGATAGTCATTGTCAGTATGATACATAAGAATCAACCTTGTTCAATACTCTGATAGTATGCTTATTGTAGGCACTCTTAAGGTTCCTAACCTCATCTGTAAAATGGGGATGATGACACCATCACCTCATTCAGTTACTTTGATGGTTTTATCAGATCAATGCTTAATACAGTTCCTGATACATAATGTTAGGTGTTATCCCTATTGTTATTATTCTTAATTTTGTTTAAAAAATCACCATAAAATAAAAGAAATATTAACATATCATTCCAACTAGTCAAAGCAAATAAATATTAAAATATAAATATTATTTATGATAAAGTGACTGATAATCTTAAGATGAGAAGTTGGGTAATACCTGAAGTTAATAGTGACCATGACAGTGGTGGTAAAGAGGATAGACTCCATGCTCTGTGACTTCGGAAAGATTATTAAGCCTGGACTGCCTCAATATCTCATGTGATACTATGATTATAGTCTCTACCTTATAGACTTATATGAGAATTCGGTGAGTTAATACATGTAAATCAGTTATAGGAAGCACAGTGTTTGGCACTGTTTTCAAGCATGCTAATTATTTTTGTTATTATCATCAGTGTCACACCAGCATTACTATCACCATGCTAAATCTTGGGAACTAAGCAGCTGTTTTTGGATTCATTTTAAACTATTTGGTAGGACACTGTAATGGAGGTGTTTGAGGTGTCACTCATACTTCTGTGTTTGCTTACGTGTTTAGTCGCTTCAGTTGTGTCCGACTCTTTGCAACTCTATGGACCGTAACCAGCCAGGCTCATCTGTCAATGGGCTTCCAATTGGAGGATAGCCGTAGAAAAGGACCAAAACAAAAGTTTCAAAACTAATCAAGCTGAGTTAGAGGAGCCTGCTTAAACCTGCAACCAAAAGCAGGATTCTTGCTCTTTCCCCAGCTGAATCCATCTCCTCACCATAAACTCCGGGTCTTTATCCTTCATAGGCAGAGCCTACCCTCACAGAATTATCACTTGGAGCAGAGGAGGGTGTTTGTATTCAGAGGGAGGTTAGTTGGGAGAGTGCACCCAGAGGGGTTTGAGCTGCACCTCCCCAGAGCTTTTCCCTCAATCTCATCTCTAAAATGAGCCATTCTTCTTCTCTAGGGAAAGAATGAATGAGAGGATGGAGAGGAGAGAGCTATCAGCTGTATTTACTTCAATACAACTCCCTCCTGGGGAGGGTAGTGTAAGTTCCCTCCCTCCATGAGATTGTGCAACGTAAAAGGATAAAGTCATATCTATCAATCTGGATAGACACTTTAGATCCAGCAAGGCCCACTCCTTCCCACCTTTTTCTCTGGATCATTAAGTGAAACTTAAAATTCTTGCACTTGAGAATTTACTACCTGGAAAATGGGGTTGTGATGGACAGCACTTCTCTATCTTGCAGCAATGGTTTGGAGGTTAAAGATGATCACTGCCTTGGAGATGCTTCAAAAGCCTCACATAATAGAGGCCATTATGTTCAGGTATCATGGGCTAGATTATGGGTTTTGTAGAATGTTAGCAATTTTAATCACTAGTTTGTTTTTCTTTAGCCATGATTCCTTCTGATATTCTCCACTTTTAATCAGGCAGAAGTTACTTCCAATTTCCTTTGTTTGTTAGAACTTTGTTCTCTCCAAAAAAGTTGAGGCATCTTTCAAGATGAGAAAAATATAGTCTTTAAGTTTTCCTTGACATTTATACCAAAATAGCAATGTAGCTGAAATCAAGTGGGAACATTTACAAAGCTAGAATGATAATTGGAAAAAAAGGAAGGAGTGAAGCAATTGTCAGTGCTTTTGTTAAAAAGTTTATACTTGTCATACTATGCAATGTCTTATTTTTGAAATACATCGAAAATTGTCTCCAGTTTGATTTCTCAGAGAGTGTGGCTGCCAATTTCTTCCCCAGCACTCTGCCACTTGGATTATTTCCAGTGATGCCATGTGTGGTTTTCCCTTGCCTCCTCCCTTTTCTAAACAGAGAGGAAAACAAGTCCACTCTGGCATTAGCTTGCAAGCAGTACAAGTCAAATTAAAATTCAAGACATGAAAATCTTTAACTCAGAGGTCCAACTACATTACATTCACTATTCCTCAAGTTTCCATTTCAAAGAAGGTAACTTTAACGTTAAACATGATAATCTCCAAATTTGTATAAGAATGTAATCTGAGTTCAAGCCAAAATTGGAGTAGTTTTCCGTTATCAATTTTGGGCTTATTTTATTCTCTCATAGATGTATTGAAAGGGAGATGTTATTGTACTTCTCACTAACTATTAATTAATCAAGTTTCCTTTCTTTTTCAAAATATATTATCCACTTACCAGATGATCTTTATCTGGTATGTTTTATAACAGTTATTTCCTATTATGTTAAATTTAGAGAAAGAACTCAAATTTGCTTGCCTAGGTAGCATGCATATAAATCTTTCCTCTAGTGAACAGAACATCAATTACTTGTGTTAGGAAACAATGGTATTTTGTATCTTTTTCTTCTAACCTTGTCATTTATTCTTTCATGTTAGTGGGGAATCCATTCAATCTATCTATGTGTCAATAGCTATATCCACATGTTGTGGGTAAGGTTATCAATCACCTGCTAACTCTTGGGAAAATTAACATGCCCTTATTTCACAGATTCTTCCTTCTAAGGAACTTGAATTGGTATATACATACATCATTGGTTCTTCCCAAATCTTGAGGGGAGAGTTGGCAGATGTCTTTATGTTACAGATGGTTATGCATGAGGCTTCCATCTCTGCTCACCACCTGGAAAGCTTGCAGTGGACACAGTGTATCTGTCACCAAGACAGGTGGCAGTGTCTGTAAACCTCCCAGGGGCAGGGATGGTGGTGAGTGCTATATGCAAGGTATGGACATGTTTCCTCAGGTTTTTGCAGTCTCTTTGTGACATCTGCCCTTATTTAATGAATTGTACCCATTGATACTCTCACTAATACTCTTTACAGGGATAATTTCTATTTACTCAGTGCCTTAGGAAGGGGAGGAAAGACACAGGTGGAACCGTTTCTAGCTTCTCTTCTCTCATTTCTTATTTACCTCCCCACAGAGGTAAAGGCAAAGTGGGTGAGCAAAGTAATTTGACATCTGGTCTTGAGCATAGTAGAACTGTAGAGTGGGAATGAATAGGGTGAAAGTTTAGATCTGTGAGACATTAAAACCCTTTTCCTATCAATGCTTTCTCTATATTGAGACTAGTATAAATTCATATATTACTTGCATTGTTCTTAAGTGCAGTCAGTCAGAGTGCGTACCACATCTCCTTGAGCATAAAGATGTCACATTTCAGTCCTTAGCAGCTGATCTAACAGGTAGATGATCCATAAGCATTTTATCCAAGAAGACTCATCCTATACGGTTTATATCAATGACTGGACACTCCGGCTGCCACTTGCTGAGTAAGTTTATGGAAGTCTTGGCTCTAGATTTTTGAAAACGAACCTCTCTGGATGCCAGAATAGCTAGTCTGCCCCTGCATCTTACAGGTAGGAGACAGGCTGTCTGTAGATGTGTGAATTTGAGAAGCAGTGAAGTGGAAGGGACTCAAGGACTACACCAGCTTGCTGCTTGGAAACTCTCCAGCACAGTGTCAAAACAGTAGGCCCTCTCCATGCACCTGCCGAAGCTGCACATAAAATTAATGATTATTTGTGAGAACAGACAAGGAGGAAAATCTACTGTGTTCCCAAGTCTGTGGTGTGGATTAGCTTCATCGGTATCAAATGGCTGACTGCCATTGAGCTGATCTTTTTTTCTACTTTCTGGCTCTTTCCACAGGATGCCAGAAGCTCTTTGTTTAGCTAGTGCTTTATCTAATTCTGGCACAATCAATTTCACCTCATTCTCTCTCAGCACAGTTGGCAGGATTCTGTTGTTTATAGGGAAGGTATTTTCCCTCTAATTTAATACCTAGAATCTTCCTATGTTACTCCCATTAAAAACATCTTATTTTGTCCCTTTCCTACATTCTTCTCTCTTCTCTCCTCCTTCAAGCTGTATAAAAACCTATCATGTAACTAGATTCCCAACTTCTATTGTTCTTTACTTTTGGTGTCTGTCTTTAACTTACTTTTCAAAGTAAACATTTTTAAATGCCTCATTTCAGTGTATTTCTTTTGCTTTAGAATGTACCAGCAAAACACTGATTTATGCATAAGCAGATTTATGCATACAATTTGTTCATTGTTTAGCAATAAATGTCCATATTATATAATGAGGCTGGCGCATAGAATGTTTTAGTGGTGCAAATTAAAAGCCCCGTAGTAAGTACCAAGTTATCTATTATAATGTCCTATAAACATATTTTTATTACAAGTCCAATGGGAGCCCTGCTCATTTTTATCATCTTAATCCCTGTGTTTATCTTTAGGAGTACCTGCATGATAAAGAAGACCAGATAAGTATCTATCTCAATCCCCTTTAGGGCAATGGTCTCCAAAAGCCTTAGCTTACAGTCTCCCATCAGGTTTTGAAAGTGTACCTCTTTATGTATATATTTAAATTTATAAATTATATACTCATATATATATATATATATATGCAATATATTGTTACAACTGTAACATAGGGCACATTATGAAGAATTATTTAAAACATATTTAAAAGTCTGCAGTGGAATCAGTAGAAATAGAAGTTCTAATGTTTTTTCTTGAATTCCTGTAGATAGTATTCCTCATACCCAGAAGCACATACTTTAGGGCTTAGTGATTCCCATATCTGATTGATCATTAGAATAATCTGGAGAAATTTTAAAAATTTATATGGCCTGTCCCTCTCTCCATAACTACTTAATTAGAATCTCTAAATTGATGTACTCTGCATATAAGTTAAATAAGCAGGGTGACAATATACAGCCTTGACATACTCCTTTTCCTATTTGGAACCAGTCTGTTGTTCCATGTCCAGTTCGAACTGTTGCTTCCTGACCTGCATACAGGTTTCTCAAGAGGCAGGTCAGGTGGTCTGGTATTCTCATCTCTTTCAGAATTTTCCACAGTTTATTGTGATCCACACAGTCAAAGGCTTTGGCCACCCTGCTTATTTAACTTATATGCAGAGTACATCATCAGAAATGCTGGGCTGGAAGAAGCACAAGCTGGAATCAAGATTGCCGGGAGAAATATCAATAACCTCAGATATGCAGATGACACAACCCTTGTGGCCGAAAATGAAGAGGAATTAAAAAGCCTCTTGATGAGAGTGAAAGAGGAGAGTGAAAAAGTTGGCTTAAAGCTCAACATTCAGAAAACGAAGATCATGGCATCTGGTCCCATCACTTCATGGGAAATAGATGGGGAAATAGTGGAAACAGTATTAGACTTTATTTATTTGGGCTTCAAAATCACTGCAGATGGTGACTGCAGCCATGAAATTAAAAGACGTTTACTCCTTGGAAGGAAAGTTGTGATCAACCTAGATAGCATATTCAAAAGCAGAGACATTACTTTGCCAACAGATCTGTCTAGTCAAGTCTATGGTTTTTCCTGTGGTCATATATGGATGCGAGAGTTGGACTATGAAGAAAACTGAAATCTGAAGAATTGTTGCTTTTAAGCTGTGGTGTTGGAGAAGACTCTTGAGAGTCCCTGAACTGCAAGGAGATCCAACCAGTCCATTCTGAAGGAGATCAGCCCTGGGTGTTCTTTGGAAGGAATGATGCTAAAGCTGAAACTCCAGTACTCTGGCCACCTGATGCGAAGAGTTGATTCATTGGAAAAGACTCTGATGCTGGGAGGGATTTGGGGCAGGAGGAAAAGCGGATGACAGAGGATGAAATGGCTGGATGGTATCACTGATTCGATGGACATGAGTTTGAGTGAACTCCAGGAGTTGGTGATGGACAGGGAAGCCTGGTTGTACTATGATTCATGGGGTCGCAAAGAGTTGGACACGACTGAGTGAATGAACTGAACTGAACTGAACTGAACTGAAGTAATCTGAGGTTGGAAGGTTCTGGTACATGTATTTTGTAAACACTTCTCAGGGATTCTGATAATCTGCTATGTGTGGGATTCACTGTTCTAGGGCAGATGCATTTTATTTTTTAAATTTATTTTAAAAAATTATTTATTTTCAATTGGAGGATAATTGCTTTGTACTTTTGTGTTGGTTTCTGCCATACATCAACAAGAATCATCCATAGGTATACACATGTCCCTTTCCCTTAAACCTCCGTCCCACTTACCAACCCATCGCACCCCCCTAAGTTGTCACAGAGCATGGGTTTGAGGTTACTGCATCATACAGCAAATTCCCACTGGGATATTTTATATAGGTAATAAATATGTTTCCATGCTACTCTCTCAATTTGTCCCATCCTCACCTCCTGCTGTGTTCACAAATATGTTCTCTATGCCTGTGTCTTCACTGCTGTAGGACAGATCTACTTTAGAGGAGCCCACGCCTGAAGAATCTCCATGAACAGAGGAGCCTGGCAGGCTACCATCCATGGGGTCGCAAAGAGTTGGACATGACTAAATAACTAAGCACATGGTTTAGAGTATCAACACAAGATCCAGCTAGATGCAGTGAATAGAACTTTAGGATTCTTAAGATTCTTCTGACACTAACAAGATGTTATGGAATGAATTGGGTTGTGCCAAAAGGTACTAGATCCCCAATATCTGTGAATATGACTTTATTTAGAAATGCAGTCTTCACAGATGTTCAAGTTAAGGTGAGGTCATCAGTGTTGGCCCTAATACAATATGACTGATGTCTTCTTAAAGGGAAATTAGGACATAGAAAGAGATATGTACATTGTTAGAATACGCTGTGAAGATTAGAGTTATGCTGTTCCAATCCTGATCACTACCAGAAAGTAGGAAAGAGGTCTGGAACATATGCTTTTCCAGGGCCTTCAGAAAGAACGTGCCCTGCTGTCACTTTGATCTTGAACTTTAGCATCTAGAACTGTGAGACAATAAACTTCTGTTCTTAAAACACCCAGTTTGTGTTACTTTGTTGTGGGAGCACAGGGGAACTAATGCACTGGGGAAAGAGCCATGAACAGCCAGATCATTGGAATGGTGAAAAACAAACCAAGCCCCAAACACCAAACCTCCTCATCCCTGCTTTTTTCTCTTCTTTTGTATTTCTTTTCAATCACCTATGAGACAGTATCTACTTTTAGAACATATAGTTCAGGTATAAGATATTCTAATAAAATTGTGCTTTAAAAGAACAGTTTAATTTATATCCCAATATTACAAGTAAACATGTACATTTTAAAAAACTTCAGACATAAAATGAAAAAAGAATATGAACAACTATACCAATAACAGCAACTGTCGACATTTGGTATATTCCCATGTATTCTTTCTTCCCTCTGTATGTTGTAAAAATATATTTCAGTTCAGTTCAGTTCAGTCGCTCAGTCATGTCCGACTCTTTGCGACCCCAGAAATCACAGCATGCCAGGCCTCCCTGTCTATCAGCAACTCCTGGAGTTTACTCAAACTCACGTCCATGGAGTCAGTGATGCCATCCAGCCATTTCACCCTCTGTTGTCCCCTTCTCCTCCTGTCCCCAATCCCTCCCAGAACTTATTAAATAGCATATTTTATATGGGTGAATAAATTGAAAATGATGTTTATAGTCCCATACTTTTAAAAAATAACCATAGACCTCTGGTTAAATAACATATATTTATCTATGCTTCCCGAGAGTAATAGAGATAAAATAAATCCATATGAGCAAAGTGAATGAGAGAAAAGAGATGCAGACAAAATTACAGAAGAGAGAAAGCAAAGAACAAATGGCACTTGACCTAACGGATCAGAGAAAGGAGAAACCTGACTACCTGCAGTGGAGGATTACAACACAATGGAATGAGTCATTTCCTTCTGAAAACACCTTGAAATACTCAGGAATTGGAGCCAGCGGGTACATCTAAAATTGGAGGAGGAATTAAAAACAAACAGAGCTGTTGAAAATTCTTGTGAGTTCCTTTCAGATCCCACATAAGGGGTATGCTTCTTTCATTTTTTTGCAAGGCTCTAAAAAATTGACTTAACTAAGACAATTTATAATCAGGGCAATTAAATGTCTTAGAAAATGCTGTAACTGTTTCTGATCCTAGTTCTGTTTGCTTTTGAAGATTCAATTTTTTTCTTCATCTGGTGTAACATTACTATTTCAAAAAATGATTTGATAAAAATATTTTTTACTTAATTAAAGGGAGGAATGCAGAAACTAAAATTTCATTTTATTAGAGTTTTACACTATATAAAATAATAAAAAAATATAGGGATGAATGCAAAGTGAGATGTGAACTTATGTGAACTGAGTGTGTGTGTGTGTGTGTGTGTGTGTGTTTCACATCCAACTCTTTGATGCTATGGGCTGTAGCCCCACCAGGCTCCACTGTCCATGGAATTTTCCTGGTGAAAATACTGGAGTGGTTGTTATTTTCTTCTCCAGGGGACCTTCTTGACCCAGGGATGAAAACCGTGTCTCTTGCATTGACAAGCAGATTCTTGACCACTGTGCCACCTTCAATAAAATTAATTTTGTCCTAAAAATAGCATCATTTATGTTACCTTTTTTAGAATAATGATTTTAGGTTAATAATGAACCATTAAACAAAGGATGCTCATATGTGCATAGTTATCTTAATGTCAGTGTTTGCCAGTAATTCAAACACAGATAATATTTAATTGGTTTTTGTCAGACTTTATCATAAAGATTCTTTGGGAGAGGAGTATTTTGGTTAATGACTTTTTCTTTTTTTAAATTTATTTTTGTTAAAATATGACTTTTATTTATATATATATATTCTTTTCCATTGAGGTTTATTACAGGATTTTGAATATAGTTCCCTGTGCTGTACAGTAGGATCTTGTTTATCCATTCTATATATAATAGCTTGCATCTGCTAATCTCAAACTCACAATCCATCCCTCCCCCACTTCCCCATCCCCTTTACAAACCACAAGTTTGTTCTCTATGTCTGTGAATCTATTTCTGTTTCATAGATACGTTCATTTGTGTCACTATTTCAGATTCCACATATAAATGATAACATAATGTTTGTGTTTCTTTGTCTACTCATTTCATTTAGTATGATAATCTCTAAAGTCCATCCATGTTGCTGCAAATGGTATTATTTCATTTTTCCTTATGGCTGAGTAATATTCCACTATATATATGTACCACATCTTCTTTATCCATTCAACTATTGATGGACATTTAGGTTGCTTTCATATCTTGGCTATTGTAAATAGTGCTGCTATGAAAAATGGGGTGCATGTATCCTTTTGAATTAGAGTTTTCCCCAGATACATGTGCAGGAGTGGGGTTGCTGGATCACATGACAACTTTGTTTTTAGGTTTATGAGGAACCTCCACACTGTTTTGCATAGTGACCATACCAATTTACATTCTCACTACCAGTATAGGGTTCCTTTCACTGCACACCCTCTCTAGCATTTGTTGTTCATAGATTTTTTATTGCTGGCCATTCTGATCTGTGTGAGGTGATTCCTCATTGTAGTTTTGATTTGCATTTCTCAAATAATTAGCAGTTTTCAACATCTTTTCATGTGCCTATTGTTCATCGATATGTCTTCTTTGGAGAAATGTCTCTTTAGTCTTTTGACCATATTTTGACTGGGTTTTTTGTTGTTGTTGTTGTTGAGTTGTATGAGCTGTTTGTATATTTTGTAAATTGACCTTGTTCATTGCATCATTTGCAAATATTTTCTCCCAATCCATAGATTGTCTTTTTATTTTATTTGCGGTTTAGTTTACTATGCTAAAGCTTATAAGTTTTTTTTATATATACATAAAATTTTTTATTATTTTTTTATTATTATTATTTTTTATTTTACTTTACAATTCTGTATTGGTTTTGCCATACATTGACATGAATCCACCACGGGTGTATATGCGTTCCCAAACATGAACCCCCCCTCCCCACAACATCTCTCTGAGTCATCCCCACGTACCAGCCCCAAGCGTGCCATATCCTGCATCGGACATAGACTGGCAATTCGATTCTTACATGATATTATACATGTTTAAGTTTGATTAGGTCCTTGGTCATTATGATTTTAATTATGTATTACAATAATTAATTCATAGGTAACTTGGGATGAAACTGTTATGTACCACCTGATACTACAGTGATGAAGTTGTAGCACTGTCCATTGTATAGAAGGATATATCTAGTACCATTATAATGATTATCTAAATTATAAAAAAGTTTGGATGGAGATTTTAAAAAAGTGAATGTACATGATGTAGCATATTTAATTACTTCTTAAATATAACTAGAAACTCTGTAAATTCTGAATTTAACAAATATTTTCAGCATCAAGTATTCAGTGTTTTTTTAACTTTGGGGCATTGAAGAATCCCAGGGATGGGGGAGCCTGGTGTTGTCTATGGGGTCGCACAGAGTCAGACATGACTGAAGCGACTTAGCAGCAGCAGCAGGAATGTACTATATAACTTATAATAACTATTAAGTGGTGAATTAAACCAAGTAACTTTCAAATAATTCAATGAAAAATAAATGATGATCTTAAAAATTTCCCTGGTATTTCTAATAATCTTTTAAAGCAGGGCCATCTGAAGCTGCTGAACTTTTTGACTATTGAGTATGTGAGTTACAGGTAGAAATTGAAATAGAAAAAGATGATGAAGCATAGATTATTTCTATTATGGACTATATGGGTATGGGTTCTTTAGATAACTAAAACTGTTGAGTTTTTACAAATGACATTGGAATCTACTAAGAGGAAATATCTGTTACAAAAACTAGCCATTCATCTTTTTTTTTTTTAATTATTTTAGTTGGAAGGCTAATTATGTTACAATATTGTGGTGGTTTTTTGCCATACATTGACATGAATCAGCCATGGGTGTACATGTGTTCCCCATCCTGAACCCCCCTCCCATTTCCCTCCCCATCTCATCTCTCAGGGTCATCCCAGTTTACCAGCCCTGAGCACCCTGTTTCATGCATTGAACCTGGACTGGTGATCTGTTTCACATATGATAATATGCATGTTTCAGTGCTATTCTCTATCATCCCACCCTCGCCTTCTCCCACAGAGTCTAAAAGACTGTTCTTTACATCTGTGTCTCTTTTGCTGTCTTGCATATAGGGTCATTGTTACTGTCTTTCTAAATACCATATATATACATTAGTATACTGAATTGGAGTTTTTCTTTCTGATTTACTTCACTCTGTATAATAGGCTCCAGTTTCATCCACCTCATTAGAACTGAGTCAAGTGTATTCTTTTTAATGGCTGAGTAATATTCCATTGTGTATATGTACCACAGCTTTCTTATCCATTTGTCTGCTGATGGACATCTAGGTTGCTTCCATGTCCTGGCTATTGTAAAGAGTGCTGTGGTGAACGCTGGGGTACATGTGTCTCTTTCAATTCTGGTTTCCCAGCAATGGGATTGCTGGGTCATTGCTGATAATGAGTGATGTTGAGCATCTTTTCATGTGTTTGTTAGCCATCTGTATGTCTTCTTTGGAGAAGTGTCTGTTTAGTTCTTTGGCCTATTTTTTGAAGGGTCATTTATTTTTCTGGAATTGAGCTGTAGGAGTTGCTTGTATATTTTTGAGATTAATTCTCTGTCAGTTTCTTTGTTTGCTATTATTTTATCCCATTCTGAAGGTTGTCTTTTCACCTTGCTTATTGTTTCCTTCATTGTGCAAACACTTTTAAGTTTAATTAGGTCCCATTTGTTTATTTTTGCTTTTATTTCCATTACTCTGGGGGGTGGGCCATAGAGGATCCTGCTATGATTTATGTCAGAGAGCATTTTGCCTATGTTTTCCTTTAGGAGTTTTATAGTTTCTGGTGTTACATGTAGATCTTTAATCCATTTTGAGTTTATTTCTGTGTATGGTGTTAGAAAGTGTTCTAGTTTCATTCTTTTACAAGTGGTTGACCAGTTTTCCCAGCACCACTTGTTAAAGAGATTGTCTTTTCTCTATTGTATATTCTTGCCTCCTTTGTCAAAGATAAGGCATCCATAGGTGCGTGGATTTATCTCTGGGCTTTATATTTTGTTCCACTGATCTATATTTCTGTCTTTGTGCCAGTACCATACTGTCTGATGACTGTGGCTTTGTAGTCTGAAGTTAGGCAGGTTGATTCCTCCAGTTCCATTCTTCTTTCTCAAGATTGCTTTGGCTATTCAAGGATTTTTGTATTTTCATACAAATTGTGAAATTATTTGTTCTACTTCTCTGAAAAATACTGTTGCTAGCTTGATAGGGATTACATTGAATCTATAGATTGCTTTGAGTAGTATACTCATTTTCACTATATTGATTCTTCTGATCCATGAACATGGTATATTTCTCCATTTATATGTGTAATCTTTGATTTCTTTCATCAGTGATTTATAGTTTTCTATTTATAGGTCTTTTGTTTCTTTAGGTAGATTTATTCCTAAGTATTTTATTCTTTCCATTGCAATAGTGAATTGAATTGTTTCTTTAATTTCTCTTTCTGTTTTCTCATTGTTAGTGTATAAGAATGCAAGGGATTTCTGTGTGTTGATTTTATATCCTGCAACTTTACTATATTCATTGATTAGCTCTAGTAATTTTTAGGGTTTTCTATATAGAGGATCATGTCATCTACAAACAGTGAGAATTTTACTTCTTTTCCCATCTGGATTCCTTTTATTTCTTTTTCTTCTCTGATTGCTGTGACTAAAACTTCCAAAACTATGTTGAATAGTAGTGGTGAGAGTTGGCACCTTTGTCTTGTTCCTGATTTTAAGGGAAATGCTTTCAATTAGCAATTCATCTTTTCCTTGGAATTACTGGTTCCTTTTTCTTTTCCTTTTTCTCATATTTTTATTTAGCTAAAAATGATCAAGTAAGTCTTCTTGGATTAATTCTGCATTGCTATGCTTTCTTTTTAAACCTTTGATGCAGCACAGGGTCTTTTAATGGGTAGATAATTCCTAGCAAAAGTCACTGATACTCTGAAACTTATAATTTCCCTTCCTCTCTTTTATTTCCTGCCCCTAAGCTAGATAAAATATGTGTTTTATTTTGTTAGAACTCCATCAGGTTTGTAGCTTTTTAGTATGGAGAAGAGCATGAAAACCCACTCCATATTCTTGCCTGGAAAATCTCATGGACAGAGGAGACTGACAGGGTATGGTTCATAGGGTCCCAAAGAGTCAGCATGCATGCACACTGATATAGATCCTATTTTATTTAAAAAAGCAAACTAAATTTTTTTTTCTGTAAAATATATCTCTTTACAATTTTATCTGTAAAGAGAATGCACTAAAGAACATAGTCTCGATTATTATATTCTTAAGATATTTTAAGTGGGTTACTTGACAAACAGGATATAAGAAAAACTAACTATTGGTCAGATATAAGAACCAGACTTTATATTTGAGTGTAATTTGTACATATTTGATAATTTCAGTGAACTGAATTTATTGGAAGAAGAATAAATGATTTAAAGGAGCTATTTAAACCTCTTCAAAGCCAATTGCCCTGAACTTTTTCACCAAGTACATTATTCATCAGTTATACTGATGAATAGAAGGGTAGAAAATAATGTTGGTGACAGAAGATTTTTCTGAAGAAGATAAAATAAATTATTTAGCAATGAAAATATAAGATGGCAGGTTAATACATAAACACATGCAAACAAAGGGAGAGAATAGGTTTCTGAATATTGAAAATTAATTTTAAAATAATTTATTTGATACTCTAGGACTATTAATTCTATTGTGATTCTTACAACACCATGCCGATCTGTCTGTTACAGCTCAGTGTAATGGCAGAGTCAAGAAATAGCCAACACTTAGTTGCGTTATTGTGCGGTGTCCTATTTCTATTTTGTTGATTGCAGTTAGAAGTAGAATTCATCCCAAACAGTTCAAATGAAGATTATTTTAGTGAGAAGATTATTTCAAGGAATACACATTAATGGTGAGACACACAGATCTGCAATGAAAGGAGCCAATTGCTACCCATGGCATTCCTGCGACGAGAAGATGGAGTGATATTCTAGCACAGAGAGTTGTTGAGAAGGAGAACTGCTCAGGCAAAAGGGCTTGTTAATGGAATGCTGAATTATTGCCAGGGACCTTGCAATGAAACAGAGGGGAAACCAGGAAAGAAATAGACCTACCTATCTCATTTAATCCTCTGATACCTGCATCTCTCATTGATCAAACCTAAGCAGAAGCAAAGTACCATCATGACAGTCTGCAGAGTTCAGTCACTCAGATTAATTCAGATGAAGAGAGAGAAAGTTAGAAAAAGGATTTGAGTGGCTTCCAGTTTCCAGTATAGCATGTAAATTATCACTCCACCCAAGCAACAGGTAAAAAGTTGCACAAACTGAAAATTAACAACTCTTCATTGATCCATCAGAGAGTTCAGATCACAAGGTAAACCACTGCTCCTAACATGGCAAAGACAGGCACATATAAGTACAATAACAATTTCTTAGAGCAGAAACCGCAGTGGGAACTACTACTAAAGTACAAAAACCCAAACCCCAACTGACAAATTGCTGTAGGCTCATTGTAGACAAGTCATAGTTAAATACTCCAGTGGTCATCAAGTTTGAGAAAGGCAGATATTTCCATATTTCCTTGAGTTTTACCTCCAGGATCTGCCAGGTTATAACCATAAAGGTTGGAAAAAAGCTTTATGGGCTTCCAGCAGGAGGAGGGGAAAAGTAACCATCTGAAACATATTAGAGAATGCTATAGTTAATAAAGCCTGCCTTTGAGAGAAATTATTTTACTAGAGCCTAAACTGTTGGGATTTGATGAGAGCCTAACTAACCTGGGGAAGAGAAATACTCAACTCTAGTGCCCTGTAGCCATCTTTTCCTAATTTAAGGAGAGGGTGGGGTACTGAGAAGCACTGTGAAGTTCACAGTTCAAGGGCACAGGCTACTAAAAGGCTGAGACTTAATCAAGGACTACAGAATGCTCCCCTCTCCCCACAACTTGCCGCCACATTACTAAACACCTATTTATTATAGTTCCTTTCACCTAGTTTTCAATAACATATTATAATGCATATTAAAAGGCAAAAACATACTTTGACAAGAAAGAGCAAGCTACAGAACCAGACTCATACACAGAAGGAATGCTAAGATGATTACACTAGGAAATTAAAAGAACTATAATTTGTATGATAAGGATTCTAATGGAAAAAGTAGGCAACATGCAAGAAGAGGTGGGTAATATACATGGTGAGATGGAGAGTTTTAAGAAACAATAAAAAAGAGATGCTAGAGATAAAAATATTGTGACAGAAATAAAGGATGCTCAGTCATGTGTTAGTTGCTCAGTCGTGTCTGACTCTTTGTGACCCTGTGGACTGCAACCCACCAGACTCTTCTGTCCATGAAGTTCTCTGGGCAAGAATACTTGAGTGAACAACCATTTCCTTCTCCAGGGGATCTTCCTGACCCGAGGATCAAATCTCGGTCTCCTGCATTGCAGGCAGATTCTTTACCATCTGAGCCACCAGGGAAGCCCCTGGTTAATAGATCAGACATACCTGAGAAAAGAATGTCTGAGTTTGAGGATATTTCAACAGAAACTACCAAAACTGAAAACCAAGGAGATATAGGACTGAAAATAAAAACAGAAAGGAATATTTAAGAACTATGAGACAACTGTGAAATATATAATGTACATATAATGGGACTAACAAAAGAAGAAAAAAAGGATCAGAAGGAGTATTCATAAAAAGGATTTGTGACTAGGGATGACAAATTATATATAGCCAGAATACTGGATTATTTTACTCCTGTTTCTTGGTAGGGGAAAAATATCAGCAAAAGTCTATTCTGTTGTTTGTCTTCTTGTGGCTTAGAAAAAAAAAAAAAAAAGGAAATCAGTACAAATTATACAGAAAATCAGTATAAGATAAAGTAGAGAGTTTATTTGCTATACTTGGTGATAATTGGGCCAAGGAGAGAAAGAGAAAAGGGAATAGAATAAATATAACAGTGAAAGACTATTGCATTGTCCTGGACTTCCCGGGTGGCCCAGTGGTAAAGAATCTACCTGCCAATGCAGGACATGCAAGAGACCCAGGTTCTGATTTGGGGAGATCCCCCAGAGTAGAAAATGGCAACCCATTTCAGAATTCTTGTCTGGGAAATTCCCTGGACAGAGGAGCCTGGCGAGTTACAGACCATGGGTCTGCAGAGTCAGAAATGACTGAGCACACAGTATACATGCATTGCTATGTCCTATCTTACCTTTTGCTGCATCCCAAGTCATTAATAAAATATGAAATTTCTGAAATTGTTGGTGTTAGGGGATCATTTCCAGGTAACTATGATAAGATTAAGGTTTGCAACTAGGTTATCACTATGTAAACACAGTTTGTAGATGCAGATACTGAGATAAATATAACCATAAGAAACTTAGGTGTGGGGAAGAGACTGGAATCATGATTTGGGTTCTGGGGTCTTACATCATCTATATTTCTGAGTCTGACACTACTGAAGCGACTTAGCAGCAGCAGCAGCAGCAGCAAAATGATTCCAGATAACTTATGTTACAGTTTTTCAAGATACCATTGTCCTCTGTAGATTGAGTCTTACAAACCACATTTGTTTGTTTACTATAAAGTTAGGAGATAAGAATCTCTTGGGCATTAGGAAATCAAATAGGGTACTCAGGCCATATTCTCAGTGGGAAACAATGTAAGTCAGTGAAAAAAACCTAACAGACTTGTTGAAACTGATTATTATGGATATTTTGTGTCTTTATTAGTAGATTCTAAAGCCATTGGTTAAACTTTGTCTAGAACAATGTTTATTTTTCTAATGCTTTTGTCCTTTCCTTCTGGCTTGTATTGGGGTGAGGTGAGAAGAATATTTTTCTGTTGACTTTTGTCCATTGCATCTTGCAGATGAACCTCCTGCTTCCCAAATGTGTGTATTAATTCTATGGCCTGAAATAGAACATTAATTCTTTTTCTGGCAATGAGTACAAACAACCTATTCATGAGATCAACCATCTGTATTCATTATATATTTGTGTCATGTTATTAGCTTCTTATGGGCAATGCTGGAGCTCAATACTCGTTCATTTAACTCTTCTTTCGACAATATTTAAGTCTCTACTGTGTCTGAGGCACAGTTCTCAGTGACATATTGCTGTGGTCTTGTATGTCATATTTGTGCCTATATCATAATGCAAAATTAAAATGAAGTACTGAAAACAGGGCAGTAAAAGAGGTGGGGGGGATAGATTAATAAATTTCACATCCATTTTCCTATGAAGTTGACTCCTAAAGGTATTTTCCAAATTGTGTTTGTGATTAATTCATTTTTTATTTACAGTGAGGTTATTGATGACTTGCATTTATCTAACTAAATTGTGGTTTTTAATATTAATGGCTATATTTATTTTTTCTAATCTACATAAAATAATACTTTCATTATGGGAAGATACAAAAACTAAGAAAAAACATAAATCAAATGCAACAGTTCACATATTCTTTCTTTGTAGATTTAACATTTAGCTAAATGGAATTTTAATAATACATCAGTTAGTAACACACAGAATATTTGAGTTAAATTACTGTGAGATAGTTTTATTGTTAGCATTTTTCTTTTCAGTCTTCTTTTTTTTTTTCCTGTGATAGTTATGGTGTTGCTGATGTCTAATTCTTCAAGCATGTTTGTTTATGCTACTGGATGCCAGCTTTTCTGTTGAGAGGAGGCTTGACTCTCCTTATAGAAAATTGTTTGTCTACTATGTTAAAAATTTCATTGAGTAGTTCAAGACTGAATATAACCTAGATTTTTTAACCTCCTTTAAGGCTTTTACTGCTAGTGTTTGGCATTATAATCCATGATAGTAATGCTCAATTCATGTCTAGCTGGCAAATTAATACATCAACTAATTACACCAGGGCTTTGGGCTGCAGCTTGTGTTGGCAAATTTATACGGAGCTTTATTAACTCAAAGGGGAAGATTTGGACAGAGACGATTGAGGGCACTAAGGTCAACTCTTATTTGATGATTGGAAACATGAGGAATTATGGTTCCAGTTCTATCAGTTGATTTCTCCAGAGTACTTTACCCACACAAATTTTCCTTTACTATCCATTCCTTCCACTGGAGTCTGAAGAGATTGTCTGTTTTTTAAAGCATTTCCTAATTTTTCATAATGCAGTGTTATGTTTGTTTAATGTTCTATAATTTTCTCTTTTAAAATGTTCAATAAATATAAAACAGGAAATGAATTTCTATCCTTAAAACAATTCATATACTTGTAATTCTTATCTATGTTGCAAGCACTCCTCAGTATTCAATAATTTAGGACTATTAATGTTTTTCTTCAGTTGAAAATCATTTATTTTTCTAAATGCCCCTCTCTTTATTTCTAGGCAGGATGTTATAAATAAATAGCTTATAATTTACATGAATAATTACTGAGGATACTTAAATTTCAAGTTATAATTCCAAAATCATTTTGTAAAAAATCAGCTTTGAAAATTCTGGATATTTTTTGTTAGAAATCTTGATATTTTGTACTTTTCAGTGAATTTTTTTCACACCTCACTTCAAATAAATTTATTCCATTTGTATTCTAGACTGTATGTTAGACTGTGTATTCTGTGAAAGCAGGGACTATATTTTATTTTCACATTTTCCCCAATAGTTTACTCAGTGTCTTGCACATGGCATAATATAAGCAAACAGAAAGCACACCTAAGCCAGTCTTTGGATTTGAAGTGAATCAGAAAAGATGTCATCAAGCAGGTCACAGTAGAATTGAGCCTTAATTAGTGAGTTAGCTTTAAGAAACAGTGTGGTCTCTGAGTCTCTCTTATTTTAGTATAAAGTCTTTGAAACCATTGGGGTAAAGGACAGCATGGAATCTTTTGTGAAATGTACAGTATTCAGTGTAGTTATGCGTCAAGTGGATGGACTGAAATTTTTGTTCAGGAAAGACTGTAGATAGCTGGTATACCGTGCTCATGGAACTGGAATTTTAACCTGAAAGCAATGTCCAATCATTGTTTGGTTTTAAGCAGATTGATAATAAGCTTTCTTTCATCTCTCTTTTTATTCTCCATTCTTTCTTTCCTCATTCCCTTTCTTCCTTTTTTCCTTCCCTTCCTTCTGTCCTAAAGATCACTGTCATGTTATAGTGTGTACACTGGGGCTACTGGGGTGGCCATAAAATTGAAGGAGTTAGGATACTGATAAATGGATCTTCTATAAAGAAGACCAATTGATTCAGTTCTTCAATATTGGTTAGAACCTGAACTAAGGTATAGGTCACACTAATGCAGAAAATGGGCAGATTTGAGAGATACTGAAAAGTTAGAATTGAAAGGTTCTGGTGACAGGAATTGGAGGATAAAGAAAAGAGTAGAATCTAAAATGATACTCAGTGTTGTCTATCAATGTGAATGTTGCCACTGTTTATTGATGTCTAAAATATTCAGTCCAGATATCCAGAGAAGATGAGTTTGGTTTTGTACATTTTGAAAATTAGCTGCCTATGGGACATCTAGATATATGGGCCTTGGCTTTGTATACAAATAGTTTATATGGGAATTAATCTCAGGAAACACTGAGAGGAGTGGAGAAGTGAGCATAGAAAGAGAAGTAAGTTAATAAACAGAATGCTATTAGCAAGTTACCTGTGCAGCATAATCAGGGTTTTGTCCCACTTGGGTGAGTCTGATGACAGACTGTAGAACATGCCTCAGAGCAGTTCCCCCTGAATGGCAAGACTGCTGGGGTATTTATCCACTACCTGCTCTGTACTTGGTTGAGGCTTCATCCTTGAACCTTGCTCATCACACTTGTGGCATAACCTTCCTGCAAGACTCTAGCATGCTTCTGCCAACAAACTCTGCTTTCAGGCAGAGAGCCACATATCTTGGCAGGAAGAAGAAGAAAATAAGCAAGGGTATATAGGTGTTGGAAGCACTGATAAATTTTCCTTAATGTGAGGTAGATCTTATCTGGAGAGATAGTCACTGGCATTTAAGATAACGCTAATACAGTATAATGAAATAATCCAGAGGAGAAGGTATAGAATGCCACAATTTAAATGACAATATAAGGAACAAGAAATCCATGGAAAATAATGTCTATTATCTTTATGTGATTAATATATCTAGGAGACATGCCTTAAGTATTTTAAAATATAGGAAGGTAAGCAAGGATTTCCAGGTTCTTCCACTGGAGGGAACATGGGTTCCATCCCTAATTGATGAGCTATTAATAAGATCCCACAAGCTTCACAGTGAGGCCAAAAAAAAAAAAAAAAAAAAGCCAGGAGACCAAAAGTTAATGGATTCACCATTTATCCACTGTTTTTATTTTTTTGATTGATACACCCACAGATATATTTGCTTCATAGTAGCTATGGCCACATTTGATTAATCAGTAAATCTTTAGTACCTTAGATGGTACTTGACATAGAACATATACCCATGTTTTTTCTTTTAAATGAGTTATTTAGAATTACTGAATTTACATAATACACATTTTTTTAAGTTAGAAAACAGAGTTTAGAAAGTATAAATATTATCAAAGCATAAATATTTTATATAAAATATTTTATCTTCAGACTTTTTTCTGATGCTTCTTTTTTCCATGTATTCCCCTTTAAATTAATGTTTTATTTTTTAGAGATGTTTTAGTGAAACATACAGGCAGTTCCCATATATCCCCTGTCACCACACATGTACAAACTCTCTTTCTATGGACATCATGTACCACAGTGGTACATTTGCTATGATCAATGAACTTGAATCAGCACATTATGGCGACTCAAATTCGTAGTTTACCTTAGAGTTCACCCATTGGGTTGCACATTCTATTGGTTTGGTTAAGTATATATAATAGCACGTATCCACCATTGCAATACAACACAGAACAGTTACATTGCCCTCAAAATCCTCTGTGATCTGCCTCATTGTCCCTCCCTGCCCTCTTCAATTACTTTAAAGACAGAAACTGATGAAAAGAGGTTAATAGGAATTCATTCACTTATTTCTCTTCCAATGATTTATTTCAGAGTCTTGAGATTTTCTTCCAAGTTAAGAGCACAAAAATGAACACAGGAGATAAAGAAAAAAAATGTTTAACCTGTAACAAAGTGTTATTTTCCTCATATTTAATACATATTAAATATGTATTTAATAGTTGGTTCAGGTTATTTCTCTAAGCCAACACATGAAGTCAAAAAACTGAAGAATATTTCCAAATATTTCTGGCACAACAGACTATGGCTTGTCTGTCAAAATATTTCTTTTCCTTAGGTGTACATCTTCTGCAACAGTTCACCTGAATTTTATTTCTGCATTCTACTCCAAGTCATGATCTGTATTTAGGCATTAGGTTGTTCTGTGATTTGTTTAATAACAGTTGGTGAGTAGGGAAACACTTAACAATGATTTCTGTTGTTATTGTTATTGAGAATGACTCAGGAAGGAAAAATATATATTGATGCTGACATGACTTAAATGAATTATCTTTTGCAAAGAGCTTCCCAGCATTATATTCATTGTTATATTAGCACACTTGAACATCTACTGCATCCAAGGGGCAATTATTTGTGGACTACCAAGAAATATATCATGGGCAGAAAATGTATAACAGAATTGCCTTTTTGAAAGAGATTATGTCCTAACTTTTACTGAGAGGTAAGTCAAAAGTGATATTGATAGGTTGGAGTAAAAATTATTATTGAATGTTTGTTGCATTTTTAGATGCAATGGACATTCAGTGTCCATATTTTTCTCTATTTCAAGTGAATGTTGTTTCATAAATGAAGCCTTACATGTTTTCTTTATATACTTTTTCTAAGGAAAAGTTAAACTGTACCTACTATGCTTATCTGATAATTTTTAAAATGATATGCTTTAAAAGTCTTTTGAATTTTTCCTTTTACTTACAAATTTGGTTTGTATTCTTAGTTAACTTTTTCCCCTTTCACTGAGAATAAAGATGATCTATTAAGCAAGTCTTACTACTACTGGCTTCTAATTTTTATAGATTATATCAGTTTGATTCTTAATTTCAGTAGAATCCTTATCAATGGAATATCACTGAATTAAGCTGACACTTGATTACAAAAATTTAACAGGCCAGAAAAGTCTTGAGAAAGTATTTATATCAGTGGATGCTTCTGCTTTCCTATTTTGTAGAGATTTGAAGTTTTTTATCAATTTTTTCCCCTGAAAGTTAATGAAACATAGAATAAGAAAAATATCAGTATTTTTAGAAAAGTGAAATGGGGTTTTAAAATTTATTTTAACCTGTATGAAATTGACTTTACTTGTTGTTAAATTGAGATAACAATAGCTATGTTGCAAGATGATTGTAAAGTCAAAAATATATGTAAAGTCTCTCATGCAAAATCTAGTTCACATAAGGTTGTCATTAATACAGGATGATCTTCTTTTCCTCTTTCTCCTTTCTCCTTCATTTTATTCTTTCATTTTATTCTTCTTCCATGAGTCTTTAATCTAGCTCAGTGGTTCTCAAACTTTAAATCAAAATCATTTAACAGGCTTGATAAAACACAGATCCTGGTGCTCTGCCCCAGAGCTACTGACTCAGTAGGTCTGAAGTGGGCTTGACGCTGCCTGTTTCTAAAAAGTTGATGGTTCAAGTCAAGAGACAACACTTTGAGAATCACCAAGTATAAAAATAATGTAAAGGTAGTGAAGTAGAAATTGTGGCTACCAATACTTTTGTCTGTTCCATTCAGTTCAGTCCCTCAGTCATGTCCGACTCTTTGGGACCCCATGAATCGCAGCACGCCAGGCCTCCCTGTCCATCACCAACTCCCGGAGTTCACTCAGACTCACATCCATCGAATCAGTGATGCCATCCAGCCATCTCATCCTCTGTTGTCCCCTTCTCCTCCTGCCCTCAATCCCTCCCAGCATCAGAGTCTTTTCCAAGAGTCAACTCTTCACATGAGGTGGCCAAAGTACTGGAGTTTCAGCTTTAGCATCATTCCTTCCAAAGAAATCCCAGGGCTGATCTCCTTCAGAATGGACTGGTTGGATCTCCTTGCAGTCCAAGCAACTCTCAAGAGTCTTCTCCAACACCACAGTTCAAAAGCATCAATTATTCTGTGCTCAGCTTTCTTCACAGTCTAACTCTCACATCCATACATGACCACTGGAAAAACCGTAGCCTTGACTAGATGGACCTTTGTTGGCAAAGTAATGTCTCTGCTTTTCAGTATGCTATCTAGGTTGGTCATAACTTTCCTTCCAAGGAGTAAGCGTCTTTTAATTTCATGGCTGCAGTCACCATCTGCTGTGATTTTTGGAGCCCCCCAAAATAAAGTCTGACACTGTTTCCACTGTTTCCCCATCTACAAACTTTTGTCTATAGTCATATCTAATAAATAGCATTTGGATTCCATGTCAAAAATTAGTACCTGTATACTTTAAAACATTTATTTATTTACTTCTAAGTAAGTCTCCAGTTACTTAAACAATAGTGTGAATTTTGCTTTTCTGAAATTATACACTACTTTTATAGATTTTAAAATTCAAATCAAGTGAATTAAAAAAAATATAGGTCTTTCCTCAGTTGCATATGTTTGAAGCAAATGACAGTGATGGAGTTTGTTAGCTTTGTCTTTTTAACTGACTGAGAACAGGAAGACTGCTTGAAACCTGAAAAATCTGTTTTCTGTATTCACTCTGATGTACATAAAGTTGGCCATGATAGTGGGTATTGCTATTGTGCTTGTATATAATTGAGAAACTGTTTATTTAAATTGAATGATACTTCCATTTTCATTTTATCTGCCAAATTTATTTATCTTGTCCAGTGGCCTATTATGTCATTGGTAACGAAAACCTGAAATACACAATTATTAGTCCAGACTAGCAGAAAGGAAAAAAAAAAAAAAACCTCCTCTTAAAAAATCACATTAAATCAGAAATATCCTAATGAGTCATAAGTTAGCAAAAACCTTCACTCTTGATATTCATCCAACAGTGCTGCCAAGTGTTCAAAACTCTAAATATAGTGCATGACTGGTTATGGTTTAGTGGCTAAGTCCTATTGCTAAGTCACTTATTGCTTAGCAACTCTTGTGACCCCATGGGCTCCTCTGTCCATGGGATTCTCCAGACAAGAATACTGGAGTGGGTTACCATTTCCTTCTCCAGGGTATCTTCCTACCCAGGAATTGAACCCTGGTCTCATGCACTGCAGGCACATTCTTTACTGACTGAGCTACCAGGGAAGCCCCAAATAGAAACCTAAAGTGTTATGTGTCAGCTTGTTTCTTTGGTATCTTATGAGTCAACTTGAATGCATGGCTAGTGCAATCTCAAAGCTGTAAAATACTGTTAATGGCCACAAAATAATGTATGAAAAACTCTCACAATGTGTCTGGACTCCTGTAAACATCAGTGGCAGATCCTTAGAATTCCTCTTATCTCTATACTCACTGTAGGTGTTTTTATAGTTTTTTTTTTTTTTTAACACAGCTTACATGCTAAATTCATATGTGGAGTTTGGATTACATCTGAGTCCTTAATGGTAGCTACTTTATTTAAACCAGTGAGTTACAAAAAGTGATTCCACTTTGACTCCTGTGTTTTTCTTATTGCCTTTATACACAAGCAAATATTGTCAGCTCTGCTTTGAGTGTACAATCAGAATCTGACTATGTTTCACTCATCCATTATCATTACCCAAGTCCAAGGCCCATCATCTCTCACCCAGATTATTCAGTAACCTCCCTACTTAATGTGTCTGTATATATCATCTTATTCCATAGTATATTCACTCAAGATTGTAGAATAAATGTTTTAAACCATGCACTTTTTTCCAACCGCCAAAGTGGATCCCCATCTTTCTTAGAGTAAAAATTACCATTTTTGTGGGGTACCACAAAGTGCATGAGCTCGTGTCCCACTATCTCAGCTTCAAGCTGCTGTGCTGTTCTTGAAGTCCTGTTACCAAAATCATATAAAGGCTTTAAAAGGAAAGGTAACTGTGGACAAATAAACCTCAGGACACAGATGTAACTATTCTAAACAGAATATTAGGAAATAAAGTTCAATAATATATGAAAGGATATTAACTAATGACTGATGCTAAAGCTGAAACTCCAGTACTTTGGCCACCTCATGCGAAGAGTTGACTCATTGGAGAAGACTCTGATGCTGGGAGGGATTGGGGGCAGGAGGAAGAGGGGATGACAGAGGATGAGATGCCTGGATGGCATCACCAACTTGATGGATGTGAGTTTGAGTGAACTCCGGGAGTTGGTGATGGACAGGGAGGCCTGGCGTGCTGCGATTCATGGGGTTGCAGAGAGTCAGACACGACTGAGCAACTGAACTGAACTGAACTAATGAATAATTGGAATTTATCTCTAGAATGCAAGGTCAGTTTAATTTTTAAAATAACCAATCAATATAACTTAAACCAGTAAAAGAGAGATACCATATTGTCACTCCAGTCAATGCAGAAAAAAATTTAGCAAGCTATAACATCCATTCCTGACAGAAGCCTTCAGTAAACTAGGAGTGGAAGGAAATCTCTTATACCTGATAAAAGGCAGAAATGAAAACCCTACAATTAAAATCACACAATGGTAAAAGATTGAGTGCTTTCCCCCAATATTAAGAAAGTATTTCTGATCTACCATTGCTAATCATCATTATACTGGAAGCTCAAGTCAGTTCAACGATTCAAGTCAAAGAATAAAAGGCATCTGGAAAGAAAGAAATACAATTTATCTTTATTTGTAGATTATATGATTGTATATATTTTTAAAAAACGATTGGAATTTACAAAGAAGCTAGAAATAATAATTGATTTTAAGAATTTTGCAAGATGTGAGATTAATATACAAAATCAATTGCATTTATGTATACTAGCAATGAACAATTAGAAATTGTAAAATATAATATCATTTACCATAGCATCAAAATAAGAAACAGTTAGGTATAAATATGACAAAATATGTAAAATATATATGCAATGAAAACTATAAGATATTGCTGAGAAAAATCAATAAGGACCTAAATAAAAGGAGATACATACTCTGTTCCTGGGTTAAATTGATCTTTAGATTTAATACAATCACAATAAAAATTCCAGAAGACATTTTTGAGGGGTTGAAAATTGATAAATTGATTCTAAAATCATACAATAATGCAAAGGATATAGAATACCAAATCAACTTTGAAATCAGATCTCAAAGCTGGGGGAATAATACTTCCTGATTTCAAGACACATTTTTAAATTATAAGGCTGTATTAATTAAGACAGTGTGAGACTGGCATAAAGACAGGTGGATGATTAATAGAATAGAGAAGAGACCCCAAAAATGTCTATACATATGTGGACAACTGATTATTGACAAAAATAAAAAAGCAATTCAGTGGATAAGTATTAGTGTTTTCAAAAATTATACTGAAACATTTCCATATATATGCAGAACCAAAACATTTCACTTCATATCTCATACTATATACAAAAATTGACTGAGATTGTGTTACACACTGTAACGTGGAACCTAAAACTAAAAAGTTCTGGGAGAAAACCTAGCAGAAAAATTTATGTGATCTTTGTTTAGTCAAAGATTTCTTAGCTACCATGTAACAATACATGGCAGTAAAATTGATAAATTGAACTTTATCAAAATTGAAAATGTGTGCTCTTGAAAGACAACATTAAGAGAATTAAAAGGCAACCCATAGACTCAAAGGACATATTTTCAAGTTATATATCTGAAAAATGTATCCAGATTATATAGAGTTCCAAAACTTAATAATAATAAGATAGCAGCTCAACAAAAATGTGAGTTAAGGGTTTGAATAACCCCCTCATGGAAGAAGACAGATAGATGGTAAACATGCACAAGAAAAGACGTTTAACATCATTAGAGAAATACAGATTATGATCACTATGTGATACCTCCAAAAATTACTAAAATGGTTAAAATTAAAAAGATATCAATTTTAGAAAAGAATGTGAAGACATAGTATCTCTCATGTACTGTTGATGGAACATAAAATAATACAGACACTCAAAAATAGTCTGGCACTTTCCAAAAGTTAGACCTATCATATGATACAGTCATATAATTCCTAGATATTTCCTCAAGATAAATGAAAGCATAAATCCATCCCAATACATGTACATGAATGTTCACAGGAACATCACTTGTAATAGCCTCAAATCTTGAAACAACCCAAATGTCTGTCAACAAATAAATGTTTAAATATATTGTGGTATCTCCATACAGTGGATACTACTCATCAATAAAAATGATAAATTATTGCATGCATGCAAATAAATGAGTGAATCTCAAAATAATTATGCAGAATTTTAAAAGCCAGAAAAAATAGTATGTGCTGTATTATTTCATTTTTCTAAAATTCTATAAAATGCAAACCAATCTGTAAAGGCATAAAGTAGGGCAGCAGTTGACTGGAAATGGGATGGCATCTGGAATGGCAGGAGAGGAGACCTCAAAAAGGCACAAGAAACTTTTGAGAGTAGTGGATTCATTAACTCCTTTGAAAATGGTGATGAATACACAGGTGTATATCTGGTCAAGCTGTAGACTTTAAATATGTAGTTTAATGTATGCTAAATGCATCTATTATATGCTGTTAAAAGAAATAGTATTTGTTGAATTTAAAATATTTTCCTTTGCTCTGGTGGTCAAATGTTAAAGATGAAAAATTATTTACCATTGTGTATATTGTAACTGTTAACACTCTCAATTTCACTGTCTTTTACATATATATATATATGTATACATGTATATATAAATATATATTTAAATATATAAATATATATATAGTACTCAAATGGCATTGTATTATTTTTTTGTTTGTTTTCTTTCTTTAAAAAATTTTATTACAATATAGTTGATTTACAATTTTGTGTTAGTTTCAGGGGTACAGCAAAGTAATTTAATTATATTCAGTAATTCAGTTGCACTTCATTGTCTTTAATATTTTGGTTTTGAGGCACATTTTTCTCATAATAAAAAGTGCATCATAAGCAAAAGAATCTTGTACAATTTTCCTTTAAATATGTTCTTCCCCTGCAATGAAATTGACTTTTAACAAAAACAGTGTGTTTGTAGCAATAAGTGAAGCATGCTGATAATATTATGTGGATAATAATATATCCCTAAAGCATAGGCATGTCCAAACCACCAGTTCAAGAGTCAGGGCACCAGCTTCTAGTTCAATATCATTGGTGACCAGTCACTCTGGTAACCATGTTACTTGAGGAGGGCCATTTTTCTCTCTATCTCTCAGTGTCCCTCAAGGTTTTATAGGGACAATGCTGTGTAATACTGGGAAACAAATGTGATAACAGATGAACTTTTGGCCATCTCTTTAAATAAGATGAACATAAAGGAGCCTATTGGATAATGGCTATTTCCTGGTGTGACTGTGGCTGAAATTCTTGTGGCTGTAAATTGGACTAATAATTTAAGTATCCTTGGAAGGAAAGTTATGACCAACCTAAATAGCATATTCAAAAGCAGAGACATTACTTTGCCAACAAAGGTCTGTCTAGTCAAGGCTATTGTTTTTCCAGTAGTCATTTATGGATGTGAGAATTGGACTATAAAGAAAGCTGAGCGCGAACGAATTGATGCTTTTGAACTGTGGTGTTGGAGAAGACTCTTGTGAGTCCCTTGGACTGCAAGGAGATCCAACCAGTGCATCCTAAAGGAGATCAGTCCTGGGTGTTCATTGGAAGGACTGATGTTGAAGCTGAAACTCCAATACTTTGGCCACCTGATGCAAAGAACTGAGTCATTTGAGAAGACCCTGATGTTCGAAAAGATTGAGGGCAGGAGGAGAAGGGGACGACAGAGGATGAGACGGTTAGATGGCATCACTGACTCTATGGACATGAGTTTGGGTAAACTGCAGGAGTTGGTGATGGGCAGGGAGGCCTGGCATGCTGCGGTTCATGGGGTTTCAAAGAGTCCAACACGACTGAGCAACTGAACTGAACTAAAGTATCCCCAATAATACTTATTCCAGATGTGAATATCTGCTTTCTTTGAGATAAAATGCATCTGCTTACATTGAATATACTTAGTTTGTCCTATATAACCTTTTTATGAAAATGTTGTCATATAGATAATGGCTCTAAGAGATCCTTTGCACCATAATAGGGAATAGTATTAGCAAAAGAATCCTATGAACAGAGGAGCCTGGTTGGCTACAGTCCATGAGGTCTCAAAGAGTCAGACATGACTGAAGTGACTTAGCACACATTATCAAAAGAAAGTAAATTCTCTCAAAAAGAAAATAGTGGTTTCTAAATTGTTTTAATTTATTTTATGATTTAGAATAATACATATGTGGTCAAATAATATATGAAGAATAATCCTTTAACATGGACAATGTGACCCTAAACTATCACAATAGTTTTACTAAGTGTTGAGTGTGATATGTTATTTATAATAGTCATACGGCCACCATATTTCTGATGTCTTATTTTTTTTAACCTTTCTTCAATTTCTACCCCTTAACTTCCTCTCTTTTCATTCCAATCCCAAAGAAAGGCAATTCCAAAGAATGCTCAAACTACCACACAATTGCACTCATCTCACATGCTAGTAAAGTAATGCTCAAAATTCTTTAAGCCAGGCTTCAGCAATACGTGAACCATGAACTTCCAGATGTTCAAGCTCATTTTAGAAAAGGCAGAGGAACCAGAGATCAAATTGACAACATCTGCTGGATAATTGAAAAAGCAAGAGAGTTCCAGAAAAACATCTATTTCTGCTTTATTAACTGTGCCAAAGCCTTTGACTGTGTGGATCACAATAAACTGTGTAAGAGATGGGAATACCAGACCACCTGACCTGCCTCTTGAGAAACCTGTATGCAGGTCAGGAAGCGACAGTTAGAACTGGACATGGAACAATAGACTGGTTCCAAATAGGAAAAGGAGTACATCAAGGCTGTATATTGTCACCCTGCTTATTTCATAGAAATGCAGAGTACATCATGAGAAATGCTGGTCTGGAAGAAGCACAAGCTGGATTCAAGATTGCCAGGAAAATATCAATAACCTCAGATATTAGATGACACCATGCTTATGGCAGAAAGTGAAGAGGAACTAAATAGCCTCCTGATGAAAGTGAAAGAGGAAAGTGAAAAAGTTGGCTTAAAGCTCAACATTCAGAACATGAAGATAATGGCATCTGGTCCCATCACTTCATGGGAAAGAGATGGGGAAACAGTGGAAACAGTGTCAGACTTTATTTTGGGGGGCTCCAAAATCACTGCAGATGGTGACTGCAGCCATGAAATTAAAAGACGCTTACTCCTTGGAAGGAAAGTTATGACCAACCTAGATAGCATCTTGAAAAACAGAGACATTACTTTGCCAACAAAGTCCATCTTGTCAAGGCTATGGTTTTTCCAGTGGTCATGTATGGATGTGAGAGTTGGACTGTTGAAGAAAGCTGAACTCTGAAGAATTGATGGTTTTGAACTGTGGTGTTGGAGAAGACTCTTGTGAGTCCCTTGGACTGCAAGGAGGTCCAACCAGTCCATTCTAAAGGAGATCAGTCCTGGGTGTTCATTGGAAGGACTGATGCTAAAGCTGAAACTCCAATACTTTGGCCACCTGATACAGAGCTGACTCATTGGAAAAGACCCTGATGCTGGGAGGGATTGGGGGCAGGAGGAGAAGGGGATGATAGAGGATGAGATGGCTGGATGGCATCACCGACTTGATGGACATGAGTTTGAGTAAATTCTGCGAGTGATGATGAACAGGGAGGCCTGGCATGCTGCGATTCATGGGGTCGCAAAGAGTCAGACACGACTGAGCGACTGAACTGAACTGAACTGAACTTCCTCTGTTCCTTCTCCTTCTGTTACCCTGTCATCTCTCTAGCCACATGCCTATCTCTGGCTCTGAATGTCCTAAAGAATTTTTACCTCTTCTTTCTCAAAGAATTTTTGTTCCTTCTTTCCCTCCCAGCCCTAAAAATGTATGTCTTTGTTAATTTCCTAAACCTGGCTTCTACCTGTGTTATGAATACCTTTCTATCCTTCTTTCCAATAGGCTATATTCCATTGATAATACTTTTTTTCTTTTTCTTTGAATAAAGATTCAGAGGAGGCAAATGATTGGTAATGGGCATTTTTCTCTTTGCTTTATATAGGTAGTATACTTTGGAAAATCTTTTCTACTACTTGAACACAATTCTCCTTAAGTTCCATCTAACATGTTTGCTAGCGCTTGTGCTCAGTTGTTAAATTATATCCAACTTTTTGTGACACTTTGGAATGTAGCCCAATGGGCATGTATTCTATGGGGTTATAAAAAGAGGTTATACTATCACCTTAAAAATAACCCAGATTCAGTGTATCCACATTGATTATTCACACAGGTTAAATATCTCACAGAATCACTGTTATTAACTAGGTGTGAATATCAATAAAATCCAATATTGAATAACCAGGGACATAAATACTAAAGATAATTTCAGAGAACTGTAAATACTGTAGGAAAATGTAAGACAGCAGTGGGATAAAGGAAGTTGTGGGAAAGAGCAGTGGAATAAAGTAAAGAAAGAAGCTTTTTTATGTTTTATGAAAATTGATGTATACATTTCTTTTAACCTCCCAAATACCAAATATATGACCTAAAATTTTATGTTCTATTTGATTTTGATTCAGGAAAACAAATCTTTTCATATCAACTATGCTTTAAGCTTGCCAAATTGCAACATTGATAAATTTTCCTTTAAATTTACTCTTGGTAAAGAATAAAGAATATTTTTAGCTGAAGAATCTATGAGAAAAAGATTAATCTTCATTACCAAGAAAAGCAAACTAGAACTAGTATAAATAAAAATGATACCACCCAGAAGAGGGACCAGAAAGATCAAATAAATGAGTGACTTATGATGGAGTGCAAGTCTGGCAAAGTGGAGAGGTCACACTCTGTTTAAAGAGAGTTACATCTACTTATCTTGTCTATTTTTCTCTTGATAAAAAATCCAGATCCAGTGCTATGATAACATCCACTTTTTCAAGTGAAAATGGAAAGTTTGATTTGTATATGAGCTTACCCATTTTTTTTTTTTTTTGAAGACAGCTCTTTCCCCAGGGTATGGCTTAGGGATTCTTTGTCAAAAATAAATTGGGTAAAAATATAATGATAAAAAAATCAAGTGTTTCTCAAATATTTAATGAGCAACCTTGTCAGAACTATCTATAAACAAGTCCAGAAATTTGAGAGTGGCATTTCATTTCTTTGTACATATATACTTTTAGTCTGAAGTTCTTCTATATAGTATATATATATATATTTTTTCCTATAGTTCCCATTTGTTGCTCATCATTCACTTTGGCTTCCCTTGTAGCTCAGTTTGTAAAGAATCTGCATGCAATGCAGGAGACTTAGCTTTGATTTCTGAGTCGGAAAAATCCCCTGGAGAAGAAAATGGGCACCCACTCCAGTATTCTCGCCTAGAGAATCCCCATGGACAGAGGAGGCTACAGTCCATGGGGTCACAAGAGTCAGACTTAGTGACTAAACCACCACCACATTCACTTTGGAATTTGATCAGAAAGAGACCACTGGTAAAATATTGAAACAAAAGTATATTCTATTAGTTGACATTTTTAAGCTCAAAAGCATTTGATCGATGTTGCTCATTGTGGCTGCATTAATTTTGAAAATGCCCTCATATGATTACACTTATTTCATAAGGTGTTAAATATGCATTGGAATAGTCACTCTCATGATAATGAAGGATCCTTAATTCTTGTATAGTCAGGCTGTTCAGGCCAGTCAACAAAATTTTTTCCATTTTAACCTACATTTGAATTCCTATTTTCAAGTCTGGTCTACTGAAGACAGAATTAAAACCCAACCAGCTTTAGGCTAAGGTGTTTTATGTTTGTAATTTTCAATGATAAGAAAGTGTGATTTGTTATATGGGTGTGTGTAATATTGGGCTACATGACTGTTGCAGTATTTATAGGATCAGTTTGTAGTTTTGAAGAAGATTGTGGAATACAAGTGCAACAATGTTTTTGCTTTAAAAAAAATTGATCAGACTTAATAGGTTTAGAAATTTAAGAAAATTCTTAAATTGAAACAGAGCTAATCCTGACTGTCAAAGATGTGCACACTGAAGCAAGTGCCTTTAGTGCCTTCATTTTGAGAATAATTTTCCATGCTAGTTGCTATTCTGTGCCCTGCATGAGTGACTCAGTGTGCACCAAAGGGCCATTTTAATGTGTGGCATCTGGATGGACACCTGGAAGCTCTGAAGCTTTGAACTAAGGAGCCATTAATGCTAAAAAAAAAATTAACATTAATGTTGATTATCCTCTTTAACTTGTTTCACCCACAACTGCTCAATCATTCTGCAACCAGATTACTGCCAGTTCCATATGTTTGTGTGTCACTTAGGCTTGACTAATTAAAATGTTCTGTTATAGGGTCCACATAAATTTTAAAACTCTGAGATATTTCTTCAGCCAGTTGAAAAGACTTTTTATTTTTTATTAAAATTAATGTATACATTTCTTTTAACCTGAAAAATACCAGGCATATGACCTAAAATTTTATATTCTATCTGATTTTGATTCGGGAAAACAAATTTATGCATATTAGCTATGCTTTCAGCTTTGCCAGATTGCAACACTGATAGATTTTCCTTAATATTTTCCTTTAAATTTACTCTTGGTAATGAATAAAGATTATTTTTAGCTGAAGAATCCATGAGAAAAAGATTAATCCTCATCACCAAGAAATGCAAACTAGAACATCAATCAAATACCATTCCCTTCTTTCAAATTGTCACTGATATAGAAGTTAATAATCAGTGTTATCATTCTCAAACACTGCTAATGTGGGTGCAGATTGGCAAAACACTTCAAAGACAATTTGGCAGCATATATTGAGTGCCTTGATATTTTCATCTCTTTGATTCAATTCCATTCAAAAAATATTACAAGGAACTAATCAGATTAGTACGAGTATTCATGGAATAAGATTCATCATTATATTATTTAAAAGACCAGAACTTGGAAACATAAATGAGTAACAATACAAAAACTGTTCAATTAGTCAATTCTTTCATGTGATAGAAAAATGCAGTGTTTACAAACAGTGTTTTTGAAGTCTAATTAATGCCAAAGGAAATTTTCTTAATACTATGATGTTCACAGAGATAAAAATGCAACAATCCGACCCATCACATATGTATTTATAGAATTACTGAACTGAAAGACAGTGTATTAACATTTCTAATTTCCAGGCTAAGTCATATCTGACCCTTTTGCTTCCCCAAGGCCATAGTAACCCACTGGACTCTTCAGTTCATGGAATTCTCCAGTCAAGAATACTGGAGTGGAATTATTTCCAGTGCTATTTGCTTATTTATTTTCATCTATGTATATATTTCAATAGTGACCATTTTTTTAATAATCAGGAAAAGTTATCAAAAACAAATAATTATGAAGAAATATTTTTCATAATGTTTTTTGAATAGCATTAAGATTTATCTCTTATTGAGTGAATACTGAATATTTATATGCTCTTATTTAATTTTTAGAAATATATAAAAATCTCATGTGAAAATCTAAATGTCTTGAGGTTGTTGCCGCTGTTGTTTAGGTGCTAAGTGGTATCTGACTCTTGTGACCCCATAGACTGTAGCCCACCAGGCTTCTCTGTCCATGGAATTTCACAGGCAAGAGTACTGGAGTCAGTTGCCATTTCCTTTTCCACTTAAGACTGAGCCTATGTCACTTAGCTCATTTTTATTCAGCATGGTATCTTTCAGAATCAGCTCTGTAGAGTTTTGTTAAAATATGTGTGACAAAAGACCCCATTTCTAGAGATTCTCACTCAATACATCTACTTTAGTGATTCTGTTGTAGACACAATCTCAGAATCAGGAGTTCACTTATTTAATCCATTGATAATGCTAATGAAAGACATTGGCCTACTTTTTATTACCTTACTAATGTCAGATATTTATTTGAACTTGATTCAAATAGGTTCATTTGGACACTCATTCAATTTGTAGTGATACAGAGATCAATTAAAAAACATTTGTCTCAGTTCCTTTGGAATATCTACAGGGTATACACAGATGTATACACAGATACACAATGACAATAATTTTCCTCTATCATGAGTTTGGGAGAAGGAAATGGCAACCCACTCCAATACTCTTGTCTAGAGAATTCCGTGGACAGAGGAGCAGTGGGCTGCTGTCCATGGGGTCGCAGAGTTGGACAACTGAAGTGACTTAACATGTGTGCAAGCATTGGAGTAGGAAATGGCAACCCACTCCAGTATTCTTGCCTGGAGAATCCCAGGGACAGAGGAACCTGGTGGGCTGCCGTCTGTGGGATCGCAGAGAGTCAGACACGACTGAAGCAACTTAGCAGCAGCACCAGCAGCAGCATCATGAGTTTAAATTCCAAGTCAGGAACATTGATGCAAGCTGAGTTGGGAAATAAAAGCGTCAATGTTTAGGCAAGTCAGGTCATATATACAATTAGTTTAAGAACTTATACATCATTTTCACTTCCTGTTATAGAACAAAGCCACATATATCTGGATTTTTTTCCTTTGCATTCACTTCACCAAACAAAACAATGTTTTAGCCAGCTCTCTGATACTTCCTCAAAAAACAGGACAGCAAGAAAGATCAGCCCAGTAACACAAACACCAACTAATTCAGTTATGTAATCAATTGTTTAAAACCATACTCCCCAAACACAAACATGTACACACACATACACACACGCACACACACATCTTAATATAAGTATACTGTATTTTACTTTATTATGTTGACTTGATTTGTATAAGTAACCTTTGTCCACCCACAGTTTCTGAACAGTCAGGCCCTGCTTTGTGAAGGGTGAAAGTGCTCACTTGACTATAGTTTATGTGGCTGAAGGAGATTAATGAGGTGATTTCACCCCTATTTGAAGGAATGGGAATATAATCTTGTTAGTTCTAGTGCTCTTCATGTTTAGCTATGGAAATGAGCAAAGTGTATACAGTTAACGTAAGGAAATGTGTAGCACAGGAAGCTAAGCTCAGTGCTCTGTGATGACCTAGAGGAGTGAACTGGGGAGTTGGGAGGGAGACTTCAGAGGGAGGGGATATATGTATACATATGGCTGATCCACATTGTTGTACAGCAGAAATTGACATTGTAAAGGAATTATATAACAATAAAAAAAAACCCAGAATGCTTGATTTATAAAAGGTAATTAAAATGTAAAATCTTATTGCTAATTCTATCTTAAATTCATTGCATTTGAACAATTGGTTTTTTTAGCTTTAAGGGTATAAACTGTTAAAATAACTAACAAGGAGGCCCAGAGACTGAGGTGGCCCTAATGCCTTGGCAGCCTACCTAAGCAAACCAGAACCTAAGCCAGAGTCAATAAACTTGAATCTGAGAAAATGAAACTTAAGAACAACCAGTCACAGCCAGCTAGGCTTACTCAAGTTAGGCAACTGTTTAAGCTATAGCAAATCAAATTGTTTTCTTGCTTTACTTTTGTGTCTTCTCTATAAAATCCTCTCTCCTAACTCCTGTAGGTGGAATGCCCCTAAGCACTTTCACTTTGTTGCTACTTGATTGGAACTGATTTACCCTCAAATAAATTTTTGAAAATTTTAGTATACCTCAGTTTATCTTTTAACAGCACTTAATATCAGAATAAATTTCTAAACATGATACCCAGGTGCTGAGTTGGTCAATACAAACTCACTGTTTAGCAAATAACAAATTTGGGGAAATGTTTCTTTTAACATTTATGGGGATATCTCTCATAAATTTCTTCATTAAAAAATATACTGCAGTTTTAAAATTCTTTCTTGACTCTATTTAAAAAGACTCCTGATTTGATTTATACTGTATTAACCTCAAGTGTTTTGTTCCTGTGTAGTAAAAACCTATTTACTCACCATTTTTATCAGAAGAATATTTTAGAATTTAAGTATCAAAGGAAATGTGAAATATTGCTAGAGAAGTTGTTCTCAAGAAATTCGATGGGAATAAACCTGACAGGTAAATAGCCTTAGAAACTATTAATTCGCACTAGCACATGATGGTATCTAAGTTAGAACCCTTGGGTAGAGAAGAAAAAAAATGCAAGAACCTATTACATTTACTGTGTAGCAGGGAATCATAGTCTTCATCAAAGGCTACACCCTGAAATCTAGGAAAGCTTATTTAGCTGACCTCATCTGGTAAAATTCAGAACAAATACCAAGGATTCCTTCAGCAGAGGACCCTATTTCCATGTTAGTTCATCACTTTTTATTAGTTGTTTTTCTAGGCTTCCAAAACTAAGTTAGCTTTGTGTAGATGATATCAATGCTGAATTCAAATATCTACTTGAAAGATAACAGATAGTCCTCATCACAGTTCAGAACCATAAAAAGTGATTGCACAACCTAAAACTAAGAAAGTGATCCTAATAATCAATGGGAAAATCATGTTTATTCCATAAGCTTTGATTTTCTTGCAGAAATCTTAAAACTCTCTTAATTAGTTATAAATTTATTTACTGCACTAAACATTTATTGAGTGTAAATTTATTATTTATTTAGTGGACTGTTATTTAAAAACTATAAAAATAGAAAATTTAAGTGTTTTCTTCCTTTATAAAAATCTTACTAAGAGTAGCTTGAACATTTCTTGTCTTTTTGCTATGTAACTTATGATAAAGAGTGAGCATTTTTTTCCCCCCTGCAGAGTGGTAAATTTCTAAGTTTGGATCAGCTTCTAACATGATATTCTTTGCATTTTCAATGTTGTGAAATATCTTTGAGAGTTTCTTTTTTTAAATATAAATTTATTTAATTGGAGGTTAATTACTTTACAATATTGTATTGGTTTTGCCATACATCAACATGAATCTGCCACAGGTATACACGTGTTCCCCATCCTGAATCCCCCTCCCTCCTCCCTCCCCATACCATCCCTCTGGGTCGTCTCAGTGCACCAGCCCCAAGCACCCAGTATCATGCATCGAACCTGGACTGGCGATTCGTTTGATATTTAATGTGAGGGTTTTTTTTTTTTTTTGCATCACTTCCTCTGGGACAATTTTATCTTTTTCATCCAAGCACTTTCCACAATTATGCCAGAAAGCTTACTTTTGCTAAATTCCTCTATTCTAATCTGTAGAGTCCCTCTGATGGTGTCAGTATGAACATTTCCACAGTCAGCTATTTCATCTTAAACTCCATTTATGTATGATTCAAATCCTGCCACATTATTTGCACAGTGAAGTAAAAGTTTCCACTCTTCAGCACACATTTTACTTTTTGCTATGTTGCTTGAGTGTTCTCAGTTGCATAGTTTACATTATCTTTTTTTCCCAAACTCATCTGAAGAAATGGCATGATCTCCTGCTGTAGCATTGATAACCCATCCAAAAGTCCATCTAAGATAATAGGCGTTAAGAGCTGAACTACTTTTTTTGGTCCAGGACTGGATTAACGATGTTGTGTTGAATGGTAAAAAGCATATTTTCAGTAAAGTGCCCAAGGAAATTAGAGTGATCTGGAGAATTATCCACCAGTTATACTGCTTTGAAAGTTAGATAATTGTTGCCTATAATATTTCTTTACCACTGGAAGATAAGGAGATACTGCAACTAAGCGTTTTGTTGTCTGTGCCTGAATAACAGATGTACATGACCAATCACTGACAGACTTGGAAATAAATGACATAATTTGTCACTGATCATGATGTGCACCTGCTATTTATGTAGTGATTTGTGGATTGAGGAGAGGACAGACAGTTCTTTACGCAATCACTCACAGCTAATATACATTGGGAACTAAAATTCAAACAGTGTTATTGGAGGGCTGGTGTTATTTAATTAAACCAGAATAACTGAAAAATGTGAGAAAAAAGGACTACCTTGACTAAGTTCAACAAATTTGTCCAAGGCTTCTGTGTTTAATGTATCTCTTCCTGACAATGTGCTCAGCTGCTCATTTTTAAAAATGATAGCAATAGGATTTAGAATGTAAGAAATAATTTTAACTTGGTGAACTTTAAAGTATAAACTATTACTTTAACTTCCTTATGCCAATAAGGCAGCTGGTGGGTGGAATCTGGCTTCCCTAATGGATGTGCAACTCAGGAAAGGGTGAGGAGAGAACAATTTCCATGTCCCCCACCCCCTGGTGGTCAAATTGCCCTTGAAAACTGCATCTGTAGTGCTCTTGAATGGATAACAGAAGACTGGCACATTGGATCAGAAACAGATCTTCACCACATTAGCCTGCTCAAAGTGGAGTCTTAAGGAAGAAAATGTGGCACAATAACATGCATAGCATCCTGGACAAACTGCGGACATTTGGGCAGGGTAAGTGACAGGCCCAGGGGAAAACCCTATCTGGCCAGTCAACACAAAGCAAAGTTTTTTTCTTAGTTTCCAGTAACTTAAAAACATTTTTTAAAAACAGGTTTGTTGAAGTATAATTTTTTAACATAAAGTTTTACTCATTGTAATTGCACAGTTCAATGAATTTTAAAACAGGGAACCTCAATGAATTTGCATGCCATTCTTGTGCAAGGCCCTGATGACCTTTACCGAATTATACCAATATTTTCATTCCAATATGTGCAGCCAAGTGAAGCACTCTTGAAATTTTAATTTTTGTCAGAAAATTACTATCTAATGTTTTTCAGAACATAGTGGGAAGGATACCTTTGTATTTCTTATTATGGTGAATTTGGAAGCATTTCAGTTCAGTTCAGTCACTCAGTTGTATCCGACTCTTTGCGACCCCATGAATTGCAGCATGCCAAGCCTCCCTGTCCATCACCAACTCCCAGAGTTCACTCAAACTCATGTCCTGGAGTCGGTGATGCCATCCAGCCATCTCATTCTCTGTCGTCCCCTTCTCCTCCTGCCCCCAATCCCTCCCAGCATCAGAGTCTTTTCCAATGAGTCAACTCTTTGCATGAGGTGGCCAAAGTATTGGAGTTTCAGCTTCAACATCAGTCCTTCCAATGAACACCCAGGACTGATCTCCTTTAGAATGGACTGGTAGGATCTCCTTGCAGTCCAAGGGACTCTCAAGAGTCTTCTCCAACACCACAGTTCAAAAGCATCAATTCTTTGGCGCTAAGCTTTCTTTACAGCCAACTTTCACATCCATAATATAGATAAATATCCAACTTTAACTAAAATTTACTGAATCTTCAGAATAGTTTTAGGATACCATGGTTATACCTATTTTATAAGTGAAGGAAGAGTTTTTGCAAGGTTAAGGAACTTAACTGAGGGACAAACGTGGGTCCATTTTAGAGCTGGGATGTGATCCTGCATCTTCTGACTCATGTCCCATTGGGACAGAAATTTCTTTATCTGGTGATGATCCATCAGCTGTAGTAATAACAGATAATTCTCACTGCCGCCTCACTTAAGCCATTCTAGGCTCTCCACTGTGGTATTTCATGTAGTCCTTAGAATAACTCTGTGAGGTTCACATTATTATTCTCAGTACTACATAGATAAGGAAATTGAGGTGCAATGACCTACACATCCTGCCCAAGGTCCTAAAAATGAGAGTGGCATTCTAGAAAGATGAGCTCTAGAATCAGAGCTCATCATTGTCTTTGCTTCATATTATCTCCCTTAATATTGACTTTCTGCAGGGAAAGAGGGTGTGATACCTATTAGAACTTTTTTCGTGAAGTAGAAGAGGGTAGGATTGAGAATGAGAAAGAAACATTTTCATGCTTGTTGGGCAGGTTTTTCTATATATGTGATAGACCACCTTTTAATAAAAGGAATCTTTTCTGATTAAAGATGCCTATTTCTAAACTTTGTTTTTGCATTTGGAGTCTTGATTTACTAATAGAGCCTAATTTTTAAAAGTTTGAAATAATTCTCTAGTAGGCTAAATGGAAACAGAAATACAGTCAAAGGCAAACATGCCCAGCACTGTGCTTTGGGTGGTTTTATCTTCACCCTCTGCCTGAGCTTGCTGTTTCCCTAGATACGACATGCTCACACCCTCACATCAGTTCTTTTCCAATGATCATCTTCCTGAAAGTTCCTTTTTAAAGTAATAACCCTCCCTTCATTTTTTATTGTGATCTTGTTTTATTTTCCCCCTTTACACTGATGATCCCTTAACTGAAATTCAGATTGATAATTCCAACTCAAATTCAAGAATACAAGGATTTTTACTTAACCTCTTCTTTCTTGCCTCTGTATTTTCTTTATCATGGAGAATGGTGGTTCTCAAGAGCATGCAGAATAACAGAAGAATCCCCTAATTGTTTATTTTTTTCTATCCAGTACTGACGTACTGCAGTCTTAGGGTAGGGAAACTAATACTACCACTGATATGATTACTGAAACTGTTAGCCTTGTTTTCCTTTGTTTCTCCCCATTATCGCCTATATATTGGGAAATAATATAAGATAATATACTATAGCAAATATATATTATAGTTGTTCTGTACTTATGTTCTGAGAACATAGTCATTTTATACCATGTTCTCTCCATCTTGACCCTCATTTAATCTTACTGCTCCAGGTAACTATATATTTATAGTGTCTTTCTGGTCATTTTGTTTGTCTCAAGGTTATTCTTTAGTAGATTTCTTAGTAAGGCCACAAAGGAACAATGTTATTGGAATTATTCCATGTTGATAAAAGCTTGTCTATGTCCTTTGAAATTGAAAAATCTATTTTCTCAATAAAAATAATTCTTGGTTCAGAGTTTTCTTTGTCTTGAGTATCTTAAATATGTTACTCATTTTCTTTTGGCATAAAGTGTTACTGTTGAAAGTTTTGATGATAATATTTTTTTTTCTCTTATAAATCATATGCTCTTTGCCCTTTATTCTCTAGGTACCTGAAGGACATCTTCCTTTTCTCCCTCCTACCCTCCTTTCTTTCTTCCTTTATTCTTTCTTTCTCATGTAATTTTTCTGGAATATGTTGATGTTCTAATGGATTATTTTCTCTGTGACACTGTTTGCCTTTTCATAAGCAGTGTTACTTTTTTTTAATTTTAGGAAATTATGGGATTTAGCATTTATTCTGTTTCTTTATTTTGGATTTTATATCCTTTCTTCTTCTACTGTCCTTATGCTTAGAATTTTACCTGTCTTCAATATTTTTAACTTTCCTTGAATTTTCTCTTCATTCTCTTTGATTTTTATAGTTTTTCTCTTTCACCTCTTATTTTACTTATCATCTATTGTGTTTATTTCTTATTGCTATTTCTTTTTTGTTCCCTGCATTTTGGGACTTAGTTTTTCTTTCATTTCTTATTATTTCCTTTCTAGTTCTGATTTACATTGTTTCTTTTATGTCTTGTAGCATTTTCTTAATGTTTCTTTGCTAGTTTTGAAGTAATAGGTTTGTTTTGTACACATAATTTTTGGCACACCTTTATTGTCTACAATCCATTATTATTCTTTTCCCCTCTTTTTTATTATTATGATAACTCCTCATGGGATATGACCTTGATACTTTTATGTTGCTCAGGTTTATAAAAAATGAATTTTCCTAAGGCAGGGTTTGGGGGAGTTTAGGTACTTTATAGAGGCTCCCTCTTCTGTTGTTTTTATATTGTTTAAAAATGTGGTAATGTGCTTTCTGGGAATTGATCTGGACTTTTTTTTTCCCTTTCTCTCTGTTATTTCTCTCTTGTTCAATTTTGACTTTCCTTCCAGCAGTTTCTCCTAAGTGTGTGTTCCTGTCACAGACAGTGGAAGGAAGCCCCGCTGGATCAGTTGTGGGAGTTAATAGATGTTCCCTGCTCCAGGTTGTTCAGTCCTGTTTGTGGGAAGGAGTTGCACTCACAAATTCTCACAGTTTCCGCTGCTGTTCCTGTGTTGGTTCTTGCTTTGCAAGGAATCCCTGTTGGCAGTTTTATTCTTCTGTTCTCAAGCTCCTATGACGCTGCTCCGTTGCTTTCTTTCTCTTCTCTCTGCAGAAGAGATGCAGGTATCATGTAATTGTAAGGCTGTTGGTGGTTTGTCTCTATCCCATTTATTTTGGGGCTCATGGGGATAACTATTCATCTTGTTTTAAATGCTGCCCCTGGTTTATTGGTTTTGTTATCTAAATGTTCTGTTCTTTTATGTGGGAGTTTGAGGAGATTAAAAAACTGCACAGCTGCCACTGCCATCTTCCCAGAATCCTCTCTCCTGTGCAGATTTTCAACATGTGATTTTAATGGAATGGGGACTATTAACTACCCTCAGTTAATACTTTTTAATATTCAGTGGATCACATGCCACGTACATGTGTGCATGCTAAGTCGCTTCAGTTTTGTCTGACTGTTTGTGACCCTGTGAACTGTAGCCTCCAGGATTCTCTGTCTGTGGGATTCTCCAGGCAATAATATTGGAGTGGGTCATCATGTCCTTCTCCAGTGGATCTTTCTGACCCAGGGATCGAACCTGTGCCCCTTACATCTCCTGCATTGGCAAGTGTGTTCTTTACCATTAGTGCTATCTGGGAAGCCTGATGTATATATAAAGCTCACAATCACTGATCAGTTAACTTGAAACTATAATGGTCTTCTACAGGTGGTGCTGTTCTGGGAGATCTGAGTCCATTTTGAAATAATTTGATATGAATGTTACCTCAGAGTAAGCAGCAAATTCTTTTTCTTTTATGGTGATAGTGCTTTTGAGTCATATTTCTCCCTGGTAGAAAATACTTTTGTTGGAAAAACTCCATCTAGACTGATTGAAAGCTCAGGTTTCCCTTCAAACAATCAAGTTTGAAGTGTTTTAAGGGCCAGTTTTACTCAGATGATAGGAATATAAAAAAGAATAATAATAATAATAAAAAGCATTGCCCTTACTTGGAAGTAATCTTTCCTTAGAAGTAGGATGTTTGTTGTAGGCTATGGGAGACTGGTAGCCTATTCATGACATTGGTGGCAGCCTTTTTTTGGCAAGGGAAGGTTCACACAGGTAACTCTTAGAGTGTGGTGAAATGATCCAAATTGGAAGGGGAGAAATGAAATGTGTGTTGCTTGAAAGACCATACGTTCATAAAAATGAGCTGTTATGGTGGTCTTTCATCCCAATCCCTGCAGATAAAAAAGCTGCCTCCACATGATTTGCTAAAGCCCTCTTACTTTGCTTTCACAGAATAAGGAATCATGATTGAAAACAGGGCAGGATTTTTGTCAAGTTGCCATGGTGAGATAGGAAAAAAAACAGTCTAAATGCTTATGAAATTTAAGTCTCTCTTTTATGGGCCCTTTCTTGATAAATGGCATGTATGCATTTTTTTTTTTAAGAAGAGGGCATAAGTGAATTTATATACCCTTCCTCCATGGCTAGATTTCTAATGTAAACCTGACTTTCTTCTTTGACAATAATAAATGGTAGAAGGAATCTTCTTCATCCATTATATTATAAAGGTTTATATGATTTTGGTCTCACTCTGCGAAGTGTCTTTGTTAGCACAATCATAATGAAGAGAAATGTTCCCATATGCCACCAACTATTGTCATCCTAAGTATTCTCTGGTATTAATTAATTTTTCTTCTGACTAAATATGGATTCCTTTGAGGTGAAAAAAAATAAGTAAAATTTATTTATTTATTGTTCTTTGAGATACTTATGTAGATGTGAATGCAAGACATAAGGACAAGCTTGCTCACTGATTTTTTCTCCCCAATTCCATGCAGACTTTTGGGGGCTGGGGGAAATGTTTCACTAAGTAATTGCTGTTCAGTTCAGTTCAGTTCAGTTCAGTCACTCAATAGTGTCTGACTCTTTGCAACCCCATGAATTGCAGCACGCCAGGCCTCCCTGTCTATCACATCTCCCGGAGTTCACTCAGACTCATGTCCATCAAGTTGGTATTGCCATCCAGCCATCTCATCCTCTGTCGTCCCCTTTTCCTCCTGCCCCCAATCCCTCCCAGCATCAGAGTCTTTTCCAATGAGTCAACTTTTCTCATGAGGTGGCCAAAGTACTGGAGTTTCAGCTTTAGCATCATTCCTTCCAAAGAACACCCAGGGCTGATCTCCTTTAGAATGAACTGGTTGGATCTAATTGCTGTTAGGCGTAAGCAACAGAATTTTATATGAGGGATGAGACACGTAGTACATCTGAACTTTTCTCAGGCTAATGTTATTAATGAAAAAGAGACTGATGGAAATAAAAGTCTCCAGTGTTTAACTTTATGTGCAGATTGTTACTCAATGTAATCCTGGATGCATGTGTTTTGAATATTCAAGTCAAAACTTCCTTAAGATTGAGCAGGTTTATGTTGAAACCATTTACTTTATAGATTTAACCAAGATTTACCAAAAGATAAACACATTCACTTGCTCATCCATTCAGTAAGCTCTTATTGACTGTGTATATTTCAGGTTTGTTGCAATATTGTTGAAATTTTGTTTATGGAGATATTTATTTATTTTTACTTAGAGAAGTTTCATTTTGGTTTTCATGTAATTATGTATGGTACCTGGTTCTAGATATGTGTTCTGCAGTGAAATTGCAGTATAGTCTATCACCAGATATTTAATCCATTTTCATCTTACATGGAAAAGGGAAAAAAATCTGCATGTCCTGGCTGCTGATTCTGGAAATGTGATTAGAAAAGATACAGGTTAGTCACAGCTTGGAAAACATCTCACATTTCCCAAATGAATGATGCTGAGAAGTGACAATTATAAGAATCAGTATCTTTTTTTATATTAAACAACAAAGTTGAGGAATATTGCTATTTGATTTTATAAAAATCATCTGACTTATTTAGGCAAGTACAAAAACTTACCTCAAAACAAAAGTGAGGTGCAGATCAACAAACTGAAGTTTTGCTGGGGATCAGAAAGAAGCTTGAGAAGCCTCTCTCATGTGAGCCTTAAAGCTTGCAATTCGCTTTACCCACAAACATATTACTAGAACTAAGTGAGCATCCTTCCCTCCATCCTGCTCTCTTTTCTGCTCTACATCAGAGGAGACATCTGAGCAGAAAAGTGGGGTGTGCACAACTGATGGATGTACCTTATTACTGGCCAAGGGAGAAAGAAATGACAACCATCTCTTCTTGCCAGTGACATATTGCAAGGACATGAAGCAAAGTAATATCACAGGGAAGTGGATACTTTCTGGTTTAGTCAGAAAAAAGTTAAGGATTCTGTCTAAAATATGAATTATTAGAGGAAAATCTATATGAGCATAGATACTTAATGATAATATTGAAATTATCCTTTAATAGGTATTTTTCTTGCTTATATATTTGCAGTGAGATAGTAAAATATGATCAATGTCCCTTCCTGGCATTGTAAACATGTTGGTGTTATAATTAATTAAGGTGATATATTAAAACATTGGCAAAGTTATGTGTTTTCAAATACATAAGTTGTGTGATTTCAGCCAGTGTTCTTGTTGTTATTATCTAATCTCCTAACATATGCTTTTTAAGACTGTCATCTTTTTACAATTTACAAAGGAAATAAAAACCAAGCTATTATCTGACTTTTGCTCCTAAGAAACTAATGAGCAAGAGTCATTACTCATAACAGAATAATTAATTGGGTTTCCACTCTGTGCCAGACAGTGAGCTGGGATCTGGGCTCACTTAGATAAGGAACAGTTCTCCTTTTCATGGCACTCACAGTGTAGGGAGAGACAGGTAAACAAATCATTGCCATATAAGTTGATAAATGCTGTAATAAAGGTATGAACAGATGCCACGAACATAGAGGAGGGAGGATTTAAGTGCCTCCAGCAGAAAACAAGGGTTATCAGAGTAGCTGTACATGACTTACATTGAGACTTCACAAAGCTAAAAGGAAGGGACAGGAAAAATAACTTAAAAGTATTTGCTTAGACAAAGGTACACAAAGTTACGGACAGTAGTGTCAGCTTGAACAATAGCCTTTCCATGATACCAAAGAGTCTGAATTTTTCCCTGAAGAAAATAGGAAAGTATTCCAGGAGATAAATAGAATCAAAATAATTTGCTCAAATTTCAGTAAATATTCATTGTTAATCTATTACATGCCAGGATACCATGTGCTTTTTAATTGCCATGTAATATATTATAGTTGAAGCCAAAGGATTAAATGATTTTGAGACTTAAATGGGTGAGAATTAAAAATAACCAGTAATAGAAAGTTAAAGGTAGGTTAAGAAAAAGAATTTTTATTCCCATAGAACAAGGAAATCAGCAGATTGCTAATCACAGTATTGATTTAGAGGCTCATGTTATCATCAAGTACCAAAGATCTTTCCACTTTTGATCTTTAAGCTATTTCTTTATTGTCAAAAAATGACTCCCCGAACTTCCCTGGTGGTCCAATGGCTTAGATTCCATGCTCCCAATTCAGGGGACTCAGGTTCAATCCCTGGTCAGGGAACTAGATCCCACATGCTGCAACTAAGACCTGGCACAGCCAAATAAATAAATTAATTAAATAAAAAGAATTTTAAAAGTGGCTCCCAAGGCTGTTACTATTATTTTATATAGTAAGTCCACATATAGCAAGGAGTAAGAGACAGGATGAGAGTTTTACTCTTTCATCTTTTTATTTGTGAGGAAATTTTTTCTAGAAAGATCCTTGGAAGAGTTTTCTACTTTCTTTTGGAGAGAACTGACCATACAGACATCAACATTCTCAAAGGAATTTGGGAAAGGGAATCGTATTCATTTTGAGCTTTTGTTACATGCGGTGGAATTTTCCAGTGGGGGATAGGGGATAGAAAATGGCTGTTTAACTAGCCATCAGTGGTGTTGGACTCCTCTTAAGTAAACTTACTCTTGAAAGGTTGGAAGAAAAAGGAGGCAGCATTGAGGTAGATGTGGAGATAGGGAGAAACCAGAAGACAGTGGTGAACCTGACAAATAGAATGTCACTGTTGAGTCTAACTTCAGAAACTTCTGTGGGATTTACTGTCAGGAGCCACATTTCAGTGTGCTAGAAAGTGAGTAGGTGGTCAGAAAGTAGATGTAGAAACTGCTTTCTTAAAGAAGGTTCTAGTGAAGAGGATCTAAGCAAGCAGCACATGATGCAAGGAGATTAAGGAAAAGTTTTTTATTGAGAAGATGGGAGTTAATTGATCATATTTACATGCTGTAGATGAGGGGGAAGCACATGGATAGGAAAATAAATCAGATACAAGAGGCAGATGTGATAACTGATAGTTTAGATTCCACAATAGATTAGATTCAATTATTTTTGAATTCAGGAAGAAGGAGGCTAGAATAGGGAGTTACGGGCAATTAGCCTATTGATGATCATTACATCTAGCTTAAGAACAGAAATCAACTCATGGGTGATTTTAGAAATTGAGGGAGCTGAGGATTTGCTGCATGATGGCCTCTGTATCTACTGAAAATTTGGATATAATGTCAGATACTGAAATTCTGCTTGTGTGTGAGAGGAGCTAGAATAGTTTGAAGTAGTATGCATTTGAAATAAAGTGAGAATTTAGAAATAATTTATTGGAAATCAATGGAAGAATTTTTGGAATGTGTTCAGTAAAATTTATTAGGAGTCAATGGAAGGACTGTTGGAATGTGTTCAGTACCAGGTAGTTCATTAAAACTTCCCTTTGAATATGCAGACTTGTAGGATTATGGTTTCTTATATAATACTCAATAAATAGCAGTAGATAAAGATATTACTTTGAATGACCCAGTATTACATATTATCAGGGAATAGAGAGCATGAATACAATAGAGCAATCTAGATTATCACTGAATAGCCAGCAGGAAGTTGAGTATAAAATGAGAAAAATGAATCTATGAGGTCACTACTAGAGTGAAAAAATAGAAGAGTCCTATGCTTTTGAACTGTGGTGTTAGAGAAGACTCTTGAGAGTCGCTTGGACTGCAAGGAGATCCAACCAGTCCATTCTGAAGGAGATCAACCCTGGGTATTCTTTGGAAGGAATGATGCTAAAGCTGAAACTCCAGTACTTTGGCCACCTCATGCGAAGAGTTGACTCATTGGAAAAGACTCTGTATCTTTGGGAGGGATTGGGGGCAGGAGGAGAAGGGGACGACAGAGGATGAGATGGCTGGATGGCATCACCAACTCGATGGACGTGAGTTTGAGTGAACTCCGGGAGATGGTGATGGACAGGGAGGCCTGGTGTGCTGCGAGTCATGGGGTCACAAAGAATCGGACATGGCTGAGCAACTCAACTCAACTGAACTGAATACTTTTATATCATGTCCTTCTTATTTACAAACCTTCTTTCTTTGGTACTTAGTAGCCATATTTATCTGACTATATACTCTATTCCCAGTCATAGTTAATTGGCCTAGGAGTCAACCCTTCACGGTTTTTCACTGACCTACCAATCAACATCAGATTATTGAGAAGTAAGCTTTTTCTTCCACAAGTTGGAGTTCAGAAATAATCATTAAATCTGTGTTAGACTGGCACTGAGGTAAAGTACTGTAGGAACTTTGTAGTAGGATTTTGCTACTACTGCTTGGCAAAGGAAAAAATGCCAGTGTCTCATAAGAAAAAACACACAGAGAATAGGCAGAACACAAACACAAATACCAAATACTGCTTGGGATCCTGATACCTTTGCAGTTTTTGATTCTAATATCTTTTGATACTTGGCTCTATTCCTACTATTCATTTGATTCTATGAGTTATGCCTGCATCTTATATTAAATTTTTCTTTTATGGTTGAGCTAGTTTAAGTAGGCATTACTTGAATCCCAAAGGGCCTTATGAAGGACTAGCTCAAAGGACTGGAGGTCTTCACTAGTCAAAGAAGAGATTTATTGCTAATGGGTGTTCTGGAGGGGTAAAATAATAGAAAAGTTTATGGGAGAGTTGTTGTAAGGATGGCATGAAATTAAATGCTTTTCCATTTTGAGAATTTGGGAAATCAGTTAAGCAGGTATGGATGATGACAATCCAGCGTAGGGCAATAGAAGAATGTTGTTGAGAGAAGTGGAGGTCAAGTTATTTATGTAAAAGAAGTTCAATATTTACTAGGCTAGGCCTAGTCTACTTAAATTTTGAAAACAATGAAGAGTTGTAGTGAAAAAAAAGGATATAGATTAATTTACAAAAACTTCAAAGAATGTGGACTTGTGATCTAAAGGCTGGTAGACAATATAAAGATTGTAGAAAGGGTGAGTTAAGAGGGTAGACACCTTGAAAGACAAAGACTTTTTTCAGTTCAGTTTAGTCAATCAGTTGTGTCCGACTTTTGCGACCCCATGGACTGCAGCATGCCAGGCCTCCCTGTCCATCACCAACTCCAGGACTTAACTCACACTCATGTCCATTGAGTCGGTGATGCCACCCAACCATCTCATCCTCTGTCATCCCCTTCTCCTGCTGCCTTCAATCTTCCCCAGAATCAGGGTCTTTTCCAATGAGTCAGTTCTTCACATCAGATGGCTAAAGTATTGGAGTTTCAGCTTCAGCATCAGTCCTTCCAATGAATATTCAGGACTGATTTCCTTTAGGATGGACTGGTTGGATGTCCTGGCAGTCCAAGGGACTCTCTCAAGAGTCTTATCCAACACCACAGTTCAAAAGAATCAATTCTTCGGTGCTCAGCTTTCTTCATGGTCCAACTCTCATATCCATACATGACTATAGGAAAAACCATAGCTTTGACTAGATGGACCTTTGTTGGCAAAATAATATCTCTGCTTTTAAGTATGCCATCTGGGTTGGTCATAACTTTTCTTCCAAAGCAAGCAACTTTTAATTTCATGGCTGCAGTCACCATCTACACTGATTTTGGAATCCCCAAAAATAAAGTCTGTCACTGTTTCCATTGTTTCCCCATCTATTTGCCATAAAGTGATGGGATCAGATGCCATGACCTTAGTTTTCTGAAGTTTTAGTTTAAAAGTTTAAGTTTTAAGACAAAGTTTTAGTTTTAAGTTTTCTGATCTTTAGTTTTAAGCCAACTTTTTCACTTTCCTCTTTGACATTTATCAAGAGGCCCTTTAGTTCTTCTTCACTTTCTGCAATAAGGGTGGTGTCATCTGCATATCTGAGGTTACTGATAATTCTGGAAATCTTGATTCCAGCTTTTGCTTCATCTGGCCTGGCATTTTTCATGATGTACTCTGCATATTAGTTAAATAATCAGGGTGACAAGATATAGCCTCAATGTACTTTTTCGTATTTGGAACCAGTCTGTTGTTCTCTGTCCAGTTCTAACTGTTGCTTTCTGACCTGCATACAGATTTTTCAAGCAGCAGGTCAGGTGGTCTGGTATTCCCATCTCTTTCAGAATTTTCCACAGTTTATTGTGATCTGCACAGTCAAAGGCTTTGGCATAGTCAATAAAGCAGAAATAGATGTTTTTCTGGAACTCTTGTGCTTTTCAATGATCCAACAGATTTTGGCAATTTGATCTCTGGTTCCTCTGCCTTTTCTAGAGTCAGCTTGAACATCTGGAAGTTCACAGTTCATGTACTGTTGAAGCCTGGCTTGGAGAATTTTGAGCATTACTTTACTAGCATGTGAGATGAGTGCAATTGTGTGGTAGTTTGAGCATTCTTTGGCATTGCCTTTCTTTGAGATTGGAATGAAAACTGACCTTTTCCAGTCTTGTGGCCACTGCTGAGTTTTCCAAATTTGGTGGCATATTGAGTGCAACACTTTCACAATATCATCTTTTAGGATTTGAAATAGCTTATCTGGAATTCCATCACGTCCACAAGCTTTGTTCATAGAGACGCCAATCCACTTGACTTCACATTCCAAGATGTTTGGCTCTAAGGTAGTGATCATACCATTGTGATTATCTGGGTTATGAAGATCTTATTTGTATAGTTCTGTGTATTCTTGCCACCTCTTTTTAATATCTTCTGCTTCTGTTAGGTCCATACCATTTCTGACCTTTATTGTGAACTTTTTTGCATGAACTGTTCCCTTTGTACCTCTAATTTTCTTGAAGAGATCTCTAGTCTTTCCCAATCTATTGTTTTCCTTTATTTCTTTGCATTGATCACTGAGGAAGGCTTTCTTATCTCTCCTTGCTATTCTTTGGAACTTTGCATTCAAATGGGTATATCTTTACTTTTCTCTTTTGCTTTTCACGTCTCTTCTTTTCACAGCTATTTGTAAGGCCTCCTTTGACAGCCATTTTGCTTTTTTTGCATTTATTTTTCTTGGGGATGGTCTTCATCCTTGCTTCCTTACAATGTCATGAACCTCAGTCCATAGTTCTTCAGGTACTCTGTCTATCAGATCTAATCTCTTGAATCCTTTTCTGATTTCCACTGTATATCATAAATGATAGATGGTATTTATATGTTATACATTTAATTTTTTGATACCTTTTTGTTAAATCTGTAAATATCAATTACTAATACCTTCTTTTTAAGGACAAAAAATGGAAATTGCAGGCATTGTTTGACTTTCCCAAAGTCAGGCACCTAGAAATGATAAAGACAGAAGCCTACTCTATATCTCCTCATTTTAAAAGTGGATTATTTTATTGCTCTGCCCTGTTGGAGAAAGTTCCACAGTCTCCTCCAAAGAGTTTACTGAGGTTATAGCCAGTAGCAGTAATGTAGAAATAGTAGTAGCAGTAACAGCAGCAAAAACTTCAATAGTATTAGGTGTTTATTAAATGCTTGCTATATGCTTGAACTGTTCTATAGACTTGACATACATCAGCAGTGTAGGAATGTAATGGGAAAGGGGGCAATCATATTCCAAGACCAGTGTTTAGTTGATCCAGGTGTGGGTTTTGTTTACCTAAACACCTCTTTTATTCTTTTACCTTTCACAAATAGGACATGTAGTCACATATGTAATTTCCAGGTATCACTGTCTTCTAGCCTCTTAAACATCTTTCACTCTTTTATTTATGTGTGAGAAAAAGGAGCAGTATGTTTTTGTTCCATATATATACTTGTTTGCAATCTGTTTTCCAGAGTCTGTTCTTAATAGTCAAGGACATAGATTTCATTTTCATGGCCATTACGCGTCAATAATTTGAATCAGAAATACTATGTGTCATGGCTGCCTTGTGTTTCCTAAGCTGCCGTGCTAATGTTTTCTGCTTCAGACAGCTACGTGCTTATTACTGCCCAATGGTAACTGATTCCTGCTGAGCCAATGCATCTCTAAATAATTATCAAGGGTGTTAGTTACTAACAATGAAGTCTACTTTAAGCAGCAATGAAAGCTATAAAAAAAAACCATGTACACATTTAAGAGTGTTGTAAATTGTGCAAAATAGGAAAACTCAAAATTATATGAAGAATTACATGTTTCTACAGAAATTGATTTCCTTCTGCAATCCACCTTGAAATTACTTCAACACCAACATATGCCAAATAAAATCACTTTCTCCAGTTTCCTTACAATCTCATGTAATCCAGTTTTGCATATAAAATATGTCTCCAAGAGTCTGCTTATCCATTTATCTAAAGGTGGCTAAGGTAGGGAGAGATGTGGAATGTCCAGAAATGTTAGAGATGGGTTATAGACTTAAAGGAGAAAATTAATTCACCTGAATAGTTTGAATAAATCTGATTGAAAAGTGATCAAGAAAAACTAAAGTCACTGTGGGATGTAAATGCAAATATAAATGCTAAGGCCACATCTCCCCCATTTTATATTATATTGGAGTGGTGTGCTATTCTATTGCTTTCTGTTCATTAGCATTTGTCAGTTTCCTGACCCTCAACAGAAACATTTGAAACAATGATTTTTATGTTTAAAAATAAGTAATTTTTGACTTACATCCATTCTGGAATAATGTAGAGATATGAATCAGTAAACAGTAGTGATATGGGAAACACTATTTAAAAACAGAGTGCAAATGTGCCTGTAGTTTTAACTTACTTCTATATAACATCCTGTGATTATCATTAGTAATTAATTTTTAATAATACTATGCATATTTACTACACATTTCCCCTACCTAATTTTGTACAATTTCTTGCATATTCTCACTATTCATAATATATGGAAGATTTGCAAATCTGTGTTTCCATGTTCCTTGGTTTGACTATTTCTAGAGAATGGTATAGGGCTTCCGTGGTGGCTCAGATGGTAAAGAATCTGCCTGCAATGCAGGAGACCTGAATTTGAGTTTGGGAAGATCTCTTTAATAAGGGAATGGCTACCTACTCCCATATTCTTGCCTGGAGAATTCCATGGACTGAGGAAACTGGTACCTTGTAGTCCATGGGTTTGCAAACAGCTGGACACAGCTAAGCAACTAACACTTTACAGAGAAAAACATTTATGGTATAAACATTCAGAAGGGCCTGTGTTCACCTAAAATAACTTAAAAAAAAAAAAAGAAACAAAAACCCAAAAAACTAAAGAAAGTAGGCCTGAGCACAAACTTGAATAGTTATGGATCCCAAAATTAATTTTTATTAATTTTTATTTTTTTAAATATAAATTTATTTATTTTAATTGGAGGTTAATTACTTTACAATATTGTATTGGTTTTGCCATACATCAACATGAATCCACCACAGGTCTATCTATACGTGTTCCCCATCCTGAACCCCCCTCCCTCCTCCCTCCCCATACCATCCCTCTGGGTTGTCTCAGTGCACCAGCCCCAAGCATCTAGTATCATGCATTGAACCTGGAATGGCTATTTGTTTCATATATGATATTATACATGTTTCAATGCCATTCTCCCAAGTCATCCCACCCTCGCCCTCTCCCACAGAGTCCAAAAGACTGTTCGATACATCTGTGTCTCTTTTGCTGTCTCGCATACAGGGTTATCGTTACCATCTTTCTAAATTCCATATATATGCATTAGTATACTGTATTGGTGTTTTTCTTTCTGGCTTACTTCACTCTGTATAACAGGCTCCAGTTTCATCCACCTCATTAGAACTGATTCAAATGTATTCTTTTTAATGGCTGAGTAATACTCCATTGTGTATATGTACCACAGCTTTCTTATCCATTCGTCTGCTGATGGACATCTAGGTTGCTTCCATGTCCTGGCTATTATAAACAGTGCTGTGATGAACATTGTGGTACACGTGTCTCTTTCAATTCTGGTTTCCTTGGTGTGTATGCCCAGCAGTGGGATTGCTGGGTCATAAGGCAGTTCTATTTGCAATTTTTAAAGGAATCTCCACACTGTTCTCCATAGTGGCTGTACTAGTTTGCATTCCCACCAATAGTGTAAGAGGGTTCCCTTTTCTCCACACTCTCTTCAGCATTTATTTTTTGTAAACTTTTGGATTGCAGCCATTCTGACTGGTGTGAAATTAAACTTAAAAGCTTCTGCACAACAAAGGAAACTATAAGCAAGGTGAAAAGACAGCCTTCAGAATGGGAGAAAATAATAGCAAATGAAGCAACTGACAAACAACTAATCTCAAAAATGTACAAGCAACTCCTGCAGCTCAATTCCAGAAAAATAAATGACCCAATCAAAAAATGGGCCAAAGAACTAAATGGACATTTCTCCAAAGAAGACATACAGATGGCTAACAACCACATGAAAAGATGCTCAACATCACTCATTATCAGAGAAATGCAAATCAAAACCACAATGAGGTACCATTTCACACCAGTCAGAATGGCTGCAATCCAAAAGTCCAAAATTAATTATTAAAAAGGAAGAATGTCTACACTTATCTCACCTTAGATATCAAAACTCTTCTCTTTATTACAGGAATAATAGCCTACTATATACCATTACAAAGCTTGTCAAGGACTTTCCTGTACATGATCTGAGTTAGTAGGCACTTAGTGACAAAGACCAGCTAATTGGTAGAAGCATTCCTTCCACACTGATCATGTCAAACTTCATCACAAGAAGAAAAGGAAACTTTTGTCCATGGTGTCAAGGATGCACTTTCTCCAAAATAATCACTATTCTCTTATCATTTATTTCAAGGAATTGATTATACCTAATTATAATTTCCTCTATGCAAATTCCTATAATTTGTGTAGACTTGTGCAGGTCCATCTTTTAGTACTATTTTTGTAAAGTATTCAGTAGACACAGGAAACATACAATGCATGGCAGCACCAGTTTTGTTAGAACAGCTGAGTACTTTCATAGAGTCTTTTTGCCTTTTTCTGTATTTGTACAGTTGTGATGACAATTCTTATATAATATTTCATATGATTTTTTAAACTTTATATTATGATATTTTCCTTAATAATGGTATACCTTTCATAATAATTGAAAGTCCTGCATCATTTCAGTTCAGTCACTCAGTCGTGTCCGACTCTTTGAGACCCCATGAATAACAGCACATCAGGCCTTCCTGTCCATCACCAACTCCCAGAGTTCACTCAGATTCACGTCCATCGAGTCAGTGATGCCATCCAGCCATCTCATCCTCTGTTGTCCCCTTCTCCTCCTGCCCCCAATCCCTCCCAGCATCAAAGTCTTTTCCAATGAGTCAACTCTTCTCATGAGGTGGCCAAAGTACTGGAGTTTCAGCTTTAGCATCATTCCTTCCAAAGAACACCCAGGGTTGATCTCCTTCAGAATGGACTGGTTGGATCTCCTTGCAGTCCAAGGGACTCTCAAGTGTATTCTCCAACACCACAGTTCAAAAGCATCAATTCTTTGGTGCTCAGCCTTCTTCAAGTCCTGCATACAATCTATCTAATTAATGTACAACTATTTACATATCTGCTTCCATATGTAATGATGTAGATCTTTACATAAAAACAAAATCACTATTTTTTATTATTTTCTCAGTCTAGATTCTCAAAAATAGTTCATTGAATTAGATTAACCGAATGTGTTTTTACTTGTGGTTTATAAATCCCAATACTTTTCGACAAATAGTTCTACTTTATTGTTCCTCAAGCAAAGTAACAGTGGACATATTTTCTGTATTTTCACTAGCATTAGGTATTAACATTTTAAATCAGCACTTCTTTCATAGATAAACATGATGTATTGTGATTATTTAGATTTACAGTTTCTTTGAAGCTTCCCTGCTGGCTCAGAGGTTAAAGTGCCTGCCTGCAATTCAGGAGACCTGGGTTCGATCCCTGTGTTGGGAAGATTCCCCTGGAGAAGGAAATGGCAACCCACTCCAGTATTCTTGCCTGGAGAATCCCATGGAGAGAGGAACCTTGTAGGCTACAGTCTATGGGGTCGCAAAGAGTTGGACACGACTGAGCGACTTCACTTTTATTCTAATGTATGTAAATCTCAACATTCAGAAAACTAAGATCATGGCATCCAGTCCCATCACTGCATGGCAAGTAAATGGGGAAACAGTGGAAACAGTGGCTGACTTTATTTTTCTGGGCTCCAAAATCACTGCAGATGGTGAGTGCAGCCATGAAATTAAAAGATGCTTGCTCCTTGGAAGGAAAGTTATGACCAACCTAAACAGTATATTAAAAAGCAGAGATATTACTTTGCCAACAAAGGTCTATCTAGTCAAGGCTATGGTTTTCCCAGTAGTCATTATGGATATAAGAGTTGGACTGTGAAGAAAACTGAGTGGCGAAGAATTGATGCTTTTGAACTGTGGTGTTGGAGAAGACTCTTGAGTCCCTTGGACTGCAAGGTGATCCAACGAGTCCAGCCTAAAGGAGGTCAGTCCTGAGTGTTCATTGGAGGGACTGATGTTGAAGCTGAAACCCCAATACTTTGTCCACATGATGTGGAGAGCTAACTCATTTGAAAGACCCTGATGCTGGGAAAGATTGAGGGCAGGAGGAGAAGGGGACGACAGAGGATGAGATAGTTGGATGGCATCGCCAACACAATGGATATGGGTTTGGGTGGACTCTGGGAGTTGGTGATGGACAGGGCTGCCTGGCGTACTGTGGTTCATGAGGTCGCAAAGAGTCAGACACGACTGAGTGACTGAACTGAACTGAACTGATGTATATTTACTCTTATGTTAATTGATGAGGAATGTTTTCATATCTGTGAATTGTCTATTTTCCTATTTCATCCATACATGGATTGGAGTATAGTGCTGTGAAAATAACACACGCTTAGAAAGCTTGAATTTAATTTAATACCTCATTGCCTAGGTGGCCTCTTATAAATAACTTAGATTCTTTGATTATCTCTTTATCTGCAGGATGAAAGTCAATTCAGTTCAATACATTTCAGTTGCTCAGTCATGTCCAGTTCTTTATGACCCCATGGACTGCAGCACACCAGACTCACCTGTCCATCACCAACTCTCAGAGCCTACTCAAACTCTTGTCCATCACATCTGTGATGCCATCCAACAATCTTATCATCTGTTGTCCCCTTCTCCTCCTGCCTTCAATATTTCCCAGCATCAGGGTCTTTTATCCACTTTATAAAGATGTATTGAAAGTTAAGCACATAATACACAAATACCCAGCAAAACAACTAGCAGATACTCATTAAGTGTTAAGTCCTTTTCTCTGATAAAATTTCTCCTGGACTTTACTTTTGTGACTACTAAAGAAACTATAATAATAACCAACAGATGACTTAACTATGCTAGGCGATTCATAATTAAGTTTTATTTACCTCTGTTAAGGGCTTTTTGGTCCTTTAGCATATTCTAAGTGTTAAAATACTCAACATTTAGCCTTTTGGAAAAGAGTGAATAGACATATTTTATGACTTTTCTATGGTTAGCTAGCATCATTTTAATGTTAGTAGGCCTAATGGAAATAGTAGCAATAGCTAAATTTGTAAGAACTATAATGAAAGAGATAATATTAAGCAAGACACAGTTTACTAATTTGCCAATCATTGATGGGCATTAGAGGGTTGATGGATTTTTAAATATTAATAGACACCAAGACCATGAAAGGTGATATCTTGTGAAAAAACAGACAGTTTGGTGGAATTTATAAACTGGCTTCTTGCAGGCAGCTAGTTAACTGTAATCAAACTGAAGCTTTAAAATACTCAGGGTTAAAATGACAGGCACTAATTAATTTTACAATTAGTTAAGGATTGATTCAGGATGTCATTCTTAAACTGCTCTGCCATTTAAAGAGCCAATCATTTATGTTGACAGAAGTTGCTTTGTGTTTAACATTTCCATTAGCCATGCAATCTCACCCTATAGCTATCAATCATGGTAGTTTTGACCTAAGCCTGTCCTAAGTGAAGCAGTGAATGGTTGGTCAGCCTCCATATATGTGTCATTCTTTTGAAGGGTAGGTGGTTTATATTAACAGCAATTTTCATCAAGCTCTAATTACCAAGAAAATTTTAAAGGAATATAGTTTTTAGATATTTGTGGAGTACTGTGGGAAAGAATGCTTATTAAGATGGATACCCAGCTTCTAGTGTGTAATTTTCAGAAAGAACCTCAACTCTCAAATTTTCTGTGTATATTTTTTATCATCTAAATATGGAATATTAATATAGTATCTACTTTGATAGATCATTTATTTTAAAATGTATGATGTGTCATAAGTCTGCTCTTAGCTTAGTATCTGGCACATAGTAGTCTGTAATAGAATTACTGAATGAATGATTGATTCCTGAATTATTTCTTTAAACTTAGTTTTCTTTAGAAAGGAACTAGCACAAAATGTGTAAATATATGATTCTTTCTCATTTGTTATGTAGATCTGTATCATGAAGTATCAACCATATAAAATTTTCTGTTTAAATTAAAGGCTGAGGTTACAATGTTTGTTTTATTTTGAGTTATTAATAATATATTACCTAAATATTATACAAATATACTTCAGGTGTTAGATTGCCTTTATAAAGCTTTCTTTTAATTTGTGGGTGAGAGTAAAGGAATGACTGATGTTAATTCTGACTCCATTTTGCAAAAGATATGACTGAAATTTCAGAAAAATGTGGCCATCACTCTCAAAATAATTCCAAATATTATATCCATTTTCTGGGGCCAGTGGAAGTATTGCAGCACTAGTAAATTAATATAATTTTGAAACAATGTCTGTATAAAAGCCTGTGTCAGATACTTGATTCTCTAAATATGAATATTAATTCTTCTAGATAGCATGTTATGATGAGGACAGGATACTACATACAATTCCCTCACTCTTTTTCCCTCCTCCCAGAGAGGTAGTGTCTTACAGAAGCTAAAAGCCCAGACCCTGGAGCCAGATTAGCTCAGTTAAAAATCCAAGATCTGCTACTTAGTTCCTGTGTTATTTGGTTAAATCACTTAAATTCCCCGTGTCTCAGTTTCTTCATTGATAAAATGGAAATAATAAAACTCATATTTCCTAGGTTCTGTGAGCACTAAAGATTCATTATGAGCATTATAAGGCTTTCCATAGAGGACTTTAAGAACCTTACTTGAATGCTGAGGTAGACATTATTTGCAACGTCTGCCTGACTCACAAAAACCCATCTTCCCACTGGGCTTTTCTGGACAGTAATTTATGTGAGTTTCCCCACAACCTTCTGGCCTCTCTATATATGCCCAATGGAGGTGGGAATTTTACTTAAGCTGATCCAATTGGAATCACTTTCTTAAAAATGTATGAACTGGTAGAGACAATGAAAGTGAGTAAATGTGGAGATGGGAGGAGGGAGAGAAATAGAGATGGGGAGAGGCAGGAAACACTACAAACAGATGAATTTTTCACGGGATAAGACCTGTATCATGCAAGTTTGTATCTGTGAGATAGGCATATTCTGTTTTCCACAGGTAGGCAAGATGAAGCAAGGTGATAGAAAGGAGCAGGAATAGAACAAAAAGGTAGCTTGACAGATTTAAATCTCTGGTTCCACACATACCTGAGATTTTTATTTCACATTTGCTTTTTCTGTTGATGTCAACAGGATTTTGCTTCTATTAAGAAAATTCTAACATAAACACAATTACATGAAGAAAAGTAACTAAAAATCAGGACTATCTACAATGACAGATTGAATACAGGTTTAAAGTGAGCACATAGACATGCAATTCACTGTTTCAATGTAATCACTAAATTTGAGCCACAATTCAGTCTGAACTTCCTGGTCACCAAAGGAACAAAAGGAAATCTGATGAAATACATTGTTTATATTATACATAAAAAACAGTGCGAATCACCTTTCTCATGTAAGTAACTGTTTTGATTTATGGAAAGATTTTTTTTAATGTAGGTAATAACTGGAATAATGTATTGAAGTGTCTTTAATAAATCTTTAAAATAAATGAAATACTCTGCTTTGTTTAAATGTTTTAGACCTTTACTATAACTTGAGTATATAGCAAAGTAAGTTAACTGAATGAAAGAATTTTAGGTTAATGCAGTTCAACACATATTAGCAGTTGGCCTAAAGAATAAAATCTAGGGTAAACAGGAAGTGAATGTCCTGCATATACTATAAAATATCTCCCACTAATATAAATTTTCTCAGACCAATATTCTAATAAAAGTGAAACATGAGACAATTTAATATTGTCCAGTGTAGTATGCCTGTTCTATATGGGAATATTGTACATCATACTGGTGACTAATTACCAAGCCTCACCAAGATTTTTACTGGCAGAATAACCATTTACAGTGGCAGGAAAATAAAAGTTCAAGGAAGAGATTTCTTTATGCAATTTTCACATAAACATCAATATACCTGTCATAAAACTGAGCATTATATTTTTTTAAGTTTTATTAATGTATAATTTATCTACATAAAATTGACTTATGGTAAAAAATATAGTTCATTATTGTAAGTGGTCCTCACTCCCATACTTAGGTTTTGGTCATCATCATTTCTTATCTGTATCTTTGAGTGATCTTTCAGGTGACTTTCCTATCTGTAGTTTTGTCTTTCCCAATCTTACTTCCATACTGCAAATATTATCAGCCATATTTGTAAAAACAAGTCTTGTTATTCTAATTACCCATTGCACATTATAGACCACCCCAAAATTCAAGGTCTTAAATCAATAATTTACTTAGCTCATAAATCTGCAATTTTGCTAGGAACTGGAAGGAAGGACCCATCTCTACTTCACACAGTATCAGCGGGGCACTCAATTAACGGCTTGAAAATAACTTCCAAAATGGCTCATTCACATGGTTGGCAATTTGGTTATAGATGGAAGCTCAGGTGAAGGTCAAGGGCTTTAATTCCTTTACACATGGGGTTTTCTGAACTGCTTGGAGTTCCTTAAAGATGGTGGCTGGTTTCTAAGAACATCTGTCCCCAGAGTCAAGAAGGAGACATTGCCTGGAAAGGCAAATACCTAGAAACTGGCACAGCCCCACTTATGCTATATTCTATTCTAGTGGTCAAGCAGTCATAGAATAATGTCAAAGAATGTGGGGTCATATTTTAAAACTATCACAAGTAACATGTCACTTCTCTATTTAAAATTCAACAATATCCCTTTATTATTTTCTTCAAGTATTTTGACCAAACAGGCAAGCACATTTCTTCATGATCTTTATACGATTTACCTCTGCAGCTTCATATCTTTCTGCTTCCATGTTTGACACTTAAGTTCTTTTTGATTCTTATAAATCTATATGTAGTGCCTGGCTTAGTGCAATTTTCATCCCTCTCAACTGTTGCATCGTAGCCTGTTTAACTCATACTCACTCTTCAGAGCTCAGCTCAGGTGTCTATTCTTCTGGAAACATTTTCATAACCTTTATCTCTGCTCCCCCCTAACTCCTATGAAGTCTGAAATAGGTATCTCTCCTATGGAGCCTGTGTGTATAAATTCATAGCATCTTTTATCATATTTTACTTCTGTGCTTACTTATTTGACCTTATTACTAGATTGTGTACCTCATAAAGATAGGTATCATGTCTCATTTGCATTGTATTCTCAAGGTTTTTTGAATAAGTGGAGACATGATCAAATGTACACACCATAGGGTGCAGAAATTATTGATTTGCACATATATAAGACTGTTACATTTTATATTAGGCATGTACTTCTGAAGACCTTCCATAATTGAAAAAAAATAAATTATTCAAGACTAACTCTCAAATAAATATTTATATAAACCTGGGTTGATGTAGTCTCAGAGCACATAAATATACAATAATGATAGCAAGTTTACTTAAATACTTTTTAAGTGTTCTCATCATTATCTCTAATATTTTATAAAGTGTTTTCCCCTAAGTTAGCAGCAATGTTGGTTTTTTTCTTTTTTAATCTTGTGTTTTATCACATTTAACATCTAATACACTGTTATTGATTGTGGGATAGGTTTTTCACACTAGAATTAGCAAGAGCACTTCATAAATGCTTGAATGATATCATTATAGGATGTAAAAAGGCTTTCAATTATCATATACATGACTGTTAAAAAAAAGCACAAAATCTACTAAAATCGCTTGTACGGGTCCAATGTTTACATAGTTGATCAACCTTATTCATGGATTCTGTATTAGGAATTCCCTTGCTATTTATAACCCTAAAACCAATCCTTGTAAGGATAGGTTTTCCTGGATCCTTTGTAGATATTTGTACATACAAAGTGGTAGAAAACTCCAGTCATCTTATGGTATGTATTCTCCTGAAGTCACACAAGGTAATGATCTGCCTTCTTGCAGCTCATACTGCAAACAACTGTCTTTTATGGTCTGTTTAGTGCCATATTTTTTACCTTTTGTTTTTGTTGATGATTTTGCTGTTTCAAATGGAACTTGAGCATTGTTGAAATGTATTTAGTGTGAAGGCTGTGATGTGTCCTATGGAGAAAATAAATTTTGTCCAGGCATGAGTTAAAGTGCTGTTGGTCATGAATTCAAAGTTAATGAATCCACAATATATATTAAATAAAGTGTCATAACACAGAAATACTCATAAAACAAGGTTTTGTGTTATTTGGTTAATGAAATGTTGTGACCAGCAGTTCACAGGAACCTAATCCCTTATTTCCTCTGTGAGTAATGATTCTGATATTTGCTCATTCAGTGTTTGTGGTGACCATTATTGAATATTACTACAACAAATAGTAATTCACTGTATAACCAAAATATGCTTCTTGGGATGCTGGTAAAATTTGAGATTATTTCTCCTTAATCTATAAAACGCTTTGCCAAATTCCTGTAGCTAAAACACAACTAATCTATCCCTGGCCAACCAGTTTTAAAATTAATACCTGATAATTCTTTTTAGTTCACAATGCTTCCCATTTTGTACATAAAGCAAGAGGCTATTAATATTACATATGATATTTCAACAATACCACATGATTTCAAACATAAGAAATATGACTGACAAAGTTTTTTAAAGTTCAGACATTTGTATTAACTCAAATTATTTTTGTAGTTCCAAAGAAACCCTGATTTTCTCAATAAGGGCTACTTGAAGAAGGCTTTCTATATTATTGGATGTAAGCAAACATTTGCTAATGGAGTTAATAGTTGATGTGAGTTTTCAAATTTTAAATGCAGCTTAAACTAGAATAATGTATCTGCAATAATACAAACTAAAGTATTGAATTTGATAAAGTACTAAACCTGGTTTCTTATGAGTAAAAATGCTGGTATATTACATTTTGGGGTGTATTAATGCTACTAAAATGTTTTCAGGGTAATTTAGGCATGCAGGTGGAATTATGTGACCCTTAACAAAATGAAAATGAGTTCTACATAGGTGTGCTTGACTGACATAGGCTGTACTGATAGTACACCACAGTGATAGAGATACAATAATGTTGAGCGTGTTGTGCATGCTAAGTCGATACAGTTGTGTCTGACTCTGTGCGACCCCATGGACTAGAACCCACCAGGCTCCTCTGATCATGAGATTATGCAGGCAAGAATACTGGAGTGGGTTGCTCTGCCCTCCTCCAGGGGATCTTCCTGACCCAGGAATGAACCCATGTCTCTTATGTCTAACGCCTTGGCAGGCGATTTATTTACCACTGCTGCCATCTGGGGAACCTCAGTATTATTATACATCACTAGATATTGATTCTTGTAAATCATGATAAAGTTTCTCATTGGGATTTCCTAAATCACAGAAAACTAGCCAATCTGATCACACGGACCACAGCCTGTCTAACTTAATTAAACAAAGCCTGGTCATGTGGGGCCACCCAAAATGAACAGGTCATGGTGGAGAGGTCTGACAGAATGTGGTCCACTGGAGAAGGGAATGGCAAAATACTTCAGTATTCTTGCCTTGAGAACCCCATGAACAGTATGAAAAGGCAAAATGATAGGATACTGAAAGAGGACTTCCCCAGTAAGTAGGTGCCCAATATGCTACTGGAGATCAGTTCAGTAGCTCAGTTATGTCCGACTCTTTGCAATGCCATGAATAGCAGCATGCCAGGCCTCCCTGTCCATCACCAACTCCTGGAATTCACACACTCATATCCATCGAGTCAGTGATGCCATCCAGCCATCTCATCCTCTGTTGTCCCCTTCTCCTCCTGCCCCCAATCCCTCCCAGCATGAGTGTCTTTTCCAGTGAGTCAACTGTTCGCATGAGGTGGCCAAAGCACTGGAGTTTCAGCTTTAGCATCATTCCTTCCAAAGAAATCCCAGGGCTGATCTCCTTCAGAATGGACAGATTGGGTCTCCATGCAGTCCAAGGGACTCTCGAGTCTTCTCCAACACTACAGTTCAAAAGCATCAATTTTTCAGCTTTTAGCTTTCATCACAGTCCAACTCTCACATCCATACATGACCACAGGAAAAGCCAGAGCTTTGACTAGATGGACCTTTGTGGAAAAGTAATGTCTCTGCTTTTCAATATGCTATCTACGTTGGTCATAACTTTTCTTCCAGGAGTAAGCATCTTTTAATTTCATGGCTACAGTCACCATCTGCAGTGATTTTGGAGCCCCCCAAAATAAAATCTGACACTGTTTCCACTGTTTCCCCATCTATTTCACATGAAGTGATGGGACCAGATGCCATGATCTTCGTTTTAAGAATGTTGAGCTTTAAGCCAACTTTTTCACTCTCCTCTTTCACTTTCATCAAGAGGCTTTTGAGTTCCTCTTCACTTTCTGCCAAGGGTGGTGTCATCTGTATATCTGAGGTTATTGATATTTCTCCCAGCAATCTTGATTCCAGATTATGCTTCTTCCAGCCCAGCATTTCTCATGATGTACTATGCATATAAGTTAAATAATCAGATTGACAATATACAGCCTTGATGTACTCCTTTTCCTATTTGGAACCAGTCTGTTGTTCTATGTCCAGTGCGAACTGTTGCTTCCTGACATACATACAGGTTTCTCAAGGGGCAGGTCAGGAGGTCTGGTATTGCCATCTCTTTCAGAATTTTCCACAATTTATTGTGATCCACACAGTCAAAGGCTTTGGCATAGTCAAAAAAGCAGACATAGATGTTTTTCTGGAACTCTCTTGCTTTTTTGATGATCCAGCAGATGTTGGCAATTTGATCTCTGGTTCCTCTGCCTTTTCGAAAATGAGCTTGAACATCTGGAAATTCATGGTTCACATATTGCTGAAGCCTGGCTTGGAGAATTTTGAACATTACTTTACTAGCATGTGAGATGAGTGCAATTGAGCATTCTTTGGCATTGCCTTTCCTTGGGATTGGAATGAAAACTGACCTTTTCCAGTCCTGTGGCCACTGCTGAGTTTTCCAAATTTGCTGACATATCGAGTGCAACACATTCACAGCATCATCTTTCAGGATTTAAAATAGCTCCACTGGAATGCCATCACCTCCACTAGCTTTGTTCTTAGTGATGCTTTCTAAGGCCCACTTGACTTCACATTCCAGGATGTCTGGCTCTAGGTGAGTGATCACACCATCGTGATTATCTTGTTCTTGAAGATCTTTTTTTTGTACAGTTTTTCTGTGTATTCTTGCCACCTCTTTTTAATATCTTCTGCTTCTGTTAGGTCCATCCCATTTCTGTCCTTTATCGAGCCCATCTTTGCATGAAATGTTCCCTTGGTAGCTCTAATTTTCTTCAAGAGATCTCTAGTCTTTCCCATTCTGTTGTTTTCCTCTATTTCTTTGCATTGATTGCTGAGGAAGGCTTTCTTATCTCTTCTTGCTATTCTTTGGAACTCTGCATTCAGATGCTTATATCTTTCCTTTTCTCCTTGGCTTTTGGCTTCTCTTCTTTTCACAGCTATTTGTAAGACCTCCCAAGACAGCCCTTTTGCTTTTATGCATTTCTTTTCCATGGGGATGGTCTTGATCCCTGTCTCCTATACAATGTCATGAACCTCCATCCATAGTTCATCAGGCACTCTATCTATCAGATCTAGTCCCTTAAATCTATTCCTCACTTCCACTGTATAATCATAAGGGATTTGATTTAGGTCATACCTGAATGGTCTAGTGGTGTTCTCCACTTTCTTCAATTTAAGTTTGAATTTGGCAATGAGGTGTTCATGATCTGAGCCACAGTCAGCTCCTGGTCTTGTTTTTGTTGACTGTACAGAGCTTCTCCATCTTTGGCTGCAAAGAATATAATCAATTTGATTTCGGTGTTGACCATCCGGTGATGTCCATGTGTAGAGTCTTCTCTTGTGTTGTAGGAAGAGGGTATTTGCTATGATCAGTGCATTTTCTTGGCAAAACTCTATTAGTCTTTGCCCTGCTTCATTCTGCATTCCAAGGCCAAATTTGCCTGTTACTCCAGGTGTTTCTTGACTTCCTACTTTTGTATTCCAGTTCCTATAATGAAAAGGACGTCTTTTTTGGGTGTTAGTTCTAAACGATCTTGTCTGTCTTCATAGAACCATTCAACTTCAGCTTCTTCAGCGTTACTGGTTGGGGCATAGACTTGGATTACTGTGATATTGAATGGTTTGCCTTGAAGACGAACACAGATCATTCTGTCGTTTTTGAGACTGCATGCAAGTACTGCATTTCAGACTCTTTTGTTGACTATGATGGCTACTCCATTTCTTCTAAGGGATTCCTGCCAACAGTAGTAGATATAATGGTCATCTGAGTTAAATTCGCCCATTCCAGTCCATTTTAGTTCGCTGATTCCTAGAATGTCGATGTTCACCCTTGCCATCTCTTGTTTGACCACTTCCAATTTGCCTTGATTCGTGGACCTAACATTCCAGGTTCCTATGCAATATTGCTCTTTACAGCATCAGATCTTGCTTCTATCACCAGTCACATCCACAACTGGGTATTGTTTTTGCTTGGCTCCATCCTTTCATTCTTTCTGGAGTTATTTCTCCACTGATCTCCAGGAGTATATTGGGCACCTGATGACGTGGGGAGTTCCTCTTCACTATCCTCTCATTTTGCCTTTTCATACTGTTCATGGGGTTCCCAAGGCAAGAATACTGAAGTGGTTTGCCATTCCCTTCTCCAGTGGACCACATTCTGTCAGATGTCTCCACCATGACCCGTCCGTTTTGGGTGGCCCCATGGGTATGGCTTAGTGTCATTGAGTTAGACAAGGGTGCCATCGTAGTGTGATTAGATTGGCTAGTTTTCTGTGAATATGGTTTCAGTGTGTCTGCCCTATGATGCCTTTGGCCCTAGTCCTTAGTTAACTTCTTAGTACTCAAAGGGCTGATGATCATCAGCAGGCAGCTGCGACTGGCGCACATAGTGTAGGCAAGGAGCTACCCCATGTCCGAGGTCAGGGGCAGAAGCTGGGAGGACCCCATGCCTGAGGCGGGGGTGGCCAAGATGAGTTACCCCACATCCGAGGTCAGGGGCGACGGCCGAGATTGCCAGGCTGCAACAGCGCAGGAGCAGCCGAGAGGAGCTACCCCACACCTGAGGCCAGGGGCTTTGGCCAGGAGGAGCAACTGCACGTCCAAGGAGTGGTGGTTGCGTGGGAGCAGGAGGGCCTAGAGGAGCTATTCCATGTTCAAGGTCAGAAGGGGTGGCAGTGAGAAGATATCCCTCATCCAAGGTAAGAAGCAGAGGCTGCACTTTTCTGGAGCAGCCATGAAGAGATACCCCACGCCCAAAGTAAGAGAAACCCAAGTAAGACAGTAGGTGTTGCAAGAGGGCATCAGAGGGCAGACACACTGAAACCATAATCACTGGAGATCAGTGGAGAAATAACTCCAGAAAGAATGAAGGGATGGAGCCAAAACAAGACAATACCCAGGTGTGGATGTGACTGGTGATAGAAGCAAGGTCCGATACTGTAAAGAGCAATATTGCATAGGAACCTGGAATGTTAGGTCCATGAATCAAGGCAAATTGGAAGTGGTCAAAAAGGAGATGGTAAGAGCAAACGTCGACATTCTAGGAATCAGTGAACTAATATGGACTTGAATGGGTGAATTTAACTCAGATGACCATTATATCTACTACTGTGGCGAGGAATCCCTTAGAAGAAATGGAGTAGCCATCATGGTCAACAAAAGAGTCTGAAATGCAGTCCTTGGTGCAGTCTCAAAAATGACAGAATGATCTCTGTTCATTTCCAAGGAAAACCATTCAATATCACTGTAATCCAAGCTTATGCTTCAACCAGTAATGCTGAAGAAGCTGGTGCTGAATGGTTCTATGAAGACCTACAAGGCCTTTTAGAACTAGCACCCAAAAAAAGATGTCCTTTTCATTATAGGTGACTGGAAGGCAAAAGTAGGAAGTCAAGAAACACTTGTAGTGACAGGCAAGTTTGGCTTTGGAGAACGGAATGAAGCAGGGCAAAGGCTAATAGAGTTTTGCCAAGAAAATGTACTGGTCATAGGAAACACCCTCTTCCAACAACACAAGAGAAGACTCTACACATGGACATCACCAGATGGTCAACACCAAAATCAGATTGATTATATTCTTTGTAGCCAAAGATGGGGAACCTCTATACAGTCAGCAAAAACAAGACTGTGAGCTGACTGTAGCTCAGATCATGAACTCCTTATTGCCAAATTCAGACTTAAATTGAAAATGGTAGGGAAAACTACTAAACCATTCAGGTATGACCTAAATCAAATCCCTTATGATTATACAGTGGAAGTGAGAAATAGATTTAAGGGTCTAGATCTTATAGATAGAGTGTCTGATGAACTACGGACAGAAGTTCATGACATTGTACAGGAGACAGGGATCAAGACCATCCCCATGGAAAAGAAATGCATAAAAGCAAAATGGCTGTCTGGGAGGCCTTACAAATAGCTGTGAAAAGAAGAGATGCAGAAAGCAAAGGAGAAAAGGAGAGATATATGCATTTGAATTCAGTGTTCCAAAGAACAGCAAGAAGAGATAAGAAAGCCTTCCTCAGCAATCAATGCAAAGAAATAGAGGAAAACAACAGAATGGGAAAGATTAGACATCTCTTGAAGAAAATTAGAGCTACCAAGGGAATATTTCATGCAAAGATGGGCTCGATAAAGGACAGAAATGGGATGGACCTAACAGAAGCAGAAGATATTAAAAAGAGTTGGCAAGAATACACAGAAAATTTGTACAAAAAATTCTTCACAACCCAGATAATCACGATGGTGTGATCACTCACCTAGAGCCAGACATCCTGGAATGTGAAGTCAAGTGGGCCTTAGAAAGCAGCACTATGAACAAAGATAGTGGAGGTGATGGAATTCCAGTTGAGCTATTTCAAATCCTGTAAGATGATGCTGTGAAAGTGCTGCACTCAACATGCCAGCAAATTTGGAAAACTCAGCAGTGGCCACAGGAGTGGAAAAAGTCATTTTTAATTCCAATCCCAAAGAAAGGCAATGCCAAAGAATGCTCGAACTACCGCACAATTGCACTCATCTCACACGCTAGTAAAGTAATGCTTTAAATTCTCCAAACTAGGCTTCAGCAATATGTGAACCATGAACTTCCAGATGTTCAAGCTCGTTTTAGAAAAGGCAGAGGAACCAGAGATCAAGTTGCCAACATCCACTGGATCAAGGAAAAAGCAAGAGAGTTCCAGAAAAACATCTATTTCTGCTTTACTGACTATGTCAAAGCCTTTGACTGTGTGGATCACCATAAACTGTGGAAAATTCTTAAAGAGATGGAAATACCAGAGCATCTGACCTGCCTCTTGAGAAACCTATATGCAGGTCAAGAAGCAACAGTTAAAACTGGACATGGAACAACAGACTGGTTCCAAATAGGAACCAGTATATTGTCACCCTGCTTATTTAACTTCTATGCAGAGTACATCATGAGAAACGCTGGACTGGAAGAAACACAAGCTGGAATCAAGATTGCCAGGAGAAATATCAATAACCTCAGGTAGAGAGATGACACCACCCTTGGCAGAAAGTGAAGAGGAACTCAAAAGCCTCTTGATGAAAGTGAAAGAGGAGAGTGAAAAAGTTGGCTTAAAGCTCAACATTCAGAACACTAAGATCATGGCATCTGGTCCCATAACCTCATGGGATATAAATGGGGAAACAGTGGAAACAGTGTCAGACTTCATTTTGGGGGGCTCCAAAATCACTGCAGATGGAGAGTGTAGCCATGAAATTAAAAGGTGCTTACTCCTTGCAAGGAAAGTTATGACCAACGTAGATAGCATATTCAAAAGCAGAGACATTACTTTTCCAACAAAGGTCCATCTAGTCAAGGCTATGGTTTCTCAAGTGGTCATGTATTGATGTGAGAATTGGACTGTGGAGAAAGCTGAGCACCAAAGAATTGATGCTTTTGAACTGTGGTGTTGGAGAAGACTCTTGAGATTCCATTGGAATTCAAGGAGATCCAACCTGTCCATCTTAAAGGACATGAGTCCTGGGTGTTCATTGGAAGGACTGATGCTAAAGCTGAAACTCCAATACTTTGGCCACCTCATGCGAAGAGTTGACTCATTGGAAAAGACCCTGGTGCTGGGAGGGATTGGGGGCAGAAGGAGAAGGGGATGACAGAAGATGTGATGGCTGGATGCCAATACCAACTCTATGGACATGAATTTGAGTAGACTCTGGGATTTGTTGATGGACAGGGAGGCCTGGCATGCTGCGATTCATGGGTTCGCAAAGAGCTGGACATGACTGAGTGACTGAACTGGGTTAATTGACTGAAATGCCTTTGGGCACCCTTTGCTCTCATTTTAGAGAAACAATTATTCTCTCTCTGGTCTGAGACTTAGACTAGAAATGGTCATGTAGATTTGATGGGAACTGAAGTGTACTGCCACTGCACTGCTGCAAAAGATACTTTTCTCTCCTTTTTATAATAATGTTACAGTGAATTCAGCATATGAGAATGAATACTTGATGGAAGTACTTGATTGGAATATTTAAAATCTCTTTGAAATATATTCCAGGCAGACATGATTACTTTTATCAAGCAGGGATCATTAAGTTTGGACTGGGAAAACTTTGAAAAATACTTTCCAGAGCTCCAAATATAAAACTATAACAACTGAAATTATTTAAAAATATTCCGTTTGGAATTCTTTCAAAGTCTTTAAAACAGACTTATTTTGAAGAACTCTGATTATTTTTAGTGTCAATCAAATATGAGAAAGATTTCAAAATTATGGAGTATTGTTTCCTAATATATTTCATGGCATTTGGTCTAGTTTCCTAATATATTTCATGGCATTTGGTCTAGTTTTATAAGTTCTAGTTTATCCTTCTATAGGGTATGCCACTGAAGTTCCCTTTACACTAAACCATAATGATTATACCCCAATATTTCATCTCTGTTAAACCATACACTCCATAAGAATTACATTAAAGCTATATACTGGCTTACTTAAATCCACCATTAAACAGGAATACAGAGATTTACCCAGGTCCGATTCCCTTTTAATATATTAAAGTAATAAAAAGATTCCCTTACTTATGGAAAGAGGGCTAACTTCTCAGTGTATAGCAAAGGAAAACAACAAAGTGAGAGAACATAGTAGATATTTTTTATGGTCAATATAGTAGAATTTTATTTCAGTACATTAATATAAGTACATTAATTTGGAAGACATGTTATTGGTATCGGGTATAGGGAGACAAGATATGTGGTTTCTAGACATTGAAAATACTGTAAAGCATAAACTTGTGTTCCTGTGTCACTCTCCAACTCCTCAAAACTACAAACAAAAGTTGTAAATCTACAATTTTTCCAGATAAAATATCTACCAACTAGCTAATCACAATGAGTATAATAAAATCATGGAATTAGCCTGGCTTTCATCTGATAAAATACTTCAGAAAGGCCAGTGATGCTTTTAATGAGTGGCCTTAAGCAATTCATTTAACATGTTTCAGCCTCCATTTTACTCTTCTCTAATCTAAAAGATTAACATGCATCTACTTCCCAGCAGTGTTGAGGCTTAATTTCATTTGATTCAAAAGCCTCTGGGCTTTTTCCATGATCATCCGTGTTTGGTTTCAGAAAGTTCTGAACTGTCAAAATTAGTCATATAAAAGTGTTGTCACAGAGTACATCCTTTGCGAAAAGCTCTGATTACTATATTTTAATTCAAACTTTATGTTGTGATAGGTGCTTAAATATCTTTAGCAATATATACATATGTCACATATCTCTTTTGATATAGGCTACCCTAAGAAACTCTTCAGGATTAATATGGTCTTCTGCACTAGCTTGAATTGTAATTCAGCCCACAATAAGAGAAACATCAATGATTTCAATTCCCTTTTGTCAAAGCCCTTGGGGATTACCTGTGAAGAACAAACTCTCAAATATACTTGACCACATATAAGAGAATATGTAATGTGCTGTGTCATTTCTGAACATAGCTTTCATTCAATCTCATTAGAGTGACTAAACATGACATGTATAATCAATATCATCAGACAATCAGGTGAAAAAAGCAATGTGGTACAGACATTATAATTACAGAAAACTGTTAGACTGAGAAAAATCTGCATAACTTTTTAATCAGCAATGATCTATGCAAACAACAATGGATCACATATTAATTTACTTCAGTGAAGCTGAAAATATACTTTTGACTTCAGCACAAGTAGACTATAAATCCATTTCTCCTAAACTGTTATGCATTATGTAGTGCATGTTTGTTCCCCTTCCCTGCCCCCCTCGCTCGTCCCCCGCTGTGAATCATATGTTGAAGTCCTAAACCTCCGTGTAAGGGTAGTTAGAGCCAGGGATTTTGAGAGATATTAATTAGAGTTAGCTGAGATCATGCACGTGAAGCATTCATGATGAGTTTAGAAGTCATATGAATGCACAGTGAAATGATAGCTGTCTATAAGCCAAGAGGAGAATTCAAAATGAAACCTACCTTACCAGTACCTTCCAAAGGAGTATAAAATAACAGAATTGAAGTAACTCTAGTTCTGCATTTTTCTCTTTACAGTTACTTTGCTATCATTGTTTACTTAAAACTAGTGTGTAAATATAGGAATAGGTAGCATCACAAGAGTTGGAGTCACAACTTACACCTGAATTGAACTCAATGATTTTAAATAATTAGGTAACGAGTCTCTAAATAAATACTCATAGCTGAGTCTGTGTGTTGGAGGCTGGCTATTTAACTTGGAATTTGGAAAACTAACATGACACAAAAGGAGTATTTCTAAAATAACAAATGATTTTTAAATTCTTAATTTGATGTCTATATCATTAAATTTTAGTGGTAATCATAGTAATTGTTGAGAACATAAAATATCTGTAGAGGAGCACTTTATAAGTGACATTTAGAATTGATGGTGTGGAGTGCACTGGTTTAAAAAATATATAATTTTAATAGATTTTATATTTTTTTAAAATTTTCTACATGCGATACAGCCCTTTTATACTTACAGTTGGTTCTCAGGTTTTTAAAATTATAGTTAGGTAATATAAATAAATACATAGTATAATGCCAGATTCTTCTAATAAATGTCACTGGTCACTACTATATATTATTATTAAACTATTATTATTGATAAGAACTTTCTTGTACAAAACAGTTTCTACATGTGTAATTTTTCTTTTTGATTACTTTCTAAAATCAAAATTTTGGTACATGAAATTTCCAATATGTAGTAATGCTCCCAGAAAAAGTATATGAGCAGGAATAGTGGAAATTATCCTTGAAGAATCTTTGCTAAACATTGCAAGTGAAATTTGATTTACTTTGTTTTTACCTATTTGATTACTGGTGGCATTTAAAAAAATACATTTAGTGTCTTTTCCAGCTTTTCTGTTTGGATACTATTTTTTTATTTATTTTGTATAGTGATTAATCTGTAGTGATCTTTATTAGGACTAGTAACAACTGGCTTGTCTTTGGGGCAAGTTATGGAATTTTTAAAGAAAATTTTGCTCTTTGAGTCTGAACTGAAATGGTGAAAAATGAAATTGTGATTCAATTACAGGCTATGGTAAAACATGTATTTGTAATAATTGTACACATGTTATGAGACTTGCTAAGAAAATGGCCCCAGATAATTCTGTTAGCTAAAATTTGTCCCAAAGAGATAGTAGAATAGCATTTATTGGTAGTATTATAGTAAAATGAAGATGAAAGTTTCTTAGGTGATGGTAAAGATTTTAGTTTTGTACTTGTTAAGATGAATCAACATAAAGAAGGACCTTGATCTAATTGATATCTAGCATATTAACTCCAGAGTAATAATGGTTAAGTGAGTGGAAAAACTTCTATAACAAGTCAGATAGATAGAAAATAGGCTCATAAAACCTCTGGCATCTGGGTAAATTGTAGCATTTTTGTCATATCTCACTTTCTGCATTCAGTTGTAGTTGCTTGTTTTTATGTCTGTTTCTTCCTTCTCCCCAAGTTATTATGATCTGTTACACATTCATGATTTGGAATTTCCCCAAGAGCTATAATAAAGTAATTGATCAATAATGTTGAAAAATTAAATAAGTAATCTAATTCCAGGTCCACTGCTCTTCCAAATGAACCTTGTTACTTTCTATGATTACAAGGGCATTGGCTGTCCTTTTGCTGATCTAGGGTTCAAAGGTGCTGGGAACAGCAAAGAAAAGTCACAGCAACATCAGTTTGGCCACAGATGCTGCCTAATGGTGTGTTAAAACTCTGCAGTGAAGAATAACTTGCTGACATGATGCCTCCTGAAGGGACACACAAATGCTGACTCCTTTGTTTTTTAATTGGTCAGTTGTGTCCTATAAAATTTGGCATGAGAAATACTCTGCCCTTTCAGGTTGCTCTGGACATAAAAATCCCTAACCAAGCAAAATGCTTATGTATGATTGAAAGCATCTCTTCCCTTTAGCAGAATAATGTACTTTGCCTTTTGAAGTGGTATTTAATGTGCTGTTTGGTAAACATATACCAAGGTGATCCTCTGGTCAGCTAGACCAATGAGATTACTGCTTTGCATATAGGAAAGTGAACAGTCAGATAATCTGAGAAACACAGGGAATACGAAGAGAGGAGAAATCAATATTCTGTTGGCACATGAATTCTAAAAGAAATATCTTATTTGGAGAAATTAAAATAAGAAGAGCCAATGTTAAAAATAAACTAAAGTATACAGCCAACCATCCTAGAGACAGGAAATTCTGAGTTTACAAAGACTATTGAAGCCCTTCTGATCTAAGGGGTAAGCTGTTAATGAAATTCAGTATAAATGTAATGTAATGACTGCAGTTTACATATATATTCATGCAACAAATTCTAAGTCTACAGTGTCAAAGCATACTATAGATTATAAAATGGACTCCTAATGAAAATATATGTTTTTTCTAACATTAGGTTTTAGAACAAATCTAATAAGTAAGGAAAAGAAAATAAACCATTTATTGATTGATTAACATATAGAATTTAAGGCTATAATGCTATTTTATCTATTTTAAAGATAAAAAAAGATTTAGACAAACCTATTATGTAATAAAGCTTCCAGGAGATAGAAGACATGAAAGTTTAACCCTGGTATTAATTTTAGCTAATGGTCTTAACTATGTTTCATTTCTTGTACCAGGATTTAAAACTAGTTCTCACCTCTGTCTCATGGTAGAACAGCTGAGATAATTAACTGGAATACAAGAAAATATAGAAATTACTGTGACATAAGGAAAGCTATAATCAAGTCAAGCATAAAAAAAGTTAGAAGGAGAGAGGGTTCCCTTTGGCCATGGCCTTATCACCAACATGAGATCTGAACAACTTTGGAAGATGGGTATAATTACAGTTGATAAAGATGGGGCAAAATTCTCTTTTTTATTTTATTTTTTTTATTTTTTACTTTACAATTTTGTATTGGTTTTGCCATACATTGACATGCTGTAAAGGCAGAAATCCAAAGTATAGGACTTACCATTGAATGTCAGTAAATGCAGTTGTACTAGAAAAATGAGGAATGAAGTAGATAAAGTATGCAGAGCTTTGAATTCCTGCGGAGAAAGGCAAAAAGTTATTCTGTGCATATTTGAAAATTTCTCACGTTGGGAATATCATACTCCGAAGACTTCCATAGGAAGATTAATTTGACAATAAAATGCAATGTAGATGAGAATTAGGAGATGCCAGAGGCAAAGTTACCAAGCAGACATTCTTACAAGGACACCAGTTTGAAATATGTACAGTAATATGAAAAGCCCTATGGGAAAGAGAAAGTAATTAGAATTGAAAGCCTACTATGGACCAGCACTCTACTGGGTATCCCAGATGATTAAATACATTATATCATTTACATGTCATTATCCCTCTATTATGGTGGGATTTCCTGGTGCTCAGACAGTAAAGAATCTGCCTGCAATACAGGAGACGTGGTTCGATTCCTGGGTCGGGAAGATCCCCTGGAGAAGGAAATGGCAACCCACTCTAGTATTCTTGCCTGGAAAATCCCTTGGATGGAGGAGCCTGGAGGGCTACAGTCCATAGGGTTGCAAAGAGCCAGACATGACTCTGCTTTTAATTTCAAGGTGGTTTCAATTGCAGCTGATGAAACTATTCTTAGAAATCTTGAATATAAGAAGTCAGTTTCTTTCCCTTAGGCACAGTGGCTGATTGTGATATGTGTCTAGTCAGAGACGTTGGGGTCAGGAAGGAGTTTCAATCAACGGTAAAATAATAGTGATGAAAATAATAGCACAGATGCTGTGTTGAATGCCTTAACCTCATATATGTCTCACTACAATCCTAAGAAATATGTATTATTTAAAAAATGTTTATACTTATTATTCAAATTAGAGAATAGAAACCAGTTAGGCATTTCATCGGGAAGGGATTTGATAGATTATATACTTTAAAAACTTTGATAGAATGGGAGTAAAGTCCAGAGAAGACCACTGTTGGATATGAGGAAATCAGCAATTGTTAAAATGATAGGAAATTGCTAGTGATCTCTGTTGCTTGTAATGCGAAAGCAGGTGGTTTTTCAGGACCACTCCTGAAGCTACTGCAATCTTCCTAGATACCTTCTACCCTTGTGTGTACCTGTTACCATTAAAGCAGAATAATGGTTTCTCCTTCTTTTGTATCTTCCAGTTCTTGGACAAGTTTTGTGTCATTAACTGGAACATGAACTTGACCTCTGACGGCAGGTGGGTGTGGGAAATGAATTTTCCAGTCTTCCAGCCTCTGAGGAGACAATCTAGATCTACATTGCTCCTATATATGACCTAGACTTTTTCTATTTACTTCTAATTCTTTAAAAATAATATTATGTATTTCAAAATATAAAATAGAATTTTGTTTATCTAGGAAAAACTTCTTATCCTCATGAGTATGTCACTTGTTATAGTGCTCAAATTGCTAAGGATGTTGTTAAGCAAAACTGTATCTTGCCTTTTCTTGCTTAGATAAAATTCTTGTTTGTTTTTTTTTCTCTTCAGTTTTCACAGTATTATTCTATCACAGATAAAATTACATTGACTTGCTTTATATTTGAGAAACTTTAATGTAGTATTTATTATACATTTTGCTGTAAAACATGCTAATAATACATTCTGATTTATTTTTTCTCCTAACAAGTTCTGACTAGCTTAAAATGAGAAACCATTGAAAATGAAAGTAGGAAATCAAAGGTGGAAAATCTGAGTATTTTCTTTCTAAAAGTTATGTAGTTCTGGTAGGAACCAGTGTGGAGATTACACTTTTGATTTAAATCAGTGATGTTTGTGTGTGTGATATACATACCATCACATGTATCATATAATATATGTATGCATACTATACAGAGAGAAACAACTTTATATGTGTACATAAAATATATATATGTGTATGAAATATAATTTTTACTTGACATACACAAAACTCATCCATCATTTTTTTTTTATTAACCCATACTCTAAGTTTAAGGATTTAGATGCTGTTAAGACTAAACATTCTAAGTTTCAAATGCCAAAATGTATACTTTTAAAAAATCAATTCTATGTAGTGATGATTTACCGTACACATATATTTTGACTGTCATGGAAGAAATGCATTTATAGCCGAAGCAGCCTTTTAATAACTACTAAAATTATTAGCAGGGCTGATATTTAGCTGATACACATAGGCACAGGTAAGTATTGAAATAATGTTATGCCTGTTGCTAAAACTCCACACCCTGAGAATCCTTCACTACCACAGATGCCACCATTGCCCCCCCACCAACCCCAACACCTGGTGAACTTCAACATAATCTACGAACTAAAGGATTCACTGACACCACTGGGCCTATAGAAATTTTCCCTAATGTGTTCTGATCAGATAATGTTTGGGCTATGCCAGTTGTTAACTGCAAAATCACCGCTGATTGTTAGAATTAAAAAAAGAACATTTAGAATAAATATGTGTATGTTGCACATTTAGCAAAACATTTTACAATACTTCCCAAAAGTCTGCAGAGGTTATTAGATGATTTAAAATTCCTTTGTAAATACTGTAATTCTCCCTGATGCCATCTGATTGTTTTATTTGAAATGACCACAAATATCTTTTGTAGGCCAAACAACATATTACACATCTGTCAAAACCACACTTTCTTAGCATATAACTCTGTTTAGAAAACATCTTCAATCCTTTAGATTGTTCTCACTGCTTGCTTTATTTTATTCTTTTTCCTTTAATATGTTTATATTTTTTCAGTCATTTGTAGAAGTCAGGATGTTAGTGAACAGTCTTATCCTTCTGAGGCCCATTTTGAATTCTGAGTTTAATATTTTATTTTATTCTTCATTTCAATATAGCAAAGGTAAGTTAAAAGCAAGACACTAATAATAAATATCTCTGATGAAAATAGTGTATTTATTAAATCAGTAATGAACCACAGGAAATTAAAGAGATGGATAGCCCCTCCATTATAGAAGTCTATGTTCTCTATGGTGAATTTCCCTTATTTGTTAGAATGATTGATTCAGATTTTAAATTATCTTCTAATGGTTCTTTAAAAGTTTACCTTGGTATTGTTATTGGGTACCTTAAGTGAAGGACAGAGGATTCTGGCATGCTGCAGTCCATGGGGTCACAAAGAGTTTGATACAACTTAGTGACTGAGCAGCAACAACACATTAAGTATTCACTGAGAAATCATCTAACACATTAAGTGCTTGTATTGACATCTAAATGAATGACAAAATAAGACTCCTGGGATATTAAGCCTCCATGAGGTCTCTTTAGACTCCCAGTTATTTAAATAACTTAAAAAGAAAGTGTGAAAAGGGGAAAGGACTACTTACGGTTTTATGGTATCCAAAAGTGATTCCAACTGTGTGACCACCTACACCCCACTGCTGCTTTCCCAGTCAGCACCTCACACTATTATCCCTTCTTTTTCCCACTAGAAGTGGGATGTTCAATTATATTTGCCTGAGCTGAAAGAAAGGAATTTCATACATACAAAATGGCAGTGTTAGTAAGAACATTCCAAGAATAACTATGTACTTATTCATAGATCTCCCTCTCATGTCAAACTGCCCAGGTTTAAAGGTTTTCTGTTTATTAATTTTTAATGAAGTTTCAACCTTGGGGCAAGGTTAAGGTAAACAGAAAAAAAGTGGGATTACAGAAGAATTAGGAAAATAGACAAATTGTTAACCTTGACTATTTGCATACCTGAAAGGGGGTAGTAAATAATTATAAGGATGATAAAGCAGAATGAGTTCTTAAATTTGGAAAACAGGAAGAAATTTTCATAAAACTCTAGGGATATGACAAAAGGAAAAATTAGGCATAAAGTTTCCTTTTGTTGTAAATTATATAAAATAATTTTGTAACATAAATAGTGAATAATGCAGGATGGTTGTTACTGAACTCAGGTTCAGCTGCTTGCTGCTTAAAAGCCAATGATCAAGGGCAAGTGTTGGTAGAAAGGTAGGTTGCTTTCTTCAGAAAAGCCAGGAATCTGGGGAGAGAAGGTGGACTCATATTCTAGGGCCAACTCCAAAGATTCTGCTCAACCATGACGGTTTTTAAAGGGGAAACAGGGAAAGAACTTCAGTGAATCATTGAGGCAGGAGGTTGGATTCTGCATCATCCTTCATTGTGTGTAGATTGGCTACTTCTTTCTTCAGATTTTTTTGCCATATATTCTGCCTGCAGGATTGCTAAGGGGACTGCTGAGGGTAGGGAGCTAGTCATTCTTTAATTTTTAATTCTTCATTCTTACTTGTTTTAATCTAGGAAAAAAATCAACAGGTTATGCAGGGCATGGTGTGCATTCAGGAGAGTGTAAGTCAGGAGATAAATTACTTAGTGAACTCATTCATAAAATTAGTTTTTTTAAGGTTAGAGAACAGAAATGAGAAAACAGTTAAGGGGCAAAAGAGCTCTTTCAGTTCCGCATGGTCAACCATCATTCCATTTCTACATGATTAAGAGTGAGGATCCATCACCTGTAACTTCTTCATACTGACATATGGAGCCATATTCTTAGCATAGAGGATGTTAACATGGGTCTGTAGCATCGCTTGCTGACAATTTTAGTTGCCCACTTACATATATGGGTAGAGAAAGCTGAAATTATTTTGATGCCCACAAAAATATAGATTATTATCAGCAATAATGTTAATCTCATTCTCTTTAGTCCAGTTCTAGGAATTGTTCTAATCACAGATTCAGGACTGCTCATGATGGAGCAGCTTATATCATGGCTACAGGCTAGTCATCATGCAATTAGTTGTTCCCCTCTGGAAGCAGTTACAGTCAGTCAGTCTTGTCTGACTCTTTGGGATCCTGTGAACTGTAGCCTGCCAGGCTGCTCTACCCAGGGGATTCTCCAGGCAACAATAATGTAGTAATTAACCATTCCCTTCTCCAGCGAATCTTCTGACCCAGTGATCAAACCCGAGTCTGTTGCATTGCAGGCAGATTCTTTACCACCTACTCAGTAATGTGCATCAGACCCTGAAAAATTTTGTGACTCAATTGTCCTAATCATGAACTTCTTGAGTCACTCTTTTGTGACTCAGGGACGTCTGGGAGACTTTAACTTTTCCACAAACAAAAGGCAGGGGACATGGAGGAGCCTTTGTGTTTGGCGGGGGATACAGGGTTTTGCTCACTAAAAATAGAAAAATTCTACAGACTTCAGAACAATGATCTAATGACATGAAAGAGATGGACAACTTAAAATAATGTGTAACTTACACCAACAGAAAAATTTACAACCCTGAAAAACAAGTTTATCTTAGAAGTATAACATTTAAATTCCATACAGATTAATTGCTCTTCTTGTTTCAAGTCACTTAAAAATGAACTATAGTGTGCAATAAAGAATTAGATTCAGAAAGGAAAATAGAAAAGAATTAATTTATGATAGGCTGACAAGATAAATTCATGAAAAAAGCTAAAACATATTTCAAAACTCTAAAAGACCAAATGCAGCAGTGAAGGTTAAGAAAACTCAGTATAGTCAGAGAACAGTTGGAGATGGCAAGAAATATTATGTTTTTCCCATAGAGTAATTATCAAAACCATCTGAAATTTAAATATGAATATAAAATATGAACCAAGGGTTCAATACAAAGCCTTTTATTGGAGAGACTCTGTTGATTAAACTGAATCAATTTAAGTAGAAGTGAATGCAGTATTTTTTGACATTTGTACTCTTTTGCCCTCATAAGTGTCACTAATAGATAAATATGCATACAAAATATAAACCGTGGGTTCAATACTAAGCTTTTCATTGGAGAGAATCTGTTGATTAAACTGAATCAATTTCATAGAAGTGAATGAAAAATTGGTGGCATTTGATGCTAAAGCTGAAACTCCAGTACTTTGGCCACCTCATGCGAAGAGTTGATTCATTGGAAAAGACTCTGATGCTGGGAGGGTTTGGGGGCAGGAGGAGAAGAGGATGACAGAGGATGAGATGGCTGGATGGCATCACTGACTCAATGGATGTGAGTCTGAGTGAACTCCGGGAGGCCTGGCGTGCTGTGATTCATGGGGTCGCAAAGAGTCGGACACGACTGAGCGACTGAACTGAACGGATACTCTTTTGCCCTAATAAATGTTACTGACCACTATCAAGAACTAACCCTAACCCTTCATTTTTTAGATAAAGTTTCCTATATTATGAATTTTGTGTTGCTGCCTCACTATTTTGGACAAAGAAAATGAAATGCTGGACTTTGATAACTTCTCTAGCTCTTTTATTTCTAGATTCTTTTTGTCAGTCTTCAGTAAGATTTCAATGAGAATTGTTTCATATGTTTTAATAGATGTGTTTTTCTTTAATTTGTTTGTGGGCAAAGGTGAGTTCTGTGTTCTCCTATTCCATCATCTTGATCTAAATATTATGGTTCATTCCTTTCAAATATGAGGTAGTATATGAATGTGTATATATATATATATAAGCCTATAGTATATGAGTGTTTAGAACTTGGGTACTCCAGCCATATAACCTGGGTTAGAATATAAGGTTTACAAATTTCCAAGAATATAGGTTGAATGAAGTTCTCATAAGATAGATTCATATCTTATAGAAAGGAAATAATAATATAATTTGTTTTGGTTAAAAATATTTAATGTAAAACACATAGGACAATGTCTATTACATAGTTCTTACTCATTATTACTATTATAATTATACACCTCAAATAAAATTATATCTTAATCAACTTAATGAAGCTCTTTAATATTGTAATTATTTAAAAATATGTGGCTTTATCATACTCTAATTTTTATTATTGGCACTATGTTAAAATACATTTAAAAATTTGATTTATGGTGGTAACTTGAATTTAGCTAAGAACAAAAAAATGTTGTAATTTTTAGTTTTCAAGGTCTTACTGAAAAAACAAAAGGTAAATATAGAAAGCAAGATGTGTCAATGAAAGTATTTAAGCCCAAATACACACTGCTAACATATTATTAGGAAGTATAATTTTCCAGGACCACCACGAAAACATTTCCCATATGAACATTCAAGATGACTGAACATGCTATTTGAAAAACTCTAGGAAATATCTTAATCAATAAATAAATATATTGATTTATTATTGTAGAAAAGTATTTGTAGAAATTAATTTCTTTAAAAAATTTTATAGTAGAGGATTGCTGCTCATTCCTGGTAAAGTATAAAAAAAATAGTCAGACTATTAAAAGGTATATTTTATTCACCAAGATAGGTCTTCTGGACCATAAGATATATATCTTAAGAAATGTGAAAGAAGAGAAATCTTACTATATCTGTTCATAGACCACAGTGGAATTAAATTAAAAATCAGTAACAGAAAATAAAGAAAAGAGAAAGTCTCAAAATACATGAAGATTAAACAACATACTTCTAAATAACATGTGAATTAAAGAAAAAACTTCAAGAAAAATTTAAAATTTTTTGAACTAAATGAAAACACATCAAAATTGTGTGATGAAGTTAAAGAATTCCTTAGAGGGAAATTTGTAGCATCAAATGTATATATTATGAAAGAAAAACAAAAGATCTAAAATCAGTAATCTAGTTTTCCACCCTAGGAAACTAGAAAAAAAGATCAAATTAAACCCAGAAGCAAATGTTAAGAAAAAAAGAATTAATGCATAAATCATTAATATTTAAAGCATAAAATCAATAGATAAAATAATGTAACCAAAAGCTGGTACTTTGAAAATATCAATAAAATTGGTAAGCCTCTAACCAAGCTTACTTAAAAAAAAGAAAGAGAGAGAGAGAATACAAATTACTAATCCGAAATAAAAAGATCAGTACAGATCCCATGAACATTAAAAGAATAATAATATAAGAATACTATATATAACTCTGGGGGGCTTCCCTGATGGCTCAGAGGGTAAAGCGTCTGCCCGCAATGCAGGAGACCTGGATTTGATCCCTGGGTCAGGAAGATCCCCTGGAGAAGGAAAAGGCAACCCGTTCCAGTACTCTTGCCTGGAAAATCCCATGGACGGAGAAGCCTGGTAGGCTACAGTCCATAGCATTGCAAAGAGTCAGACACGACTGAAAGACTTCATTTTCACTTTCTTTCCTTTCATGAATATCTCTATGTGCGTATATTTCATAACCTAGTTAAACAGACCAGTTATTTTAGAGATACATTGTGCTGAAACTCACACATGAGGAAATATGACAATGTGAATAACCCTTTTGTCTATTAAAGTATTTAGTTGATAATTAAAAACATTCTGAAACATAAAACATCAGGGCCAGATAGGTTCACAGTTGAATTCTATCAAACATTAAAGGAAGAAATTATACCAATTCTGCAAAATCTCTTTCAGAGTAAAGGAGCAGAAATAATAATTTTCTAACCTGTTCTTAGAAGCCAGCATTACTCTATACCAAAACCACAAAAGGTATTCAAGACAGAAAGCTACAGACAAATAACTCTCAGAAAAAGAGATACAAAATCTGTAATAAAATATTAATAAATTGAATACAAGAATGTATAAAAATTATTATATACCAGGTATGCAAAGCTTATTCAACATTTGAAAATCACTGTATCCTATCACATAAACAAAAAAGAAAAATTTTGATCATATTGATAGATACAGAACAATAATTTTTTTTACTGATGTATAGTTGATTTTTAGTATCATGATAGTTTGAAGTGTACAGCACAGTGATACAGAGGGAAAAAAAGAAATACATATACACACACACATGCTGTTCTTGAACTTCCAGATGTTCAAGCTGGATTTAGAAAAGGCAGAGGAACCAGAGATCAAATTGCCAACATCCACTGGGTCATAGACAAAGCAAGAGAATTGCAGAAAAAACATCTCTTGCTTCACTGACTACACTATAGCCTTTTACTGTGTGGATCACAACAAACTGTGGAAAATTCTTGAGGTGATGAGAATAGCATACCATCCTACCTGCCTCCTGAGAAATCTCTATGCAAGTCAGGAAGCAACAATTAGAACTGGACATGGAACAGACTGGTTCCAAATAGGAAAAGGAGTACATCAAGGCTGTATATTGTCACCCTGCTTATTTAACTTACGTGCAGATTACATCATGAGAAACGCTGGGCTGGAAGAAGCACAAGCTTATCAAGATTGCCAGGAGAAATATTAATAATTTCAGATATGCAGATGACACCACCCTTATAGCAGAAAGAGAAAGAGGAACTAAAGATCCTCTTGATGAAGGCGAAATAGGAGAGTGAAAAAGCTGGCTTAAACCTCAACATTCAAAAAACTAATATCAAGGCAATGGGTTCCATCACTTCACGGCAAATAGAGGGGGAAACAATGGAAACTATGACAGACTTTAATTTCTTGGCCTCCAAAATCACTGAAGAAGGTGACTGTAGCCATGCAATTAAAAGATGCTTCCTCCTTGGAAGAAAAGTTATGACCAACCTAGACAGCTTATTAAAAAGCAGACATTACTTTGTCAACAAAGGTCCATCTAGTCAAAGCTATGGTTTTTCCAGTAGTCATGTATGGATGTGAGAGTTGGACTATAAAGAAAGCTGAGTGCCTAAGAATTGATATATTTGAATTGTGGTTTTGGAGAAGACTCTTGAGAGTCCCGTGGACTGCAAGGAGATCCAACCAGTCCACCCTAATGGAGATCAGTCCTGAATATTCATTGGAAGGACTGATGCTGAAGCTGAAACTCCAATCCTTTGGCTACCTGATGCGGAGAACTGACTCATTTGAAAAGACCCTGATGCTGGGAAAGATTGAAGGTGGGAGGAGAAGGTGACGACAGAGGATGAGATGGTTGGATGGCATCACCAACTCAGTGGACATGAGTTTGAGTAAACTCTGGGAGTTGATGATGGACAGGGAAGCCTGGTGTGCTTCATTCCATGGGGTTGCAAAGAGTTGGATATGACTGAGTGACTGAACTGAACTGAGTATATATGATACCTTTCAATCCCCTTCCCCTGTCTTTTCCCTCCTCTCCTCCCTCTCTTCACTAATTTCTTCTCTATATCCATGAGTGTGTTTCATTTTTTTATATTTACCAGTGTGTTTTATTTTTTAGATTTCACATATAAATGAGGTAATACAGCATTTATCTTTGTCCGTCTGACTTGTTTCTCTTACAATAACACCCTCCAAGTCCATCCATGTTGCTGTAAATGGCAATATTTTATTATTTATGTGTTAGTAGTATTCTAGTGTGTGTGTGTGTGTTGTGTGTGTGTTTGTGTACAAGTCACTTCTTTATTCATTTTATCTGTTGATAAACACTTAATTTACTTCCATATCTTTGCACTTATAAATAATGCTGCTATGAACATTGGGGTGCATGCTTCTTTTTGAATTAGTCTTTTCATTTTAATTTTGGATATATACTTAGGAGTAGAACTGCCAGATCATATGGTAGTTCTATTTTTAGTTTTTTGAGAAACTACCATGCTGTTTTCCACAATGACTGCACCAACTTACATTCCTAACAGTGTCAGAATTTCCTTTTTCTCCATGTTCTCCACAACATTCACTTGTGGTCTTTTTGATGATAGCCATTCTGACAGGTATGAGGTGATAGCTCATTGTGCTTTTAATTTGCATTTCTCTGATGATTAAAGATGTTGCCTGCTGCTTGTTATTATTAGCACCATTATCAACAGCAGTCAAGAACTAACATCAAAATTGTTAATTTTCCCTCTGTGTCTGATAATCTCTCCCATAATGTCTAACAAATACTGTGACCCATTGATTCTTCCTTTTGTGAAATGCTTTCATAGCTGCACTTTTATCACCACTCACACAAACACACCCACACCTACCATCCTAGTCTCTCATCTCTTTTGGTGTCATTAGGCTCTTCCCTGATTATGTCCCCCCTGGATTATTTGCAACAGTAATGTCACTTTCCAGCTGAGCTATTAGGTGCCAGAATGAACAAATATGCACAGTTCTATGATTAAGACATAGTTCCAATAATCTCACTCTTATAAATAAACCTTTATTGTCTTTTGCTTACATTTTTTATCAACTATCTTTCACTTCTGTGCTTCACTCACTTGAACTGTCATGTGGTCTCTTCATTTCTCCTAATTCAGCATTTTTTTCTATTTTTTAATCAATTAATTTTTTAATTGAAGGATAATTGCTTTACAGAATTTTGTTATTTTCTGTCAAACCTCAACATGAGTCAGCCATAGGTATACATATATCCCCTCCCTTTTGAATTTCCCTCCCATCTCCCTCCCCATCCCACCCCTCTAGGTTGATATAGAGCCCCTGTTTGAATTTCTGTAGCCATACAGCAAATTTCCGTTGGCTATCTATTTTACATATGGTCATGTAAGTTTCCACGTTAGCATTTTTCTACATCATATTGTCATTTCATTTTTTTCCTATAAAAGTCCTCACTGGTATTCAAAAGCATCCAGAAACATTTTTGATTATGCAGTTTTTAACACATGAAAACATTAAATTCAATCCCCTACACCAATCAAAATGATTCTTTACTTGTCTTGAATTTACTTGCCACTTAGCACCACTCTTCTAGAAATTATTGTATTCTGTATCACTGTGGATTTTCATACAGACTTTTTCTCTCTTCTATAGACAAAATTAGTCTTAGGTTGAAGAGATCATTTCCAACTGACTTTAATATTTTGCATATCATCCAAAAGACCATCTTTCATACTTAGAAGTAAATTAACTAACATTTTCTAGTGATACTGACAAGTTTCACACAGACACAAATTCCAAAAAACCAAAATATTCAGCCAATTTAATTAAAATGGACAATTTAGCTAAATAGTAATACATACTAATATTTTGGAATTGTGTCAGAAAGCAGCCAGTTAATGGAATGGTTTCACTGTTCACATTGATTTGATGCTGTAAAAGGATAGAGAAGATGAGGAAAGTGCTATAACCTGTTAAATTTAGAATTTTTGCTGCTATGGTGCTTCATACATGTAATGGTGGCTTCAAGAAAACAGGCCACTTTTACTAGGTTACATCTAATACTGTTTGAAAATAAAGACCACATTTTTAAGTATCTTGGAAACATGATTTTAATTTTTGTTGCCGACATCCTGCTATCCCATTTGTTATCAGCATCTATTATTGTTTGGCATCTTAATAGATATGAAACATGTCAGAAGCAGCTCTAATGGCAGTAGTGAAATTGTCTAATTAGAAATAACTTTCATTAAAATACATTTATTTGCCTGAGTCAGCGGTGGCATTTTATATTGCCACTGAAATTTGAGGGATGCAATTTTTTTTTTCATTTTTACAGTCAAAGTGTCACCTTATTTAACTCTTTTCTTGACCAATGACCAGTTGTGTTACATTGGATCAGTTTAGTCATTTTCTTACTAGCCTGTAAAATAAGAGTCACAAGTATAACTATTTGTGAGGAATAAATAGTTTCATATAAGTAAAATTTTCAAATGATTTTTGATACATAATAGGCATTCATTAAGCAATGGCATCTGGTCCCATCACTTCATGGGAAATAGATGGGGAAACAGTGGAAACAGTGTCAGACTTTATTTTGGGGGGCTCCAAAATCAAAGCAGATGGTGATTACAGTCATGAAATTAAAAGACACTTACTCCTTGGAAGGAAAGTTATGACCAATCTAGATAGCATATTCAAAAACAGAGACATTACTTTGCCAACAAAAGTCTGTCTAGTCAAGGCTATGGTTTTTCCAGTGGTCATGTATGGATGTGAGAGTTGGCCTGTGAAGAAAGCTGAGGGCCGAAGAATTGGTGCTTTTGAACTGCGGTGTTGGAGAAGACTCTTGAGAGTCCCTTGGACTGCAAGGAGATCCAACCAGTCCATTTTAAAGGAGATGAGTCCTGGGTGTTCTTTGGAAGGAATGATGCTAAAGCTGAAACTCCAATACTTTGGCTACCTCATGTGAAGAGTTGACTCATTGGAAAAGACTCTGATGCTGGGAGGGATTGGGGGCAGGAGGAGAAGGAGACGACAGAGGATGAGATGGCTGGATGGCATCACCGACTCGATGAACATGAGTTTGAGTGAACTCGGGAGTTGGTAATGGACAAGTAGGCGTGGCGTGCTGCAATTCATGGGGTTGCAAAGAGTCGGACATGATTGAGCGACTGAACTCAACTGAATACTTAATAATTACACAATAATTCTTATGTCAGTCAATATTCTCTTTAGATTTTGGCTATAGCCAGAAATGTGCACAATTTCTTAATTTGAATCATGATAATCAAAGATAAATTTCACAATAACTGCTACATTGTGTGGAATTTTCCCATTTCCAGGTCTGAGCTGTATGGTACTTTTTTATAACTAGAAAATAAAACATGTTTAAAAAATGTTTTAAAATCAAAATTTGGCCATAAAGAAATATGTGACTTCATTTTCTTTACTTTTAGTATATTAGTTAACAACATTGTGACATCACTTTTTATTTAATCCAAAATATTAGAATTCTTATATATGTCAGTTACAATTTTAGTAACTTTGAATTCAATTTAATGTGTTCATGTTTTTGAATTTCATTCAGGAAGAGAAAGAAAAAACAAACAGAATAAAAATTAAAATGACATTATTCACATACAGCTTAAGAAACTATGGCTATTTAGAACATTACTTTGAGATTTAGGAGGGATGTGTTCTAGTTTAGCACCTATGTTTAAGTAACATTGTGTTCTTGGGAAAGTAATTTAATATTTTTATTCTTTGTTTTTCTCATGTGAGAAGGTACAGTTGAACTATATTTTCTCCAGGCAACTTTTCCAAAAAGTTAAACTATAATTATTCACACTTGTCTTTCTAGAAAATTCTGAATGGCAACCTTTTAAACTGGATTAGCACCCATAAGAATCTTGTCTCATGGAACCTGGACTGGTAGTTGTAACTGTCAAGAATATTCCCTTTGGAGAGGAATGCCCAGCAGTAGTTGGCATGCTTTCTTCTCGTGTCTTTCTGAGTCTACCGGCACCAACTGTTGCTTAGCCCACTAAGCCTATTACAGTGGTCATGCATGCATGAAAATTTAAGACTGCCTACAAAGACCAATCCCCACCCCATGGTGGGTCATTCATCATAGGTTAGTAATGGGATAGAATTGAAGAACATGGAGAAGTACTCAGTCCCCTTAGCCTCCACGAAATGAACCTAAAACTCAATTAACTGTGTCTTCAGTATGTATAGACTTAAAACATCTGTATTATGAACATTTGACTTTATCATGGATTCATCTACTCCCATGATGTTTTCAAGGACATAGGATATTTCTATCCTTCTAATATCCCATACTTGGCATATTAATACTTTGTCCTCCTGCAGAGACTTTAGAGTGGCAGCATAGCTCCTTCAGATACAGTCTCCTATCTATATTTGAGAAATAAAACAGTAAAGAGCTAGTACAGCTAAGCCTACTGTGTATGCTTAGTCACTCAGTTGTGTCTGACTCTTTGCTATCCGTGGACTATGGAAGAAGGCATGACAACCTTGCATGGTGAATCCCATGGACAGAAGAGCCTGGAGCGCTATGGCCCATCTGGTCACAATGAGTTGGACATGACTATAGTGACTGAGCATGGACTATAGCCCTCCAGGCTCTTCTGTTCATAGGATTCTTCAGGCAAGAATACTGGAGTGCGTAGCCATTCCTTTTCCCAGGAGGTCTAAGTTCTTTCAGATGGGAACAATCCCAGATCTCTTGTGCTGCAGGTGGATTCTTAACCTTCTGAGCCACTAGAGAAGCCTACTAAGCCTATTAGAAGGAAGCATATCTTTCCCAGAAGTTCTTGGTAAACTTCAGCCTATATTTCATTGCTCAGTGTGGTTGACAATAGACACTTCTAGTTGAAAAACTGGTTTGGAAAATGGAATTTTACCTTTTCTAATTTCTATAGTGGGAGGAGACAGAAATACAGGGTTGTGAAGGGCTGTTGTTCTAGCCAACAAAAAGGAGTTGCCACTGTGGGAATGTGCAAGCCATGTCACATGAGGAATGGCTGCAAATGCTTTGCATTGTTAAATGGGATATTTAGAAGTGATATTAAAATGTTCTATGACTTATAACTTTTTGTTTTATGAAATAAAGATCATCCACATTTTCCATAGAAACTAGTTCTGTATCAGAAAGGGCTTTATAGAAGAGCTATTCCACATGAAATGGATTCTCTTATGAGGAAAAAAACTCATATTTGAAAGTGTTTAAAACAATATGCAATAGATATTGTTGATGGAATTCTTATGTAGTTCAAGGAGAGGGCAAATTTAATGTTTTTCCAACATATGTATGATATGATTCTTATTTCCCTTATATCTCTTCACCCTATTGAAATATGTTTGTAGTCTCTGGAAAGAGTTGCTGTTCTGACATAGTAGCAAGTTTATGTTAGGTTGATTCTAAAATTACCATTAACAAGGGTTTTCATTTGATTTTCAAAGGAAAGGCCTGTTGTTTATCTAGATTTAATCATTTAAGCATTTTGGTTTATATAAATCCACCACATTTTGTAAATGTGTGAGGTTTTAAATAGGCAAAGGGACTTATTAGAAATATTTATTTTAGAAGACTTGCTAGTATAGTCTGACCATTGGATGTACTCCAGAGTTATACTGTTGGCCTCATAATTCATAGAATACAGTTTGTAATAACAATCATCTTCTCAAATTGGTCATTACCAAAGTTAATGACCTGTTTATTAGAACATCAACTTTGGCTTTGCCTCAGTCTCTTAATTAACACATCTGTCATTCACTACTAGTGGCTAAGAATTTCTGTGTAGAGGACAGCTCCAATAATGATGGCACCATTAAAGCGACATCTCTATATATTTGGATGGATCATCAAATTTGCATTGGCCTATCACAAACAGCATCCTGTGAGGCTTTAAATAGTTTTGGCAGCCCCAATTCATGAAATCTAAACAGCAAATAGAGCAGCATTAGCCTCCTTTGTGGAGCATTTGCTCTGAAAATAATTTATTATCACTGTCGAAAGGATATTCCTACAAAACACTCTGCTGTACCTTCATGTGCAAAGAACCATTTTTACCCACGCTGGTAAACAATCTACCCAAAGTACAAGCCCTTCCAGATACACATATTTTTCCCTGCAATCTGCATTCATTCACTCATTCAACAAATATTGTCACATTACATCTATGTGGATGCATTTAGCAAGTTAATAACATATTGACATTTCCAACTAAACATCTGTAATATGCACAGGCTTTCAAATGTTAGCATTTTTAAAAGAAGAAATTAGGATATCATCATTTCCTAAAATAGGCTGACAGGTACTCATTTTCTTAAATCTTCACTTGAAAATTAGACTGACAGATCACCACACATTACCAAACAGAACAAAACAAAAATAACAAGATGCAGTCTCCTATATTATTAATTTTTGTTTAAAATGTACTGAAAATTAAATGCTTACTAAAATTTTGATATCAGGGGACAAGTTTAACTTTGATGTAGCATCTAGCCTTTCAGTGCCATCCGGTCCCATCACTTCATGGCAAATAGATGGGGGAACAGTGGCTGATTTTATTTTTCTGGTCTCCAAACACTGCAGACGGTGATTGCAGCCATGAAATTAAAAGATGCTTACTCCTTGGAAGGAAAGTTGTGACCAACCTAGACAGCATATTAAAAAGCAGAAACATTACTTTGTCAACAAAGGTCTGTCTAGTGAAGGCTATGGTTTTTCTAGTGAATGTGAAAGTTGGACTATAAAGAAGCTGAGCATGAAAGAACTGATGCTTTTGAACTACACTGTTGGGGAAAACTCTTGAGAGTCCCTTGGACTGCAAGAAGATCCAACCAGTCCATCCTAAAGGAGATCAGTCCTGGATGTTCATGGGACAGACTGATGTTGAAGCTGAAACTGCAATACTTTGGCCACCTCATGCGAAGAGCTGATTCATTTGAAAATACCGTGATGCTGGGAAAGATTGAGGGCAGGAGGAGAAGGGGACGACAGAGGATGAAATGGTTGGATGGCATCACCTACTCAATGGACATGGGTTTGGGTGGAGTCAGGGAGCTGGTGATGGACAGGGAGGCCTGGTGTACTGCGGTTCATGGGGTCACAAGGAGTCAGACATGACTGAGCAACAGAACCAGCCTTTCAAATAATCATGGAGGAAATATAAGTCTCTGTAAGTTATGTTTTACCATCTTTTTTTAGGAATACATGCATTTTATTATTTTTCAGGATCCATTTTTAATTATCATGGAAAGCCTAATGCATAAAGTAGTTTTACAAGGTACAAGCTTCCTGGATTCATGTCTGCCTGATGAATACCTCATATATACCCATAATTCTTGGGGGTTTGTAAAGGTTACTGACTCATAAAACAGTGTTGTAAGCTTTAAATGAGAGGTTTAAAATGAAAACAAGGGAGCTGAGCCACAGTAACCATTTATCTGTCCCTCTATACTTTTTTTGACTTGAATTCTGTATTGGAAAAATACATTTAAAAATTACCTGTTTTCTACTCATACATATTTGTTTTGGGAAATAATTTGTTATGGGAAATAATTTGTTATATTTAAAGGAATCACAGAATACAAATTTCATCTGTTTATGAATATGAAGGTAGTAGATATAAAGTGAAAGTGTCTCTCAGTTGTGACAGACTCTTTGCTCCTCTGTCCATGGAATTCTCCAGGCAAGAATACTGGAATGGGTAGCCATTCCCTTCTCTAGAGGATTTTCTCCACCTAGGGATCAAACCTGGGTCTCCTTCATTGCACGCAGATTCTTTACCATCTGAGCCACCAGGGAAACCTAGCAAATATAAAAGTTTTATATAACAGATATAAAACTTATTTTTAAAAATCACTAAATTATAGACTCCTGGTTATGATTCACTGACTTGTAGACTCATGATCAGCCCTATGTGACTTGGCCCCTGCTTGTCTCTCCAACCTCATCTTCCTCCACTCCCTTTGTCCCAATCTATTAATACTTTCTGACTCTTGAAAATACCGCATATGTTACAGTGTCCAGGAAACCCTGTCTCCTACTGTTTGGAATATTTGTCAGTACTTTCTTCATTAAGTTCTTCACTCAAATGTGACTTCTTTAGGGATTTTCCTTTCAGGATTAATTACTGTGTGTTATTATCTTATTTCTTATTTCCTTTGTGTTTTTTTCTCTTTTGTCACACTGGAATATATTTTGAATAATATCCTTGACTCCAAGGCCTCTACTGTGTTTCCAGTGCCTAGAATAAAGCCTGGCACAGAAATTAAAACATGCATAGATCCCAAAATATATTTTAACAATTAACTGATATAAATATTTAGAGGTCAATGGAAGTTATAAAAGTGAGTCATAATCATAATTATATACAGTCAAGGCACAAATCTTAATTATACCATTTGAAAGTTTGGCAAATTATATATTCATACATATATGATATATATGTGTATATAAGTAAAGTATATGTATATATAGTATATACACATGTAGTCTTAAGTGAACCATTTGAAATTTTGGTTAATTAAGTATATATATTATATATAAGTATATAATATACAATGATTTTATATATAATTATATATGTATAAATTATATACATACATGAAATCTTCAAGAAGCCAACACCAAAATTAAGATGTGAAGTGAAATTTGCTCAGTTGTGTCCAAGTCTTTGTTACCCCCTGGATTATACAACCCATGGATTCCTCCAGGCCAGAATACTGGAGTGGGTAGCCTTTCCCTTCTCCAAGGGATCTTCCCAACCCTATGATTGAACCCAGGTCTCCTGCACTGCAGGTGGATCTTTACCAGCTGAGCTACCAGGGAAGCTCAAGAACACTGGAGTGGGTAGCCTTTCCTTCTCCAGCAGATCTTCCCAACCCAGGAGGCAAAGCTGGGTCTCCTGCATTGCAGGTGGATTCTTTACCAACTGAGCAAACAGAGAAGCCCAGTTTGGGATACTTGTTAAAAATCCAAGCAAAAAATTTAAATTGATGATAAGTTAGAAAAGAAGAAAAAGAAAGGGGAAACCCTCCTAAGATTAAGTTTATCCTTCCAAGTTATCACTTTGATTGCTTTTTGGGTGTGGTTGGAATGAATTATTGAAATTGTTGAAACCAGTGCTTATCAATCCTGGTTGGCATGTAGGTGTTCCTATGTAACTGTTCCTGGGACTCCCTTTTATTCTAAAAAGTGTCCTTGGAGGAAAAATTATATGGTCATCTGACTTTTGGACCCTTTTTCTTTTTTTTAGAGAGGGATTAGTACTGGTCTGGTACAATGGAGCTTTTCAGCTTTCTTGTTTTGTCTCTTTTAAACCTAGATTATAGATTTTGATTTAAAAAGCAGTTGTACTTTCAAGAAACAGGAGACAGCACGGCAGACATTGATTGCTGCCTTGACCTCATTATGTTGATAAGGGCATTTGTGAATATTGTCTAAGTTAAGGTAATAAACACTCCAGGTAGAAGGTTAATGACACATTTAGCAACAGTGGGGTGCCCGGCAGTTTTTCACAGAAAAACCAGTTCAAGCTGGTAAACCTTCTGTCTTGTCCATGTAGAACAAAACGTCTCATGTTTCTGCAAACTGAATATGATTCAAGAAGAGGCTAATAGCATGCAGAGAATTCAGCAATTGGCTGACTACATTGTTTTCCCAAAGAATAACAAACTTAAAATGTTGTCAAGTCATTTTTTAACAGCAATTTTCTGTAATCTTTTGGGCTTCCCTGCTAGGATTCTGCTAATCTGGACCTTACTGCTGGCTAACACTGAAGACAGCATTATAACAAATTTATGAACTGAGTCATTTTCCACATTCATTCAGCTAATGATAAAAACAAGTCATTATATTTTAAGCATGATTATAACTCTCTTATTTAATACAGAAGCACATACAAATGCTGTTAGGCTGCTTTCCCCTGAAATAACCATGCTAAGACTAACAGCATCTGTAGGCTAAAGATGCCTAGTATACTCAAAATTGGAAATAACTGATTCAAAATTCCTCAGTGATCGCTATTAAATCCTAACGTTTTGGCATTAGGACATACTATCATCATTATAAATTAGAATTCTAATGGTTTAAATCAAATAAATTGTCTTATGATGTGATGAATATAAGTATATGCTTTTACATGCATGGACTTCTCATTAATTTGTCCAAAAACCATTGTGCATTCACTATAGGAGGGAATAGTGTGGAGATTACTTGCCGGGACAACACAATAGAGGAAAGAAGTGTACTGAGAAATAGAAGAGAAAGCACATCAATGTAAAAAATAATGAAAAGTGAGACAGTGAAGAACAAGAAATGAATGAATGAAAATGGCAGGGCTTTTGGAGGAATATTCAGGGGAGAAAGTGTTCTCAGTGAATTTAGATAAAACGTAAGTTGAACTTTGGTAACAGCTAGATGGGCTTTAACTCTCATCTATGCTTAAATTTCCACAGCTAAGAAAAATATAAGTGCAATGCTTTATTCCATTTTTGACTGGTTGTGAGCCTTTTTTTTTTTTTAACCAGATAAAAGTTGATGTAAGAGTTTGGGAGGAAATATGGGGCATTTCAGTGTCAAAAAGTAATTGTTGGCCCCAGCATACTCCCTGTTATATCAGTACTTGATTCTTAAATACGCTATTGATGCAAAGAAAGGGGAATTTTAAGAATTGTTATGAACAGTGTAAAAGACAATCAATAAGGGAAGATGGATACCTAGAATGACTGAAATTTCAGGTCTTGGCTATGATAGACCTTAAACTGGCAGTAAGGGAAATGATTTCATACTATCAAGTTCTAAGATTAGTCTTTGGTGGGGCAATATAACCAGTGATGCTGAAAGAATAGTTATCCTGATTAATTTGTTATTCTTATTAACTGAGAAGGTAGTTAATACTTGCCAGAGATTTAAAATCTCCTTATATATGGATATTTTATATTGGTAATAAATTGAATGATTCAGTCATAAACATAATTTAATCTCATTTAAGACTTGGATTATAGTTTATCTGTACCAACATAGTTTTTAGTAGATGAATAATGCTTGCCCACCCCCAACATCTACATACTAGTCTACAGAATCTGTGACTATGTTAATATATATTGCATAATAGAATTTGCAATGTGATTAAGGATTTTGAACTAGAGAGCATCCTGGATTGATAGGTTGGGCCCAGTATAATCCTATGTTTTCTTTTTTTAAAACTTAATTTCTTTTTTAATTGAAGTGTATTGACTCACAATATCATGTTAGTTTCAGGTCTATAGCACATGAATGCACATATTTATATATGTGTTTTTTCATTCCCTGTTCTTACAGTAGGTCCTTGTTAGTTATCTATTTAATATATAGTAGTGTGTATATGTTACTTGCAATCTCCAAAAGCCCTTTCTCCCTTGGTAATCATAAGTTTATTTTCCATGTCTATGAATCTCTTTCCGTTTTGGAAATAAGTTCATTTGAATCTTTTCATTTCTTTTTTTTTTTTGATTCCACATGTAAGTGATGTTGTAATGATATTTGTCTTCCTCTTTCTGGCTTATTTCACTTGGTATGGTATTCTCTAGGTTCATCTTATTTTCCTGCAAATTACATTATTTTTATGGCTTAGTCATATTCCATGGTATAAATATACCACATTTTCTTTATCTATTCATCTGTTGATAGACATTTACATTGCTTCCATTTCTCAGCTTTTGTAAATAGTGCTGCAATGAGTAGTTGGATGCATGTATCTTTTCAAATTATGATTTTCTCCAGATATATACCCAACCAGAGACACTTTCCCAGTTGTAATCAGAAGAAGGAAATGTGACTAAAGGATAATGGTCAGAGAAATGTGTAGTTGCTTGCTTTGAAGATAAAGAAGGAAAGCCAGAGCCAAGAAAATCAGACAGAGGAGAAATACCATATGGCATCCCTTATATGTGAAATCTAAAAAGAAATGATACAAATGAACTTACTTACAAAACAGAAACAAACTCATAGACTTAGAGAATGAATTTATGGTTACTGGGGGCAGGCTGGAGGAGAAGGGAAAGTTAAGGAGTTGGGATAGACATGAACACACTTCTATATTTGAAATGTATAACCAAGAAGATCCTACTGTATAGCATGCTCAATGTTATATAGCAGCCTGAATGGGAAGGCAGTTTGGGAGAGAATGGATACACGTATATGTATGGCTGAGTCCTTTCACTGTTCACCTAAAACTACCACATTATTAATCAGCTATACCACAACACAAATTTTAAAAGTTTAAAAGATAAAAAGAATAGAAATAAGCAGCCCTGAGGGTCTAAAAAGGGCAATAAGATGGATTATCTCCAGAAACCTTGAGGAGAAATGGCAACCCTGACAACAACAGGTGTCAGCCTAGTAAGATCCATGTCAGACTTCTAACCTACAGAACTGCAAAATAATAATTTGTGCTGTTTTAAAACACTGAGGTTTGTTTCAGTTTGTATGAAAGTGATAGAAAACTAATATGTCATTTTTTATGGAAGAAAACTTGTGGTAGGAAAAATTCTGAGAATGATGTCCTCCATGGAAAGACTCCCTTCATTGATCTCTGGGGCTCTAAATACAATATTACAATGCTCTTGAATATGTCAGTGAGTACACAGCAAAAGGAACTCTACAGATGTGATTAAGGGTACTAACCAGTTAACCTTAAAGATGGAGAGATTATCCTGGATTGTTTGGATGGGCCTAATCCAATCAAAGCTGTATATTGTCACCCTGCTTATTTAAGTTCTATGCAGAGTATATCATGAGAAATGCTGGGCTGGAAGAAGCAAAGCTGGAATAAAGATTGCTGGGAGAAATATCAGTAACCTCAGGTACACAGATGACACCACCCTTATGGTAGAAAGTGAAGAAGAACTAAAGAGCCTCTTGATGAAAGTGAAAGAGGAGAGTAAAAAAGTTGGCTTAAAGGTCAACATTCAGAAAACGAAGATCATGGCATCCGGTCCCATCACTGCATGGCAAATAGATGAAGAAAGAGTGGAAACAGTGGCTGACTTTATTCTTTGGGGCTCCAAAATCACTGCAGATGGTGATTGCAGCCATGAAATTAAAAAACACTTGCTCCTTGGAAGGAAAGTTATGACCAACCTAGACAGCATATTAAAAAGCAGAGACATTACTTTGTCAACAAAGGTCCATCTAGTCAAGGCTATGGTTTTTCCAGTAGTCATGTATGAACGTGAGAGTTGGACTATAAAGAAAGCTGAGCACTGAAGTATTGATGCTTTTGAGCTGTGGTGTTGGAGAAGACTCTTGAGAGTCCCTTGGACTGCAAGGAGATCCAACCAGTGCATCCTAAAGGAGATCAGTCCTGGATGTTCATGGGATGGACTGATGTTAAAGCTGAAACTCCAATACTTTGGCCACCTGATGCAAAGAGCTGACTCATTGGAAAAGACCCTGATGCTGAGAAAGATTGAGAGCCGGAGGAGAAGGGGATGACAGAGGATGAGATGGTTGGATGACATCACCAACTCAATGGACATGAGTTTGGGTAAACTCTGGGAGTTGGTGATGGACAAGGAGGCCTGGTGTACTGCGATTCATGAGGTCACAAAGAGTCGGACACGACTGAGCAACTGAACTGAACTGAATCCAGTCACTCTAGGTTTTTAGAAGGAGAGAGCTTTTTCTGTTCAGTGACAGAAGAGAGGTTGGAAATATGAGAACTCAACTCCCTGTTGTTGGTTTGAAAATAGATGGGCCATGTGAGGAGAAATATGGGTGGTACTTAGACTCTAAGGAGAGCCATAGAGGACAGCCAGCAAAGAACTGGGGACTTAAGTCCTTGAGCTTCAGGGCATTGAATTCTGGCAGAACTACAATATGTGAACTTGGAAGCAGATTCTTTCCCAGAGCCTCTAGATAAGAGCTCATCCCAGCTGATACCTTGAAATATTTTGAGCATAGAACTTGGTTGAGCCTATGCAAACTTCTGAGCTACAGGACGTGAGCTAATAAATGCCTATTGTTTTAAGTTATTAATTTCATGGTAATTTGTTACACAGAACCCTAATGTTTGTTGACTACTTAAAGCACTGCATGGGGCCATCCATATATTATGGAATATAGTATAGCAAGAAGGACAGAGTGGGGCTTGAAATTAAACCCAGTTAGACCCACTTCTCCAAATTATTGGGCCTTCTCTAGTGGTGCTAGTGGTAAAGAACCCACCTGCCAGTGCAGGTAGACATAAGAAATGCCGGCTGGATCCCTGGGTTGAGAAGATCCCCTGAAGGAGGGCGTGGCAATCCACTTCCAGTACTTTTGCCTGGAGAATCCCATGGACAGAAGAGCCTGGCAGGCTACAGTCCATAGATGTCGCACAGAGTCAGACACAACTGAAGTAACTTACCAAGTAAGCAAGCAATCTTGGGCAAGTTAGTTAACTTTGATAAGCCTTATTTCTGAATTTGAATAATTAGGCTACTTTAAGTTTGAGAAGCACTAGCAATAGGCTAGCACAACTGCCCTCTGAGGTTAGAGATTTGTGGTAATGTATTGTTTATTGTGTTGTGCAATGAACTATTAAAGCCTAAAAAAAAAAAAAAAAGAAGAAGAAGAAGCTAAATGTGTTTTTCTGCTAGGGTATATAGGAGAATAAAACAAGCCTCTGAAATGCATCTATGATAATGGCTGGAATAGTAGGTGATCAACAAACAAAAATGGATAAAAGTGGGTATTTAAGGGGACTTCCAATTGATAGCACTCCTAAAACTTTTTTTAGGTTTAGGTTCATAAGTAAATAAATGAAGCAAAAAATAATGATAGCGGTCAATATAAGACACTGTCCCCTTTTTGATGGAGCCCAGGTTGGAGCATGTGGTTTTTACATCTATTAGCCAGATGGACTTGCTAATACTAGACCCCAGAACTGGGGAGAATGAATCACCTAGTCACACACAGGGCAGAGAAACCCTTCATATGCATGGTGCAGAGGAGAAGCAGCAATTGTGCTCCCTGCAGACTGTTTGATCTCAAGAGAAAGAAGGAGAGGGTTGAGTTGAAGGTGCAGATTATTCAAAGAGAAGGACAATGTGGAGACAGCAGCAAAGATTTCCTTAGAGAAAATCCGACTGCAGGGAAAACAGGGTTAGGTACAGAAATGGGCACCAAGATTTTTTAGTAACATTTCCATGTTTACCTCGTTAACATATCATAAAGCCAGGACTTGAATCCATGTCTGTGTCTGACTAGGGCTTTTGCAATATTGATCACAATCACTCTACTTACAGACACAGATATAGGAAGTAAGCAATAAGGCAGATTTTGAATAGAAGGTCTATTTAAATTAAATCTTTAAATGTAATTTTTCCTTCCAACTTTTATCTGTACTATAACCAAAAAATTCTGATTAAAAACATATTTCTATTATAACATTGAACACAAATTTCCCTGAAAGAAACAGGCAATTCTAAAATGAACTGAATCACCAAAGTAGCTCATAGGGAAAATTAAGTCTAATGATAATGATAAGCACCACATTTTAATCAGCTTTCAGATATTAATAATGAAAGTTACTAACTTATGACCTTTAATGATATACAGAATTGAATTATGGCGGTTATTAAATGTACTTGGAAACAGATTTTGTTGTCAGGAGCTCACAATTAATAAATGATACTCATCTGTAATATATTACTGACCTGGATTGGATCTTCATATTTCACTTGGGTTTCTCTGAAGTTGATTAACTCAACAAGGCATACCAGTTTGTACCAAAGTCACTAAAAGAAATCTTAAATCAATTTACTCCAGAATGATGGCTAATTTAAATCTTTATCTGTCAGATTTCACAAATTGCCAAAAGCCATATTAATTTTTAAAAACAAAATTAAACATCTACAAATTCTACAGTTATAAACTTCTTTCTAATTTTGTTATGTTTCTTGTGTATTTTTTATCATGTGCAGTGAAAACAGTTGAACATATAGGGAATGACTTAAAGATATTTCATTGGAATGTAAGAGATGTACATTTCTACCTAATAAAAATTTTCAAGATTGATTTGTAACAAGTGTACATGACACTTTGTGATGTCTTAATGAATATTATTTTCTAATATTTCCAAGATAGTTATCAAGTCTTCCTATTCTTTTACTCTGAAATTCTTAATACATTGATAGTACTTTATTAAGTAGGAGAAGGCAATGACACCCCACTCCAGTACTCTTTCCTGGAAAATCCCATGGACAGAGGAGCCTGGTAGGCTCCAGTCCATGGGGTCGCTGGGAGTCCGGCACGACTGAGCGACTTCACTTTCACTTTTCACTTTCATGCATTGGAGAAGGAAATGGCAACCCACTCCAGTGTTCTTGCCTGGAGAATCCCAGGGACAGGGAGCCTGATGGGCTGCCCTCTATGGGGTCACACAGAGTCGGACACGACTGAAGCGACTTAGCAGTAGCAGCAAACAACTCCTAAAATTATATATTTTTTCTTGATAAGACTGTCATATTTCATAGAAATAGCAAAGAAATCTAAATTTTTGCAAGAGTTTCTCCTGGCCACGTGGCTCAAAGCCTTCTGAATAATGTTTTTTTCTAAGACATATTGCTCAGAAGCCCAACATTTCAGAGGTAATTCTTGGAGCAGGAAGAAACAGTCAACTGATATTATCTAATTCACCTTGGGACCAAAAGCAAAGGCCAGCTTTAAATGCCTGCTTTTACAATCCCCATTCCCAAGCAAAATAGTATATAACTAAGATTACCACTATAAAATGGTCTGTGTCCAGAACACCTTGTTTAGTGTCACGTGACCTGTGAATGTTCAATAAACACTAATTGATATTAATAAATTTGTATGGGCTGTGAACACCATGAAAATTGAAGGAGCTACAGAATTATTCCAGGATTCCAGATAAACCTGTCTCATGTATTTTTATGTTACTGGGTTACATATGGCCAGTATTAAATTAAATTAAAATTGTTAAAATTTAAATTAAATTTAAACTAAAAATTCTTCCTCATCATGGCAAACAAATTTATCATATTTATTATAGGAATCATTTTGGCATACCATATGGCTATAATATTTATTTTCTCCTGATTTTAGTTTGGTTATACCTGTTGTGAATAGGTGCCTTTTACATGAATTCATATGTCTCTCAGTTTACAAATCTTTTTGCTTGTCTGATCCTACATTATCAGTACATTTGCAATGATTGTGTTCTCAACAGCCTGAAGAAGTTCAAGTTAAGTATTAAGGGAAATATTTTAAAGGACTGATCACATTTTCTCTTATTTGCTACATATACATATTGAATTTACTTCCTTTTAAAATAGTCTATTTGTATCATTACCCTTAATATTTAAAAATTCTTCTATAATTGTTTTATATTATCTGGCCTGAAATAGAACAGTTTTCTCTTGGCAAGATTTAATCATTTTATATACATATAATGTATAAGAGATACCAAAGGAACATTTCATGCAAAGATGGGCTCAATAAGGACAGAAATGGTATGGACCTAACAGAAGCAGAAGATATTAAGAAGACATGGCAAGAATACACAGAAGAACTGTACAAAAAAGATCTTCACGACCCAGATAATCACGATGGTGTGATCACTCATCTAGAGCCAGACATCCTAGAATGTGAAGTCAAGTGGGCCTTAGAAAGCAGCACCATGAACAAAGCTAGTGGAGGTGATGGAATTCCAGTAGAGCTATTTCAAACCCTGAAAGATGATGCTGTGAAAGTGCTGCACTCAATATGCCAGCAAATTTGGAAAACTCAGCAGTGGCCACAGGACTGGAAAAGGTCAGTTTTCATTCCAATCTCAAAGAAAGGCAATGCCAAAGAATGCTCAAACTACCACACAATTGCACTCATCTCACACACTAGTAAAGTAATGCTCAAAATTCTCCGAGCCAGGCTTCAGCAATATGTGAACCATGAACTTCCTGATGTTCAAGCTGGTTTTAGAAAAGGCAGAGGAACCAGAGATCAAATTGCCAACATCCATTGGATTGTCAAAAAAGCAAGAGAGTTCCAGAAAAACATCCATTTCTGCTTTATTGACTATGCCAAAGCCTTTGACTGTGTGGATCACAATAAACTGTGGAAAATTCTTCAAGAGATGGGAATACTAGACCACCTGACCTGCCTCTTGAGAAATCTTTTTGCAGGCCAGGTAGCAACAGTTAGAATTGGACATGGAACAACAGACTGGTTCCAAATAGGAAAAGGAGTACGTCAAGGCTGTATATTGTCACCCTGCTTATTTAACTTCTATGCAGAGTACATTATGAGAAACGCTGGACTGGAAGAAACACAAGCTGGAATCAAGAGTGCCGGGAGAAATATCAATAACCTCAGATATGCCGATGACACCACCCTTATGGCAGAAAGTGAAGAGGAACTCAAAAGCCTCTTGATTAAAGTAAAAGAGGAGAGTGAAAAAGTTGGCTTAAAGCTCAACATTCAGAAAACGAAGATCATGGCATCCAGTCCCATCACTACATGGGAAATAGATGGGGAAACAGTGGAAACAGTGTCAGACTATTTTGGGGGGCTCCAAAATCACTGCAGATGGTGATTGCAGCCATGAAATTAAAAGACGCTTACTCCTTGGAAGAAAATTTATGACCAACCTAGATAGCATATTCAAAAGCAGAGATATTACTTTGCCGACTAAGGTCCGTCTAGTCAAGGCTATGGTTTTTCCTGTGGTCATGTATGGATGTGAGAGTTGGACTGTGAAAAAGGCTGAGTGCCAAAGAATTGATACTTTTGAAGTGTGGTGTTGGAGAAGACTCTTGAGAGTCCCTTGGACTGCAAGGAGATCCAACCAGTCCATTCTGAAGGAGATCAACCCTGGGATTTCTTTGGAAGGAATGATGCTAAAGGTGAAACTCCAGTACTTTGGCCACCTCATGCGAAGAGTTGACTCATTGGAAAAGACTCTGATGCTGGGAGGGATTGGGGGCAGGAGGAGAAGGGGACAACAGAGGATGAGATGGCTGGATGGCATCACTGACTCAATGGACGTGAGTCTGAGTGAACTCTGGGAGTTGGTGATGGACAGGGAGGCCTGGCGTGCTGCAATTCATGGGGTCGCAAAGAGTTGGACATGACTAAGTGACTGAACTGAACTGAATGTATAATGTATATATACATATATTTCTTTGATGAAAAGTATACAAACAAATCCTTATGAGATGTGGTAGTTAGAGGATTATTTAGACGGATACATGTATTCCAAATAAAATGTACAAATAATTGTTCAGAGATAGTATCTACTTTTCTTTATTTACATTGGTGGGCCCTGAGCAAGTTCAGCCAACCATTTGGAATTCAATAGCAGATTCTTAACAGCAAAATATATACTCAATGATTTCATTATATTTTTCACTCAGTTTTGCATCCATCAGATATTTATTGAATGTCAACTGTATGTCAGCCATTTTGGTGGCGATAAAGCCAGGAATAATCCAGAGAAAGTTTGGCCCATTTTGCTTGGAACACATTTTTACTTCTCTTTCCCTGTTCTTTCTGTGTGTAACTCTTGTCAGAACCTCCCATTCTATCACATAGTTGTTACTACATTTATTACATTATTACCTACATTATTACATAATACACATGATTATAGCAGGATTGCATGTTCAGTCTCTCAATCATGTCTGACTCTTTGCGACTGTTATGCCCAGAGTCTGAGTCCCCAAAACTGAGAGAATAAGACGTCCACAGCAATGCAAAAGCATGAAGGGGCTTTATTTCTAGCTTGAGCTAGGGCTCCCGCCACATCCAAGGCAGTGGAGTGGAGCAAGAGCCCCCAGCCCAGATTTACAGCAGTATTTATAGGTTTTAGAACAAAGACAGACAGAGAGTTGGCAAGGGCTGATTGGCTGCAGGAGTTTCCTAGTATTTACTAATTGGCTAATCTTTATTGGCTACAGGGGTTTCCCGGTATTTACTAACTGGCTATTGGCTGCAGGGGGATGTCTTTTACGTCCTGATAAACTCAAACCAGGTTACAGGGAGTATGCTGATTAGACAAGTCCTGGCATCCGTGGGGATGACCTCACTGGGCAATGACTCAGCTTTTCCTGTGAGTTCTACCTTAGTCCCTGAAGCCTATCATGGCGTTTGCTGGTCCCAACAGCAACCCCATGGACTGTAGCCCTCCAGGCTCTTCTTTGGGATTTTCCAGGCAAGAATACTGAAGTGGTAATTACAGCAATGCTCAGTTAATCATTAAAGGAACTAGGAGCAAAGAATCCAAAAATTTAGCATCTCAACAGCAAGCCTTCTATATATTCTTTGTCCTTAATTTAAATTCCTTTTTTCAACCAGCTCTGTCTCCACACACATATACAAACTCCTCTGATTTCCTCCATTCCTTTACTTTGAGTGCAATTTACTGCTTTTTATACAGCCCTTTCCCTTAGTTGCTTATAATTAAAAAATGTTACTTCCTTTCTCTAATTTCCTCCTTCTCTCCCTCCCTCCTTTCCTTTCCTATTCTTTCCTTTAATAAATATATTGGGTAACTCCTATGAACTAATCATTACATAAGATCTAGCAAATACATAGTATTAAAGAGCTTTTTACTTAATTCATCTCATTTGACCACCACCTTTTTTGCAGTAGATGTTAACATCATTTTATAAACAGGAAACCCAAGACATTAAGACATTAAGTGACTTGCTTAAGAAATCATAATTGGCAAAAAACAAAATTCAACACAATTCTACAAAAATATCCTAGAAAAACATGCCACTTAAATAGTTTTGATGCATGGAGTCATATTAGTATTGAGATTCCTCAAAATTTTGATTGCATTATAATAAATGTTATCTTGGAAATGTATTCCAGGGTGAGTTTTATTACTTTAACTTAAAAAATATTTTTATTAATAAATTTATTGCAGGTTTTATTACTAAAAATAATGTACTAATATACTATTTAATCCAATTTTAGAAATAATTTGTGCCAGTATAATTTTTATCTGATCTGCAAGCTATTTATTGATAATTTTAAAGATTCTCACTTGGGTTAAACCACAGTAAAACCATCTATTTCTCTTTGTATTAGTTGACTATTTTATATAAATAATATCCAATAGGAAATAAATCCAAAATTAGCAATGGTTCTCTTAAAACAAGAGAGAATAAAACAGAATGAAAAACTACTAATAGAATATAATATGTTTTTCAAAGTCAACTAATATTTCTCAGGCTTCTGTCAGATTTTTATTAGAAATTTATTTCAAGATATCATGATTATATTTCTTATGATATATATTCATATATTTCCTAAAAGTGATTTCTAGAATTTAGACAGTCATTATTTCACAAAAATTCATGAAATTTATATTATAGTTCTCTTTCCTAAGTTTTTTTTTTTTAGTATTTTTATATGATTTTTTCCCTTTTTTTTTTCACTATTATGAGCAAGAGGTAAATTACTTTTTTCTAATAATCTTGAGTTCAGTTAACTCCTGAGAGTACATTTGAATAATTGCATTTTTTAGGTTATCACAAAATTAATTATTGAAGTTAATTACAGGCATAAAATCTAGATTTCCCTGTAAATATTATTTTTATTAAAGACTGATAATTATAGTCTAAATAAGATTTTTAAAATATACTTTGTTCAAAATTCCACTTCAAAGAACCAATCTCTTATGATTATACAATAAAGCATTTGTTATAGTAGTTGGTGATAAATAAAAGCTATTTTATAGAGAAGAGATCCTCCAGTACATTATTGCAAAAATACAAACACCAAAAATCTCGTCTTAGAGAGCAGTGGTCACAATGGGAATTTGTAGATTTTCAAAAATAGTATTTGTGGCAGACTTTGAAAGATTGAAATGATAAAGAATGATATCTGGATTAGTCAATGTGAAAAGGTGACTCTTGCTGTTTCAGGGGCATTTTCATTAAGTTTTTTTTTTTTTTTTAAAGGTTCGGGGGCTTGGGATTGTAGTAGTGATAATATCAGACCCATAGGCAGAGTTCTTTGTAGGAATAAAGTTTTCCTAATTGGTCAGCACTGTTTCCCATAACTCATCAACCATCGGTTATTTATGGCTAAGTAGGGTGGAGGAGCCTGGTGGGCTGCAGTCCATGGGGTCGCTAAGAGTTGGGCATGATTGAGTGACTTCGCTTTCACTTTTCACTTTCATGCTTTGGAGAAGGAAACGGCAACCCACTCCAGTATTCTTGCCTGGAGAATCTCAGGGAAAGAGGAGCCTGGTGGGATGCCGTCTACGGGGTCACACAGAGTCGGATACAACTGAAGTGACTTAGCAGCAGCAGCAGATAGAGAATAAGAAACTTCAAGTAGAACAACAAATATATTTTCTGAGAAAATTTTAGATAAGTCACTATAACTTATACCACTATTATCCATTTTTAATGTAGAGAATTTTAATGTCTATCTTGCACTTAAGTACCATTGAATGTCTCACTGATTTAATCCAAAGAACAAAAGATTAGTGGCAGGAAAAAGGTATTAAGTGAAAATAATCTTGAAAGTCCCATTTACCTCTAAAATTCTTTGGTTTACATACATTCTACTTCCAAAATTACTTTTAACATTGGAACCCTCAGCCATTAATGCAATGTTGTTCTTATAAGGCAGAGCTAAAAACTGAGTTAAATAAATCTAAATTATCTATTGCAGGTATTGCTTGAGAGTTACTGCAGTATGCAGGGCAATTTTTTTTGAAATCAATCTGATCAAGATCAACGGAAAGTGGAGGTATGTTCCCTGGAAGGTGCCCTGATTCACAAGTGAACAGTAAGTTTTTGATATAGCTAGAATTTTATATTGACTGTTATAAAAGTAACACAGTACCCAGAATGTAGGAAACATTGAAGGAATTGTTACTTCTGTTATTAAATTCCCTTAGGGCAGAAGTCCCCAACTTCTGGGATCTAATGCTTGATGATATGAGGTGGAGCTGATGTAATAATAATAGAAATAAAGTGCACAGTAAGTGTAATGCTCTTGAATAATCCCCAAACCATCCCCCCACCACCATGAAAATATTGTCTTCCAGGAAACTGGTCCCTCATGCCAAAAAGGCTGGGGACCGCTGCCCTAAGGAATTCTAAGATACATTGCCCAGGAATAAACTTCTCATCATAAGTATCATGTGAAAAAAGTAGGTTTGGACACTTTAGTGGAATAAAACATATTTGTATTACCCAGTGGAGAAAGAAAATCTCTCTCTTCCCAAATCAAGTGAAGTAAGAGAGAAGTTAAGGAATGAAATGGTAAATACTCATAAAGTGAAGAGGAGAGTTTTCTTAATTTTTATGCTACAGTAGCTACTGCTGGTCTATGGCCTTCTAAAGGTAAGAAGTGAAAATTCTACAGGCCAACATGTAGAAAAGGAATTTAATGCCCATAAAAAGGGCCATGGTTGTTTGACTAGGGTAATTCTGAGATGTGATTCTGTGATATTCTCTGTATTAATTTACTAGTGTTCCTATAAAAATTACCACAAACTGGGTGACTTCCAACAAGAGATACTCATTGTCTTGTAGTTCTGGAGGCCAAAGTCTGAAATCAAGTTGTCAGTAGAGCTGGTTCTTTCTGGAGGTGGGAAAGAATCTGTTTCTTGTCTCTCCCAGCTTGTGGTAGTTGCTGGAAATCTATGATATTTTTTGCCTTGTAACTGAGCTGCATCACTGCAATCTCTAACTCCATTGTTATATGGCCTTCTTCCATTTACATTTCTTCACATGGCATTCTCTCTGTTTATCTGTGTGTCCTTTCTTCTTATTAAGGACAACAGTAGTTGGATTTAGGGTTCACCCTAATCTGCTATGATCTTATATTAAATTAACTAATTACATATGCAAAATTTCTGTTTCTAAGTTAAGGTCACATTCTGAGGTTCCAGGTGGACATAAATAAATACCCCTTGCTCAGCACAAATCGTAAAGTTGTTTGAAACAACATAAAATCACTTGTATGCCTTCTAATCACATATGGGCATTTGAGATAAGGAATACATGTCAGTAGTTATGGAAATAAGTTTTCCAGCATGAGATTGTCCAAAATCTCAGTTTCTATTAAAAAGTCTGATCCCTTAACATTGATTTTATGTACTGTGTGATATGTTTGGAATAATTAAATGCCTATATGCTTGTTCTGTATTTTAGAGATTTCCTGGAATGGTGAAAAAAGGATTTAATAAGGGTCTATAACTTTAATAATTTGGAAAAGTTAATGAAAATTTTCACAGATACAATTTTTATACCTTCAACCTTTTTAGAGAATACTTTTATATCAGGACACTTTCCTGATAAAGCAAGGACAGAAGCAGCCTTTTATTTCACTTGGTTGAGCATACAGTATTTGGCAACAGAATAAAAACTTCACAACTCTCTTTTTTTTTTTTTAATCAGCCACTGGGGTCTCTTATATAGAGACATAGCTGAGAAGGCACCTTCCATTCAGGGATTGCATCTGTGTGGGACCACATGACTTGCTCTCTAATGTGTTTTAAAAGTGGATATGCCTTCTCCACACACTCTTTCCCTTCTCTTTGTCTTCATGTAGAAAATCATGGTGACCACTCAAGCCAGGTACTGAACATAGAAGATGTATAAAATGGAGTGTGTCCAGCTCCCAGGATGACAGTTTTGAAGAGAGCTGCCTAAAAAACAGAAGAATACTCCTTAGGCTTCACTTAATTAAGAAATAAAGTCTTATTGTGATTGAGGCATTATATGTACATCCTAATTTTATTGAACAATATACCATGAAGATATATTCAGGAGGAGTGATCAATTAGTTTTATAACTTAATTAAGAGTTTTACAGTAAATAGAAAAATTCAATTCTTGGAATACATATGCTTTTTATATTTGTACAAAGCAATATGAAAGTGCCTCTAAAAATATTTGGGGGATTTAAAAAATACTGTAAATCACTTTATTTGCAAAAATTTGAGCCATTCTGGAGCATCTACAGCAAATAATTCCTTATAATTCTAACTTCAAGGCTTATTCTTTTATTATGAGAAGTGATTTATTTGTATCTACTGATGTCTTTCCTTATTTGTGATAGATTCAATTAATTGCTTTGCTGTTGAATCGGAATGAAGAATTGTACACTTGTTAGTGATTTCTGTTATTTCGAAACAGAGAAACCACAACCTGAGTTGATGGACTCAAAGGCAGGAGATACAATCTGGTACAGTGAGAGTCTGAGTACTATAAGTCAATATAAAGTAAATGTAATTCAGTGGTGGAGTATATATAGTACTTTCCTGATCAAATGAGTATCACTGTATACTTCAGTTGGCAAAATATTATTAAATTTATGAAACACTCAAATATAAAGCTAACTTTTATATGCATATATATAATTTATATAATTATATATATAATTTATGTAATTATATATATGATTATATATATAAATCAAGAATGACTTCCGGTATTATTTCCCTGAATTTTACTACTCAGGTGAGCTTCCTTGGTGGCTCAGATGATAAAGAATTTTCCTGCAACACAGGAGATCTGGGATCGATCCCTGGGTTGGAAAGATCCCCTGGAGAAAGGAATGGCAATCCACTCTAGTATTCTTGCCTGGAGAATCCCATGGACAGAGGATCCTGGAGGACTATAGTCCATGGGGTCTCAAAGAGTCAGGCACAGCTGAATGACTAACACAAACATACACACACTGAAAGTGTAGAGTCAAGCCTAGGAGTTATAAATTAATCTGGAATAGAAAGTTACAGGTTTTGACAGTTTCTTTGCTCAATAACCTTTAATATCAGTTAATTTTTTATCTTTCTATTTTGCTACTTTGAAGTTATAATAATTATACACTACGTTACTGAAGGGACCCTGTTTAGTATATTACACTCTCTATAGAATATTTTAGTATATTACAAAAACATCAGTGTAGTGAAAGCCTTATTGAATTTCAGCCAGCTGCTTTTCATCAATTTTAAAATGTTGGTTTTAGAATTAGAAAACTGGAAAATGGTTTCATTAGTTAGTGTTGCATTAATGAGACTCCTGAAATTTGCTTTTCAGACTTTTCACAGACAAATTTAACCATTGTCCACATGCATGCATCTACTTGTCACTTAAGTTAACTGACCAGGTTTGATCAAAAATATGCAGCCTCCTTGTCCCGAGAGAAGCATGGAGGGAAGCTTTTTCAGCAACAGAGTCAAAGATGTACAGGTTTGTTCTTGTAAACTAAATAACTTCCTATGTCCTATTTTATATGAATTCCTCCCTAAGGTTGATGGAAAAAAAAAATAGGAGAGGAAGGCTAATAAGCAAAAACGATCACTGCTTGCATAAAAGTAAGACATATATGCTCCTGTGAGTGAGATTTAGGCTATTTATATGTGAAAGGCAACATGTTATTACAAGTCACAATACCTTTGTATGTATTGTTATTAATAATATATTTGTGTTAAGGGAGAGTAGGAAAAATTCAGTTTTGAACATTTTATTGCTGCTTTTCAAAATGTAAAGGCATAGAATTTTAAAATTGGAAAAGTAATACCTGAAGTGACTTATCCAAGATCACACAATGGTTCAGTGGGAGAGTTGGGACCAGAGTCCAAATATCTTTCATTTATTTTTGTCTTCATTTTACTATTTTCATATAGATCATTCATATAGATCATTCAAATGAGCAGTTCCAATACAAATTGTGGTCTTTTTAAACAAATATTTATCATGGTACTGTTCATGCTTTCTCTTTCTTTCTCTCTCTCTCTTTTTTTTTTTTGTGATGCATTTTGTTTAATTTTTATTGGAGTATAGTTGATTTACAGTGTTGTCTCAGTTTCTAGTATACCACAAAGTGAACTGGCTGTACAGATACACATATCACCTCTTTTTAAGATTTTTTTCCCCAAAATAGGCTACTATAGAGTATTGAGTAGAATTCTCTGTGCTATAGTGTATCCTTGTTAGTTATCTCTTTTCTGTATAGTAGACTGCATATGTCAATCCCAATCTCCCAGTTTATCTCTCCCCTCTCTTCCCCTGGTTAAGAATAAGTTTATTTTCTATATTTGTGACTCTATTTCTGTTTTGTAATTAAGTTCATTTGTGCCAATATTTTTAGATTCCACATATAAGCGATATCATATATTTGTCTTTCTCTGACTTACTAGCACAATCTCTAGATCCATCCATGTTGCTGCAAATGGCATTATTGTGTTCTTTTTTATGGCTGAGTAATATGTAGTTGATTCTGTATAATACATCTTCTTTATCCATTACTCTGTCAGTGGACATTCGAGTTACTTCCATGTGATGGCTGTTGTACATAGTGCTGCAATGAACGTGGGAGTGCATGTATCTTTTTGAATGACAATTTTCTGCATACAAGCCCAGGAGTGGGATTGGTGGATCACATGGTGGCTCGTTTTTTAAGGAGCCTCCGTACTGTTCTCCATAGAGGCTATACCAATTTACATTCCCACCAACAGTGTAGGAGGGTTCCCTTCTCTCCACACCCTCTCCAGCATTTCTTGTTTATAGCTTTTTTGATGGCCATTTTGACCACTCTGAGATGGTACCTCATTGTAGTTTTTCATTTGCATTTTTCTAATAATTAGTGATGTTGAACATCTTTTCATGTGCCTCTTCATTATCTGTATGTCTTCTTTGGAGAAATGTATGTTTAGATCTTCTGCCCATTTGTTTATTAGGTTATTTATTTATTTATTTATTTAGATATTGAGATGCATGAGCTGTTTATATATTTTAAAGATTAATTCCTTGTTGGTCCCTTCATTTGCAAAAGTTTTCTCCTCTTTAGTGGGTTGTCTTTTTCTTTTGTTTATGGTTTCCATTCCTGTGCAAAAGCTTTTAAGTTTCATTAGGTCCTACTTATTTATTTTTGTTTTTATTTTCATTACTCTAGGAGGTGTTCATGAGTTTGAGTAAACTCTGGGAGTTGGTGATGGACAAGGAGGCCTGGTGTGCTGCAATTCATGGGGTCGCAAAGAGTTAGACACTACTGAGTGAATGAACTGAACTGAACTGAACTGAGGAGATGTTCATGCTTTCTTTAGTTGAACACCCTTAGGAACCCTTCTCAGAATAAAGAGAAAGGCAATATTTTGGTTTGTTATTGTGGTTTGAATTTCTATCTTTTATAATAGCTATTTATGATATCTAATGAAAATTGGTCTTGTTGCATATGAAAATGTCCATCTTTCAGATATTGAGATTGTCCCATTTGAAAATGTCTAAGAACACATGCAACTGTGCAGTAGTTTGAGCATTCTTTGGCATTGCCTTTCTTTGGGATTGGAATGAAACACCTTTTCTAGTCCTGCGGCCACTGCTGAGTTTTCCAAATTTGCTGGCATAATGAATGCAGCACTTTCACAGCATCATCTTTCAGGATTTGAAATAACTCAACTGGAATTCCATCACCTTCACTAGCTTTGTTCATAGTGATGCTTTCTAAAGCCCACTTGACTTCACTTTCCAGGATGTCTGGCTCTAGGTGGGTGATCACACCATTGTGTTTGTCTGGGTCATGTGCTCTTTTTTGTACAGTTCTCCTGTGTATCCTTGCCTCCTCTTTTTAATATCTTCTGCTTCTGTTAGGTCCATACCTGTCTGTGGAGGCATTACAAATAGCTGTGAAAAGAAGAGAAGCGAAAAGCAAGGGAGAAAAGAAAAGATATAAACATCTGAGCGCAGGGTTCCAAAGAATAGCAAGGAGAGATAAGAAAGCCTTCCTCAGTGATCAATGCAAAGAAATAGAGGAAAACAACAGAATAGGAAAGACTAGAGATTTCTTCAAGAAAATTAGAGGTACCAAGGGAACATTTCATGCAAAATGGGCTTGATAAAGGACAGGAATGACATTGACCTAACAAAAGCAGAAGATATTAAGAAGAGGTGGCAAGAATACACAAAACTGTGAAAAAAAAAAAAAAAAGAGCATCATGATCCACATAATCACGATAGTGTGATCACTCACCTAGAGCCAGACATCCTAGAATGTGAAGTCAAGTGGGCCTTAGAAAGCATCACTATGAACAAAGCCAGTGGAGGTTGAGCTATTTCAAATCCTGAAAGATGATGCTGGGAAAGTGTTGCACTCAATATGCCAGCAAATTTGGAAAACTCAGCAGTGGCCACAGGACTGGAAAAAGGTCAGTTTTCATTCTAATCCCAAAGAAACTGAAACTGAAACTGAAGCCACTCAGTTGTGTCCAACTCTTTGTGATCCCATGGACTGTAGCCCACCAGGCTCCTCAGTCCATGGAATTTTCCAGGCAAGAGTACTGGAGTGGGTTACCATTTCCATCTCCAGGGGATCTTCCCAACCCAGGGATCGAACCTGGGTCTCCTGCACTGTAGGCAGACACTTTACTATCTGAGCCACCAGGTAAGACCTTAATCAAAGAAAGGAAATGCCAAAGAATGCTCAAACTACCTCACAGTTGCATTCATCTCACACCCTAGTAAAGTAATGCTCAAAATTCTCCAAGCCAGGCTTCAGCAATACATGAACCATGAACTTCCTAATGTTCAAGCTGGTTTTAGAAAAGGCAGAGGAACCAGAGATCAAATTGCCAACATCCGCTGGATCATGGAAGAAGGAAAAGAGTTCCAGAAAAACATCTATTTCTGCTTTATTGATTCTGCCAAAGCCTTTGACTGTGTGAATCACAATAAACTGTGGAAAATTCTGAAATAGATGGGAATACCAGACCACCTGACCTGCCTCTTGAAAAACCTATATGCAGGTCAGGAAGCAACAGTTAGAACTAGACATGGAACAACAGACTTGTTCCAATTAGGGAAAGAAGTACGTCAAGGCTATATATTGTCACCCTGCTTATTTAACTTGTACGCAGAGTACATCATTAGAAACGCTGGGCTGGAAGAAGCACAAGCTGGAATCAAGATTGCTGGGAGAAATATCAATAACCTCAGATATGCAGATGACACCACCCTATGGCAGAAAGTGAAGAGGAACTAAGAAGCCTCTTGATGAAAGTGAAAGAGGAGATTGAAAAAATTGGCTTAAGCTCAACATTCAGAAAATAAAGATCATGGCATCTGGTCCCAACACTTCATGGGAAATAGACAGGGAAACAGAGGAAACAGTGTTAGACTTTATTTTTCTGGACTCCAAATCACTGCAGATGGTGACTGCAGCCATGAAATTAAAAGATGCTTACTCCTTGGAAGAAAAGTTATGACCAACCTAGATAGCATGTTCAAAAGCAGAGACATTACTTTGCCAACAAGGTCCATCTAGTCAAGGCTATGTTCTTTCCAGTGGTCATGTATGGATGTGAGAGTTGGACTGTGAAGAAAGCTGAGCTCTGAAGAATTGATACTTTTGAACTGTGGTGTTGGAGAAGACTCCAACCAGTTCATCCTAAAGGAGATTTGTCATGTGTGTTCATTGGGAGGACTGATGCTAAAGCTGAAACTCCAGTACTTTGGCCACTTCATGCAAAGAGTTGACACATTGGAAAAGACCCTGTTTCTGGGACGGATTGGAGGCAGGAGAAGAAGGAGATGACAGAGGATGAGATGGCTGGATGGCATCACCAACTCGATGGACGTGAGTTTGAGTAAACTCTGGGAGTTGGTGATGGACAGGGAGGCCTGGTGTGCTGCGATTCATGGGGTCGCAAAGAGTCGGACACGACTGAGCGACTGAACTGAACTGAAGACAACTATCATGTGATTAAATAAAGCCATATTTTATATACTAGCAAAACTTTTGCATTTTAAAGCTTACTTTATAAATAGGCAACAAAAATTCATTTAAAGATCTCTAATACAATAACCTTTTTTTTTCCAGTTCTAAAATCTATATATAGCTCAAAATGCTTTATTCTTCTCTCTTTCTAAGTAAACATCTGAAGAAAGGATAGTAGCTTTAACATTGAATTCCTTGATCCTTGTCAGGTTGTCACAGTATTAATGTTATTTAAATGTAATGTTTTTTCCTATGAGTGTGAATTAAACATGGATTCTGTTTATTACCAGCACATGCCTAGTGGCCGTTTCTAAATTATATTTCTGCAGAGTTGAATTATTGTAAATAAGACTGTGCCAAATGTTAATTGATTTTTCTAGGGTAATGAGTATTTTTAAAAAGGGGAATTTTCAGTTGTCTAGTAGCAGATGATATTTATTCCATGGTTGTGGTACTAGATGATTTTTAAGAAAACATTTTAATATGAAAATCTACTATCTTTTAGATTAATACAAGAGTGTGGATTGAATAAAAGTTATTTTCTTCTTATTTGCAAAAGCCATTAGGCTGGTTATCTAAAATTATATGTAATCAGGGATGGTATAAATTGTTTTCCTTGTGATGAAAGTCTGATCCATCACTGGCTGTGTCACCTGTCAAAAACAAATGAATCAAGCCAACCACTGATCATTATACTTAATCATGTTTTTGTTATTTCAGTGAATAACTTTTTGTGAGTGAGAAGAAGTCCAGACTGTTAAAAAATTAAAAAGTAACTGCGATTCTTTTAGAGTCTGAGGAAGGGTTGAAAAGTGCTATGAATTATAGTTTTAAAAACTTCTAACACTCTGAATATCTCTGCCCTGACAATTATTATTTAAATTTCCAATTCTTATGCAAAGAATATGATAAATAAATATGTCATATGTCACAGAGATTTCACACAAAGATCTCTCACATATTATGTTTATTGTCTAACCATCATTTTTCTATCTATGTTTCCATCCCTTTATATGTCTTTCTTGCTGTATATTGAGGATGGCAGAAATTCTTTTCTGCTTGACCACATTTTCTTTCAGAGGGACCTGAAAGGATTCAAACCCAGCTGTAGAGTCTTCCTTAAAGATGTTACTTTAAGATGTTACTAGCCTGATATAATAGCTTTCTTAGAATCTGAAAACAAAAATTTGTAAGGTACCATTTGCTTCTCAGTGCCAAGCTAATAGGAAACCAAGACATCATTTAGTTTTTATAAGCAGCATATAAAAATATCTAAAGTTGGCTAAGAAGAACAAGCATATACATAGGAAAATGCCACAGATACACTTACTTTACCCAGTGGTTCATATTCTTTGAGGCTCTTTACGTAATTTTCAATGCCTTATTACCAGAACTTGAATCCAGATGGGGAAATTTATGAGTTCTGAAAAGTACAGCATGGTTTATAGTAAGCATATATTTAACTGCAATTGTTACGCTACTTTTTCAAAGCTTGCAAAATGCTGTATTTTGTGTACTCTCTTTATTTGCTGCTCTTTTGACACTAAGTACTTAAAATTTTTAACTCAAAGATAGAACAAAAATAGAAAGGAAACTTGAGTTAAGATTATAATAGGGAAAGGCTCCTTTTTATAAGTGAACAAATATGCTCAAATTCAAATACAATACATAGTCATGGCCCTTCTTATTCTTCCTCCTGCCAGCTACCAACTATAAACTAAACTGAAAAGTGATATCAGAAGATGTGTAAATATAAGATAAAAAGTATTTACAAACATATAACTACAGTTTTCTGTCTTTCTACAGTTTTCTGTCTTTCTACAGTTTTCTCTCTTTCCACAGTTTTTTTATGCCCTTTTTTTGTTAAAATGTAGAAAAGCTCCTATAAATTATATTTTAGCTCCTATAAATTATATTTTTCTTTACTTCAAAGTAAATTACTGTACTAAGGATTAACATGTGCAAAGTGCAAAGTGTTAAGGAAGCAAAGAATTAAAAAAAATTTTTAAATATAAATTTCTTTATTTTAATTGGAAGTTAATTACTTTACAATATTGTATTGGTTTTGCCATACATCAACATGAATCTGCCACAGGTGTACACATGTTCCCCATCCTGAACCCCCCTACCACCTCCCTCCCCATATCATCCCTCTGAGTCATCACAGTGCACCAGCCCTGAGCATCCAGTATCATGCATCAAACCTGGACTGGTGATTCATTTCACATATGATATTATACATGTTTCAATGTCATTCCCCCAAGTCATCCCTTCCTTGCCCTCTCCCACAGAGTCCAAAAGACTGTTCTATACATCTGTATCTCTTTTGCTATCTCACATACAGGGTTATCATTACCATCTTTCTAAATTCTATATATATGTGTTACTATACTGTATTGGTGTTTTGCTTTCTGGCTTACTTCACTCTGTATAATCGGCTCCAGTTTCATCTGATTAGAACGGATTCATTAGAACGGATTCAAAAGTATTCTTTTTAATGGCTGAGTAATACTCCATAGTGTATATGTACCACAGCTTTCTTATCCATTCATCTCCTGATGGACATCTAGGTTGCTTCCATGCCCTGGCCATTATAAACAGTGCTGTGATGAACATTGGGGTACACGTGTCTCTTTCAATTCTGGTTTCCTCGGTGTGTATGCCCAGCAGTGGGATTGCTGGGTCATAAGGCAGTTCTATTTCCAGTTTTTTAAGGAATCTCCACACTGTTCTCCATAGTGGCTGTACTAGTTTGCATTCCCACCAACAGTGTAAGAGGGTTCCCTTTTCTCCACACCCTCTCCAGCATTTATTTTTGTAAACTTTTGGATCACAGCCATTCTGACTGGCGTGAAATGGTACCTCATTGTGGTTTTGATTTGCATTTATCTGATAATGAGTGATGTTGAGCATCTTTTCATGTGTTTGTTAGCCATCAGTATGTCTTCTTTGGAAGCAAATAATTTGCAGTTGCATATATGGAACATTTCTCTTGTCCATGTAAAAATTAGCTCACCCACGTAACTAAGAAAAAGCCATTCCAATGTTGGGCCCAGGTAAAATGCCATTGGGGCCTTTTATATCCACTGTATATAGTGCAAAATATATTGTTCATAATTATATTGTATATCAGTAAAGTGTAGTATATGCTCAGTTTCTGCTTGAATCTTATAAAGTAAGTCTCAAAGATTTTAATCGTTCACTGGTTTTAAAGTTGAATTTCAATGACTATTTTTAAATTTATTAATATTTGATTATCTCTTCTTACTGGTAAAACAACACTCATGAGTATAGATCACGGGGGAAAAAATGAAATTTCATAAATAAATTAAAATTAATCCTCATTCTACCACTTAGTGATTACTATTAAGATTTTAATGTGTTTTCTTTCTACTTTTATTTCCTTTTTAGTATATGCACATGAGTGCTTTAAATAGTTATATATTTAAATTTATTCTTGCATTTTATAAAGATTTCCTTGTGACATTAAGTAATTTTGGATTGTTTTGAATAGATTTTTACATCTTGCATGCTTTCTATCGTCAATATACTTTAGTGTAACTAAGTAGGTTTATTGTTATAAATTTAAGTTGCTTCTAATTTTTACCATCTTTGAGAACATATTTGAATGAATCATTTATTATTTTGTAAAGACTGGAGTAGGAAATGGCAGCCACTCCGGTATTCTTGCCTGGAGATTTCTATGGGCATAGGAGCCTGGCAGGCTATAGTCCATGGGATCACAAAGATTTGGATACAACTGAGCAAATAACACTTTCACTTTCACAATTCCAAAACTATGTTTCATGGAACTCTATAAACAAAAGGGTTCTGTCATCTAAAAAATTTGGAAAGTACTAAATATTAGGTGGGCTCCCCTTGTGGCTCAGCTGGTAAAGAATCTGCCTGCAATGGGTTCAAACCTGGGTTTGATCTCTGGGTTGGGAAGATCCTCTGAAGAACGGAATGGCTACCCACATCAGTATTCTGGCCTGGAGAATTCCATGGACTATATAGCGCTCCTATATTAGGTTCTCCTTTTAGGTATTTAAAATGTGTATTAACATAATAAAGACTAAGATAACCTACAGTAGTGAGTACTTTGGAACCAAATTAAACTCAGACTCACTAGAACACAGAATCCTATCTCTATGTAACATATCACAATTCAAATGTTGAAATATGAAATCCTTACCTTGTCTATTTTATAAATAAACATATATTATTGCTGAGGACTTTTGAACTGTTTATTAGCTTCCTTTGATAAGGAATCAGTTCTAATGAGATGGGTGAAACTGGAGCCGATTATACAGAGTGAAGTAAGCCAGAAAGAAAAACACCAATACAGTATAGTAACACATAATATAGAATTTAGAAAGATGGTAACGATAAACCTGTATGCGAGACAGCAAAATAGACGCAGATGTACAGAACAGACTTTTTGACTCTGTGGGAGACGGAGAGAGCGGGATGATTTGGGAGAATGGCACTGAAACATGTATAATATCATATAAGAAATGAATCGCCAGTTTAGGTTCGACGCAGGATACAGGATGCTTGGGGCTGGTGCACTGGGATAACCCAGAGGGATCGTATGGGGAGGGAGGTGGGAAGGGGGTTCAGGAGTGGGAACTTATGTACACTTGTGGCGGATTCATATTGATGTATGGCAAAAGCAATACAGTATTGTAAAGGAAAAAAAATTGATTTAATTTAATTTAAAAAAAGAGAAGAATAAAAAAAAATGGTCCACCTTAAGTAATAAGAACCTAAAATGACAACTTGGCTTCTTGGCTATTGCATGCTTAGCTATTAAATTATATTTGACCATATATATATTGAGATAATTGTTTTTATTAATTCAAAGAAACTATGTAGTGGCATTTCTTCTTCTCAGTCAGTTCAGTCGCTCAGTTGTGTCTGACTCTTTGTGACCCCATGGACTGTAGTATGCCAGGCCTCCCTGTCCATCACCAATTCCCAGAGCTTACTCAAACTCATGTCCATTGAGATGGTGATGCCATCCAACCATCTTATCCTCTGATATCCCCTTCTGCTTTCGCCTTCAATTTTTCCAGCATCAGAGTTTTTTCTACTGAGTCAGTTTTTTGCATCAGGTGACCAAAGTATTGGAGTTCAGCTTCAGCTATAGTCCTTCCAATGAATGTTCAAGACTGATTTCCTTTAGGGTGCTGCTAAGTCACTTCAGTCGTGTCCGACTCTGTGTGACCCCATAGACGGCAGCCCACCAGGCTCCCCTGTCCCTGGGATTCTCCAGGCAAGAACTCTGGAGTGGGTTGCCATTTCCTTCTCCAATGCAGGAAAGTGAAAAGTGAAAGTGAAGTCACTCAGTCGTGTCCGACCCTCAGCAACTCTATGGACTGCAGCCTTCCAGGCTCCTCCGTCCATGGGATTTTCCTGGCAAGAGTACTGGAGTGGGGTGCCATTGCCTTCTCCGTCCTTTAGGGTGAATTGGATGTATCTCCTTGCAGTCCAAGGGACTCTCAAGAGTTTTCTCAAATACCTCAGTTCAAAAACACCAATTCTTTGGTGCTCAGCTTTCTTTATAGTCCAACTCTCACATCCATACATGGCTACCGGAAAAACCATAGCCTTAACTAGACGGACCTCTGTTGGAAAAGTAATGTCTCTGCTTTTTAATAAGCAGGTTGGTCAAAACTTTTGGTCTAGGTTGGTCAAAACTTTTCTTCCAAGGAGTAAGCATCTTTTAATTTCATGGCTGCAATCACCATCTGCAGTGATTTTGGAGCCTCCAAAAATAAAGTCTCTCACTGTTTCCATCATTTCCACATCTATTTGCCATGAAGTGATGAGATCTGATGCCATGATCTTAGTTTCTGAATGTTGACTTTAAGCCAAATTTTTCACTCTCCTTTTTCACTTTCATCAAGAGGCTCTTTAGTTCTTCTTTGGTTTCTGCAATAATGGTGGTATCATTTGCATATCTGAAGTTATTGTTATTTCTTCCTGCAGTCTTTATTCCAGCTTGTGCTTCATCCAGTCTAGCATTTCACATGACGTACTCTGCATACAAGTTAAATAAGCAGGGTGACAATACTCAGCTTTGGTGTACTCTTTTTCCTATTTGGAACCAGGCTGTTGTTCCATGTCTAGTTCTAACTGTTGCTTCCTGACCTGCATACAGATTTCTCAAGAGGCAGGTCAGGTGGTCTGGTAGTCCCATCTCTTTCAGAATTTTCCAGTTTGTGGTGATGCACACTGTTAAAGGCTTTGGCAGAATCAATAAAGCAGAAATAGATGTTTTTCTGGAACTCTTGCTTTTTCAATGATCCAGTGAAAGTTGGCAATTTGATCTCTGGTTTTTCTGCCTTTTCTGAAACCAGCTTGAACATCTGGAAGTTCATGGTTCACATATTGCTGAAACCTGTCTTGGAGAATTTTGAGCATTACTTTGGTAGTGTGTGAGATGAGTGCAATTGTGAGTTAGTTTGAGCGTTCTTTGGCATTGCCTTTCTTTGGGATGGGAATGAAAACTGACCTTTTCCAGTCCTGTGGCCACTGCTGAGTTTTCCAAATTTGCGGGCACTTTCACAGCATCATCCTGTAGGATTTGAAATAGCTCATCTGGAGTTCTATCACCTCCACTAGCTTTGTTCATAGTGATGCTTCCTAAGGCCCTCTTCACATTCCAGGATGTCTGGCTCTAGGTGAGTGATCATACCATTGTGATTATTAGGGTCGTGACACTGGACTGGAAGAAACACAAGCTGGAATCAAGATTGCCAGGAGAAATATCAATAACCTCAGATATGCAGATGACACTACCCTTATGGCAGAAAGTGAAGAAGAACTAAAAAGCCTCTTGATGAAAGTGAAAGTGGAGAGTGAAAAAGTTCGCTTAAAGCTCAGTATTCAGAAAATGAAGATCATGGCATCCGGTCCCATCACTTCATGGTAAATAGATGGGGAAATAGTGGAAACAGTGTCAGGCTTTATTTTTGGGGGCTCCAAAATCACTGCAGATGGTGATTGCAGCCATGAAATTAAAAGATGCTTACTCCTTGGAAGAAAAGTTATGACCAGCCTAGATTGCGTATTGAAAAGCAGAGACATTACTTTGCCGACTAAGGTCCGTCTAGTCAAGGCTATGGTTTTTCCTGTGGTCATATATGGATGTGAGAGTTGGACTTGAAGAAGGTTGAGCACCGAAGAATTGATGCTTTTGAACTGTAGTGTTGGAGAAGACTCTTGAGAGTCCCTTGGACTGCAAGGAGATCCAACCAATCCATTCTGAAGATCAGCCCTGGGATTTCTTCAGAAGGAATGATGCTAAAGCTGAAACTCCAGTACTTTGGCCACCTCATGTGAAGAGTTGACTCATTGGAAAAGGCTCTGATGCTGGGAGGGATTGGGGGCAGGAGAGGAAGGGGACGGCAGAGGATGAGACAGCTGGATGGCATCACTGACTCGATCACTGATGGATGGAGTGAACTCCTGGAGTTGGTGTTGGACAGGGAGGCCTGGCGTGCTGCGATTCATGGGGTCACAAAGAGTCGGACACGACTGAGCGACTGAACTGAACTGAACTGAAGATCTTTTTTGTGCAGTTCTTCTGTGTATTCTTGCCACCTCTTTTTCATATCTTCTGCTTCTGTTAGGTCCATACCATTTCTGTCTTTTGTTGAGCCCATCTTTGCATGAAATATTACCTTGGTATTTCTAATTTTCTTGAAGAGATCTCTAGTCTTTCCTATTCTGTTTTTTTCCTTTTTTTCTTTACACTGATCACTGAAGATGGCTTTCTTATCTCTCCTTGCTATTCCTTGGAACTCTACTTTCAAACGGGTATATATTTCCTTTTCTCCTTTGCTTTTTGCTTCTCTTCTTTTCACAGGTATTTGTAAGGCCTCCTCAGACAGCCATTTTTCTTTTTTGTTTTTCTTTTTATTGGGGATCATCTTGATCCCCATCTCCTGTACAATGTCACAAACCTCCATCCATAGTTCTTCAGGTCCTCTGTTTATCAAATCTAACCCCTTAGATCTATTTCTGACTTCCACTGTATAATCATGAAGGATTTGATTTAGGTCATACCTGAATGGTCTAGTGGTTTCCCTACTTTCTTCAATTTAGTCTGAAATTGTCAATAAAGAGTTCATCATCTGAGTCATGTCCTGGTCTTGTTTTTGCTGAGTGTATAGAGTTTCTCCATCTTTGGATGCAAAGAATATAATCCATCTGATTTCAGGATTGACCATCTGGTGATGTCCATGTACTGAGTCTTCTCTTGTGTTGTTGGAACACACAATTCTTCTCAGTTAGCTATTTTTGCTTTTTTAGAGAGAAAAGTCCAATTCTTTAGTTTTTAATCCTTCAAAACTAGTTCAATAGCTTTTAAGACATATTTTATTTGAAATATTAGTAGCATATCAAATGGTGGAGAGAATGTCAGCAGCTGGAAATTTTAGACACTAATGTTAAGTATGTATATGTATATAGTCATGGTGGGAAACATTATGACATTTTCAGAAAAAGGTGAAAATATGTGCAGTGCTCAGCTAACAACTCTACTCCTTGCAATATACTCTGTGAAAGTCCTTGTTTATATACACACCTTTGAGATATCATCACACACACATACCAGGAAACTTACACATATTAAAGTATTTCTAACAGAAATGTTTATATGTATATAAAAACAAGAAAATGCCATGAACAGAAGACAGGACATACAAAATGGGTTATGTTCATGTCCAATGGAATACCACAGAGCAGCAAAGATAGTGATCATAGTGAATCTAGCAGCAAGGTAAGGGAAATCGTAAAAAAGTTTCTGAAGAACATATATTTGACAATTATATAATGGTTAAAAGCAGGCAAACCAAGCAGTCTTTCCGTGAAAATTACAAATACTTGTGTTAAAACTATGAAAAGAATAGCGAGTCTGGATCGGAAGTCCTCTGGGACACAGAAGTGAAACAGAATGAAATTTGGGAAGGGTATATATGGAACTTTGAATGTTTTTCCAATAATCTACTTAAAAAAATTATAGTTGGTGTACAATGTAATATTAATTTCAGGTGTACAGAATAGTGATTCAGGTATATTTTGAGATATACATATGTATATACACACATATATGTTTGTATATGTACATATTTATATATATTCTTTTTCAGATTCTTTTTTCTTGTAAGTTAGTATGAAATACTGAGTATAGTCCTCTGTGCTATAAACTAGGTCCTTGTTGCTTATCTATTTTATGTAGAGTAGTATGTATATGTTAATCCCAACCTCCAAAATTTTCCTTCCTCCTTCCCTTTCTCCTTTTGTAACCAAAAGTTTGGTTTCTATGTCTGTGGATCCATTTCTGTTCTGTAATAAATTATATAGAGATCAGTTATTTCTAATATAAAATATATTATGTATATTATCTTGCCTTCATTGTTTGGGGGCAATTAAAATGTCTACCTTTTTTTTTTTTTTTCTAATTGAGCAACAATTTATGGGCATCCATTATCTGCCAGATACTATCAAAGTGCAAGAAATACAAGATAAACAAACCAGCCTGAGCTTCTTTTTTGAGCACACTAAGCTTGTGAATTTGAAATCTTTTAACATGATAAATTCATTTACATGTAACATACAGAGGGAGACAGAAGTGAAGAATTGTGAAAGTTGTTTCTGCTAGAGTTATTGTGCCATATTACTTCATGAAGTGTTTTATGGATCATCGTATTTCAATATTTGCTGCGGGAAATCTATGGAAAAGCAGGTCTTGTCAATTGCTGGTATTTATGATAAGCTTTAAGAAAGGAAAATAAGAGTGATCATGCCAGTTTAAAGAAGAGCACTACGTTTCTGAGCCTGTGCAGCAGTAATGATTTACACCAGTTATTATCTAAAGTCAAATGGCTACTAGAATCTTATACTGACTGACTGTCACCACTGAAGACAACATAGAAACAAATGCCCAGATCAAATCATTAAGTGCTGTCAGAGACATCGAAGGTCTTTGACAGATCATGGTATATGACCTAAACGCACATATATTTAACTCCATTTAAGGTTTCATGGTGCCCATCAACAGATCATTTTGAAATATGAAATATTTAGCAAAGATATGAGATTTAAAAATGTTTTATACATTTGAAAAATCTTTTTGAAATGACTGAAAATTTCTTATGCAGTCCATAGAATAAATAAATAAATTAGAATTGGTTGGCTTGAAATGCACAGGAATAATTCAGGAAAATTGAGGCTTTTAGAACTGACATAAATCAATGAGCATACTTACTCAGGATTATCTATGGGCAGGAAACAATCAATGAGTTTGGTGAAATGCTTTCTGAAAGCACAGCACCTTTCTTAGTTTACAGCCTAATATTAGTTTCTTTGAAAAAGGAGATTTTTTAGACAAAGCATTTTTTGCCTCATTCTTTTAGTCTAGCTGAGAGGAGAGAAAATAGCTTTTCCCAGGATGACTAGCAAATGCTTATTACATTCCTAGGCCCAAAATGTGTGAAGTGCAGAGAGGTTTCAATAAAATCCTTGTCAAGTCTTTCTCTCCTTTCCTTTAAGTCTTTCCTTGTTGGTTGATTTTTAACTGAGAATTGATTTTAACTGACCTAGCTGTGGGGTAGGGCACTGAAGGTGGGTCACTGGGGCTAAAGGATTCCCACAGAGGTAAGCAGGGTTTCTAAAATGACCCTTTGAGATAAAGCTCTGTAAATATCAGAATGAGTCCTATTTGACAGATCAGTGCTGACTACTAGGATTTTCCTCTCTTCATATTTCATTTTCACCTGCTATTTTTGTTCATGTTTTTATTTTGCTTAATGTGTATGTGAATGATGTAACTTTATTGGAATAATCTGATTTAACATCTCATTAATCATTATATTATTTACATAAGACTCAATGTTTACAAACATCAACAACATTTGATACAAAATAGCCAATAGCATTGTTACTTTTGCTCTCTCTGGCTCTTCCAATTTTTTACTACTGTTCAACAACTTACCCCAAAACTTAGCACCTCAATATAGCCATTTTATTTTGACTATAATTTGAGGGGTCAGGAAATGGAGAAGATTTAAGATGATCTGGGCCTGATCTTCATGGCATCAGCTGGGTGGCTTGGGCTCAAAGATTCACTTGCAGGGATGTTTCTTCACTCTCAAGTCTGGAGCCATGCTACTTTGTGGCCTTGCTGTTTTGTCACATTACATCTCGTTCTGCAGGGTCTCTCCAGGTGATTTGGGGTTCTTGAAGCATGGTACTCTCAGGAGAGTCAAACTTTTTACATGATGGCTGGCTTCCCCCAGAGTGAGCTTTCCGAGAGACTTGGCAGAAGTTCCAAGACTTATAACCTAGCCTTGAAGGATATGCAGTATGAATTCTGTCACATCCCATTGGTTGAAAGGAGTCACAGCACAGATTCCATGAGAAGGGAAAAAGTTGACTCCACATCTCTATGGGAAATGTAGCCAAGAATTCATGACATTCTTAATCTCCAGCACTGATGTTCAAATTCTTGATCTTCCATACAATCTTTTAACCAACTTTGAAGTAGGTTCTTCCCAGAAGTAACTTTTATTATAGTAGAAATAGTATATGCTTTAAAATTAAGGTTAAATCCTAGCTTCATTTTGTGTAATTTTCATTATTTAAAATATCTGAGCCTCACATTTCTGGACTGTATGGAATTTTCCAGGCAACAATACTGGAGTGAGTTGCCATTTCCTATTCCATTCTCATATGAAAATGTGCATGAAAACATTTTAGGAAAAGAAAGGAAATCACAGAATGTACCCAATATATGTAATGTAGTGCCTGGCATTAGAAAAAAAACCAATAAATTTCATTTCTCTAGTTCCTTCATTGTATGTTTTCTCCAGATGTGTGGTTTTCCTTCATAAAGATGACATCTATAGCTTGAAATCTCATTCTCTGATGTGTCCTAAATGTAACTTGTTATTGAAAAAAATCTTCCTAAACTATTTCTTTAAATAGTTAGCTTTATTATGACAATGTATTGAAATCTAATAGAATGTAATCTATCTGGACACACAAGACTCCCATAGTCTACCTCCAATTGTCTTTCATATAGGCTTAGATCCACATTTACCTGGTTTGAGCCAATTAATCCATACTGTACACTGAGTCCTCAATCGAAAACCATTTCTCAAGCACTTGCTAAGTTCCTGGAACTATTAATATACATTCAGGAGATAAAATCATGAATAAGACATATCTTTCCTTCTACTACATTTTTACATCTTAAATTCTAAGATGAAATTCTGGCTACCTACTTAATCAAATGTGGCTACCATGCATATATCATGTTCACAAGTGGGTCTGGGAGCAGAACATCTTCCTTGCTCCTCCTGCCTCTCAATTATCTTGACAGTCAACATCTGTGTGAATCCTTTTCTTATATCTTCACCTTCCATTTTGCCAACTTTCCTTGTAATTATTTTTTTACTACTATCAGTCATTTTTCCACCTCTATTTCCTAACAATACAACTGAAAACTAACTGTGATTCTCAATTCTCCCAGAGGAAACTAGCCTTCCACTCACTTTGTCTTCTTGGACCATTCTGAGGATAATTCTTTAACCTTGTTCATTTCATTTTCAAGAGAAGAATTTATCTGATATGTACCCAACAAATGCTTAAATCTATTTCTTTTTCCCTAAATAACCAAAACTCAAAGTAATGCCCACTTTCTCTGGAAACCACTAAAATTTTGTATCAGTCCCTTATATTTTAGTTATTTGTACATATATGTTATTTAATTTATATTCAAATCTAGCTTTTTGTGTATTTGAGTCCTTGTAGAAAAAGGAATATTAGTATGCCTAATTAGAAAGATTTTTCATGCAAAGATGGGCTCAATAAAGGAAAGAAATGGTAAGGACCTAACAGAAGTAGAAGATATTAAGAAGAGGTGGCAAGAATATACAGAAGAACTGTACAAAAAAGATCTACACGGCCCAGATAATCATGATGGTGAGATCACTCACCTGGAGCCAGACATCCTGGAATGTGAAGTCAAGTGGCCTTAGGAAGCATTGGTAGGAACAAAGCTAGTGGAAGTGATGGACTTCCAGTTGAGCTCTTTCAAATCCTGAAAGATGATGCTGTGAAAGTGCTGCACTCAATATGCCAGCAAATTTGGAAAACTCAGCAGTGGCTACAGGACTAGAAAATATCAGTTTTCATTCCAATCTCGAAGAAAGGCAATGCCAAAGAATGCTCTAACTACCACACAGTTGTACTCATCTCACATGCTAGTAAAGTAATGCTCAAAATTATTGAAGTCTGCCTTCAGCAATACATGAACCATGAACTTCCAGGTGTTCAATCTGGTTTTAGAAAAAGCAGAGGAACCAGAGATCAAATTGCCAACATCTGCTGGATCATCAAGAAAGCAAGAAGTTCCAGAAAAACATCTATTTCTGCTTTATTGACTATGCCAAAGCCTTTGACTGTGTGGATTACAATAAACTGTGGAAAATTCTTCAAGAGATGGGAATACCAGACCACCTGCTCTGCCTCTTGAGAAACCTGTATGAAGGTCAGGAAGCAACAGTTAGAACTGGACATGGAACGACAGACTGGTTCCAAATAGGAAAAGGAGAACATCAAGGCTGTATATTGTCACCCTGCTTATCTAACTTATATGCAGAGTACATTATGAGAAAAGCTGGGCTGGAGGAAGCAGTATCTGGAATCAAGATTGCCAGGAGAAATATCAATAACCTCAGATATTCAGATGACACCACCCTTATGGCAGAAAGTGAAGAACTAAAGAGCCTCTTGATGAAAGCAAAAGAGGAGAGTGAAAAGTTGGCTTAAAGCTCAACATTCAGAAAACTATGATCATGGCATCTGATCCCATCACTTCATGGCAAATAGATGGGGAAACAATAGAAACAATGGCTGGCTTTATTTTTCTGAGCTCCAAAGTCACTGCAGATGGTGACTGCAGCCATGAAATTCAAAGATGCTTACTCCTCAGAAGGGAAGTTATGACCAACCTAGACAGCATATTAACAAGCAGAGACATTACTTTGTCAACAAAGGACTGTCTAGTCAAGGGTATGGTTTTTCCAGTGGTAATGTATGGATGTGAGAGTTGAATTGTGAAGAAAGCTGAGTGCCGAGAAATTGATGCTTTTGAACTGTGGTGTTGCAGAAGACTCTTGAGAGTCCCTTGGACTGCAAGGAGATCCAACCAGTCCATTCTGGAGATCAGCCCTGGGATTTCTTTGGAAGGAATGATGCTAAAGCTGAAACTCCAGTACTTTGGCCACCTCATGTGAAGAGCTGACTCATTGGAAAAGACCCTGATGCTGGGAAAGATTGAGGCCAGGAGGAGAAGGGGACAACAGAGGATGAGATGGTTGGATGGCATCACTGACTCAATGGACATGGGTTTGGGTGGACTCTGGGAATTGGTGATGGACAGGGAGGTCTGGTGTGCCACAGTTCATGGAACTGCAAAGAGTCGGACATGTCTGAGTGACTGAACTGAACTGAATTAGAAAGAGAATTAATAGTCAGTTTTACCAGTATGAAATAAATAAGTAAATCACTTAACAAATTATACTTCTCTATATGATTTTCAGTTTTTAGTGTTTGTATATAGATATGACTTCTATAAAATTGAAAATGATTCTAATCATTTTATATGATAGAGCAATAGCCATGAATAGATTCAAAACAGTAATTAGAAGACATGTTTACCTTTTCTTTCCATTGACTTTCTCTGTAAAAGTACTGAAGAGCTATTTTTTAAAATGATATATGAAAATAGTTTATACTATTTAAAATATATCATTGATCTTAAATCTTAATCACTAAACTTTTTCTTAGTAAAATGGTTCTATGTATTTGATGAGTTGTGCATGCATGCTCAGTTGCTTCAGTCGTTTCTGACTCTTTGTGACCCTATGAACTATACAGCCCACCAGGCTCCTTTGTCCACAGGATTCTCCAGGCAAGAATATTGTAGTGAGTTCCAATCCAGGGGTCGAACTCACAGCTCCTGCACTGCAGGAGTATTCTTTATCTCTGAGCCACCAGGGAAGCCCATTTGGTGAGTTAGTTCTTATCAACTTATTAATCACTTGTCTCTGTGCTTAACATTTCTTATTATCCTAAATCTATATTGCACCCAAGAATGTTTTCATGTTTAAGGTTATCTCCGTGAAAGAAAATATCTAAGGCCATCTCAAACTCAGTTTTCTATCTTGAAATAGGATTAAGTATCCTTTTGTAACTGGTATGTGCTGTGTGTGTGTGTGTGTGTGTGTGTGTGTATGTGTGTGTTTGATTTCTAGGGAAATCTTAAGTACCCGAATATAACATTAGGGTTGAGTGGCTACATTACTCTTAAATGAGTGATGGAGTATTTCTCCCAAATATACTTACATTTAAAAATTGGCATAGAGAAAGATGAATGATAATTCTTAGCGACTGCGGTCAATATATTTCAAGTACAGGTAGAGTAGGGAATAATTTTTCAGGAGGAAGTGCTCTGTGGCTCTCCAATCAGACCATATAGAAGACTTTGTATTCTGCTTCATAGATTTTGCCTTCACAGGTTTGTAATAAATATCCTGCAAAGTTGTACCTTGGAGGAAGTAGGGAATAATGGTAGAATCACTGCAACAGTATTCAATCAGTCTCATTTGTACATTTCAAAAAAGAATGTAAGGCCTGGGAAACATGCAATCAGAGTTATCATTTAGTTCTTCCTTTACACAGTAACTGATTCACTTGTTCATTATGTATCCTTGGAAAACCTATTTTGTATGAAGTATTATGCTAATTCTTGTGAATACATAAAAGTATATCCAAATTTTAAAAAGTTTATAGCCTCATAGTAAAACTTTCCATCTTATATGGTCTATATTTGTTTTGAATTGCTCTTGGCTGAGTTCCTGGTGGCTCAGAGGGTAACGTGTCTGCCTGCAGTGTGGGAAACCAGGGTTCGATCCCTGGGTCGGGAAGATCCCCTGGCAAAGGAAATGGCAACCCATTCCGGTACTCTTGCCTGGAGAATTGCATGGACAGAGAAGTCTGGTAGGCTACAGTCCAAGGGGGTATCAAAGAGTCAGACATGACTGACTGACTACCTATCTTGAACAATACAGTTTTGAACTGCATGGATCCACTTATATACCTATTTTAAAAAATAAATATATAATTGGTCCTTCATATTGGTAGATTCTGGGTTCCACAATTGCAGTTTCAACCAACTGCTGGTTACAAACTTAAACTTGAGTCCTTAGACTTGGAACCTGTGGACAGAGGGGAGACTAGGGAACTTCAACATCTATGAGTTTTGGTATCCTCAGTGTGTGCTAAAACTAATTTCCTGCTGATTCTGAGGGAAAACTGTATACGATATCTTAGTTAGTATAATTCTGTAAATATTTATTATCATATTAATGATAACCTATGTTTATGCTTCATCAGTTCAGTCCAGTTCAGTCGCTCAGTTGTGTCCGACTCCTTGTGACCCCATGAATTGCAGCACACCAGGCCTCCCTGTCCATCACCAACTCCCGGAGTTCACTCAGACTCACATCCATCGAGTCAGTGATGCCATCCAGCCATCTCATCCTCTGTTGTCCTATTCTCCTCCTGCTCCCAATCCCTCCCAGCATCAGAGTCTTTTCCAATGAGTCAACTCTTTCTTCATATGAGGTGGCCAAACTGGAGTTTCAGCATCAGCATCATTCCCTCCAAAGAAATCCCAGGGCTGATCTCCTTCAGAATGGATTGGTTGGATCTCCTTGCAGTCCAAAGTACTCTATGCTTCATAGTCTAGCATAAATATATGCAGTGCACTCTTTTTTGTTTAAAAAAAAATGTGCCTGTTTGAAGATTAACTTATATTGGTGGTTCTCAAAGGGAAAATCTCTGGGATGAGTGTGGGTACATGTTTTCTCAGGGTCAGCAAGAGGAAAATTGTTTTCATAATACATCATAAAATTCTTTTTATTTTTTTATCCTCATTTTCTTACAAGTACAGTTTTCTAGAGACTACCTGATATGTGATATTACAGCAAAAGTATATCTGAGAATCTGTCTTTTCTTATCAAATATTAAAGAAATTATACCCATGTAAAACAAAGCCATTTCTCTTAGTGGTTGTTTTATTTAGGAAAATATGTTACTATATATTGGATTTATTTTACTTATTTTTGAAATAGTTTATAAATAAATGTATATTTTCATTTTTAATGTCTAATATGATGGGTATTTTTAAATATAACCCATGCAAAATAAGTCTTTTGAGGCCCTCAATAATATTTAATAGTGTAAAAGTGTCTAATGTTGAACATTTTGAGAATGATGTTACCATAATATTTTTTTTCCTGTATCATTTCAATTAACAGTTTGGATTTACTTCATTTTATATCTTTGGAGTCATATAATTTTATTTTTCTAGACATGAACACATATCTTAATTCATTCATGCATTCAAGAAACACTCAGTGTGTTTTATTGTGCTGAAAACTGGGAATACTGAAGTAAATTAATTGAATTTTATTATATAAAAAGTACGTTTAGTCAAGTTACCACTAAAAAATGGAAAATTCACCTGTGCTCAGCTCAAAAGAAAGCTATATGGTTTATGTTTTCCTATAATATTTTGATTTGACCTCGGGGCATGGACAGGAACCCTTCTTGGAAGTTATGTTTGAGCTGAAATATAAAGGATTTATAAGCATTCCTAGCATTCTGAATGGAAAGGAAATCACAGAGAGAGGAAACAGTGTATGTAAATGTGCCATGGAAAGAGAGAGCAGGAAGGAACACAGTGAGAAAGGAAAATTCAGCAGAACAATCTGGCACACACACAGTGATAAGAAGATCGATGGGGTCAGAATATGTGATTCAGGTGAAGAGGGAGGCAGGGACCAAACAGTAAAAAGCTATATGTGCATGAGAAAGAATTTGTCTTAATCCTGAGAGGAATGTGAAGCCACCAGGAAGTTTAAATGAGGAAAATGGTCATCAAAGGGTTCCTTTTGGGTTTCATGATTTGATCTGTGGGTACACAAAAAAGCACAGCTCTGAGATGATGGAGTTTGAGCTTGTCTGATAATTTTCCAGAGGAGGGGAATATTTAGGGGTAAAAGCAAAGTAGTTTTTCAATGAATAAAATATGGGGAGAAGTTGCAGGTTTATGAATGGGCTTTCTTTCATTAATTCATGCATTTAAGGAATTTAAAATTTAAAGAAATTGAAGGTACTCTCAAAGAAATTAGACATTTCTGAACTATAGAGCTGGCTAGATGGTGAAATTTTCAACTTGAGGGATAGGAGGAAGCACTGGCCAGTAATGGCCCAGTTTAGTTCAGTTCAGTTCAGTCGCTCAATCGTGTCCGATTCTTTGTGACCCCATGAGTCGCAGCACGCCAGGCCTCCCTGTCCATCACCAATTCTCAGAGTCCACCCAAACCCATGTCCATCGAGTCAGTGATGCCACCCAGCCATCTCATTCTCTGTTGTCCCCTTGTCCTCCTGCCCTCAATCTTTCCCAGTATCAGAGTCTTTTCCAGTGAGTCAGCTCTTAGCATCAGGTGGCCAAAGTACTGGAGTTTTAGCTTCAACATGAGTCCTTCCAATGAACACCCAGGGCTGATCTCCTTCAGAATGGACTGGTTGGATCTCCTTGCAGTCCAAGGGACTCTCAAGAGTCTTCTCCAATACCACAGTTCAAAAGCATCAATTCTTCAGCACTTAGCTTTCTTTATAGTCCAACTCTCACAATACATGACCAGTGTAAAAACCATAGCTTGACTAGACAGACCTTTGTTGGCAAAGTAATGTCTCTGCTTTTTAATATGCTGTCTAGGTTGGTCATAACTTCCCTTCTGAGGAGTAAGCATCTTTGAATTTCATGGCTGCAGTCACCATCTACAGTGACTTTGGAGCTCAGAAAAATAAAGCCAGCCATTGTTTCCACTGTTTCCCCATCTATTTCCCATGAAGTGATGGGACCAAATGCCATGATCTTCATTTTCTGAATGTTGAGCTTTAAGCCAACTTTTTCACTCTCCTCTTTCACTTTCATCAAGAGGCTTCTTAGTTCCTCTTCACTTTCTGCCATAAGGGTGGTGTCATCTGCATATCTGAGGTTATTGACATTTTTCCCGGCAATCTTGATTCCAGCTTCTACTTCCTCCAGCCCAGCTTTTCTCATGATGTACTCTGCATATAAGTTAAATAAGCAGGGTGACAATATACAGCCTTGATGTACTCCTTTTCCTATTTGGAACCAGTCTGTCATTCCATGTCCAGTTCTAACTGTTGCTTCTTGACTTGCATACAGGTTTCTCAAGAGGTAGAGTAGGTGGTCTGGTAGTTCCATCTCTTTCAGAATTTTCCACAGTTTATTGTGATCCACACAGTCAAAGGCTTTGGCATAGTCAATAAAGCAGAAATAGATGTTTTTCTGGAACTCTCTTGCTTTTTCGATGAGCCAGCAGATGTTAATAATTTGATCTCTGATTCCTCTGCCTTTTCTAAATCCAGCTTAAACATCTGGAAGTTCACAGTTCATTGCTAAAGCCTGGCTTGGAGAATTTTGAGCATTACTTTACTAGCATGTGAGATGAGTGCAATTGTGCGGTAGTTTGACCTTTCTTTAATTGTCTTTCTTTGGGACTGGAAAGAAAACTGACGTTTTCCAGTCCTGTGGCCACTGCTGAATTTTCCAAATTTTGCTGACATGTTGAGTGCTGCACTTTCACAGCATCATCTTTCAGGATTTGAAATAGCTCAACTGGAATTCCATCACCTCCACTAGCTTTGTTTGTAGTGATGCTTTCTAAGGCCCACTTGACTTCACTTTCCAGGATGTCTGGCTCTAGGTGAGTGATCACACCATCATGATTATCTGTGTCATGAAGCTCTTTTTTATACAGTTCTTCTGTGTATTCTTGCCACCTCTTCTTAATATCTTCTGCTTCTGTTAGGTCCCTACCATTTCTGTCCTTTATTGAGCCCATCTTTGCAGGACATTTTCCCTTGGTATCCCTAATTTTCTTGAAGAGATCTCTGGTCTTTCCCATTCTATTGTTTTCCTCTATTTCTTTGCATTGATCGCTTCTGAGCCCAGAGCTTCTGAGAAATGACGGTTCCTTGGAGCTGTTGCATGTAGGCCTCCAAGTCTACAGTGAAGAATGAAGATGATGGACAGTAAACTTCAGGCTAAATAAGACCAGCAGCCCAATAACATCGCTCTCAATGAAAAGTGTTGTTTTATCCTCCTGAAATAGAAACATAAATCAAGCTCAAACTGGTTTTGACATCCATTGTTTTTATAGTCCTGGATTTCTTTATTTTTCATTTACTGTAGCCAGGCACACCAGGGATCAGAAGTTATAAATTTTCTTTTTCAAATCAGTTTTTACTGTCTCTCACCTAGTCACCAAAAGTGTGCATCTAGAATGTATCACATTACCTGAGGATTCTTTATTGTATTTAAAAAAATTTCTTTTTCTTCCTGGTATACTGTTTATGTAGACTTAATGCAGCAGCAGTAAATCTCTATGAGATTTCCTTGAAGAGTTGTGTGACTATGGAGAAAGCCCAGTAAGAGGCCAACTGGTTCAAATTTCTGGGAAAAAAAGAAAAAAACTCAAATCTAGGAGGACATTTGGATTAACTGCTGGGCAACTCCTCTGTACATTAAAGTTGGTGGAAACTGCAAAAGGCATTACAGTGGAATGAGTTCTGTGATTGTGGACTCCTCAATGAAGTGGTTATTCACACTTGAGACCTGGGAATAAAGAGGCCCTTGGAAGCTTCTGGAATTTACTTTCTTTAAGACTTAATGCCAAAAAAAAAAAAAAAAAGACTTAATGCCATTTCATGGGTCAAGTTATGGTGAACAGGATGTGAGAGAAGCAGCTGCTTTGCAATTGATTGGATTTTGTGACTGAAAAGTCAATTATGATTGACTTTCCAAAGATTCTTGGTTCAGAATTTGCCTCTTTGGTTTTCAGAGAAATTTTGCTTGTTTAACATTGTAATCACAAATTCCTTGATTGCCTTTGTCACATGTGTAATAGTCTAGTATTCCATCTGCGAAGAGAGAGCTCATCCTGCTATCAGCTAGAATGATTGTTTTTGTGAGACAGTTTTTCTGTGGCCAGTGATACTTTAGACAATTTATTCATTTGTGTTAAGGATTTAATTGATTATGTGTTGATGGTTCTCAGAATATATTCTTCTTGGGATGTATACTGTTTAACATTTAGTTTATCCTCAGTCATTTCAACTGAATTTTTAATTTTTGGATAAAATTTTTGTACCTGTTTACCCCACTTTGAGTTTTACTATAATTCAGCAAAAACACATTAAATTAAGCTATATGGGACTGGAGTGTAAATTGATTCAGATACTTATTGATTTAAAAGTATGAAATGATGAGGCTTTTATGTTTAAACACATTATGAATGATGTAAGCCTCCTGCAAATTAGATTCCTTAAAATTAACATACCTGTTTACTTGTTAACACTGATTTATGTCTTAGTTCTTGATGTGACCAATACTTGAGAGACATAATATCACTTATCTTAGAAATGTTTCATAATTAGGACTATTTATTTAGTCATTCCATCAGTAGTTTCTCACCATTCTGAATACTTTTTGGTGTGTGTGTGTGTATGTGTGTGTGTGTGTGTGTGTGCGTGTGTGTATGTGTGTGTGTGTGTGTGTGCGTGTGTGTGTGCGTGTGTGTGTGTGTGTGCATGAGTTAAGTCATATCCTACTCCAAGTGACCCCATGGACTGTAGCCCACCTGGCTCCTCTGTCCATGGAATTTTCCAAGCAAGAATACTGGAGTAGGATGCCATTTCCTTCTCCAGGAGATCTTCCTGACCCAGGGATCAAACTCGTGTTCATTGTGTCTCCTGCATTGGCAGGTGGATTCTTTATTGGCTTACATAGATGATTTTTTCTGCTGGACTGGTGCCAGTTTTATTATCACAAAAGTGAAAGAGGTAAGTAAGTTAGCAAGATTATTAAAGTTTTTGAATCCACATTTCCTTCATTTCGTTGGAAGTATCTCCCACCTTATAGTCCCACAGCTGTTTTCTTAGAAACGTAAAATAGCTAATAGCAATATACCTAATTTAATAATATTCATTTTATAAATTTCAATAGGAAATTTGGTAGGCTTGTATTATTCTTTTTATTCTTCTGGAATTTTATAAAGAACTTAGATTATAAGAAACAAGAAACAGGCTGAAGATAATGTCTGCCATTTCTGTTTCTAACCAAAAATTGATGGAAGTGAGAGTGTTTTCAGGAAAAACACACATACAAACACAAAAGCAAAACAAAAAACAATTGCTAGTTGGCTTCTCTGCAGTAAATGAAGCAAAGCATTATTTTAAGGGAAAGAGGGAAGAGACGGCAGAGGCCATTTAGACTTGAACTCCTCTGCATGAAGGCCATCCACCCCAAGCCTATCAATCACACATGATGACCAGCCAATCTTTGCAGGCTGTCATTCCTCTAGCAAAAGATAAGGCAGTGCAACCATCCCCAGCTTTGATGAAACTTTTATGAAGGAAAATTTATACTAGTTGTACCTGATGCTCAGTTTGGAGCTGATTAAATGATTTATATTTTGCCTGATCAGAAAACCAGGCAGATTAAAAATTGTGGCAGTCTCCTTTCAGAGTGCACATCGTTGTCTTCAGGTCACTGCTGAGAGAAATTGTCAATGCTGTTCAAGGACAGCTCAGCACTTCGTCCTTTCTCAAGGCAAGTCATCACTTAAGTGGCTAGATGTATATTTCTAGGAGCAATGCCTTTGAAACCTGACTTTCCCCTGTAATTACAGTCCTGCCAAATAAGATGTTAATTTAGAGTTGTTTGGAGTTTCTAGAGGTATAAATCGAGTTTACTTAAATATCCTCCAGAGGGCTTATCTCTCAAGTTCAAGACACACATACTTCAAATTACAATTTTAAAGATGCTGGTAATTAATTTATAAACTGGAGAGAAACTGAAGCATACTACCAGAGTTCAGTTCAGTTCAGTTGCTCAGTTGTGTCTGACTCTTTGTGACCCCATGAATCGCAGCAGGCCAGGCCTCCTTGTCCATCACCAACTCCCGGAGTTTACTCAAACTCATGTCCATCGAGTTGCTGATGCCATCCAGCCATCTCATCCTCTGTCATCCCCTTTTCCTCCTGCCTCCAGTCCCTCCCAGGACCAGGGACTTTTCCAATGAGTCAACTCTTCACGTGAGGTGGCCAAACTATTGGAGTTTCAGCTTTAGCATCAGTCCTTCCAAAGAAATCCCAGGGCTGATCTCCTTCAGAATAGACTGGTTGGATCTCCTTGCAGTCCAAGGGACTCTCAAGAGTCTTCTCCAACACCACACTTCAAAAGTATCAATTCTTCGGTGCTCAGCCTTCTTCACCATCCACCTCTCACATCCATGCATGACCACTGGAAAAACCATAGGCTTGACTGGACGGACCTTTGTTGGCAAAGTAACGTCTCTGCTTTTGAATATGCTATCTAGGTTGGTCATAACTTTTCTTCCAAGGAGTAAGCGTCTTTTAATTTTATGGCTGCAGTCACCATCTGCAGTGATTTTGGAGCCCCCAAAAATAAAATCAGACACTGTTTCCACTGTTTCCCCATCTCTTTCCCATGAAGTGATGGGACCAGATGCCATGATCTTCTTTTTCTGAATGTTGAGCTTTAAGCCAACTTTTGCACTCTCTTCTTTTACTTTCATCAGGAGGCTTTTTAGTTCCTCTTCACTTTCTGCCAGAGTAAATCTGGCCAAATGAAGGGAGCAGTGGGAGGCTTGTCTGGAAGAATCTGCTTAATATCATGCATGAGACAGGAAGGCAATTGCTGAGTCTAGAACAGTAGAGGTGCCTGAACAGTTCTTTAACATAGTGCATATTTTTTTTATTCTAATACAGTGTTTAGCAGCAGATTTAAATGTCTTTTAAATGAATATCAGTAAGAGTGAATATTTAGTAAACTACAGTAGATTTAAAAATATGAGAAAATGAGTTATAATAGGCTTCAATTTTCTTTTTAGCAGTATTAGAGGATTTTATTATTATAGATAAATTTGAGAATCTGACATTAAAAGGAACAGAACAAAAAAAGTAGTTCTCAGGACTTCCTTGGTGGTACAGTGGATAAGAATCCACCTGCCAATGTAGGGGACATGGGTTTGATCCCTGGTCCAGGAATATTCTACATGCTGTGGAGCAACTAAGCCTATATGCCACAACTACTCAAATGGCAACCCACTCAAGTATTGCCTGGAGAATCCCATGGATGGAGGAGCCTGGTGGGCTACAGTCCATGGGGTCGCAAAGAGTCGGACATGACTGAGTGACTTCACGTCACTCACTCACTGAGCCCACACACTACAAATACTGAAGCCCACTCTTAGAGCCTGTTCTCTACAATAGAGGAAGCCACTGCAGTGAGAAGCCTGAAGACCACAACAAAGAGTGGCCCCCTCTCCCTGAAAATAGAGAAAGCTCACTGGCAGCAATGTGGACCTAGAATAGCCCAAAATAAAATAAATGAATATCTTTTAAAAAATTTAAAAAGTAGTTCACACATATTTCATTCCTCTCTTCATTGATCCTATAGGCATTATTCCCTGCATATATTTCTAAATTTACCCTTAGCTCTCTCCATGATGATGATGGTGATGATGATGGTCACATCTCATCTTCAGTGAACTGACAGGTTTTATTGATTTCAGTACAGTGTATACAACACTGTCGGTAATGAAGTAGACATTTTCTAAATATTTGCTGTGTTGTTGAAACACCAAATAAAATAAGCAATTGAAAGTCCTGGTAATCAGAGGTCATGGATTTTCTGGGAATATGAATTCAAGTGGAAAAAATAGACGGTTTGAATGAAACAAAGTAGGAATCCATCAAAGCACGTGTCTTATTTCAGCTACTGTAAGAGAATTGTATGGACCTGACTGTGTGGATCACAATAAACTGTGGAAGATTCTGAGAGAGATGGGAATACCAGACCACCTAACCTGCCTCTTGAGAAATCTGTATGCAGGTCAGGAAGCAACAGTTAGAACTGGACATGGAACCACAGACTGGTTCCAAATAGGAAAAGGAGTACATCAAGGTTGTATATTGTCACCCTGCTTATTTAACTTATATGCAGAGTACATCATGAGAAACGCTGGACTGGAAGAAACACAAGCTGGAATCAAGATTGCTGGGAGAAATATCAATCACCTCAGATATGCAGATGACACCACCCTTATGGCAGAAAGTGAAGAGGAACTAAAAAGCCTCTTGATGAAAGTGAAAGTGGAGAGTGAAATGTTGGCTTAAAGCTCCACATTCAGAAAAAGAAGATCATGGCATCTGGTCCCATCACTTCATGGCAATAGAGAGGGAAACAGTGGAAACAGTGTCAGACTTTATTTTTGGGGGCTCCAAAATCACTGCAGATGGGGACTGCAGCCATAAAATTAAAAGACGCTTACTCCTTGGAAGAAAAGTTATGACCAACCTAGATAGTATATTCAAAAGCGGAGACATTACTTTGCTGACTAAGGTCCGTCTAGTCAAGGCTATGGTTTTTCCTGTGGTCATGTATGGATGTGAGAGTTGGACTGTGAAGAAGGCTGAGCGCTGAAGAATTGATGCATTTGAACTGTGGTGTTGGAGAAGAATCTTGAGAGTCCCTTGGACTGCAAGGAGATCCAACCAGTCCATTCTGAAGGAGATCAGCCCTGGGATTTCTTTGGAGGGAATGATGCTAAAGCTGAAACTCCAGTACTTTGGCCACCTCATGCAAAGAGTTGACTCATTGCAAAAGACTCTGATGCTGGGAGGGATTGGGGGCAGGAGGAGAAGGGGACAACAGAGGAAGAGATGGCTGGATGGCATCACTGACTCGATGGACGTGAATCTGTGTTAACTCCAGGAGTTGGTGATGGACAGGGAGGCCTGGCGTGCTGCGATTCGTATGGTCACAAAGAGTCGGACACGACTGAGTGACTGAACTGAAATGAACAGAAGTAGTAGATATTAAGAAGACATGACAAAAATACACAGAAAAACTGTGCAAAAAATATTTTCACGACCCTTGTAATCATGATGGTGTGATCACTCACACTCACCTAGAGCCGGACCTCCTGGAATGTGAAGTCAACTGGGCCTTAGGAAGCATCACTATGAACAAAGCTAGTGGAGGTGATGGGATTCCAGGATTCCAAATTCTGAAAGATGATGCTGTGAAAGTGCTGCACTCAATATGTCAGCAAAATTTGGAAAATTCAGCAGTGGCCACAAGACAGGAAAAGGTCAGTTTTCATTCCAATCCCAAAGAAAGGCAATGCCAAAGAAAGCTCAAACTACCACACAATTGCATTCTTCTCACATGCGAGTAAAGTAATGCTCAAAATTCTCCAAGCCAGGCTTCAGCAATACGTAAACCATGAACTTCCAGATGTTCAATCTGGGTTTAGAAAAGGCAGAGGAACCAGAGATCAAATGCCAACATCCGTTGGATTCTCAAAAAAGTAAGAGAGTTCTAGAAAGAGTTCTACTTCTGCTTTATTGACTATGCCAAACTCTTTGACCTTGTGGATCAAAATAAACTGTGGAAAATTCTGAAAGAAATGGGACTACTAGACCACCTGACCTGCCTCTTGAGAAACCTGTATGTAGGTCAGGAAGCAACAGTTAGAACTGGACATGGAACCACAGACTGGTTCCAAATAGGAAAAGGAGTACATCAAGGCTGTATATTGTCACCCTGCTTATTTAACTTATATGCAGAGTACATTTCTCCATCTATTAGTGTCCTCTTTGATTTCTTTCATCAGTGTTTTATAGTTTTCTGTATATAGGTCTTTAGTTTCTTTAGGTAGATATATTCCTAAGTATTTTATTCTTTTGGTTGCAATGGTGAATGGAATTGTTTCCTTAATTTCTTCTTCTACTTTCTCATTATTAGTGTATAGGAATGCAAGGGATTTCTGTGTGTTGATTTTATATCCTGCAACTTTACTATATTCATTAATTATCTCTAGTAATTTTCTGGTAGAGTCTTTAGTGTTTTCTATGTAGAGGATCATGTCATCTGCAAACAGTGAGAGTTTTACTTCTTTTCCAATTTGGATTCCTTTTATTTCTTTTTCTGCTCTGATTGCTGTGGCTAAAACTTCCAGAACTATGTTGAATAGTAGTGGTGAAAGTGGGCACCCTTGTCTTGTTCCTGACTTAAGGGGAAATGCTTTCAATTTTTCACCATTGAGGATAATGTTTGCTGTGGGTTTGTCATATATAGCTTTTATTATATTGAGGTATGTTCCTTCTATTCCTGCTTTCTGGAGAGTTTTTATCATAAATGGATGTTGAATTTTGTCAAAGGCCTTCTCTGCATCAATGAGATAATCATATGGTTTTTATTTTTCAATTTGTTAATGTGGTGAATTACATTGATTGATTTGCGGATGTTGAAGAATCCTTGCATCCCTGGGATAAAGCCCACTTGGTCATGGTGTACGATCTTTTTAATGTGTTGTTGCATTCTGATTGCTAGAATTTTGTTGAGGATTTTTGCATCTATGTTCATCAGTGATATTGGCCTGTAGTTTTCCTTTTTTGTAGTATCTTTGTCAGGTTTTGGTATTAGGGTGATGGTGGCCTCATAGAATGAGTTTGGAAGTTTCCCTTCCTCTGCAATTTTCTGGAAGAGTTTGATCATCATGAGAAACTCTGGGCTGGAAGAAGCACATGCTGAAATCAAGATTGCTGGGAGAAATATCAATAACCTCAGTTATGTAGACAACACTACCCTTATGGCAGAAAGTGAAGAAGAACTAAAGGGCCTCTTGATGAAAGTGAAAGAGGAAAGTGAAAAAGTTGGCTTAAAGCTTAACTTTCAGAAAACTAAGATCAGGCATCCAGTCCTATCACTTCATAGAAAATAGATGGGGAACCAGTGGAAACAGTGGCTGACTTTATTTTGGAGGGTTCCAAAGTCACTGCAGATGGTGACTGCAGCCATGAAATTAAAGACCCTTACTCCTTGGAAGGAAAGTTATGACCAAACTAAACAGCATATTAAAAAGCAGATACATTACTTTGTCAACAAAGGTCTGTCTAGTCAAGGCTATTGTTTTTCCAGTGGTCATGTGTGGATGTAAGAGTTGGACTGTGAAGAAAGCTGAGTGCCAAAGAATTGATGCTTTTGAACTGTGATGTTGGAGAAGACTTTTGAGAGTCCATTGGACTGCAAGGAGATCCAACCAGTCCATCCTAAAGGAGATCAGTCCTGGGTGTTCTTTAGAAGGACTGATGCTAAAGCTGTAACTCCAATACTTTGGCCACCAGATGCAAAGATCTGACTCATTTGAAAAGACCTTGATGCTGGGAAAAATTGAGGGCAGGAGGAGAAGTGGATGACAGAGGATGAGATGGTTGGATGGCATCACCTACTCAATGGACATGGGTTTGGGTGGACTCAGGGAGTTGGTGATGGACAGGGAGGCCTGGCATGCTACAGTTCATGGGGTCGCAGAGTCGGACACGACTGAGTGACTGAACTGAAACTGAAAGATAATACCACAGACTTGGTGGCTTATGAAGAGCACATATTTACTTCTCACAGATTTGAAAGCTGGGAAGTCCAAGATCAGGGTGAATGCACATTCAGTGTCTGGTGAGAAGCTGCTTTCTGATTCACAGACAACTGCCTCCTCACTGTAACTTCATATGACAGAAGGGACAGGGGAGCTCTTTAGGGTCTCTTTGTTGTTTAGTCCCTAAGTTTCATACTTTGTGACTCCATGGACTGCAGCATGCCAGTCTCCCCTTTCCTTCACTATCTCCCAGGCTTTGCTCAAACTCACGTCCATTGAGTCAGTGATGTCATCCAACCATCTCATTCTCTATCACCCCCTTCCTCTCCTGCCCTCAATCTTCCCCAACATTAGTGTCTTTTCCAATGAGTTAGCTCTTCACATTAGGTAGTCTAACTATTGGAGCTCCAGCTTTAGCATCATTCCTTCCAATGAGTATTCCTGGTTTGATTTTGTTGCTGTCCAAGAAACTTTCAAGTCTTCTCCAGTACCACAATTTGAAAACATCCACTCAGGCTTTCAGCCTTTTTTATTGTCCAGATTTCACATCCATAATGACTCCTGGAAAACCATAGCTTTGACTAGATGGACCTTTGCTGGCAAAGTGATGTCTATGCTTTTTAATATGCTGATTATGTTGGTCATAGCTTTTCTTCTAATGAGCAAACATCTTTTAATTTCATGACTGCAATCACCATCCTGGGTGATTTTGGAGCCCAAGAAAATAAAATTTGTCACTATTTTCAATTCTTCCCCATCTATTTGCCATGAAGTGATAAGCCCAGATGCCGTGATGTCATTTTTTTTTTTTTAATTTTGAGTTTTAAGCCAGCTTCTTCACTCTCCTCTTTCACCCTCATCAAGAGGCTTTTTAGTTGCTCTTCACCTTCTGCCATTAGAGTGGTCACTTAGTCATGTATGACTCTTTTTTACACCATGGACTATAGCCCACCAGCCTCCTCTGCCCATGAAATTCTCCAGGCAAGAATACTAGAGTGGGTTGCCATTTCCTTCTCCAGGAGATGTTCCCGACCCAGAGGTTGAACACATGTCTCCCAAGTTGCAGACACTCTACTGACTGAGCCACCAGGGAAGCCATTAGAGTGGTATCATCTGCTATCTGAGGTTGCTGATATTTCTCTTGGAAATCTTGATTCCAGCTTGTGATTTATCCAGCCAAGCATTTTACATGATGTACTTGGCATATGAGTTAATTAAGCAATGTGACAATATATAGCCTAGATATACTCTTTTTCCAATTTTGAAACAGTCCATTGTTCCATGTCCAGTTCTAACTGTTGCTTCTTAACTTGCATATGGGTTTCTCAGGAGGCCCCTGAGGTAACTCTGAGAGACTACACCAAAGAAACAGTGGTGGGAATTCAAAGTATAAGATTTTGGTGAAGGGGGAGTTCAATGCAATGAAGCCCTCATTTTACAAAAGGTTTTCTGTTAGTCATGAGGAACTGATGTCACCATGGAGGGATTTGGGACTTAGTGCTTTTCTAGATTTAAGGAGATATCTTACCTGTCTCCTGAGAAACCTGTATACAGGTCAAGAAGCAACAGTTAGAACCCAGTATGAAACAACTGATTGGTTCAAGATCAAGAAAGGAGTACTACAGGGCTGCCTGCTGTCACCCTGTTTGTTTAACCTATACACTGAGCACATCATGAGAAATGCCAGCCTAGATGAGTTACAAGCTGAAAGCAAGATAAATGGGAGAAACATCAGCAGCCTCAGATATGCAGATGATACCACTCGAATGGTCAAAAGCAAAGAGAAACTAAAGAGGCTCCTGATGAGGATGAAGGAATAGAGAGAAAGAGCTGGCTTAAGACTAAATATTGAAAAAAAAAAAAAAAAAAAACGAACATCATGGCATCCAGCCCCATAAATCCATGGCAAATAAAAGGGGAGAAGATGGAAGTAGTGACAGATTTCATGTTTTTGAACTCCAAAATCACTGTGGACAGTGACTGCAGCCATGAAATCAGAAGACAATTGCTTCTTGGCAAGAAAGTGATTGCTTCCTGGCAAATTTAGTGTGTTGTAAAGCAGAGACATTACTCTGCCCACAAAGGTCCATATAGTCAAGGCTATGGTCTTCCCAGTGGTCATGTATAGTTGTGAGAGCTGGACTGTAAAGAAAGCAGAATGCCAAAGAATTGATGCCTTCGAACTATGGTGCTGGAGAAGCCTCCTGAAAGTTCCTTGGACAGTAAGGAGATCAAACCAGTCAATCTTAAGGGAGATCAACCCTGAATAATCACTGGAAGGAGTGATGCTGAAGCTGAAGCTCCAGTATTATGGTCATCTGATGTGAATAGATGACTCATTGGAAAACTCCCTAATGCTGGGAAAGATCAAAGGCAGAAGGAGAAGAGGGTGTCAGAGGATGAGATGGCTGTATGGCATCAACAATGCAATGAACATGAGCTTGGGCAAACTCTGGGAGATGATGAGGGTCAGGAAGGCCTGGAGTGCTGCAGTCAATGGGGGTCACAAAAAGTTGGACATAACTGGGTGACTGAACAACAGCAAACAGGTATGAGAAGATGCAAGGACTGAAATCATGAAATCAGTTCCTGAAAATATCTACCTATCTAAAGACACCTTCCACTTGTTTGCCTGGAGCACAGAGTGCCTCACTCTCCAATCTGAATTCCCTTCAAGGACTTTCAAAGGTCAGCAGCTGAACAGTGTTATTGTTCAATCACTGACAAATGCTCTTGTCAAGTGCCAATCTGTTGTTGACAGGCACTTGAATTTGCATTCTGTAACAAGCTGAGAATAAACTGTAATAATTTTGCTCACTTATAAAAAAGATCTTATATATTCCTGAAGCATATAGAAGACTATATCAATGTTCATATAAGTAAAATTGACAGAAATTTTTTGTTTTGAAAAGGAGAAGTTTATAAATGAGTTAACCTGATACAGGCTCCTGTTATCAAATGCAGAATCCTATGTTTGAAGCAAAGTGGGCTTAAATCCCTTAGAAGAAATGGAGTAGCCATCATAGTAAACAAAGGAGTCCAAAATGCAGTACTTGGATGCAATGTCAAAAATGACAGAATGATTTCTGTTCTTTTCCAAGGCAAACCACTCAGTATCACAGTAATCCAAATCTATGCCCTGATCAGTAATGCTAAAGGAGCTGAAGTTGAATGGTTCTATGAAGACCTACAAGATCTTCTAGAACTAACACCCAAAAAAGGTGTCCTTTTATTATAGGGGACTGGAATGCAAAAGTAGGAAGTCAAGAGATACCTGGAGTAACAAGCAAATTTGGCCTTGGAGTACAAAATGAAGCAGGGCAAAAAGTTTTGCCAAGAGAATACACTGGTCATAGAAAACACCCTCTTCCAACATCACAAGAGAATACTCTACACATGGACATAACCAGATGGTCAATACCGAAATCATATTGATTATATTCTTTGCAGCCAAGGATGGAGAAGCTCTATACAGTCAAAAAAATAAAAATTAAAAAAAAAACAAAAAGAAAAACAAAAAAACAGGAGCTGACTGTGGCTCAAATCATGAATGCTTTATTGCCAAATGCAGAGTTAAATGGAAGAAAGTAGGAAAAACCACTAGACCATTCAGGTATGACCTAAAAATTCCCTTATGATTATACAGTGGAAGTGTCAAATATATTCAAGGGGTTAGATCTGATATACAAAGGGTGCTTGAAGACCTATGGATGGAGGTTGATGACATTGTACAAGAGGCAGTGATCAAGGCGATCCACAAGAAAAAGAAATGCAAAAAGGCAAAATGGCTGTCTGAGGAGACCTTATCAATAGCTGAGAAAAGAAGAGAAGCTAAAGGCAAAGGGGAAAAGGAAAGATATACACATTTGAATGCAGAGTTCCAAAGAATAGCAAGGAGAGGTAAGAAAGTGTTCCTCAGTGATCAATGCAAAGAAATAGAGGAAAACAAAGAATGGGAAAGGCTAGAGATCTCTTCAAGAAAATGAGAGATACCAAGGGAACATTTCATGCAAAGATGGGCACAATAAAGGACAGAAATGATATGGTCCTAACAGAAGCAAAAGATATTAAGAAGATGAGGCAAGAATACACAGAAGAACTATATGAAAAAGATCTTCATGAAGCAAATAACCACGATGGTGTGATGACTCACCTAGAGCCAGACAACCTGGAATGTAAAGTCAAGTGGACCTTAGGAAGCATCACTGCAAGCAAAGCTAGTGGACATGATGGGATTCCACTTGAGCTATTTCAAATCCTAAAAGACGATGCTGTGAAAGTGCTCCACTCAATATACCAGAAAATTTGGAAAATTCAGCAGTGGCCACAGGACTGGAAAAGATCAGTTTCCATTCCAATCCCAAAGAAAGGCAATGCCAAAGAATGCTCAAACTACCACAAAATTGCACTCATCTCACTCCTTTAAGATGGACTGGTTGGATCTCCTTGGAGTCCAAGGGACTCTCAAGAGTCTTCTCCAACACTACAGTTCAAAAGCATCAATTCTTAGGCACTCAGCTTTCTTTATAGTCCAACTTTCACATCAATATATGACTACGGGAAAAACCAAAGCTTTGACTAGACAGACTTAGTTGGCAAAGTAATGTCTCTGCTTTTTAATATGTTGTATAGGTTGATCATAGCTTTTCTTCCAAGGAGAAAGATTTGATTTCATCGTCTTTTGATTTCATCTCTGCAGTCAACAATTGCAGTGATTTTGGAGCCCAGAAAATAAAGTCTGTCACTGTTTCCATCATTTTCCCATCTATTTGCCGTGAAGTGATGGACCTGATGCTATGAGCTTAGTTTTCTGAATGTTGACTTTAAGCCAACTTTTTCACTCTCTTCTTGCATTTTCATCAGGAGGTTCTTTAGTTCTTCTTCACTTTCTGTGATAAGGGTGGTATCATGTACATGTCTGAGGTTATTGATATTTCTCCCAGCAATCTTGATTCCAGCTTGTGCTTCATCCAGCCTTATATTTTCCATGATGTACTCTGCATACAAGTTAAATAAGCACAGTCAAAATATACAGCCTTGATGTACTCCTTTCCCAATTTGGAACAAGTCTGTTGTTCCACAATGGAACAACTCTAACTGTTGCTTTTTGACCTGCATACAGATTTCTCATGAGTTAGGTCAGGTGGTCTGGTATTCCCATCTCTTTAAGAATTTTCCACCGTTTGTTATGATGCACACAATCAAAGGCTTTTGCGAAGTCAATAAAGCAGAATTAGATGTTTTTCTGGCACTCTCTTGCTTTTTTGATGATTGAATGGATTTGGCAATTTGATCTCGGGTTCCTCTGCCTTTTCTAAAATTAGATTGAACCTCTGGAATTTTATTGTCCTCATACTGTTGAAGCCTGTCTTGGAGAATTTTGAGCAAAGTAATGCTTTGCTCCTTGGAAGCAAAGCTATGATTAACCTATTCAGTTCAGTCACTCAGTCATGTCTGACTCTTTGCGACCCCATGAATAGCAGCATACCAGGCCTCCCTGTCCATCACCAACTCCGGAGTTCACTCAGACTCACGTCCATCGAGTCAGTGACGCCATCCAGCCATCTCATCCTCTGTCATCCTCTTCTTCTCCTGCCCCCAATCCTTCAGCATCAGAGTCTTTTCCAATGAGTCAATTCTTCACACGAGGTGGCCAAAGTACTGGAGTTTCAGCTTTCGCATCATTCCTTCCAAAGAAATCCCAGGGCTGATCTCCTTCACAATGGACTGGTTGGATCTCCTTGCAGTCCAAGGGACTCTCAAGAGTCTTCTCCAACACCACAGTTCAAACACATCAATTCTTTGGCGCTCAGCCTTCTTCACAGTCCAACTCTCACATCCATACATGACCACAGGAAAAACCATAGCCTTGACTAAATGGACCTTAGTTGGCAAAGTAATGTCTCTGCTTTTGAATATACTATCTAGGTTGGTCATAACTTTTCTTCCAAGGAGTAAGTGTCTTTTAATTTCATGGCTGCAATCACCATCTGCAGTGATTTTGGAGCCCCCCAAAATAAAGTCTGACACTGTTTCCACTGTTTCCCCATCTATTTCCCATGAAGTGATGGGACCGGATGCCATGATCTTCTTTTTATGAATGTTGTTGAGCTTTAAGCCAACTTTTTCACTCTCCACTTTCACTTTCATCAAGAGGCTTTTTAGTTCCTCTTCACTTTCTGCCATAAGGGTGGTGTCATCTGCATATTTGAGGTTATTGATATTTCTTCCAGCTTGTGTTTCTCCCAGTCCAGTGTTTCTCATGATGTACTCTGCATATAAGTTAAATAAGCAGGGTGACAATATACAGCCTTGACATACTCCTTTTCCTATTTGGAACCAGTCTGTTGTTCCATGTCCAGTTCTAACTGCTCCTTCCTGACCTGCATACAGATTTCTCAAGAGGCAGGTCAGGTGGTCTGGTATTCCCATCTCTTTCAGAATTTTCCACAGTTTATTGTGATCAACACAGTCAAAGGCTTTGTCATTGTCAATAAAGCAGAAATAGATGTTTTTCTGGAACTCTCTTGCTTTTTCCATGATCCAGCGGATGTTGGCAATTTAATCTCTGGTTCCTCTGCCTTTTTTAAAACCAGCTTGAACATCAGGAAGTTCATGGTTCATGTATTGCTGAAACTTGGCTTGGAGAATTCTGAGCATTACTTTACTAGCATGTGAGATGAGTGCAATTGTGCAGTAGTTTGAGCATTCTTTGGCATTGCCTTTCTTTGGGATTGGAATGAAAACTGACCTTTTCCAGTCCTATGGCCACTGCTGAGTTTTCCAAATTTGCTGGCATATTGAGTGCAGCACTTTCACAGCATCATCTTTCAGGATTTGAAATAGCTCAATAGGAATTCCATCACCTCCACTAGCTTTGTTTGTAGTGATGCTTTCTAAGGCCTACTTGACTTCACATTCCAGGATGTCTGGCTCTAGATGAGTGATCACACCATCGTGATTATCCAGGTCCTGAAAATCTTTTTTGTACAGTTCTTCTGTGTATTCTTGTCTGTTTCTTGACTCTATCTATCAGATCTAGGCCCTTAAATCTATTTCTCACTTCCACTGTATAATCATAAGGGGTTTGATTTAGGTCATACCTGAATGGTCTAGCAGTTTTCCCTACTTTCTTAAATTTAAGTCTGAATTTGGCAATAAGGAGTTCATAATCTGAGCCACAGTCAGCTCCTGGTCTTGTTTTTGTTGACTGTATAAGCTTCTCTATCTTTGGCTGCAAAGAATACAATCAATCTGATTTCGGTGTTGACCATCTGGTGATGTCCATGTGTAGATTCTTCTCTTGTGTTGTTGGAAAATGGTGTTTGCTATGATTAACCTATACAACATATTAAAAAGCAGAGACATTACTTTGCCAACAAAGTCTGTCTAGTCAAAGCTTTGGTTTTTCCAGTAGTCATGTATGGATGTGATAGTTGCACTATAAAGAAAACTGAGTGCCTAAGAATGATGCTTTTGAACTGTGGTGTTGGAGAAGACTCTTGAGAGTCCCTTGGACTCCAAGGAGATCCAACCAGTCCATCCTAAAGGAAATCCGTCATGAATATTTATTGGAAGTATTGATGCTGAAGCTGAAACTCCAATACTTTGGCCACCTGATGAGAAGAACTGACTCATTGGAAAAGATCCTGATGCTGGGAAAGATTGAAGGCAGGAAGAGAAGAGGGTGGCAGAGGATGAGACAGTTGGATGGCATCCCCAACTCTATGGACATGAGTTTGTGTAAGCTCTGGGAGTTGGTGATGGACAGGGAAGGCTGGTGTGCAGCAGTCCATGGGGTCAAGTAGGGAGAACATATGGCTTATGCCCCACTCTCCACCAAAAAAAAAAAAAATAAAATAAAGAAAGAAAGAAAGGAAGAAAACAAACTACCTGAGGGTTTGTGGAGAGAAGTTTTTATAGGCAAGATTTGGGGTGAGGGCTGCAGGTTTTGTGACTTTCTGATTGAATGGTTGTGAAGTAATGGGGTGGTATTCTAGGTATCTTGTGCTCTGCAGGAAGTTACATTCTCCACTTAAGTGCAGACCTTAGTTCCATCAGTAGAGTTCAAAAGTGTATTGTTATGCATATTCCTTGAGATCTTCCTGGAATATTGTCCTGCCCCAAGGCTCTACTATTCTTTCTCATTTCTTTTTTCTTTGTTTCTCATTACTCCCTTTCCCTGATTAGGAACTGTTTGAATTTGCTGTTTGGAAATCAGGGAACTTTTAGGAGGCTAAGATCAGTTTTCTTCCCAACTTCAAAGAAGGGCAGTGCCAAAGAATGTTCAAATTACCTCACGGTTGCACTCATTTCACCCACTAGCAAAGTAATGCTCAAAATCCTCCAAACTAGGCAGAAATTCCAGATGTGCAAGCTTGATTCATAAAAGGCGGAGGCATCAGAGATCAAATTGGCAACACCCATAGGATCATAGAAAAAACAAGAAAATTCAAGAAAAACATCTGCTTCATTGACTACACTAAGGTCTTTGACTGTGCAGATCACAACAAACTGAAAAATTTTGAGAGTTGGGAATACCAGATCACCTTACCTGCCTCCTGAAAAACCTTTATGCAGGTCATGAAGCAACAGTTAGAATGAGACTTAGAACAATGGACTTGTTCAAAACTGGGAGAGGAGTACATCAAGGCTGTACGTTGTCACTCTGCTTATTTAACTTATACGCATAATACATCATGAAAAATGCCAGGCTGAATGAAGCACAGCTGGAATCAAGATTGCTGGGAGATATATCAATAACCTCAGATATGCAGATGACACCACTCTTTAGACATCATTTTAAATAACAGAGATACTACTGTGCCTACACAAGTCCGGATAGTCAAGCTATGATTTTTCTAGTAGTCACGTACAGATGAGAAAGCTGGACAATAAAAAAGAATGAGTGCCAAAGAATTGATGCTTTTGAACTATGGTACTGGAGAAGACTCTTGGGAGTCCCATGGAGATCAAACCAGTCAATCTTAAAGGAAATCAGTCCTGAATATTCTTTGGAAGGACTGATGCTGAAGCTGAAGCTCCAATACTTTGGCCACATGATGTTAAGAGCCAAATCATTGGAAAAGACTCTGATAATGGGAGAGATTGAGAGCAGAAGAAGAAGGGGATGACAGAGGATGAGATGGTTGTATGCATCACCAACTCAATGCACATGTGTTTGAGCAAGCTCCAGGAGGTGGTGATGAACAGGGAAGCCTGGCTTGCTGCAGTCCATGGGGTCACAAAGAATCGGACATGACTGAGTGAATAACAATACAATAAACAGCCTCCTTACTACAAATGAAAAATAGGGGCCATGGAAAGGATTGTACCAGAGAGGGCCCCAAAGGATCTTGTTCTGTTTCATTTCTTCTGGCTCAGTTTGGCATGTTAACTTGGATAGTGGTGTAAGAGCTTCAGTTTAGGAGCATCTGAAAATGGGATGATAAGAGATCTGTGTAGATTCCTGACGTATCATACAAGTTCAACTGTATACTTGTATTCTTTTAAGGGGCACAATCATCATATTTAAACATAAAATTGAAATGATATAAATGTGCAAGGGTTCTAGAGGACACTATATTGAACTACCACATGAAAAAGATGTGTTTAAGATGTCCAAAGAAGTATCTTCTAATAAATAACATTTGAGATCTTTTAGGATTTTTATACTTTTCACACCAAAATTATATTTGCAAATTCATATTTCACCTGAAAATGTGTCATGGGCAATATAACATTAATAAATATTACCTTATATCTCTTTTGCCATTCATAATATTTAGTAAATATATTGACAATTAAAAACACACACACACACACACACACACACAGACATAACATGAGAGCTGTGAATTCAGTTTAATTTGGGAACTTTCTGAAATAGTCATAGGGACAGAATGAAGGGACCAAATAGGTAACTGAATAGTTAATCCTACTAGGGGATTGTAAGTAGACCCTATAAGTTAATGATTACTTGAGAAAGCAGGTTTGCTTAGCCACAAAAGCATGCAACAGAAGCCTGAGACATGCTCCAAAACAATAAAACAGTGTTGGCATGAGACCTACATCCTGCCCAGTGAGCTCAGTGTGTTAGTAACCTTGAAAACGTGTTATCTGGCCCCTAAGCCATTTTCTTTGCACAGTGCCCCTGAAACAATAAAACAATAGTAGAAAATCAGGCCTATAACCTTCCCAGTGGTGTCATCAAGTTAAAGACTCCCCAAACAAGCTCTGTGCACATGAAAAACAATCATTTATGGAAAGATGCATTTTCAAAATGAAAGACCCTCATTGTACTGAGACTTGAAAATATTTTTTCCAGAGTGCTATGACAGTCCTGGCCTAATGATATAGGGAGGAACAAGTATACTTTCCTACCCTAAGTGAAGGAGGAACTGATGATGGAAACATGTCTATGCAAGAAAGACAAAGAAGGTCTTCTCTATCGCTCCACTTTTCCTCTGATTATGAAATGAAGCTCTTGGGACACAATATTTCTCACCTGCCTACTTGTAAACCTCACAAATGTCCTATTCTAATAAATCACTTACCTACCACTCTGCTCTTGCTGAATTCTCTGCACTGAGACATTTCATGGTTTCAATAGCTCTGAGGAACTACTCTGAAGAGGTAGGAAGAGAGGCCAGAAGACATGTGATTTTGGTTGAAGAGTTACTTACAATTCTGCATACATCTCAATAGGAGGTTGGTGCTAGTCATAAAGAACAAATAACTCAGTTAATGATTTTAGTGTTTTTCTAAGTATGGGAAGCTGTAAGAATCCAGGTTCATAAAAACTTTTTCTGCAATATACCTATTTAAGGACCTGATTTGCCTGTTTTCCCACAGCATAGATTGCCTCATTCTGCTCTTTGCCTTGATGGCATCCTTCCAGGGTGTACAGTAGGTCAGGGACTGCAGTGGCTAAGGACTTAATCCGTATAGAATTGGATGATGAACAACATCCCCTATTTCACAGTATAACAGAGAGACAACTGGAGAAAGAATCAGATGGAGTATAAATTTTTATTTTAAAAAAATATTCATCTACTTTTGTTGTGGCTGTTATGGTTTTGTTTTGAAAATATTGGGTTGGGCAAAAGCAGTATGTTTTCCAGATATACAGTGGAAATAAGTTGACTCTGAATTTCAACATTTTCCATATTAATGAAAGCTGTTCATCGTTAACTACATTATCCCACTGCAACCCACTCCTCCACCATTCCTATCTCGCTCCATCCCTTTGGAAGTCTATAATATATTCAAAGCCATGTAAATAGTACATGCCTTTTGTGATTTAAATGATAAACTTGGTTACATAGGCTTTTTTGAATTGTGCAGTAGAAAATGTTTTACATTATAATATTCATGCATCAATTTTCAAAGAGCTATTAAAAGTAGCATTCAAACACTTCTCCCAGGACTTTAAAAACTTAAGAATTGATATATTTTCCTGTTGTTTAGAAGTTGTTGAACCAATTAGTACCACTTATAACACTTTATAACAAATAAGGGTATTCTAGAGACAATGTTTACAGTTTGAATATTTTTTTATTTGGTGTAAAATCAAAGACTTAAGTAAGGACAGAATCTGGTTAAATATGACTTTGAATTTATTGAGCTGGTGATTAGCAACTTCCTTGCTCTTTTTTGGAAATATTTATGACTCAACTTTCAATCATCTCAGTTGGATTACTGCTTGGCCTCATGTCTGTGTTTATCTCTTTTGATTCTTTAGTTTAATTTTTATGCATAAAACAAACATGCATAATACATTTATGCATATACACTACTGCAATGAAAACTGACATAATGGGTTTGTTTAAAATTAGATGATTCAAGAACTTAATATAACCATGCAGGAAAATAAACATGCCAATGATGCAGCAGAGACAAGACAAGTTGTTCATGACTTAATTTATTTTGAGAAACAGGAAAATTGATCCAGCATCTTGGGAAGAAGTAATTATTTCTTCTATGTTTGGACACAGTGTTTTTTTTTATATATATATATATAAAACTATAGATATAGCATTATTACCAGTTTTATTCTTTCTACCTTTCATCCTCCTCATTTCCTACTAGCTCTCTTTATCTTTTAGTGCTTTTTCTGTGAAAAATATTAAGGCTGTGTAAGATGCAATGATAAATCAATCATGAACCAAAGTTGCAATTCAGTATGAATACCTATGCAGCATTGAAATTCACAAATTAGCCATCTCGTGAGTCCATGAAAATGACAATGGCAGTGATTCCTACTTAAGCATTTGTCAAGATGTTTTATTGCACACATGATAGAATAACTAGAGTGATAAGAGGAGTGAAAGAACCATGTCTGGTATGCTTTTCACAAGCAACTTTGCCACAAATATATTTGCCTTTCACTTTTTCACCGCATAAGTAATTGGCTGTAAGGCAATTTTGCTGTGAGACAAAATAATAAAAAACGGAAGAGGGACATTTAAAAAGACACAATAAAACATGAAAAATGAGTAAAAAAATTAAAAACTTCTATTATGAAATACAAAATATTTGAAGACATTTAAAATGTGTGTAGATTTGTGGCAATAGTGAAGAAATAACTGATTTTATTTTGTGGACTTTACATAAGCTCTTGTCTTCCACGTGTTTTGTTCATAATATTTTATAATTGGTTATTGCTTCTCTTATCATTTGGCATCATGCTTTTTCTTATTCATTAACATTTCTTCCTTTTTTTAAAAAAGTTATTATTTTCCAAACAGTAGGATGCATATTTGTAATTGAGCTTTGTACTGTGCTGTGAAAGTCTCTATACTGTTGTTTGATCTTGGCTAGTTTCACATGTCCATTAATGGATGTTACAAAGTTCTCTGGGAAATACAAGCTCAACTCTGCTTTCTAGGACCTCAGCCTCTTTAACCTCTAGTGTGGTATGTTTCAAAATAAGAAACCAACTCTTTTCAAATTATTGTCATCTGTCAGGTCAATAAAACCATCAGTGATATTGCTAACTGGAAAAAAATGCTAAACACATTTCAACTAGTTGAAACCAAACTATCGAACCAAAAATTGTCAACCAGTTATTTCCTTTCACAGCCAAATTGCCCTATGGTCAATTATTATATGGCAAAAATGCTTGTGGCAAAGCTGTTTACCTTGTAAAGACAAAGCTCACAGTGAAAACCTAGAACCTATAAGAGTAACCAGGTACTGGGTAATATATAAGAATTTGTGGGGACTTAGTTGAGGCTAACTTCCTGAGGTGTTCCAAGTGAGACTGGTTTGAGGGAGTAGTCTCTGCCTTTAGTGGCAGCCATTTCTTCAAGTTTCAAGGTGGACACTCATTGTTTATTTTCTCCTTTTATAACTGGAATAAGAGAAAAGGAAGAGAGAAAGGTAGGGAGGAGAGATAAAAGAAAGGTTGATTGAGGCCTATCTCTAAGGCAGATTTTCCCCCACTTATAAAATTTACATGAAATATTTATGTTAGATTCATAATTCAGTCCACCGAACTTTAGTGGCTAATATATATAGGGACCTATTGCTATCAGGGGCTGTTCTAGACCTTTAATATACATCATTATAAAAAGTGTAACGGAGTTCAGAAGTCAGTAAAGTCATTTACTGCTCAGGGCCAGATGGTAAATATTTTGGCTTTGAAGGATACATAGTCTCTGTCTTAAGTCCTCACCTGCGCTTTTGTAAAGCAAAAGCAGCCATAAACTGTAGAATCTAGTGAGCATCAGTTCAGTTCAGTCACTCAGTCGTGTCCAACTCTCTGCGACCCCATGAATCGCAGCACGCCAGGCTTCCCTGTCCATCACCAACTCCTGGAGTTCACTCAAACTCACATCCATCGAGTGGGTGATGCCATCCAGCCATCTCATCCTCTGTCGTCCCCTTCTCCTCCTGTCTCCAATCCCTCCTAGCATCAGAGTCTTTTCCAGTGAGTCAACTCTTCGCATTAAAGGGTTTACTTACACTTTTCAGTTCAGTTCAGTTCAGTTCAGTTCAGTCGCTTGGTCGTGTCCGACTCTTTGCGACCCCATGAATCGCAGCATGCCAGGCCTCCCTGTCCATCACCATCTCCCAGAGTATAGCCATGTTCAAATAAAACTTCATTTACAAAAACAAGTTCAGGAAGGATTTATCGATGGGATGTAATTTGCCAACTCCTCAATATTCTTATTGATAGTGATTCAAAAGATTGTCATGTCTCTGGACAAAAGATATAACATTACCTATGTTCAAATTGTTATCTCAAGTATGGGTTTTATTTGGAGAGGGGGTATAGGTTAGATTTTAATTATATGATACATAATGAATTTTATGACAAAGGGACTCCAAAATGATGAAATTCTGCCTTGGTCTAGTCACTCATTTGTGATGTGACTCTTTGGGTTTATTATATACATAGAATAATACTAGTTAGGAGGCAGGACTTAATTACTTCATGGAGAGCTATGTGAAATATGCCACAACCCACAGGAGATTAGAGGCTCTGCATCCCCTTAAGTCCAAATCCAAATGTCAAGATCTTTTATGTTCTCACTGGCCATATGACAAATGAAAATGAAAGAGTAAGTTCATGTCCATGTTTCACTACAACTAAGCAAACCTAGCTCTGTGAACTTGCCCAATAGTAGAGGTAGATCAGCGTTCCTTAACCTTACAATCAGCAAATCATTTTCCTTTTGGGAAGAACAAACAAGATTGGTAGAAGAAAGACGTTTTGGGTATACAAGTGATAGCAAGAGCTGTCCTCCCTTCAAGGGCTTATAATTTGATTTCCTTTTCTTTCTTTCTTTCCTTTCTTCTCTCCCTCTTTCTTTTTTTTTTTTTTCGGTTTAAGCTACAGATTTATCTTCTCACAATTCTAGAGGCTGAAGTCCAAGATCAAGGTGACAGCAGGATTAGTTTCATTTGAAGCATCTTTTCCTGGCTTGTTGTTCACATGGTTTTCCCTCTGCAACACAAGTGTCCCTTGCCATCCTAGATATATTAGAATATGGCCCCACCCTAAACATCTCCGTTTAACTTATTTATTGTTTTAAAGACCATATGTCCAAATAAAGTTACACATTCTAAAGCACTAGGAGTTGGGACTTCAGTAAATGAATTTCTAGGGGGTACAATTCAGCCTCAAACACATTGAATAAGGGTAGACTGCCCTTCAATGGCAGAGGTCTCAACTGTGTGTCCTCTTTAGGATTTTTAAAGGTATTGTTGAGACATAATTGATAAATGTATATTTCAGGTATCAATGATTTCTTACGATAAAGAGAAAACCTGGATTCTGACAACTGACTACCAAATATTTTTATCAGAATTTAGTGGGAACTTAACCAAGGTAACATGAATGTAAAATGTTGAAGCCTAAGATATGGGAATAGAAGAAGCCACAAGAAACTACCTAGTGCAGAGCAGTATTATAAATTTGAATGTCATTTCATCTAGAGGACAAAAAAAAATAAACAAATGATTTCACATAGGGAAAATCTAACTTCAAAAGGTGATACAGTGAAGTTTCCTTTGCAGAAAAGCAGAACCATTGCTCAGATGTCGTTGTGAGATACAAGATCTTGAAGCTCATGTCACTGACTAGTTGTATTAAAAATAACCAAAAGAAAATGAGTTCATTGATTGCTGCACTAATTGGCCATTGCTTGAATCTTGGCAGTGCCAAGCCTGGCTCCCTTCAGAAAAAAGAGACCAAGCACCAGCATAATAGGTTTACTATTCCCTTTGGGTTGTTATAAACAAAATCAATATGTACTAATGACTGCAGCAATAAATTTGGTCATACTTCATAGGGTAACATTCTGCACTTACCCAGTTGTTGGTGTGACATAGAGTAATAGAGTTTACCCTTTTTAAGTTGTAAATTATTATGAAAATGCTGAGCCTAACAGTAAAATGCATTTGGGATGTTTTTAAGCTTAGGAAATATTGGTAATACTTCCACTAAGCATACTATTAAAATAAATAAATAGTATTTATTGCTTGGTTCCAAGCTGCAGCCAGATGAAAAGCAGTAGGAAAGGAGAAATAAGACATCCATATTTATCAAATGCACAGGGCTCATGTTTACTTAATTGACTTCCAAAGAGTTGTTTACACCAGAGAACAAAAAGAGAGCTTTCTTTTTATTTCAGAGGCTCATTTTAGTGAAGATGATATGGATGATGGTACTGATAGTTTGCACTTGTGTTAACTGAAAAACTAGTAATTATGAGTTTATTGATGACTTTTGCCCATCATTACTTTATTTTTACTTTGATATGCTTTTTGACTTAAATTTTATCACAACTTTTAGATAATGTTTTGGTATCTAAGGTTAAAGGAAGAACTAGTTTTTTTTGTGTACAATAATACACCCACACATATACATAGAAATATATGGATATGTACATACATGTCTACATATAAATTAGATTTATACATATATGTAATATACCATGGTATGGCACCCCACTCCAGTACTCTTGCCTAGAAAATCCCATGGATGGAGGAGCCTGATAGACTGCAGTCCATGGGGTCATGAAGAGTCGGACACGACTGAGCAAATTCACTTTCACTTTTCACTTTCATGCACTGGAGAAGGAAATGGCAACCCACTCCACTGTTGTTGCCTGGAGAATCCCAGAGATGGGGGAGCCTGGTGGGCTGCCGTCTTTGGGGTCGCACAGAGTCGAAAACGACAGAAGCGACTGAGCAGCATTTCATTTGTGAGAATGTATTCAGAGATACCATATAATAAAGTAATTTTCAGTCTATATTTCATTATAATTAAAAATTGTTCCTCTCTCACAAATACTTTTCAATAAATTTATGATTATCTTTGGTAAATAGACACATTGATTTGTACGGATTTAATATAATGTAGAAATGTTCACCCCGTCATACATGTGATTGTAGAAAGATGTGTGTGTATGTGTGTGTTATGTGTATACAAACCAATCTGTTATTTTTTTTTTATAGCTCAGAGAAAGACTTTAAATCATTTACTTTCCTTGAATGCACACATAATATGGGTAGAAAAGCAAAGAAAGTTTGCATAGGAAATAGTAAAGAGAAGTCAATTTAGGAATAAAATTGAATTTCAGTGTTCCCATCTCATCTCCCTCCTGAGTAATTTACATTGCACTTATTCTTTCTCTCACAAATTTGAAATGTGACCACATTTTTTTTCCCTTGTATTATGTGATGGGCATATGTCTTTTTAAAATAATACTACGAGCTGCTTTTTGAAAGCCTAGAGAAAGTTCTACTTTTAACAAATTTCTCAAATACCTGGCACAGTTTTAGGCATATAAAACTGTTCAATAAATACTTGTTGAATTCAAAATTATATAGCACCCAGGAAATTGTTTGGATCTGGCTTTAGGCATAAGTAAAAGAGTTAAAAAGATGACAGAGGTCAGTTAAAATAAAAACAGTGGGATGTGCCTATTTGGCTTATTCTTAATAATCAACATCTATGATCTTTTTACGTTTTTGAGAGATATATTTATTTTAAATAATATTTTAATGTTTTATTGTATGCCATGAAATTAAAAGACGCTTACTCCTTGGAAGGCAAGTTATGACCAACATAGACAGCATATTAAAAAGCAGAGACATTGCTTTGCCAACAAAGGTCTGTCTAGTCAAGGCTATGGTTTTTCTAGTGATCATGTATGGATGTGAGAGTTGGACTGTAAAGAAAGCTGAGTGCCAAAGAATTGATGCTTTTGAACTGTGGTGTTGGAGAAGACACTTGAGAGTCCCTTGGACTGCAAGAAGATCCAACCAGTCCATTCTAAAGGAGATCAGTCCTGGGTGTTTGTTAGAAGGACTGATGCTAAAGCTGAAACTCCAATGCTTTGGCCACCTGATGCAAAGAGTTGACTCATTGGAAAAGACTCTGATGCTGGGAGGGATTGGGGGCAGGAGGAAAAGGGGAATGACAGAGGATGAGATGGCTGGATGGCATCACCGACTCAATGGACGTGAGTTTGAGTGAACTCTGGGAGATGGTGATGGACAGGGAGGCCTGGCGTGCTATAATTCATGGGGTCGCAAATAATTGGACATGACTGAACAACTGAACTGAACTGAACCTTATGTTTGTTGATCAAAAAAGAATACTAAAGTTGTATATTATATTAAGCAGTAAGCTGCATATAAAATGCTGTGGGGGAAAAAAAGAAAACTGAATTGTTTCCACCCTCAATGAACCTATTTTAAAACTTGATCCTGTTGCCTCTTTTTAAAATACAGCTGTTCCCATGAAATTCTAACCAGGTTATATGTTTTTATTAGGTACTAGAATACACTGTTAAGCATCTGGTTACTTTGAGATTATGGTTTAACTGGGCAGAACAAGTATTTTCTTCTATCCAATCCACTGATTTTCTACAAAAGAATTATTTCATCATTCTGGTCACTGTGCATCCTAAGAGAGGTTTTGCATTCAAGTGTTGATACTTTCTCATTAATATGGAGTCATTGGAGACTGAAATTGCAGGTGGAGAGGTGTCCATATGTCGTTAAATGTTGACAGATAGTCTCCTAGTAATGGGAGAGTGGAGTGAAGACAGTGTGCTGCCAAGTGAATTGGAAATGCAGATGCTGAATCATTAATGGTTTAAAATGTAAAGCATCTGATCTGTATAATTTTAGGAAATGTATCAGACTCTCATATTCTTAAAGACATTTCAGGTAAACTCTATGTCTTCTAACTCAAAACTGCTTAAGGTGTTGGTTCTTTTGGGGAGAAATAGGGGTTGTCTTAACATTAGAAGCATTCTAAACAAGTGCTAGTGGTAAATGCCTAAATGCATTAGCTAAATATGTTCCCTTCCTCTCAGACCCTATACATGTAAAAGAGATCTAGAATGCTTTAGCATAGACTGTGTGGCCTAACTGTAAGCAGCTTAGTGTATATTTACAGAGGGTTGAACACAGCAACTCCATTAGTATTAAGGCCTGGTTTCTAAATTATTCTGAGCTATTGAGGGAAGTTTGCAATGGATTATTTTATGACAACACTATCCCTTTCTGCCACCACGGGATGAATACCAGAGACATTAGATATATTTCAAGTAAGTTCCAAGACTTAATGCCTTCCGTCATTGTTCCTACTATAGTTGTTTGTATGTATACCTTACAGCTTAGATTTTAATATACTCCATACTCCATAATATGATTCATTTATCCTAACTCCATTCCATAATGTCTAGCACAGTGCCATGGAAAGAATGTTGACATTGGAATCAAGATATGTGCATTTGAATTCTAGATTTATTAATTTCTGACTGTATAAACTTGAGACACATTTAACATTTCCTGTGCAGTTTTGTTATTTTAAATATAAGAGAATACTATGTATTTCACAAACATAAAAAAAATAAAGAAGAGAGGCTGTAGAGTATCAGCATCATAAGTATAATATGCAGCACAAATTAAGGATACAAGGATGATTATTGACACATAGAGGACAATAACCACCTGATAAATTACAGGTGGCTCACAGGGGTCAGCAGAGTTCTGCAGATCATACGTCTCCACTGACTTAACCGTTTTCAATATTGAGGCTAAAATATATAATGTCACTGCAACTTGATTATAGTGTTATATGGACCCTACTTATTTTGACACCCTGGTAAATGGCATTTCTGTTTAAACAGGTGGAGTGGGGGGAGAGACTGTTAGAGAACAAAGCCAGTTCCATGCCTACAGCAACTCCCGACAATGAATTAATGGTATATCTATGGTACTAGCACATAGTCTATTTAAAACGGATAGATGGCTGCTTTTCCTGAAACCCATCTGCAGCAGTCTATAAAGGAATGTAATTCAGCTGAATAACATAAATCTCCCTCTGCTGAGATCCTTTGTTCAAGTCAGTTGGTTTTTCTGCTTGAGGCTGGCTGTTAGACAACTCAATCTATCACTCATGTTTATTCATATTTTAATGCTATCTCTATGCTTACTTTAAAACCTCAGAGTGAAAATGGGACTTTGGTGCCATACATTTCTATAGTAAAACAAATAATTTATCTACCATGTTATGCAGTGTAGAGAGACTTCTAGAAAAAAATTGCAAGGATTGTAGAGTTGTCAAAGGCAGCACCACTCAATTAACAGTAAACACACTTTTGGTTTCTTTGTATGTTTTTAAATGAATACACAAGGTCCTAGCTAAAATAATTCCTACTTCCACCACACAAAGAAATCTAATGGTACACTTCTTCCAAAATGAATTTCTTATAACCATGTGGAGTAAGAAAGTGCATAGAAACTTACTCTATATTAAAAATCTACCTACTTCTTTCTTGGTTTATGACTTTCCATATTCTGAGTATCCATCCATGAAACAGGATAGCTGAGGAAGATTGCATAAGAGTATCATGATGTGGCAGAATAACGTAATTTCCAATCTCAGATAAGCTGCTCACTAGCTGTGGGCATCTTTTAAGCAACCCAATATTCCTGTTTCTCACTTTCTTCATCAATAAGCTAATGGGTACTGAAGCTTAAATGAACTGAAGCATGTTAATCATCTGGCACATAGTAGGTTAATAAAATTTATTTTTACAGAGTTAACCTTTGGATATCATTATGAAGGAAAACATTTGAAATGCTTTTAGATATCAGGGAGAAGGGAATTGTTTTAAAAGCAAATAATACTACAGATGTTTAACAGACATGGAGGATGTAATTCTGTAAAGTAGAATTTGATCTATTTATTTTATATAGTATAAAAATCTTATTATTTAAGTCTAATATGTAAACTTGTACCTTAATTTGATAAACTAAGAAAACAGCTTTATTTAACATTAGAATTATCTAAATGTGCTCTTTTTCTAACTTGAATTCACAAGATAATTGCCAGACTTTCCTTAATATGGTACTCCATATCTTGTAACCATGGTGGCTTATCAGCTGAGGGGTTTCTGTTGATACTCATAGATAAACTGGTTGAGTCATAAATCAAGAATATTTTTCTTCACATTTACAATATATTTACAGCTTTTATTCATGTCTGAAATATAAAAATTATACTTCTGTTATCTTTTGTTTTCTAAAAAGAGAGTTTATCAGTTCAAACGGGAAGGCTGATACAAACCAGAAAGCAATACACATGTAATGAGTATTCTGCATTTACCCAACAACAACAACAAAAAAGAAGAGGTGAGAGACAACTACCAAACTGGAAAGTATAGACTTCTGAAAAATTATTTAGCACTGAAATGGGACTATTTATAAAAGGCACTTAGGGATCACCAAGTGATTTGTAGTCAACTTAAATCTCTTGTCAAGGAGGTGATGTGAATCACCTACCAGTTTACTGCTAATTGTTCTTAATTCAGTCTGTCCCTCAACTCCAATCATGTCTAAACCACAGAGAGTAGAAATAATTTTTATTAGTCCTACACTCAAAAGCATCATCTGTGGACTATTTTACTTCCATCTTTTCAAATTCTTGAGTTTTCTGGATTGTTTCTATTTGCCTGGCATAGTGGAGAGAAGTAAATTGAAACTGTTGGGAAAGATTTATCAGAAAGCACTCCAGGGATATAGACTAGTTGACCAGGATCTTAATACAAGGAACAAGGAATAACAGAACTCTCCTCTAATTGTGCAGGACAACATGATAAATTATGATGACAAAGTCCACATAGAATATTTTTTCTTCTTCTCCAACCCCTGTCCTCTGGAATATGCTATTTTAGATGAGCTTGCAGCACCTGCCATGTATCATATTAATACCTTTGCATTTCCAATGATTGTGTTGGCCAGACATCAGTTTCAAAACCAATTTTGTATTCATCACTCATCTCAATAGGAAACAGTAGAGTACATCACTTCAATTTTAGTAACTGAAAGATTCAGGAATAACAGGAATTGATTGGCATCCCTCTCACTTTCTCTTTCTTTTTTTTTTTTCCTTTTAACATTGAATGATGTGAGGAAAAAATGTTGGGAGAGAAAAAGAAAAATCAAGAGTTGTCCTTTGTTCAGTGACCTGTTAGTGGTTTGTGTGCTACAAAAAGTCAAGATTCATAGTCACTAAAATAATTAAATTGCAAGTGACAATTCCATCAATGAAAGGCAATTTACTTCATAATATTTCTACAAGTGAAAGCATAGGACATGGGAAAATGAACCAGGTAGGGTTACAACAAATAAAAACTAGGCAAACTGAAAATCTGATTTTTCTAGGACTCCCAAGTTCACAAAGGAAAATGATACAATAAATATCTAAAGAGGCAGACATGTCCCTGAGATTTGCTTAGAAGGAGTAGAAGCCAGTAGAAGCTACAATAGGACCATGTCACCAGTAATTTGAGTGAATCACTGCTTGAGACTGAGCATGAATAGCAGTCAGAGTAAGAAACTACTATGGGTTGAAATCTTTGGGGTCTCCATGGCTTCATGGACTTTCTCTTCAGGAACCTTGCCAGATTCTTAGAATGAGGATCTAAGAAAAATGCCCTCAAAGACCCAGCTAAGGGGGAGAGGAGGGTGGAGGAAGAGTAGCCAACGTGTAATCCTTCTAGATTCTTCTCCATAACACAGGCTTACTCTCCAGAGAGAAAGCCTTCCCACGGGGCAATGCTAGAACATTTCCCTATCTGAATTCCTCTAGTCTTGTCACACTTAAGGGATGGGAAGGGGAGGGGAAACAAAAACCTAGTCACCAGAAGGTAGGGATTCAATGTAATAGACTGGGAACAACTACCCAGGTAAGGGAATAAATAATAATTTCTAAAAAAGAAACTCTGTGATGACTTAGAGGGGTGGGATAAGGGGGTGGGAAGTGAGAGGGAGGCTCAAGAGGGAGCCTCATGACTGATTCATGTTGTTGTGTAGCAGAAACCAACACAACATTTTAAAGCAATCATCTTCCAATTAAAAATTAAATTATTTTTTTAAAAAGAAAGGGGAAAAACTATACTTGTGGAGAAGGGACAGAAACACCTAGAAGACACAGGGCTATGATGACTGAAACTTAATGGGAAGTATGAATGCTTTTCCTGTTCCACATCTTATCACCACACCAGTAAGTCTTTATCTTATAATGTGGATCACAGCTAGACCTCTTTAAGACATGGACTCTCTGACTTACTTGTTACTTGTTAGTTACTCAGTCATGTCCAACTCTTCGCAATCCCATAGACTGTAGCCCACCAGGTTCCTATGTCCATGGAATCCTCCAGGCAAGAATATAAAGGGTTGCCTTTCTCTTCTCCAGGGGACTTCCCAACCCAGGTATTGAACCCTGTTTTCCCACATTGCAGGCAGATTCTTTACCACCTGAGCCACCATGGACTTTCTGAAGAATGATGCGAAACAAAGTCCCAAAGCCAAGAGGAGAGATAAAAACAAGGACATTTGAAGAACTTGAAACCTCTGATACCTCCAATAAACATTAAACACAGTCCAACTCAAAATTCATTTCCTAAAGTTTGATTTATCTCAATATATTTTATATTCTACAGCATGTACTGCTTTCAACAAAATGATAGAACAAATGTAAAAAGCAAGAAAAAAAGCAACAGTCTGAATAGACAAGAGCAATAAGAAATCAAACTCAGATGTGACACAAATGTTGAAATTATCAGATAAGTAAAATAACTATGACTACTACGATAAAGGCTCTAGTGCAAAAAAATGCAAACATGCTAAGCTAAAAGGCAAGGCAAGGTATAAAAGAAAGAATCAGCAGGAAAATCTAGAAATGAAAGCCACATTAACAAAAATAAAACATGCCTTAATGGCTCATTTGTAGACTCCACATAGCCAAGGAAAAAATCAGTGAACTTGAAAAGAGGTCAGTAGAAACTTCCTAAACTAAAGAGTAAAGAGAAAAATAAAAAAAGAACATCTGAAAACTGGAGAATATCAAAATGTGTAGCATATTTTTAACTGGAATACCAGAGGAAAAGAGAGAATGGGACAAAATAAATATTTGAAGAAATACTCTGAGAACATTCTAGAAGTAATAACAGGCTTAAGATATTCAGGGACACCAAAACAAGATAAAATACCAAGAAAACAAAACTAACAGATTTGAAAAAACACCACACAGCTAGGCATATGGCCAAAGACATTGAGAATATCAAGAAGGAAACCAAAGGAAATAAAACACCTTCTCTACAGAGGAACAGGGTAAAATTTCTGACTTTTGTCAGAAACCTTCAAAGCAGGAAGAATCCAGTAAATGGGATAGAGGAAGAGCCAATGCAAACAAAAATAAACCAGCGCCTTATTTAAAGAAGTCACCTGTTGATATTTGTGAGTTCATTTAACTTCTAAAAGACTGATATAACACTGTAAGACAATCTTATGTAAAACTAAACATTTAGATATTTATAAACTGAAAACTGTCAAGAAAATATTGATTTGCTTTTTTGTGACTTGAAATAAAATGTATATTTGCCTAGCATATTGTAAGATTTTTTTTCTCATATTTTATTTCATTAACCTGGAGAACACATATTAGGAAATGTAAGATTACCTTTGTCATTCTATCCTTTTGTTTGATGCTGAGTATGCAGCTGTCAGGATTTGAGATGATATAAAGGAATGAATACATTTTCTTTAATGTGCATGGATGCTAAGTCACTTTAGTCATGTCTGACTCTTTGCAACGCTATGGACTGTAGCCCACCAGCCTCCTCTGTCCATTGGATTCTTCAGGCAAGAATACTGGAGTGGATTGCCATGTCCTACTCCAGGCAATCTTCCTGACCCATGGATCAAATCTGCAGCTCCTGTGGCTCCTGCATTACAAGCAGATCCTTTACAGCTGAGCCACCAGGGAAGCCCCAAACCACATTGGAGATGTTAAATTTGATAATAGTTTTCAGTGATATACTTTTTAAGTGAAAAGTTAACATAAGAAGAAATAATAAAAATCAACACCAAAAAATCAAGGAATATTAAACTGGATCTTAAAATGTTTCGTTGTGCTATGCTTAGAATACGTTTTTAAGGAGAGAGAACGGAAAAAAGTTAGACCAGATGACAATCATTTGATGGAAACCATAGAATAACTATAGATAAACAACAAGCCACAAAACCACAATGCTGTTCTGGAAGAAATAATATATTCAAGTTAATACTTTCTGAGAAAATATAATGATAAGGTGGATATTCAGAAAAAATGACTTTGAAAATATCTAGGAATTGCAATTCACTAAAAACAAAGGCAGAGAATCACATCCAGCCACTTGGAGCCCTTCAAAGAACGATAACCCCAACAGTTGCCAATTTCCTAAGTTGCAGAGAAAGCCTTCTTATGAGGAAGGGATAGAACTGATAGGCTCCTCCTGTGCCTCAGCTGGTAAAGAATCCACCTGCAATGCAAGATGACCCAGGTTGATCCCTGGGTTGGGAAAATCCCCTGGAGAAGGGAATGGCAACCCACTCCATATTCTTGCCTGGAGAATCCCATGGACAGAGGAGGCTGGTGGACTACAGTCCACGGAGTCGCAAAGAATAGGACATAACTGAGTGACTAACACTTTCACACTTTCACTTTTTGGCCAAGGAACAGACATCTGCCAAGTTTCTCAACACTCTTTTGTATACAGATCTAATATTTGCAAGTAGTCATTAGAGTTTTCAGCCCACTCAGAAAAAAAATGAATTGGCTGTATATATACATCAATGTCTTTCATGTTCAAATGTTTTTCTTCTGAATGTAAAAATTAATATGTGAAAATATAAAAGGCTGTCTCTATTTTGTGACCAAATTCAGGATGATTTAATAAACTAGGAAAAATATATGTCAAGTTAAAAAAAATAGTGTAGCCATAGGTAGTAAGGTTACATGGAGCTGAAATTATTAGCTGGATTTTATGTGGTAGGAAAGAAAGCACTCTTGGAATATGTATTTTAAGAGGTAACAGAAAATATAATAATATTATTGGAAAAGGTTCAAAGAAATTTATAGAAAGAGTAGAAATACACTATAATTTTAGCTTTTATATAACTAAAGGGGCAGTGAGAACATATCACAAATCTCCTATCCAAAAGAACAGATTTTTTAATTAAAAAACCTATTCTCATGATTTTTATGAACACATATAATTAACATTTTCATGATGCTAGATAGTTCACAAAGCATCTTTCTATATTCTATCTCATTTAATCCTTGTGGTCATTCCAAAAGGGTATCCTTGGCTCAGAGATGTTACTTAAACTCCTCAAGGTGACAGACCAGATGAAGGATGGGATTCAAACTTGAACTCAAGTTTTTTTTTTTTAATCAATTAATTAATTTTAATTGGAGGCTAATTACTTTATAATATTGTAGTGGTTTTTGCCATACATTGACATGAATCAGCCATGGGTGTGCATGTGTCCTGCATCCTGAACCACCCCCCCCACCTCCTACCTCTCTCCCCATCCCATCCCTCAGGGTCACTCCATTGCACCAGCCCTGAGTGTCCTGTCTCATGCATCAAACCTGGACTGGTGATCTATTTCACATATGGTAATATACATGTTTCAATGCTATTCTCTCAAACCATCCCACCTTCGCCTTCTTCCACAGAGTCCAAAAGTCTGTTCTTTACATATGTGTCTCTTTTGCTGTCTCACATATAGGGTTCAAGTGTTTTGTTTGATACCAATTCTGCATCTTTTCGGCTTCCCTGGTAGCTCAGTTGATACAGAATCTGCCTGCAATGCAAAAATAGTAGTAGAAACTACTAGTCAGCTTTTCATGTTGAAACAACTACATTCAGATGTTTCCCAAGAACAGATAGATATTTGGTCTGTATTTGCATAATCATATGATATACTACTATACATGTCTTTTTTTTCTTTTTTTTCCAGGACAAAAAGGAATCTATTGCCAAGGTAATTTCAATACTGAAGCATCTTAAGAAGCAAACATTAGTCACAGCTTTAAATGATAGTTGTATTTTTTTTAACCAGTTTGAGAAATCTTATCATCCATTCTTAATGTAAACAATGGATTTTAATTAGTATATGCTGAAAGAAACTGAGACAATTTTTTCCTTTCTTTTTTGAAATCAATAGACCATGAGTGATGTATACTGCCAAAGGAGTTAGCGAATAAAGATTAGATTGATTCATATCATGCGCTATTACTATTATTAATAATACTGTTATAAACAGTGAAATAAAAAAAAAGCCTAACTGCATATATAAGTACAAGATAAAAGATATCACCTCTCTGTTTATGTGGAAATATAAATTAAAAACTATAATTTGTGTTAAATTAGGAACAAAATTATTTTAAGATTAATCTTTTTTCTTTGCCTCATAAAATTTTAGTTTTTAAAAAGGTAATTATTCAGCAACTTGTTTAGTCATTGTTAGTAAATTGTGATAGGCAATATATTTCTTTATTCTTTCCACATTTTAGAAGGTACTTAATTTTGTTATTTTACATTTTTATTTTAGTAGAATATTATTAACCATAAGTCTGTGATGTATTTTATCATCAGTTCATGACTTTTATTCTCTCCAAACACTGAAGGTATAATCATTTCTAGCTCTACTCACATAAGCACATGTCTTTATGATTACTGCAGATGAGAGTACATGTTAAGAATATTTCAGACCATGTGTCTGTGTATAACTCAGCATCAAATTCATAAATGTATGTTTGTACATATATAGATGAAATTAGTCAAATCTCATTGTGATAGTTATGTTCTATAAAGTTGCTTCAAACATGAAATTACCAAACACTAAACTGTTGCTCCTGGAGAAAATGTGTGTGTATGTATTTGTGTGATTATCTCACAAAGTTTAAGATCTTAAATTCTAAAGTAATTTATCCTGGTAGAGTCTATTTTCTTTACTTTAAAAAGAAAAATTGAGGTTCCAAATTAAGTGACCATATTACCTGAGACTGCTCCACTAACAGGCGCCAGAGCTAAGATTCAAATCCATCCAACTGGCCCCAGAGCCAGAACCTCTTGCACTGCACACACTGTCCCCACCATCATTTCCTGTAGTCATCTCATGCATGAGAACAGAAACAAGGCAGAGGTCATCTTGTTGGACCTGAGCTGGGAGCATTGCATGAGGTGGCTCAAATCTTTTGGCCTGAATGGGTTCAGGAATAACTGAAAATGCTGTCAACGTTGATTCTGTGTTTCATAATAAATTTTAGTAAGTTGGCAAATTCACGAAACCAGAATTCACAAATAGTGAATATTGACTATATATATGCAAATTTGATTTATTTAAATTATCAGTACAGTCAAGTGGATGTTTTTATGGAGACCCAATCTCAGTTGCTTCAGTTCTATATGGTCGTTTTATAATGAATGTTCATGTTGTTTTATGAAGCATGAAGAATCTATTTGATTGCATCACCTCTGCTTCTATAGACTTGATTTCAGCTCTTTTCTTAATTACACTGTTAAAAGAACATTCACTTGTTAAATCTAGCATCCCAGAATATATACAAAGCACATTGAGTGAATTAGAATTTTAGTTATTTCTTCACCCTCTCATTAATTTGTAATATGGCATTTGAAGGTTCTTATTAAGTTATGCTATTACTTATATAAATTACCAGAATAAAAATAATTGCAAAGTGCTTAGAAACATATTAAATGTAAGTTCTTGCTTCATATGATAATTTTATTTCATAGTAAAAAAATAGATCTGTTTTAAATATTATTAAATATCAGGAAAAGATATTAAAGTTCTGTGTTAGATTTCCTGTCACATGCCTGGTCTCAGGAATTTCAAAGTAAGAGGTGGATTCTCACTTTCTGTACATAATATAGTAATATGAGAAAATAGGCACGAATATGCATGTATTTTATATGACCAATAATCCATTATTATTTCCATATGGGGGCTTACAATGTGGAATGACCAATATATTTTCTAAAAAATTTTCTATGACATTGCCATATTTCATGGAGAAATAAAAGTGAAAGATCTGATATTTTTAATAGAACATTTCAACTATGTTCAAAATTAATTTGTGATATATCATTTTTCCAAAGCTGATTGTTGCTTTGGGTTATTGAGGCCTGAAGTAAGATTAGATTAATCCTTTTTTAGGTATCCTCCTTGTCTTTTGCCTTATATATTGCTTTTTGCAGGCCTTTTAATTAAACTTTAATGATTGTGAGTACTGCAGAACAAAGGGCTAAACTGAGGATAAAATGAAGTGGTACAAAATGCTATTTTGTCAGCTATTTTAGATGTGTCTAACAAAATTATCATGATATTATAAGTAGTATATATATAGATAACATTATAGAACATATATAAACAATAAATTTCAATGAGCTAATGACTTATAGTGGCATTCTAATTTTACTAGATGTGACAGAGATTTTCTACTCTCCCAATAAATTGATTACAATAATTCATAAAGTATACAGTGCACTGATAAGTTAACAGGAAAATGATGTCTACTTAGAAGGCAAATCCAAGTGAAAACAGAAACTCTTTACGGATCATTTAGGTGATTATAGGACTTCCCTGATAGCCCAGTTGGTAAAGAATCCACCTGCAATGCAGGAGGCCCTGGTTTGATTCCTGGATTGGGAAGGCTTGATTCCCTTCTGCTGGAGAAGAGATAGGCTACTCACTGCAGTATTCTTGGGCTTCCCTTCTGACTCAGCTGGTAAAGAATCTGTCTGCAATGCGGGAGAACTAGGTTTGATCCCTGGGTTGGTAAGATGACCTGGAGAATGGAAAGGTTGCCCACTCTAGGATTCTGGCCTGGAGAATTCCACTGACCATAGAGTCCATGGGGTCACAGACAGTATGAAACGACTGAGCAGCTTCACTTTCATGTGGCTATATAAGTTGAACTTGAGGAGAGGTACAGTTAGTACAGAGGTGGGTGATTTGGGGCACTGAGCCATCTCATAATGTAGCTTGCTTACCTTCTCTTCTTCTTGATCTCTGACATACCTCTTTCATCTTACAGTGGATTGCTGCTGAGTCCACCCAAGTTCATGATTTGATGATGGATCTCACATAACCTACCTCATGGTGGATCACTCTAGGTGCTGGTTACTTGACAAGATATTTTATTTTTACCAGGTCAAGGAGCATGCAGGAGGTGTCATTTGAGTGCCATGTAGTTCTCCACTGCAGAAAACATGGCCTTGTTCTAGAACCTGAGATCTACATGATGATTCTTTTGTCAAGCCTTACGATAAACTCCACTGGGTGTCTTTTGTAATCACAGATACCTCTAGGATCTTAGCTCCTACTGTGTTGGTTGACCTTACTAAAAGAGTGGTATTCACCATAGTCTAGACATGCTGCAAAGTCTTTTCCTACTCTGGTTCCACTCAAACCTGCTGCTTTCCATGCCACTAGGTACAAGGGTCACAGTAATAGTCTCATGTGTGGAATACACTGCCTTCAAAACCCCCCAAAATATAACGAGGCTATTTCCTCTTTAATGTGTGTGTGTGTATGTGTGTGTGTGTTACTGTCATGTCTGACCCTTGGTCACCCCATGGACTGTAGTTCCCCAGGCTCCTCTGTCCATGGAATCCTCTAGGCAAGAATACTGGAGTGGTTTGCCATTCCCTCCACCAGGAGAATCTTCCCAACCCAGGGATCAAACCCAGGTTTCACGTGTTGCACACAGATTCTTTACCATCTGAGTACCGAGGAAGTACCTTCTATTTTAATAGTAGAAAGTATAAGATGCAATGATGTGTCTTTTGGGGGCTTCCCCGGTGGCTCAGCAGTAAACAATCTGCCTGTAATGCAGGAGCCACAGGAGATGTGAGTTCAATTGCCGAGTCAAGAAGATTCCTTGGAGTAGAAAATGACAACCCACTCCAATATTCTTGCCTGGAGAATCTATGGACAGGGGATCCTGGTGGGATACAGCTCATAGGATCACAAAAAGTTGGACATGGCTGAAGCTACTTAACATGCAAGCACGTGCGATGTGGCTTGTGCTTTGTCAGGTAAGTCCCAGCATGCCTCTTCCAACTGGACTCCTAAAAACTTTGATATGGTAGAACCCTAAATCTTCTTTGACTTTATGTCTTATCCTCTGGAGAACATATGTTTTAGTATGATCTCCATATCTTGTTCATCTAGTCTGAGCACAATGGATCAACATAGTGGACCAGAGTAGTAATCTTTGAAATAACCAATGGTATAAGTCTGTAGGGAGTACATTAAACAGAGGTGGAAGAGTTAAAATGGCCTGGGCCATTAACTACATGTATTTGCCCCTTGCAAATATTAACATTTTCTTATCCAACTTCTTTAGAGTAATGGAGAACAATGCCTTCAGGAGAGTAGTTACAGCTAAATACAGAAAGCTCCATAGAGACCCAAAAATGCTTTTCAAACTGAGAAGTAATTTGGTTGATTTTCATGTATTTTTATTATTTTATACCATTAATATACCATATAAATATCTGTGTATACTCAATATTTGATAAGAATAAAATAAAAGAGTGCTAGAAATCCCTTGGCTAATTGTTCATGCTTTATTAACAGTGTCATAATAATATGTTATTTATGCAGGACATAGTCAAAGTTTTATCTTCTCAGTAATGTGTGAAATGAGAACTGTGACATTAGAGACATAGACTAATGTATCGCCATTTCTCCTCTCATTTAGAATTGAGACTATATCAGAAGATAAATTAGTTCTGTGGTCTCTTAGACTTGTGCCAGGTAACATGAGTTTCTTTTACCAACACACTGTCAGTCACCATCCTGAGTTTAGATTCATGATGATGCTGTTTCCTCTGTAATAATAGCCCAGAGAAAGACAACAGAAATCTTAATGCTTAGCTTTAGCCATATCTAATGGAAGAAAATTGCTGCTTTAACTTCTTACTAACTGAGATTGACTGGCAATTACTCACCTCTTTCCTATCAGTGTGTATACAGAGATTAATGTGAAACTAAATATTCTAAAGTATCAGTTCCTCACCTTTTCTTTTTACTTCTAAGAAATCATTAAAATAAAATGTGGTTACTGCCAGAATTTTGGAAAACATATAATACACGGAAACTGAAGAAAAAGCTAGAATAACAATATCAGCATTTTGAGTGCAATTCTTTTAGTTTTCTCGACGTAAAAATACTGTCATAAAGAAAATTTTGTTCCACTCTGTTTTTTTTTCTCCCACTTAGAATTCTCTCATGTCATTGTTATTCAAATACATGATTATAAATCACTGTATATTTCCTATATGAATGATTGGTAATTTACTTAATTTCTATCCTATTAAAAGACATAGAATTTGAGTTAAATGTTTTGCTATTATTTAAATGCTGCAAGTGAATCTTTTTTGAAAACTGTCTTTGACAGTGTATTGATTGTCTTCTACATAAGAGTAAAATATTAATTTAGATGTATTTCTAAGTCTTACATCTACCCTTATCATGAAAAGTAATTCCAGTTCTATTCCTTCGATTTATTGATTTATTTCTCTTGACCTGCTTTACACTCCATCAAGTTTCTGATTTGCCTCATTCATTCTGTCTTATTTTTTGGTGTAGAATTGAGGAGCCATGGAGAAAATGTATAGGGATATCATAGAGTTGGACTAATCTAGTGGGGAAGGTTTTTGTTTTCACTGTTTTTTAATGTCATCTTGGAAGAGGGCAGCTTCACCAAGGGAGAGAGTAGATAGAAAAAAGGGAATTTTTAAGAATGGTTATTCTTATCTAAGATAAATAGTTCCACAGTAGTGTTATAAAAACAGAATAAATTGTTTTGCTTTAAATTTTATATTGGTTGATGATTTGGTGACTTTTTTGACTATAACATTATTTTAAACTGGAATGTGAAGATCATTGTTTCATTAATTATATACATCCATAAGGAAAGATCAAAGCACCAGCATACCTTGGATCATGGAGAAAGTAAGGGAGTTCCAAAAAAAACAGCTAACTTCTGCTTCATTGACTCCACAACGCCTTTAACTGTGTGGATCACAACAAACTTTGGAAAATTTATAAAGTTATGGGAGGATGAGACCACCTTACATGTCAAGGAGCAGCAATTAGAACTGGGAATGGAACAACTGGTTAAAAATTGGGAAGGGAGTAGTATATTACCACTCTGCTTATTTAACTTCTATGCAGATTACATCATGGGAAACAAAAGGATGGATGAATCACCAGCTAGAAACAAGATCGCTGGGAGAAACAACACCAACATCAGATAGGCAGATGATATCACTCTAATGGCAGAAAGTGAAGAACTAAAGAGCCCCTTGGTGAAAGTAAGAGAGAAGAGTGAAAAAGCTGGCTTGAAACTCCACATTCAAAAAACTAAGATCATGGAATCCAGTCTCATCACTTCATGGCAAATAGAAGGGGAAAAAGTGGAAGTAGTGACAGATTTTATTTTCTTGGGCTCCAAAATCAGTGCTGCGGGTGACTGCAGCCATGAAATTAAGGCATTTACTCTTTGGAAGGAAAGCTATGACCAATGTAGACATCATATTGAAAATCAGAGACATCACTTTGCAGACAAAGTCAAAGCTGTGGTTTTTCAAGTAGTCACATATAGATCTGAGAGTTGGATGGTAAATATGGCTGAGTACCAAAGAACTGATGGTTTTGAATTGTAATACTGGAGAAGACTCTTGAGAGTCCCTTGGACTGCAGGGAGATCAAACCAGTCAATCCTAATGGAGATTAACCCTGAATATTCAGGACTGGTCTTGAATCTTCAATTCTTTGGGCACCTGATGCAAAGAGCTGAATTATTGGAAAAGACCCTGAAGCTGGTAAAGACTGAAGGAAAGAGAAGAAGGAGGTGGCAGAAGATAAGATATTTTGAGAATATCATTGACTCAATGGATATGAATTTGAGCAAACTGGGGAGAGAGTTGAGGACAGAGGGGCCTAGCTGCAGTCTATGGGGTCGCAAAGTCAGAATTGACATAGCAACTGAAAAACAACAGTCTCCATATTCAGTGAATCAAAAATCCTAATCATCAAATCACTTTCAAATTAAATTTAAACTATGAAGGAAACTATGGAAAATACCTCATATCAATACTGAAATTGTACAAAAAGAAATAACCAGGTATCATTTTTCCAAATAACAACTTTACAAACAGTTTTGCACAATGAGAATATTCCAGTTTTGTATGAAATAAGTACTATTGGCATTCTTAAATCAAACTACTGAAAAGGATATATTGACCTAATCTTAGAGAAAGCAATTTTGACAGGTAATAAGAGAACAGTGATCTTTCCTTTTTATTGTTGTTCAGTCTCTAAGTCGTGTCTGGAGTTTGCTCACATATATGTCCATTGAGTTGGTGATGCTATTTAACCATCTCATCCTCAGTCACCTCCTTTTTTCTTCAGTCTTTCTCAGCATCAGGATCATTTCCAGTGAGTCAGCTCTTCACATCAGGTGGGCAAAATATTGGAGTTTCAACTTCAGCAACAGTTCTTCCAATGAACATTCAGGGTTGATTTCGTTTAGGATTGACTGGTTTGATACTGCAGTACAAGGGACTCTCAAGAGTTTTCTTAAGCACCATAATTTAAAACCATCAATTCTTTGGTGCTCAGTCTTCTTTATGGTCCTACTCTCACTTCTATACGTGGCTACTTGAAACAACCACAGCTTTGACTTTGTAAAAAAATTTATGTCTCTGCTTTTTAATATGCTGTGTACATTGGTCATAGCTTTCCTTCCAAGAAGAAAAATTAGTCTTTTAATTTAATGGCTCCTCTCACTGTTGGCAGATTTTGTAGCCCAGGAAAATAAAATCTGTCACTGCTTCCACCTTTCCCCCTTCTATTTGTCATGAAGTGATGAGACTGGATTCCATGATCTTCGTTTTTTGAATGTTGTTTCAAACCAACTTTTTCACTCTCCTTTTTCACCCTCATCAAGAGGATTTTTAGTTCATCTGCATTTCCTGCCTTTGGAGTGGATTCATCTGCATATATGAAGTTGTTCATGTTTTGCCTGGCAGTCTTGATTCTAGCTTATGATTCATATACCCTTTCATTTATCATGATGAACTCTGCATAAAAGTTAAATAAGCAGGGTAGCCGATCTACAGCCTTGTTGTACTCTTTCCCCAATCTTGAACCACTCAATTGTTCTATGTCCAGTTCTAATTGTTGCATCTTGACCCACACACAGGTTTCTCAGGAAACAGTTCAGGCAGTCTGCTATTCCCATCTCTTTAAGAATTTTTCCATAGATTGTTGTAATCCACATAGTCAAAGACTTTTGCATAGTCAATGAAGCAGAAGTAGCTTTTTATGGAATTCCTTTGCTTTTTCCATGATCCAACAAATGTTGGCAATTTGAACTCTGACTTCTCTGCCTCTTTGAAACTCAGCTTGTACATCTGGAAGCTCTTCATTCACATACTGCTGAAGCCTAGGTTGAAGGGATTGAGCATAATCTTGCTAGCATGTAAAATAAGTGCATTGTCCAGTACTCAAACATTCTTTGTCATTGCCCTTCTTGGGATTGGAATAAAAACGGACCTTTTCCAGTCCTGTGGCCACTGCTAAATTTTCCAAATATGCTGACATACGAAGTGCAGCATTTTAACATCATCATCTTTTAGGATTTTAAACAGCTCAACTGGAATTCCCATCACCTCTACTAGTCTTTTTTATAGTAATGCTTCCTAAGGCACTTGACTTCACACTCCAGAATGTATAGTTCTTCTGTGTATTCTTGCCACCTCCTCTTAATTTCTGCTTCTGTTATGTTCTTATAGCTTCTATCCTTTATTGTGCCCATCTTTGCATGAAAATTTCCCTTGATATGTCCAATTTTCTTGAAGAAATCGCTAGTTTTTCCCATTCAATTCTTTTTTCTCTATTTCCTCAGCACTGCTCATTTTAAAAGGCCTTCTTACCTCTCCTTGATATTCTCTGGAACTGTGCATTCAGTTTGATATATGTTTCCCTTTCTCCATTGCCATTTGCTTTTCTTCCTTTTCTTGTAAAGCTTCCTCTGCCATCCACTTTGCCTCTTTGTTTTTCTTTGAGATGGTTTGGTCCCTGTTTCCTATTCAGTGTTAAGCGCTTCGGTCCACAGTTCTTTAGGCACTCTGACTAACAGATCTAATCCACTGAATCTATTCATCACCTCCACTGTATAAATATAAGGGATTTGCTTTAGGTCATACCTGAATGGCCTAATGATTTTCCCTACTTTCTTTAATTTAAGTCTGAATTTTGCAATAAAGGGTGATGATCTGAGCCACAGTCAGGTCTAGGTCTTGTTTTTGCTGACTGCAAAATATCTTTGCAGTCAGAGCTTTTCCATCTTTGGCTGCAAAGAACATAAACAATTTGATTTTTCTATTGATCATCTGGTGATTTCCATGTGTAGAATTGTCTCTTGGGTTGTTGAAAATGGGTGTTTACTATGACCAGTGTGTTCTCTTGACAAAATTCTGTTAGCTTTGTCCTGCTTCATTTTGTACATCAAGGCCAAACTTGCCTGTTATTCCAGGTATCTCCTGACTTCCTGCTTTTGCATTGCAACCTCCTCTGATGAAATGGACATTTTTTTTTGGGGGGGGGTTGATGGTTCTAGAAGTTGTTGTAGGTCTTCATAGAACCTGTCAACTTCAGCTTCTTTGGACTTAGTGGTTAGGTCATAGACTTGGATTACTGTGATATTGAATGGTTTGTCTTGGAAAAGGAACTGAAATAATTCTGCCATTTTTGAGGTTGTATCCAAGTACTGCATTTCAGACTCTTTTGTTGACTATGAAGTCTACTCCATTTCTTCTAAAGGATTCTTGCTCATGGTAGTAGATTTAATGATCATCTGAGTTCACTTTACCCATTCCTGTCCATTTTAGTTCACTGATTTCTAAGATGTCAGTGTACAGTCCTATTTGACATGTTCTATTTACCTTGATTCATAGACCTAACATTCCAGGTTCCTATGCAATATTGTTCCTTACAACATCAGACTTTACTTTTGCCACCAGACATATCCGCAACTGAGCATTGTTTCTACATTGGCCCAGGCACTTCATTCTTTCTGGAGTTCTTAGTAATTGCTCTCCACTCTTCTGCAATAGCATATTGGACACCCTCCGACCTGAGGGCTCATCTTCAGGTATCATACCTTTTTGCCTTTTCATACTGTCCATGGGGTTCTCCATGCAAGAATACTGAAATGATTTCATTTCTTCTGCCAGTGGACCACATTTTGTCAGAACTCCTCACTATGACCCAACTATCTTGCATGGCCCAGCACCACATGGCTCATAGTTTAGTGTTTATTTGCTCAGTCATGTCTGACTCTTTGCAACCCCATGGACTGTAGCCCACTAGGCACCTCTGTCCATGTGGATTCTTCAGGCAAAAATACTAGAGTGGGTTGCCATGCCCTCCTCCAGAGGATCGTCCTCACCCAGGAATTGAACCAGGGTCTCCTGCATGACAGGTAGATTCTTTACCTGCTGAGCTACCAGAGAAACCCTGGTAGCTCAACTTATGCTGAGTGTGTAGCTTTCACCTACAAGGTTTAAGCTTATGGTGCATGGTGTTGGATTCCTGATCTATGAAGGAGAAGATTTAGCTTTCAGGTACCAGGCTTGATTACTCAGAGCTTTTGGGTGACAGAAATTTCATTACAGTAGAAAAGGACAGAGAAAGCTTCTGACATCAGCATCAGAAGGGGGACAGAGTGCCCCCCACTGCTAGTCTTAGCAAGGAAGCTATATACTTTTTCAATTGGTTATTACAGTAAATCAAAAGAATGTATCAAGGTTGTAAAGGTCTTATCAGACCTACTCCCACAATTTACATTTTATGATAATGGGATTAGAACTAACAATAGAAAGATCTTACTAGACCCACTCCAATAATATACATTTCATTTGACAAGGTTAGGCAGAAGGGTCTTAAAAAGGAGAAATATGTATTCCAGCAGGATACATTGTTGTTCTATAATCATTGGTACAGAGTTTAAACTAAGTTTTTCTGTTGTATAATCATCAACTCTGGGCTTAAAGAAAAAATGGTTTTACATGATTAGGATGAAGGAATGTACAAAAATATTTTGTCCTTTTCTCTTTCTGGAGAGCCCCAGGCCCCTTTCTCCTTCTTGGTGACCCCAGACTTCCTATCAACTTATGTAAGAATCGACTCTCTCAATAACTTCATTGCCTGATGCAAGATTCTTCACGACAACAAGTCTGTGATCCATGAAGGGGGGGGATATGGAGATTTTATTTCTTTAATTGTATGCCTCTGTGTTTGTTAGTTATATTTATCTATTAATTTTCATATTTGTTCCAATTGTCTCCCTCATTTTTATCATTTGATTTTCATTGTATTTTAGTTTTAAATATAGATATTAGTCCATGGCCCTGGATGAGTGCTGAGAAGATGGTCAAATTGTAGAGGAAATTGGTGTGTTAACATTTTATGTAGTCAAATCAATTAACATTATCCTTTCTTAACATTTTCCGAGGTCAGTGGCGGCCGGGAGGAGACACCCTGCATCCGAGATCAGGGGCGGCCAGGAGAAGCCACCTCGCGCCCAAGGCCAGGGGTGGTGACCTTGAGGAGCCACCCTGAGCCCGAGGACAGGGGCAGCAGCTGGGAGGAGCCATCCACACCCGAAGCCAAGGTGGAGCAACCCAAGGAGTGGTGGCTGCGCAGGCACAGGAGGGCCTAAAGGACTGCAAGGAGATCCAACCAGTCCATTCTGAAGGAGATCAGCCCTGGGATTTCTTTGGAAGGACTGATGCTAAAGCTGAAACTCCAGTACTTTGGCCACCTCATGCGAAGAGTTGACTCATTGGAAAAGACTCTGATGCTGGGAGGGATTGTGGGCAGGAGGAGAAGGGGATGACCGAGGATGAGATGGCTGGATGGCATTACAGACTCGATGGACGTGAGTCTGAGTGAACTCTGGGAGATGGTGATGGACAGGGAGGCCTGGTGTGCTGCGATTCATGGGGTCACAAAGAGTCAGACACGACTGAGTGACTGAACTGAACTGAATTGAACTTTATGATTTAATTTATTATTACATTCTCAGAAAGTCTTTGCCCATTCTCTATGTTCAGAATATGCTCACCTACACTTTTTAATACTTATATTTATTACATTTGTCTTGTCCAGTTGGATAAGAAGAAATAACCTAAGAAGAACTAAAGATCCTTTTGATGAAAGTGAAAGAGTAGAGTAATAAAGTTGGCTTAAAACTCAACATTCAGAAAATGAGGATCATGGCATCCAGTCCCATCACTTCACGGGAAATGGATGAGGAAACAATGGAAACAGTGAGAGACTTTATTTTGGGGGGTCTCCAAAATCACTGCAGATAGTGATTGCAGCCATGAAATTAAAGGATGCTTGCTCCTTGGAAGAAAAGCTATGACCAACCTAGACAACATATTAAAAAGCAGAGATATTACTTTGCCAACCAAGGTCCTTTTAGTCAAAGCTATGATTTTCCCAGTAGTCATGTGAAAGCTGAGTACCAAAGAATTGATGCTTTTGAGTTGTGTGGTGTTGGAGAAGACTCTTGAGAGTCCCTTGGACTGCAAGGAGATACAATCAGTCCGTCCTGAATGAAATCAATCCTGAATATTCATTGGAAGGACTGATGCTGAAGCTAAAACTCCAATACTTTGACCACCTGATGTGAAGAACTGACTCATTGGAAAAGACCCTGATGCTGGGAAAGATTGAAGGCAGGAGGAGAATGGAATGACAGAGGATGAGATGGTTGGGTGGTGTAACCGACCCAATGGACATGAGTTTGAGTAAGCTCCGGAGTTGATGATGGACAGGGAAGCCTGGTGGGTTTTAGTCCATGGGGTCACAAAGAGTCAGACACGACTGAATGACTGAACTTAACTGAACTGTATAGTTGGAATTTGTTTTGGAATACAGTATGAAAAAAAAAATTACTTTTCCCTTACATGATTATCCAATTAGTCCAATGTAATATGTTAAAAATATCAACTCTTTATTCTTATTAGTAAAATGATTTTTATTATATATAAAAATTTTAATATATTACACTAATCTATGATATCTAATATCCAGAGTAACTTCTATTATAATTCCAAATTTATCTTGTACTTTAATATACAAGAATGCATCTCAGTAATCACCTTTTTAAAAATGTCTCTGCTGTTCTTACTGTTATCTTTTACTGTAACATTCATAATTATTTTGATGTTATTTAAAAATCCCCATTGTAAAATTGATTAGAATTAGATTAAACATCTATGTTGATTTGAAAAATATTCTCTTTCCATTTATTAAGTATTTTACTGCTACTGCTGCTAAATCGCCTCAGTCGTGTCTGACTCTGTGTGACCCCACAGACATCAGCCCACCAGGCTCCCCCATCCCTGAGATTCTCCAAGCAAGAAAACTGGAGTGGGTTGCCATTTCCTTCTCCAATGCATGAAAGTGAAAAGTGAAAGTGAAGTCTCAGTCGTGTCCAACTCCTAGCAACCCCATGGACTGCAGCCTACCAGGCTCCTCCATCCATAGGATTTTCCAGGCAAGAGTACTGGAGTGGGCTGCCATTGCCTTCTCCGATCAAGTATTTTAAAGACTTCATTAAAATATAGGAATTACTTCATTCATTCATTTTGTATACCTTTTTGTATCTTTTTGCTACCTGGCATCGTGAAGAGCACCTTGGATTTAACAATATACTAACAAGCCTCTGCATTCTAAACCCCTTGTATCAGACCGATTGTATTCATGTGATGATAGAAAAAGATAGAATATATATTTTTTACTGATGGTAATAGAAAATAAATCATGAATAATAAACTTGGTGGCAGTGAAACTCACATGTGAAAATTGCTCAGTCTCAGCAACTCTTTGCAATTCCATTGACTATACAGTCCATGAAATTCTCTAGGCCAGAATACTGGAATGGGTAGCCTTTCTTTTCTGCAGGGGATCTTCTCAACCCAGATCTCCCACATTGCAGGTGGATTCCTTACCAGCTGAGCCACAAGGGAAGCCCATGAATACTGGAGAGGGTAGCTATATAGTCCTGTTTAAATTTCAGATGGACAAACTCATAGAAACAATTTTAGAACAGCTCGTAGGTAATTGTTGACAATACATGTATGTTGTATATTGTATAATTGTATATTGACAATATAGGTTCTAATTAGTTTCAAAGTACATGGAAATCTAAGAAAAGCTAGCATTTTCTTCTTTATGTGTCTTGTACATGGGGAGCTTTGTATGCATATTTTTAGATTTGAAATGATTATAAGAAAATAATACATAAATTAATTTTTTTCATGCATATGAAATCACTTCTCTGCTAGTACACTATATATTTCATGTAACTGCTTTATTCTATGAAAACTGTTTTTGTTGTTTTTCTGGAAAGAAGATAAATTAATAGAAAAGAAAAGGGAATCACTCACAAAGTAGTTTCCACTGTATCTTTTAGATACAATGATATTATTACCATGTCTAGAGATAATTTTAGCTTTTCTTCATAGAATGTAATCTGTTGACAATGTAGCCACCAATTTAAATGTTTCTGATTACAATGTTCATGTTTCTATGTAATTTTGTTATCTACTGTTATTTCTGTGAGTATACTCAAAGAACAATTTCTTTAAAGTTTTCATTTCTTTTGAGTTGCTCAATTGATTTTTTTAGATTTTTCAGTATCAGAAAGAAAATCACAAACAATTGCTTACCTTTGCTTGCTGAAATTATTTGTATCAGTAATGTCATGGTATCCAGTTGCAGCTCTGTGTTTGTTGTTTGTTCCCAAAATAAAGTTCTCATCAGTACAAACTTTTGGTACTCTATTTTTGTTATGGGAAACAATAATTTACAGTATCCTCTCTGAGTCACATGAAGCATATTTTCTATTCATTACTGGCCAAGAAATGAAAAACAGAGAAGTTTTTATCATTGTTCTGAAACGGAACTTCAGCTGAGAATTCCGTTACTTTTCTCATTAATTATATGGTAAAAGGAAAAATCTCCTTTAATACCTGTAGTTTTCCTTTTCATTTTTTCCACATCTTTTCCCCTACAAAAATTATCAATAAATTTTTGGGAATTGTTTCTGCTGCTGCTGCTGCTGCTGCTGCTAAGCTGCTTCAGTCGTATCCTACTTTGTGCAACCCCATAGACAGCAACCCACCAGGCTCCACCACCCCTGGGATTCTCTAGGCAAGAACACTGGAGTGGGTCGCCATTTCCTTCTCCAGTGCATGAAAGTAAAAAGTGAAAGTGAAGTCAGTCAGTTGTGTCTGACTCTTTGTGACCCCATGGACTGCAGCCTACCAGGCTCCTCCATCCATAGGATTTTCCAGGCAAGAGTACTGGAGTGGGTTGCCTTTGCCTTCTCTGGTTTCTTTCGGAGAATGACAATAAGTCTTAATGATCATAAAAGTATTTAGAGTTCATAAAATGCTTTTTGCAAACAAGATTCCAGTTATTTCTGTGAGGCGTGGAAAGGAGTGTTATGTTACTTCCGGAATGAGCAAAAGATTAGGAAGTTATGTGGTCTCAGTAAATATTATTTTCCTTTTATGCTCAGGAAAACTAAAGAAGGAGTTTATAGAGTAAGCAAGAGTATACACGGGGCAAAACTGGAGAGCTAGTGATACACTATGCCAAAAATAAAACTCTATGATATAACATAGTTAAGATTGTTAAAGTAGTTTGAAATAAATGATACTCCTTCAGTTATATTATAGAGTGAATAATACCCTAAAACATCACTTGTTTGCTTGCAATTTATGATTTTAGCTTCAGTATTTTCCACTGCACACAATACCCAAAATGGTATATGAGTTCAATAAATGTGTTCTTCCAATCGATTTGCATTTTATGGAAGGATTTATAAATGATTAATTAATGAATAAAAAATTCATTTCCTTTGCTAATTCATTTTCCAGTGAAAGATAATTGATGTGTATCATATTTTAAAGGAATAACTGCAAAAAAGTAATATATTTAATACAAAAAAAACAAAAATAATATAAAATATCAGTATTTTCACCATTATGAATTTAAAACCATTCATTTTTCCATGTTTACCTCATGTTTTGTTAGTAAGTATAAAAAGTATTTCAGCTAAAAGTTGAAATGACCAATAACCCAGTCATTTTTTTTCCTTTTCTTCTTCCTCCTTCAAAGTAACTAAATTTTGGTAACCAAAATTTTGATGTATATAGAGTGGTATAGTATATAGCGTTATTTCTTTATATGTATTAACATTAGGCATTTTTACTTCTTTAATATTGTGCATAATATCATTATGCATAATATTCTGTAATACAGCTATTTTTTATTAAACAAATATTTGTTGAATCTGAATTATGTGATAGGCACTATTGGATGTGAATGAACAAGTGCAAATTCCTGCTCTTCAAGCACTTATATTCTAGAAGGATGGAGGAAGAGAAAAGAAATGAACATATTATATGTCAAAAAGTGATAAAAGTCATGACAAAAAATAAAGTAGAGTTAGGGAGTGGAATATATCAAGTGAAGTATGAAAGTAGTATTGCTATTACAAATAAAATGGTCCTTGACTGATAACTTGAAATTTTATCAAAAACCTGGAGAGAAATGTCGACAAGGGATGTTTGGGTTCCAGGCAGAGGAAATTTAACATGCAAGCAAAAATCTTTGAAATAAGAACATGCAGAGAATGATGCTAATCCTGAATAATCAGGGAGAATGGAACAAGATGAGAAAAGAGATGCTGCAGGGATTGGATCTTGACAAATAACTGTATATTTATCACTCAATAGGACACTTTTGAGAGTGAGAGGGAGTACTGTTAATAACTAAGTTGGAACAGCAAATATAAAACAGGACTCTGTTGGGCAAACTGAGATTTATAATCAGGCTACACTGTAAGCCTTTAACTCAAGTTGAGATCGAAAAAGTGCTGGTGTTGTTCAGAACTGTTTAATATAACACCTGATTTAATGAGGTCTCTGTAACAGTTGTATTGAGAGTAGAATGAAGAGGACATGAGTAAAACTGGTAGATGAGTTGAGAGGCTACTGCTATAATTCTGAATAAGAAAAACTGGCATATTCTAGAGAGATAGTAATGGGACTGAGAAGAAATTATTGAGTTCTGGATGCTAGATTTACTGACAGATATTTTTCTATGTTATTTTTTATTGCTTTGCACATGTGTCCATGAATTGATTGGTCTTAACTACAGGCAATAATTTCTATGGAGTTCTGTAAATTTTTGTTTCTATGCATTAAACAAAATTCTGGATACTAATTATTTGTTATTTATAGGTTAATTTTTCCTAAAATTAAAATCAAGTATTCTAATGTCATTTATAGTTCCTTCATTTGTTCAATATATTTATGTAAATTTAATTCAATTTAGTCAAATTAATAATAATTTACTCTAAAGTTATGGATTTTTGTTTTTGATATTTTTTCTAAAAAATGCCTTCTGATCTCAAGATCATAGAGATCTACCATTTATTTTAATACTTTTGCTTTTAAATCTTTACTCACTCCAGAGTTTATTTTTGTCTATGGCATATTCAAGAATCATTAACCTGTTTTTGATCTACTTTTTTCTCTTTGATCTATTTGTCTCTTTCTGTGTCAATATGGTACTATCTTAATTTCACAATTTCATAATCAACCTTGAAATTTGGTAGGGCAATTTTCCCTACTTTATTCTTAGTTTTGATAATTGTGTTAGTGATTCCTTGCATCATGATTCAACTATCTGCGTTTTAATATCAGTCTTTCATATTTTGTAAAAATTTTTCTAAGATTTATATTGATAGTAAGTAAAATTTATAGATTTACTGTGGGAAAATGGCATTTTTATTTTATTTATTTTTTGTTTATTTTATTACTTGATTTATAATGAAGTATATTTGATTTGCAATATCATGTTAGTTTCAGAGGTACAGCATAATTCAGTGATTTTACATATATATTCTTCTTCAGATTCTCTTCCCTTGTAGGTTATTAAAAAGTATTGATTATAGTTCCCTGGGCTATACAATAGGCCCTTGTTGGTTATCTATTTTATATATAGTAGTGTGTATATTAATCACAATCTCCTAATTTATCCCTTCCCCACAACCTTTCCTCTTTCATAACCATAAGTTTTCTATGTCTATGAAGCTCTTTCTGTTTGGAAAATAAGTTCATTTGTAACTTTTTTCTTTCTTTTTTTTAGATTCCACATATAAGTCATATTGTACAATATTTGTCTTTTTCTGTCTGGATTATTTCACTTGTATGATGATCTCTAGGTCCATCCATGTTGCTGCAGATGGCATTATTTCATTCTCTTTTATGGCTACTATACCATTGTGTGTGTATGTATCACACCTTCTTTATCCATTCATCTGTCAATGGACATTTAGGTGTGTCCATGTCATGACTACTTTAAAATAGTTCTGCCATGAACATTGAGATGTATGTATCTCTTCAATTTATAGCTTTCTGCCTATATGCCCAGGAGTGGGATTGCAGGATCATGTAGTATCTATATTTTTAGATATTAAGGAACATCCATACTGTTCTCTGTAGTGGCTGTATCTATTTACATCCCTACAAACAGTTTAAAAGGATTCCCTTTTCTCCACACCCTCTCCAGCACTTATTGTTTGTATGATTGCCACTTATTGTTTTGATGATTGCCATTCTGACAAGTTGATGTGTTTTGATTTGGATTTCTCTAATGATTAGAGGTATTGAACATCTTTTCATGTGCCTTTTGGCTATCTGTATGTCTTCTTCGGAGAAATGTGTATTTAGATCTTCTGCCTATTTTTTGCATGGGTTGTTTGTTTTTTATTTTGGTCTGCATTAGCTGTTTGGATATTTTGGAGATTAACATCTTGTCAGTCACGTTGTTTGCAAATATTTTATCTTTGATTTGTTTATGGTTTCTTTTTTTGTGTAATAGCTTTTAAGTTTAATTAGGTTCCATCTCTTTATTTTGTTTTTATTTCATTACTCTAGGATATGGATCCAAAAATACATTGCTGTGATTTATGTCAAAGAGTTATTCTATGTTTTCCTATAAGAGTTTTTTTTTTTAAGCCTGATTTTATTTTTTTTTTAATTATTTATTTTAATTGGAGGCTGATTACTTTACAATATTGTAGTGGTTTTATTTTATAGTATCCAGCTTACATTCAGGTCTGTAATCCATTTTAAGATTATTTTTCTATGATGTTAGATGATGATTTGATTTCATTCTTTTACATATAGCTTTCCAGTTTTTCCAGCAACAGTTATTGAAGTCTGTCTTTTCTCCATTGTATATTCTTGCCTCCTTTGTCATAGATTAATTGTCCATAGTAACTCAGTCGGTAAAGAATCTTCCTCCAATGCAGGAGACCCAGGTTTGATTCCTGGGTCGGGAAGATGCCCTGGAGAAGGAAATGGCAACGCACTCCAGTATTCTTACCTGAGAATTCCATGGACAGAGGAGCTCTGCAAGCTACAGTCCACAGGGTCACAAGAGTTGGGCACAACTTACTGACTAAACCATCAGTCAACCATAGGTGCATGAGCTCATTTCTGGCCTTTCTATCCTGTCCCATGGATTTATATCTCTCTTTTTGTGCCAATACCATACTGTCTTGGTTGCTGTAGCTTTGTAGTATATGCAATCAAGACTATGGTCACTCTTTCTCATAATTCCCATTATAAAATTATTGTTGTGTACCTACGTTAAGAATTTATTTCTGCCACTGCCCTCATGAGAAAACTTTGATGAGCTTTCATTTCTTCCAGGCCAAAATCTAAACCCCTTGTTTGGTGTCATCCTGTTTACTCTGTTTCTACAATCTCATGTCATGACCTCCCTGTCTCCTTACTTCTCAACTCTTTTTCCTACTCTCCTAAGAGTCACTGAAATGTCATATGTCTTTGACCATTACATGTCTGAGATGACTCATCTTTCACTTTTTCATCACCTTTCAAGGACAATTTACCACCTAAACTACTCAACTAAGATAAATTATCTTTTATGACTTAGTTTATATGTGATATCTTATCAACTTTTCCCTTCTCTGGTCATAATTATTCAGTTCTTCCTCTGTACTCAATAAAATACCTCACATTATATATAGTGAATAAATATGTGTATATATAGTTTTCCAACAGAAATTCAGAATCACCAATTACTATGTAGGCCATTTATTTTAGGTTAATATTTTATAAATACTTAGTAGAATATGTTATTAATATTTTAAATCATTTATATGACATATATGTCTAACATAAATTAATTTATATGAGATCTTCTCAAACTGATTGGTTATTTATGTATTGCTGATCTAGACGCTAAGCCAGATTTTGATCTAATGAGTTGCTGGAAAATGGTGGAGTAGGAAGTTGTGTACGTATCTTCTCCTCTGAGAACTCCAAAACTACAACTCGCTGCTGAACAACCACCAACTGGAGAATGTTCAGTTCAGTTCAGTTCAGTCGCTCAGTCGTGTCCGACTCTGTGCGACCCCATGAATCGCAGCATGCCAGGCCTCCCTGTCCATCACCAACTCCCGGAGTTCACTCAGACTCATGTCCATGGAGTCGGTGATGCCATCCATTAATTTTATTTATTTATTTATTTTACTTTAATTTACTTTATAATACTGTATTGGTTTTACCATACATCAACATGAATCCGCCACGGGTGTACATGAGTTCCCAACCATCTCATCCTCTATCGTCCCCTTTTCCTCCTGTCCCCAATCCCTCCCAGCATCAGAGTCTTTTCCAATGAGTCAACTCTTCACATGAGATGGCCAAAGTATTGGAATTTCAGCTTTACCATCATTCCTTCCAAAGAACACCCAGGGCTGATCTCCTTTAGAATGGACTGATTGGATCTCCTTGCAGTCCAAGGGACTCTCAAGAGTCTTCTCCAACACCACAGTTCAAAAGCATCAATTCTTTGGCACTCAACTTTCTTCACAGTCCAATTCTCACATCCATACATGACCATTGGAAAAACTATAGCCTTGACTAGATGGACCTTTGTTGGCAGAGTAATGTCTCTGCTTTTGAATGTGCTATCTAGGTTGGTCATAACTTTTCTTCCAAGGAGTAAGTGTCTTTTAATTTCATGGCTGCACTCACCATCTGCAGTGATTTTGGAGCCCCCCCAAAATAAAGTCTGACACTGTTTCCCCATCTATTTCCCATGAAGTGATGGGATAGATGCCATGATCTTCGTTTTCTGAATGTTGAGCTTTAAGCCAACTTTTTCACTCTTCTCTTTCACTTTCATCAAGAGGCTTTTGAGTTCCTCTTCACTTTCTGCCATAAGGGTGGTGTCATCTGTGTATCTGAGGTTATTGATATTTCTCCCTGCAATCTTGATTTCACCTTGTGCTTCCTTCAGCCCAGCGTTTCTCATGATGTACTCTGCATAGTTGGAACCTACCAAAAAGATACCCCATGTCCAAATGCAAAGGAGAAGCCCCAACCTGATGGTAGGAGGGGCAAAATCACATTTAGAATCAAACTGCCTACCTGCCAGAGACACTCAGAGGGCTCAAACAAATCTTGTGTGCACCAGGACCCACTGAGCCCACAGACTGAGCCACAACTATGTTTGAGGGTCTCCTGCAAAGGTATGGCTCATCAGTGGCCTACCACAGGGGAAAGGACTCTAAGTGCAGCAGACCTGGATATAGCATAAGCCCTCTTGGAAGAGGTCGCCATTAATGCCACCACAGCGCCTCCAGAGCTTACACAAGAATGGGGAAACAGACTCTTAGAGGGCAAAAACAGAACTGTGTGCACCAGGACCCAGGAGAAAGGAGCAGTGATCCCATAAGAGACTGGCCCATACTTGCCTATGAGTGTCCAGGTGTCTCTAGAGGAGTCATGGATCGATGGTGGCTGCAAGGTTGGGGGTACTGAGCTCAGCAATGCAAGGCTGGGACCTTTTGAAGGAGGTTGCATTATCTTCATTACTTCCACCATAGTTTGGCTTCAAGTAAAACAACAGGGAGGCAACACAGCCCCACCTATCAACAGAAAATTGGATTAAAGATTTACTGAGCATGGCTCTGCCCATCAGAACAAGACCCAGTTTCACCCTCAGTGAGACTCTCCCATCAGAAAGCTTCAATAAGCTGCTTATCCTTTCCCATCAAAGGGAGACAGAATGAAAACCACAATCACAGAAAACTAACCTAACTGATCACATGGACCACAGCCTTGTCTAACTAAATGAAACGATGAACCATGCTGTGAAGAGAAATATTGCATAGGAACCTGGAATGTTAGTTCCATACTGCTGCTGCTAAGTTGCTTCAGTCGTGTCTGACTCTGTGTAACCCTACAAACAGCAGCCCACCAGGCTCCCCCATCCCTGTGATTCTCCAGGCAAGAACACTGGAGTGGGTTGCCATTTCCTCCTTCTCCTATGAATGAAAATGAAAAGTGAAAGTGAAGTTGCTCAGTTGTGTCCGACTCTTTGCAACCCCATGGACTGCAGCCCACCAGGCTCCTCTGTCCATGGGATTTTCCAGGCAAGAGTACTGGAGTGGGGTGCCATTGCCTTCTCCCTCACTTCCATGAATCAAGGCAAATTGGAAGTGGTCAAACAGATGACAAGAGTGAACATCGACATTTTAGAAATCACTAGCTAAAATAGACTGGAATAGGTGAATTTAACTCAGATGACCATTATATCTACTACTGTGGGCAAGAATCCCTTAGAAGAAAAGAAGCAGCCATTATAGTAAACAAAAGAGTCTGAAATGCAGTACTTGGATGCAATCTCAAAAGCGACAGAATGATCTCTGTTCATTTCCAAGGCAAACAATTCAATATCACAGTAATCCAAGTCTATGCCCCAACCACTAATGCTGAAGAAGATGAAATTGAACGGTTCTATGAAGATCTACAAGACTTTCTAGAACTAACACCCCCAAAAGATGTCCTTTTCATTAAAGGGGACTGGAAAGCAAAAGAAGGAAGTCAAGAGATACATGGAGTAACAGACAACTTTGGCCTTGGAGTACAAAATGAAGCACGTCAAAGGATAACAGAGTTTTGCCAAGAGAACACACTGATCATAGCAAACACCCTCTTCCCACAACACAAGAGAAGACTCTACACATGGACATCACCAGATGGTCAACACTGAAATCAGATTGATTATATGCTTTGCAGCCACAGATGGAGAAACTCTATACAGTAAGCAAAAACAAGACCAGAAGCTGACTGTGGCTTTGATCAGGAATGCTTTATTGCCAAATTCAGACTTAAATTGAAGAAAGTAGGGAAAACCACTAGACCATTCAGGTATGACCTAAATCAAATCACTTACGATTATACAGTGAAAGTGACAAATAGATTCAAGGGATTAGATCTGATAGACAGAGTGCCTGAAGAACAATGGATGGAGGTTCATAACATTGTGCAGGAGACAGTGATCAAGACCATTCCCAAGAAAAAAGAAATGCTAAAAGGCAAAATGGTTCTCTGAGGAGGCCTTACAAAGAGTTGTTAAAAGAAAAGATGCAAAGGGCAAAGGAGAAAAGGAAAGATATACCCATTTGAATGCAGAGTTCCAAAGAATAGCAAGGAGAGATAAGAAAGCCTTCCTCAGTGATCAATGCAAAGAAAGAGGAAAACAATAGAATGGGATAGACTAGAGATCTCTTCAAGAAAATTAGAGATACCAAGGGAACATTTCATGCAAAGATGGGTACAATAAAGGACAGAAATGTTATGGACCAAACAGAAACATATTAGAAGATATTAAGAAGAGGTTGCAAGAATACATAGAAGAACTATACAAAAAATATCTTCATGACTCACATAACCACGAAGGTATGATCACTCACCTAAAGCCAGACATCCGGGAATGGGAACTCAAGTGGGCCTTAGGAAGCATCACTATGAACAAAGCTAGTGGAGGTGATGGAATTCCAACTGAGTTATTTCAAATCCTAAAAGATGATACTGTGAAAGTGTTGCACTCAATATACCATTCAAGTATGGAAAACTCAGCTGTGGCCACAGGAATGGAAAAGGTAACTTTTCATTCCAATCCTACAGAAATTCAATGCTAAAGAATGCTCAAACTACAGCCTAATTGCACTCATCTCACAAGCTAGCAAAGTAATGCTCAAAATCCTCCAAGCCAGGCTTTAATAGTATGTGAACCTTGAACTTCTAGATGTTCAAGCTGGATTTAGAAAAGGCAGAGGAACCAGAGATCAAATTGCCAACATCCATTGGATCATAGAAAAAGCAAGAGAGTTCCAGAAAAACATCTACTTATACTTTATTGAATACACCAAAGCCTTTGACTGTGTGGATCACAACAAACTGTGGAAAATTCATCAAGTGGTGAGAACACCAGACACATGACCTGAGGCAGATCAAGAAGCAACAGTTAGAACTAGACATGGAACAACAGACTGGTTCCAAATAGGGAAAGGAGTACATCAAGGCTATATATTGTCATGCTGCTTATTTAACTTATATGAAGAGTACATCATGCAACATGCCGGGCTGAATGAAGCACAAGCTGGAATCAAGATTGCAAGGAGAAATATCAATAACCTCAGATATGCAGATGATACCACCCTTTTGAAAGAAAGCAAAGAGGAACTAAAGAGCCTCTTGATGAAAGTGAAAGAGGACAGTGAAAAAGTTGCCTTAAAACTCAACATTCAGAAAACCAAGAAAATGGCATGGTCCCATCATTGCATGGCAAATAGATGGAGAAATAATGGAAACAGTGAGAGAATTTATTTTCTTGACTCCAAAATCCCTGCAGATTGTGACTGCAGCCATGAAATTAAAGGATGTTTGCTCCTTGGAAGAAAAGCTATGACCAATCTAGGCAGTGTATTAAAAAGCAGAGACATTACTTTGCCAACAAAGGTCCATCTAGTCAAAGCTATATTTTTTCCAGTAGTCGTGTATAGATGTGAGAGTTGGACTATAGAGAAAGCTGAGCACTGAAGAATTGATGCTCTTGAATTGTGGTTCTGGAGAAGACTCTTGAGAGTTCCTTGGACTGCAAGGAGATCCAACGAGTCCATCCTAAAGGAAATTAGTTCTGAATATTCATTGGAAGGACTGATGCTATAGCTCATTTGAAAAGATCCTGATGCTGGGAGACTGAAGGCAGGAGGAGAAGGGGACGACAGAGGATGAGATGGTTGGATGGCATCCCCAACTCTATGGACATGAGTTTGAGTAAGCTTTGGGAATAGGTGGTGGATAGGGAGGCCTGGCATGCTGCAGTCCATGTGGTCACAAATAGTCAGACACAACTGAGCAACAGACTGAGAGACTGAACTTAACTGTCTGATGTTTTAAACAGACCATAATCTTATCAAAATGAAAAATTTATCTGGTAATTTTGAATTTCTTGGATCCTCAAACTCTTGCCCCATTATTAATTTTACTATAATTGTTCATGTCTGTGTCAAACTTTCCTTTATGATGAAGGTACTTTGAACGTATTGAAAATTTAAACAATGTATTTATGAATTGCAAGAAAAACTTAAGACATGTTTTTACAACTAATGACTCTTTTCATATTTTTTGTTTCAGTTTCATCAGTAGTGCTAAAATGTTGGGTCATGTCTATTAGACAACTCCTGAATTTGCTCTAGATTCAACTTGAATCTAATCCTGGAATAGGGTCAGTGGGTGTCCACGAGAAATTAACATTAGAAATAAGACTACAATAAATCAGGTTTCCTAGTTAGAGTTTCTGTGTCATCTGCTCTCATTGTTTTCAAGTCCATTCAGTATCTAAACACATTCCTTATGTGAAGGCATTTTTATAAGAAGGGGGAATTTTCTTTTTGAATGAATCTAAAAGTTATTATAGTGAGCATGTAGGCAGAATTACAGATACACTATCTTATAGATTCTTTCACCTTTAATTATTAGCTTCCCTTCATAAATAGTTCTTATAAAAACAAAACAAAACTTGATTTCTTGTAAAAAAAAAAAAGTGCCTTTTTAAATGTCACCTTGAATAGGATTTTACGAGTGCAACATTTCTTCTATCTTGGACCATATCTATTTCACTGTTTAAGCTAGTTTTAAAGTAGCATACTTATTGGAGCTTGAGAAGGTAAATACAAAAATATTTATTTTTCACATAAGTTCTTAACAAATTGACAGATGAAGCAAAGATGGATAGGTGGGGGGGCAGGGAGGGAAAGCAGTTTTATTGCTTTCTAAATGTTGAAGAATTGGTTTATGTATATGACCAAAATGTATTTCCAAGTGCCAAACCACATAGACTAATCCAATGCAGAGCCTGACATCTCCCTGGCCTCCCAAACAAGAGCAAAGCCTTTTCAACTGAACATTTGCTATAGATTGGAGCACCCAGAGAAAATGCTCTTCATGGACAGGAAGATCCTCAGAAGACAAAAGAAGAGACAGGTTCAGCTTGGCACACCTACAGTGCATTCCCAAACTTACCCAAGTGGAAATGTACTTCTTTCAGAAGGACTGAATTTTGGGGTGGAAAAAATGAAAGGAAAGTTACCCTAACTGATGTTCCTTCAAGCCAAGACATAAAGTCAGGAGAAGGAAGTTCACTCCAACATTTACCTCATTCAGTTTGTAACGTGAATCAGGAGCAGTAAAATCTGTTGAATTAGTTAGGTTAAATTTTACTGTTCAGGAAGATTTAGATGGCCTTTGTCTCCTGGTACTTGTGTTCAAAATATGGCATCCTTCAGGGTGGCCATGGAAACAAAAACGGATTCACTAACCTGACTGCTCCTCATGACTAGCAGATATCAATAGAAAATTTATTAAATTCTGCTTTTGTCATAATTTGGTCAAATATCACTTTTTTGAAGCATCAGAGAACAAGATCATTAGTTTTACACATTTAAATGGCTCAGCAAAGTATGACATTTAAAACATCATCATACTGAATTCTTGTTTCCGAGAGTTTCAGTGTCTAAGGAGTTTAACTGAACAAGTTACAATACATGAACATTAGGAAGATCATCCTCTACATGTATTCAGCTGTTATTAAACTGATTTCACTCAGATCCCATGCTTTTCTCAGTAGCTGTGCTCTCTGAACCTCCGCTCATGTCTCTCAATACATAGACAGACAGACAAGTAGATAGATCATAAATATTCTAGTCATGTGTCAATGTTTTATTATATATACTTTTGGGGAATTTTTAGGAAGACCCAAAAGAATAACAATGTTACTAAACAGCCTATAATTGTATTTTTGTTTTCTTTCTTAAAGGGAAAACAAGAGTTAAACTAAACATTGCCCTTCAAGCTCCCCTTAACTTTTCAGACAAATGTGAATTAGGCTGGGGAAAAAAATGCAGCATGAGTTGAGTAGCTCTATGAAGTCTCTAGGTGTCCTTTCTTTCAATGGCATGTTTTGCTGTGGTATTTTATACCTTTTAAGTGCATTTTTCTTGATTTTTTGTTAGTAACACACTGGTGAAGATGTCATAGTGAAAATAATCACTGATAAACATTGTTTGAATGAGACATTTTAAGCACATTAGTGTAGGGGAATAAAGGAGCCATAAAACACAAGAGGTTGCATGGTCTCTTCGAAGGATAGGTATGTAGTGTGATTAGCTTTTACTGCTTGCTAGGCTCAGCATTGGGAAATATGCTGAAAATTCCACACCTCCAGATTTTGACAAATGAGGTCTGTTTGGCTTTTTTTTAATAGTATAGATGTCAAATTTGTATTTCACATTTGTTGCTTTTTTTTGTTTGTTTGTTTACCACTTCTTCAAAATGATACACATAATTTTAAAAGCAGTGGAGATTAAATTTTCTGTGGAGACTAAAAGTCAGCATGGTTTTAAGACCAAAGGAGTTTTTCAAAGTATTCGCTTTTTCTTAGAAAGTAATTGCTCCATTAGTACACAGATTATTATTCTAAATCCAATTTATGAGAGTGTTACCACGTGCCAGATATAGCATTCTGCAATACATTAAGTAATACTTAACATCACTGATGAATTGCTTAAATATCTTTGCACATTATGCAGTCTTACTATGAAACCACCCACTAACAAATAGCAGTTAAAATATATACATGGTTGCATAGAAAGTGAATAATGCAGCATCTCAATTTATGGTTTTAACTAGGATCTGATTTTCTCTCCTAAAGGTCCATTATTCAAGTTCATTGCTTGGTAGTTTTTTGTGGGTTTTTTTTTTTTTTTTGCCTTCTTTGTCATGTTTTTCCCCCTTAAATAGATCATTTATAGTGACACATGAAGACTTACCACTGGCTTTTAATCTTTTGGAACATATGGCTTTCAGGTTCTGGTGAAACTTAAAGCTTTATATAAAAATAAATGAAGTGGATTCTTTTTGAATTAATTTCAAAAATATACAAGCAACTCCTTCAGCTCAATTCCAGAAAAATAAGCGACCCAATCAAAAAGTGGGCCAAAGAACTAAACATACATTTCTCCAAAGAAGACATACAGATGGCTAAAAAACACATGAAAAGATGCTCAGCATCACTTATTATCAGAGACATGCAAATCAAAACCACAGTGAGGTACTATCTCACACCAGTCAGAATGGACGCTATCAAAAAGTCTACAAACAATAAATGCTGGAGAGGTTGCAGCAAAAAAGGAACCCTCTTATACTGTTGGTGGGAATGCAAACTAGCACAGCCACTATGGAGAACAGTGTGGAGATTCCTTAAAAAACTGTAAATAGAACTTCCATATGACCCAGAAATCCCACTTCTGGGCATACACACTAAGGAACCAGAATTTAAAGAGACACATGTACCCCAGTGTTCATCGCAGCACTGTTTATAATAGCCAGGACATGGAAGCAACCTAGATGTCCATCGGCAGATGAATGGAATATGTACCACAGAAAGCTGTGGCACATACACACGATGGAATATTACTCAGCCATTAAAAGGAATGCATTTGAATCAGTTTTAATGAGGTGGATGAAACTGGAGCCTATTATACAGAATGAAGTAAGTCAGAAAGAAAAACACCAATACAGTATATTAACGCATGTATATGGATTTAGAAAGATGGTAACAATGACCCTATATGTGAGACAACAAAAGAGACACAGACTTTTGGACTCTGTGGGAGAAGACGAGGGTGGGATGATTTGCGAGCATAGCATGGAAACATGTATATTATCATATGTGAAATAGATCGCCAATCCAGGTTTGATGCATGAGACAGAGTGCTCACAGCTGGTGCACTGGGATGACCCTGAGAGATGGGATGGGGAGGCTGGTGGGAGGGAGGGTCAGAATGGGGAACACATGTACACCCACTGCTGGTTCACGTGAATGTATGGCAAAAACACCACAATATTGTAAAGTGACTTCAGTTCAGTTCAGTCACTCAGTTGTGTCTGACTCTTTGCGACCCCATGAACTGCAGCATACCAGGCCTCCCTGTCCATTAACAACTCCGAGTCCACCCAAACCCATGTCCCTTGAGTCGGTGATGCCATCCAACCAACTCATCCTCTGTTGTCCCCTTCTCTTCCTGCCTTCAATCTTTCCCAGCATCAGGGTCTTTTCAAATGAGTCAGCTCTTTGCATCAGGTGTCCAAAGGATTGAAATTTCAGCTACAGCATCAGTCCTTCCAATGAACAACCAGGACTGATCTCCTTTAGGATGGACTGGTTGGATCTCCTTGCAGTCCAAAGGACTCTCAAGAGTCTTCTCCAACACCACAGTTCAAAAGCATCAATCCTTAGGCACTCAGCTTTCTTCACAGTCCAACTCTCACATCCATACATGACCACTGGAAAAACCATAACCTTGACTAGATGGACCTTTGTTGACAAAGTAATGTCTCTGCTTTTCAATATGCTGTCTAGGTTGGTCATAACTTTCCTTCCAAGGAGTAAGCGTCTTTTAATTAGCTTCAATTAAAAAAAAAAATGTAGCCTCACTTTCAATAATCACCCTTTTCAGTGGGTTGTGATAATTGAAAACAGATTGTTTATTACTCTCCATCTCTTCTCCCACTTTCTAACACATATTAATTTATATGGACAAAAGCATGAATATAAGAGAAAATTTGGATAGCCATCACAGAAGCATTCTTTAAAAATTTTTAAAAGATAAACAGGAAACATTACAATTTTAGGGACAAACTTTGATCTACTTGAGTCAGATCCAATGAACTACTCATATCTTGTAAGGAAAGAACTTCCTCTAAAAAATGTTCATATCTAATTCCATTAAAGGTTGTTTAGATTTACTAATCTGATTGTTAGTAATTTTTTAGTTAAGTAATCTTAGTTATGTCTTGTTATAGGAAATATTAGATAACATTTTAAAGAATTAGGATTGCATTTCCCCCATTCCTCTTTTTCTACTCAGTTTTTGTTGTTTTTAGGTGACAGGTCAGCTGGTGGAGTTGGATACACAAGGAGTTCTGTGTATCTGCTCTTTATTAACCAGTCTGGGGTGATCAGTCTGCTTGAACAGAGAGTATGGCTTTATCAGCAACACTTGTTGCATTTCAGTCCTGGTCCTGGCTCTCCAGTGCAATTCTTTCATTATTTATGAGGTTGAATGAAATTTATTAACCTTTGAATGATTTTGTGTGTATGTGTGTGTGTGTGTGTGTGAGTTGCATGTTAATTTTCTTTGCTCCTTTCTATTTTTTGCTTATTCATATGTCAGGTTGGATTATTTCTCTCCCTTGGTTCTTGTCTCCTTGAAACAAAAATTTAGAACTACAGAATAAAGGGTTTAAAATAATAGACAAGTTCTAGCTCAGTTGCAACTCAACTGGACAGATCTTTTATTAAACAGACACTACCAAAACATGGGAGCAAGCTGACCCCAAAGTAATTATCAAAATGATCCCTCTTGGCTTCCTCATTTTTATGCTTCCCATCTCTGTCTCCTCCTTTTGGTTGTGCCCTGTGCAAATACAGCTTGTACATGCCACCAATCAAGAAAGGAAATTCAAATGGGCATATGAGCACATGCATATGCTCAGTTGTTCCAATTTACATAGCAATAGGCTCTATTGCACAAGTCTTCCCATAATACATATAATCAGATGTACATATGTGTAGAGAATATTTATGAACCTTTTGTGGAGTCGCACAGAGTCGGACATGACTGAAGCGACTTAGTAGTAGTAGTAGTAGTATGGACTCCCAGCTGCCTAAAGTTACTGGAGGAAACCCCTGTGGGTAGTTTATATCCATTGTGCTTTGGATGCATGTGCAGGAGCTGGAAAAGTCTCTGGTTATTTTGCAGCCTATCTGTAACCTCCTCTGGGTGAGTCTGGGATGGAGTTTAGAGATCAGCTTGCATCCTTTTCTGCTAGGATTTTAATATTTTAAATGTTAGTGTACTTAAATTTATCAATCTTTTGCCCTTTATGGTTTCTGCCTTTAGTATCATGTTAATAAAGTTTTTCCCATCACCAGAAAACAAAAAGACTTCCATGTGATGATATTTTAAGGAGAGGTTCTATTTATTCTGTATTTACTACAGTAAGACAGTAGAAAACAACAGAAATCAGTTTAGATTAGGGAGTAGGGTTTTTTCCCTTGATTCTTTAATAGCACTCCTTATGAAACCCTCTTGAGAAATCAGTATGCAAGTCAGGAAGCAACAGTTAGAACTGGACATGGAACAACAGACTGGTTCCAAATAGGAAAAGGAGTACGTCAAGGCTGTATATTGTCACCCTGCTTATTTAACTTCTATGCAGAGTACATCATGAGAAACGCTGGACTGGAAGAAGCTCAAGTTGGAATCAAGATTGCAAGAAGAAATATCAATCACCTCAGATATGCACATGACACCACCCTTACGGCAGAAAGTGAAGAACTAAAGAGCCTCTTGATAAAAGTGAAAGAGGAGAGTGAAAAAGTTGGCTTAAAGCTCAACATTCAGAAAACGAAGATCATGGCATCCTATCTCATCAGTTCATGGCAAATAGATGGGGAAACAGTGGCAGACTTTATTTTTTTGGGCTCCACCGCAGATGGTGGCTACAGCCATGAAATTAAAAAATGCTTACTCTTTGGAAGGGAAGTTATGACCAACCTAGACAGCATATCGAAAAGCAGAGACATTACTTTGTCAACAAAGGTCCATCTAGTTAAGGCTATGGTTTTTCCAGTGGTCATGTATGGATGCGAGAGTTGGACTATAAAGAAAGCTGAGCACTGAAGAATTGATGCTTTTGAACTGTGGTGTTGGAGAAGACTCTTGAGAGTCCTTTGGACTGCAAGGAGATCCAACCAGTTCATCCTAAAGGAGATCAGTCCTGGGTGTTCATTGGAAGGACTGATGCTGTAGCTGAAACTCCAGTACTTTGGCCACCTTTTGTGAAGAGCTGACTCATTTGAAGAGATCCTGAAGTTGGGAAAGATTGAGGGCAGGGGGAGAAGGGGAAAACAGAGGATGAGATGGTTGGATGGCATCACGGACTCAATGGACATGAGTTTGGGTAAACTCTGGGAGTTGGTGATGGACAGGGAGGCCTGGCATGCTGTGGTCCATGGGGTCACAAAGAGTCAGACATGACTGAGTGACTGAACTGAACTCAACTGATGAGCGAGGTGCTCATACTCTGTGCACTTGGAAAGCAAAATTATCTGGTTCAAAGTAGAATACTCTTCTTCCCAGGTAAAATGCTGTGCTTCCCAGGTGGTACTAGTGGTAAAGAACCCACCTGCCAGTGCCAGAGACATAAGAGATGCGAGTTCAAACCCTGGATTGAGAAGATCCCCTGGAGAAGGGCAAGGCAACTCACCCCAGTATTCTTACCTGGAGAATCCCCATGGACAGAGCAGGCTGGTAGGTTGTAATCCATAAGGTTCCAAAGGGTTGGACGTTACTGAAATGACTCAGCACACACACACGCACACACACACACACACATACAGTGCTCTTGGTTTTTCTAACTCTATGGAACAGAAATGAAGATTTCACAAATTTCAGAACCCTTAAGTCAGATGTCTCTGAAAGACAAGTAGTCAGCTGTTTAAAACTGGATCCTTAGCTTCATGCATCTCTGAGGCACCTGGAAGATGTGGAATTTTAATGACAGTATCTTTTCATCCAAATTTCACAAGATATTAGATCAGAATTTCTAAACTGGTGCTAAATGAGCATTTCTGAAATAGTCCATTTTGTAGAAAGTGCCTTATGTTTATATTACACTTGGTTGAAAAAATTCCAATAGCTTCACATCAACTCTGTGTAAATAAAGAGAAAGTAGAATGACAATTTAATAGCTCTGGGTAGATTCAGTTAAAGATTTTGTGAGGTGCCTTAGAGAAGCACTTAAATTATTAATAAAAAATCTAGACTAGAGGTGATACATACAAAGTGAACTCTGGAATCTAGGGAAAAGAAGCAGAGGAAAGTCAGAAGGCAGTTTGCTAGGTGAAAGCTAACTATAGGTAATTATTTGCTTCTCAATTCATTATATAAATTATATAATCACATTTATTTGATGACTGCATGGTTCTGACAAACCTATGTGGAGATTAGGTTTCTAATTTATGCCAAGTAGATCAGAATAGCTATTTAATATAGGAATTGTTATATGCTTTATCAATTTTGCATTTTGGAACTCTTTATTGGAAAGGCAATTTTGAAATATTATTTTTAATTCAATTTAAGATACTTTGTCCCTGAATCATTTCTAAAAGTAAGGACACTTTGGCTTTATTTCCTAGTTTATATTATCAGATTTTTTTTTTTTAATTACTAGAGACATGATGAAGCAGATAAATGCACTAATATCTTTTGATTTTTTTTCTTTTTGTTCTATAGTTTGGGTTCTGCAGATATTTGAGTGGACACCAGTGGTTAGCACTCGTTGTTAAGTAATAGGACATTTTTGCTGAGTGGAAATTAAAGATCATGAATAACAGGGTTCCAGCAACAAACAGCAATATCAATAAAAATGCTACATCATTAAAATTTTGTAAGAAAGCAGTATGTAAATTTACAAGTTCTTCTAAATCTCAAATTAATGACCTAGATATATTTCATTCTATGATGATTTTTTATGCTATGATTCTGAATCTATATGTCATTTATCATTTAGAAAACAAATCATGCTGCATATATTTGTGTGTGTTTAACTGATTATTTTGTTGTATATGTATTTTATTTTCCTAAGTATATTGTAAAGTCATTGTCCACAACTGTATATTTGGCAGCAAAGTACAATGATCCCTGAGAAAAGGGATACAAAGTGAGCCCTAAAATTGCTCTCCTTTCATTTTTGAAGAGTTTTCAAGTTGCAGCAGAGGGACGTGAACAATTGATAATAAAGAAACAAGATTCTTACTGTTGTCTAGGTCATTTCTTCACTATTTAGGAGAGTCTGAACAGTGACTTGATTTGAAATCTGATTGACTTGAAAATTAAACTTTTAATAATATAGAAAATTTACAGTTGTCATTAACAATGTTTTATTGTTTTATTCCTGTAATAGTATTTAAGAAACAGTTTTTAAAATTTTGTAGCATTAAATCTTTTAATTGGGGACCTACTGACTGATGCTTGGGGAAAATTGATATAAATATTAAACAGGTGGCAGAACTAAAATGAATCTCAAACCCAAGGCTCCATCCTTTTGATGACTGTTATAAATTCTCAGATAATATTGAGATTTTGTTATTGAATCATATGTTTTTGGATATTGAATTATTCACTGACTACCTACTATATCAATAATCATTACATGAGGTATGTTTTAGTACTTTTGTAAGGTTTCTCTATTCATTGTTTCTTTCTCCATCCTTAACCTAATAGTGGTTTGAGTCTATCCAAACTTTACCAATCTTTCAGGTCTGATTTAATCTGTATCTTCTCAATCAGGTCATCACTAATCATGAGGGCATTCTATGAAGTTCCAACTCTTAATGTCCCAACCTGTCTTTGAAAAATTATTATACAGTTATCTGATGCCTTTTCTTATAGTTAAATTTTGTTATACATATTTTAACTGTGTATGAATTCAGTTCTGTAAGGCAAGTTCTTTTGATTAGCATAGTACTCACTGCTCAAAGTGTTGAGTTAATAATATCTTTTCCAGTGAAGGTCTCTTGGACACATTCTACTCTGAAAACATTTTGCAAAATGCATTGAAATGCATACTTGCTCTTATAGAATTTCTTGAACATTCTAAAAACTATGATAAACTATAAAACTATAATAAATTCTCCTTTGAGTTTTTTTTTTTAATTAAATATTCTAAAATATATACATTCTCTCTCCATTGTTCTCCTGGGTGGCTAAAATTGCAATGTATGTTATTTCACCATGACCAATGAAACCTGCAAGTGATAACATGCCAGTCTTTTCCAATTTTGAATGCTATTTGCAGTCTAGATAATTGCATGCCCTTTGGAAAGTACTTGATCAGACGTCTAACTAAATTTCTCATAAAAGTTAAACTTTACCACCAAAAGAGAGATAATATGCCTCCAACTCTTTGAGGATTTGTGGTTAGCATGCCCTTTGTTAAGGCCCGCACTCAGAAGGAATATAAATGAGGTGGATTGCTGCCTTTACCAGACTCCCAACACTTTTAATCCATAAAATACAAATAAAATTTTTCTATATGAGAGAGACTCTAAAATTTCTGGGGTAGATGAGGTGTGTTCTCAGTTATAAACATTTCAGTGCACACATCTTCATTCTGTCCTTCACTCTGTCACCTAAGAAGCTTACCAATCCAGGGAGTTAGTTGGATGCATCAAATAGGATAACCTGGGATTTATTTAAATTCATTTAAAAAGTTATTTTTTCAAAATTTGGTTTCTGAATTCTTATTGGTAATACATTAGTTTTGTACATCTCATAACAGACCATGACATGGGGTGCTAGCAAATTTCCAGGCTTCGGCTACCACTCGGTAAATATTAGAGGGACTGAACCAACAAATCTAGGAGATAAAGTGTTAGAGGTTGATGACCACCCTATAATTATGAATCCAGTCTACATCTGGGGCTAAGAACTGGTAACATGCACTGGGCTTCCAAACTATATCCCTTTGGCACTCACTGCCTTGTTAATGCAAGTATCTAAAGGCTCCTTCTGACTGCAGAGGCCTGAAGTAGAACAGGCTGCAAATGCTAAGGAGTTAACCACAAATGACCTCTAGTCAACAGCAGCCTACAAACAACAAATGGGAACTGGCGAATAAATGCTCTGATTCTCCATCTCCTCCCACAGTAAAACTTTAGGGTATATTTTTCACTATCTATCAAATGTCCTGATCCAGATGGAATCCTAGCTGTCCACAGTGTTAACCTGTGTTTGCAAAAGCCTGGACCAGCTTCCTTCCCTTCCTTGACTCACTTCCCTACTTTTCTAGGATTATCACCCCAATAAACTACTTGCACATAAAACCTAATTTCACAGTCAAGCTTTTGGGAGAACCCAAGATAAGCCATATACCAGAAATGGTTATCTTGTCTTTGCATTAACTGCTCTCAAAGTTGGCTCACTTGAGATCTGGCATGGAAAAGATAAAAGAATAGCAAGAGTTATTATCCTCTCAGTGAATAGGTAAATTCTAAATCAAAATTGCTATCTTTCTCATGAGTCTGTTTTCAGTATGTTTCACTACAAAAATATGTTTTAAAAAATAGCAGAAAGAATTAGTATTCTGAATCATTGTGTTACATGTTCTAAACGTATGGCCTAGTTGTTATCAATATTTGTTTAACAGCATATTGTCACCCATAAGCATTTATGTCTTTCTACTTTGATTTTATAGGGTTACTGCTCAAAATGACTTTGATATTTTTCACTGAGAGTGTCAGTATAAACAAACTTCTTTTAAATTTAATATTTTATTTGATTCCCCTGAAGAAAGTTATGTTGATATTTTAATCTAAAGTATTGCTTTTCATTTTGGAACAGTGAATTTATACTATTCAAGGTTTGTAAAATAAATTTAAGTTGATTTATTGTTCTTTCTGATGTAAGTGACGCCATTTGGTTCTTTGAATAGACAAAAAAGAAAAAAAATCACTTGAATTCCATTCTGGCTTTTTGCTGATTTATATATCTCAGTACAAACTATAATTAAGTTCTATATGTCTCAGTTTCTGTATATGACAAGTGGAGACTTAGAATTTCAGTTCAGTTACTAAGTTGTGTCTAACTCTTTGCTACACCATGCCAGGCTTACCTGTCCATCACCAACCCCCAGAGCATGCTCAAACTCATGTTCATTGAGACGGAGATACTATCCAACCATCTCACCCTCGGTTGTCTCCTTCTCCTCCTACCTTCAGTCTTTTCCAGCATCAGGGTTTCTTCCAATAAGCTGGCTCTTCACATCAGGTGGCCAAAGCATTGGAGCTTCAGCTTCAGCAACAGTCCTTCCAGTGAATATTCAGGGTTGATTTCCTTTAGGATTGACTGACTTGATCTCCTTGAAGTCCAAGGGACTCTCAAGAGGCTTTTACAACACCACAGTTCAAAAACATCAGTTCTTTGGTGCTCAGCCTTCTTTATGGTGCAACTCTCACATCTATACATGACTCCTGGAAAAATCATAGCTTTAACTAGATGGACCTCCTTCGGTAATGTCTCTGCTTTCTAATATACTGTCTAGATTTGTCATAGGTTTTCTTCCAAGGACAGCTGTCTTAAATTTCATGGCTGCAGTCATCATCTGCAGTGATTTTGGAGCCCAAGAATATAAAGTCTCTCACTGTTTCCATGGTTTCCCCATCTATTTGCCATGAAGTGATGGGACCAGTTGCCATGATCTTAGTTTTTTGAATGTTGAATTTTTAGCCAGCCTTTTCACTCTCCTCTTTCACTTTCATCAGGAGGTTCTTTAGTGCCTCTTCACTTTCTGCCATAGGGTGGTGTCATCTGCATATCTGAGGTTATTGATATTCCTCCTGGCAACCCTGATTCCAGCTTGAGATTCTTCCAGGCTGCATTTCACATGATGTACTCTGTATATAATTTAAATAAGCAGGGTGACAATATATAGTCTTGACTTAACTCCTTTCCCAGTTTGGAACCAGTCCCTTGTTCCATGTCCAATTCTAACTGTTGCTTCTTGACTTGCACACAGATTTCTCAGGAGGCAGGTAAGGTTGTCTGATATTCCCATTTCTTGAAGAATTTTACAGTTTGTTGTGATCCACACAGTCAAAGGCTCTGGTGTAGTCGATAAAGCACAAGGAGATGTTTTTCTGGAACTCTCTTGCTTTTTTGATGATCCAGTGGATGTTGGCAATTTGATCTCTGGTTCCTCTGCCTTTTCTAAATCCAGCTTGAACATCTGGAAGTTCTCAGTTCACAGACTTTTGAAGCCTGGCTTGGAGAAATTTGTGTACTACTTTGCTACCATGTGAGATGAGTGCAATTGTGTGGTGGTTTGAACATTCTTTGGAGAAGGAAATGGCAACCCACTCTAGTATTCTTGCCTGGAGAATCCCATGGACGGAGGAGCTTGTGGGCTACAGTCCATGGGTCACAAAGAGTCGGACAGGGCTGGGCGACTTCACTTCACTTTGAGCATTCTTTGGCATTGCCTTTCTCTGGGATTGGAATGAAAACTGACCTTTTCCATTCCTGTGGCCACTGCTGAGTTTTCCAAATTTGCTGGCATATTGCCGGCTTTCTTCATAATGATGCTGCCCACTTGACTTTGCATTCCAGGATGTCTGGCTGTAGGTGAATGATCACACCACCTTGGTTATCTGGGTCTTTAAGATCTTTTTTGTATAGTTCTTCTGTATATTCTTGCCACTACTTCTTTTTTTTTTTTTTTGCCACTACTTCTTAATCTCTTCTGCTTTTGTTAGATCCATACTGTTTCTGTACTTTATTGTGCCTTTTATCTTTATCCTGTACTTTATCTTTGCATGAAATGTTCCCTTGTTATCTCTAATTTTCTTGAAGTGATCTCTAGTCTTTCTTATTCTATTGTTTTCCTCTATTTCTTTGCATTGCTCACTTAAGAAGGCTTTCTTATCTCTCCTTGCTATTCTTCGGAACTCTGCATTCAGATGGGTATATCTTTCCTTTGCCTTTCACTTCTATTCTTTTCTCAGGTATTTGTAAGGTCTCCTCAAACAACCATTTGTCTTTTTGCATTTCTTTTCCTTGAGGATGATTTTAATCATCCCCTCCTGTACAATGTCATGAATGTCAATCCTTAGTTCTTCAGGCACACTGTCAGATCTAATGTCTTGAATCTATTTGTCAATTCCACTGTATTATTGTAAGGGATTTGATTTAGGACATAGCTTTTATCCTCCATTTTTATTATCAATATATGATTGATAAATCATGAGATGATTTGTCAGAAAATAATATTGCAAATGATTTGTCTCCTCAACCAGCACATTTAAGTAGTTAAAATTTTAATTTTGCTTGTAAATTTTCATCCCTAAATTCAAGTAAGAGAGATAGAAATGAATTATATGGAAGACATTATACCACTTGGGGGTGATGGGTTAGGGAGTTTTATGAAGTTTGACTTTATACCACTCTCCTTGCTTTTTTTTCAAATTGGGTCATAAGTTGCTTTACAATATTGTGTTAGTTTCTGCTGTACAATGAAGTGAATCAGCTACATTTTTACATATATCCCATCCCTCTTGGACCTATCACCCTCTGCCCTCTTTCTACCATCTAGATTACTGCAGAGCACAACTGAATTCCTTGTTACATGCTGTGCTCCTTGTTACCTGGTACATGCTAGGTTCCCACTAGCTATCTCTGTTACATGTGGCAGTGCGTATGTGTCAGTCCCAGTCTTCCAGTTCATCTGCCCCACCCTGCCATGTCCACTTGTCTGTCCTCTAGATCTGCCTCTCTGCTCCTGCCCTGCAAATAGGTTCTTCTAGATTCCATATATATGCATTAATATACAATACTTATTTTTCTCTTTATAACTTCCTTCACTCTATATGACAGACCCTAGGTCCATCCATGTTTCTGCAAATGACCCAATTTTGTTCCTTTTTATGACTGAGTAATATTCCATTGTGTACCATATCTTCTTTATCCATTCATCTGTCGATATGAACAGCTCATACATCTCAATATCAAAAACAAACATCCCAATCAAAAAATGGGTGAAGACGTATATAGACATTTCTCTAAAGAAGACACACAGATGGCTAAGAGTCACGTGAAGAGATTCTCCTTCCTATTTGACATAAGATACCTAAAGGACTGGGATATGGTGTGTGCTGCTCTGATTGGCTACGTCCTCACCTGTTCCTTTTTTTCAGGCTCCTGTTTTCACCTTTGCTAACATTTTGGTCACCAAAAATAAAGTGACAACTGCTTCTGTAGTACCTTGATAAGCAGAGACATTGCTCAACTCCAAGGAGACATGCTTTTCTCATGGACAACAGTGTAGTCTACATGGCTGGGAACATCCCCACTGGGGAACATTGTAGTGCAGAACATACAGCCTCTTTTCTAGGTGTTAGAGCTGCAGGCTCACCCACCACTCCCTCCACAGTCTATTTAGCCATTGTTTTCGCAGTTGATTATTAATAGTTCTAAAGGCTGTCAAAGATTCAGTATTTCCCATATGCCAAGTGCTACCCACTCCTCCTGCATTATCTTATATATAATTTTCAAAACAATTCTGGGCAGTGTCATGTTATTCCCATTTGAGAAATGAGGACATTAAAGCACATATCTGAAGCTTAATATACATCTGCTCAGCTCTTAAGTTCCTTAGATTGAGAATGTGGTGGATGTAGTTTAAATTCTGTTTTTCCACATACCAGCCAGGTAGCCAAAAGCAAATTTCATAGTCACTGTGAACCTCATCTGCCAATTCTGAAGCATGGTCTAACAGTAGCTACACTGCGTGGGTTAGGAAAGTTTGGTGTGGCCAAATGAACAAATCATAATGAGATGACATGGTTTGTTAAAAAGAAAGCACCACTCATAATAAATTGTAATTATATACACATGTAATTGTGAAGTCATATTTTTAAAAATTATTTATTGATTGGTTTTTGGTTATGCTGCATCTTCATTGCTGCTCCAGAGCTTTCTCTAGTTGCAGTGAGTGGGGGCTACTCTTCGTTGTGGTGCACAGGTTTCTTTTCATTGAGGTACCTTCTCTTCTTGCAGAGCATGGACTCTGGAGCACATGGCCTCCAGTAGTTGTGGTGCAAGGAGTTAATTGCCTTGAGGCATGTGAGATCTTCCTGGACCAGGGATCAAACCTGTGTCCTGTGAATTGGCAGGAGGATTCTTATCCACTGTACCACCAGGGAAGTCCTAATTTTATATTTATTATTCACACTTGTTTAGGTAAAGGAACATAGCATATTTCTTTCTTACTCAGAATCTCCATAGGTAGAAAATGTCAATGTATTATATCCAATGGCAATTTCAGTTTCAAGGATTGAAATAATCAAGAAATTCTCCTGCCTCATATTTTCTTTCTTCTACTTCTTCCACATACACTATTCCAATTATGTTGATTTTTTAAATAACCAAGGCTAAAATATTAAATCTTACATTAACAAGGTCTTTGAAAATCCCCAATGTTATGAAAGCAAAACCATTTGCTTTCATTTAAGTTCAGTCCCTATAACTAAAAAGTTTGATGAGAAAGGTAATTTTGAATGTTAAAAGAAAACACTGGTGAGTTTTTTTGCTAGCTCAGAAGTTTTATTTTTTTGAGTAAAACAATATTTAAAGAATATCCCTGGGAAACATAGTTCATAAAGTTTAGTTTTTTGAACAGATTTTCACAGAAGGGAGGCTTTTTCATGTAAATGAATATGAGATGTGCTTTGGAGGTTCATTTAATTTTTAAAAAGTTAAAGGAGGGTGATTATGTGTGATGATTAAATTATGTGTCTAATTGGTTAGGCCATGTAACCCATATATTTAGTCAAACACCAATTAGATATTACTATAAAGGTATATAAAGGTTTTTTTTTTTTTTTTTTAAAGAGTGTTAGTTGATCAGTCCTATCTGACTCTGTGACTCCATGGACTGTAGTCCACCAGACTCCTCTGTCCATGGAATTCTCCAAGCGAGAATACTGGAGTGGGTAGTCACTTCCTTCTCTAGGGTGTTTTCCCAACCCATGGATTGAACCTGGGTCTCCTGCATTGCAGACAGATTCTTTACTATCTGAGCCAAGAGATTAACATTTAAACCAGTAGACTGAGGAAAGAGATTACCCTCTAAAGTATGAGTGGCCTCATTCAGTCAGTTGAAATCTTTGAGAGAGAAAAGAACGAGGTCCCCTGTGGAAAAGGGAGTTCTACCTCTAGCCCACCTTCAGAATGGAGCTGTAATATCAACTGTTCTCTGGATCTCCAGCCTGTTGGGCCTATTCTGCAAATTTTGGATTTATCTGTCTTCCAGATCACATGATCCAATTTCTTAAAATAAATCTCTATGTATCTACATGTATATTGGTTCTGTTTCTCTGGACAACCCTGACCAACGCACTGTCTTGTCCATCCTTTATTGCTCTCAGTGGCACACAGTGGGTGCTCAGCAAAGAAAAATGATGAGCAACAAGTGCTTTGAAGAAGACAATTTCCCATAGAAGACGTCCAAGAAGCACATGTCGTCAAGAGTTCATACACAGTTTCAGCAGAAACTCCCCAACCTTTCCTAACTTTGCTCTGAATACCCTCTGATGCTTTCTTATCTAGATAATTTCAGTACTGAGCTTGATTTCATGACTTCCCAGTGAAGATAAGCATAACCTTTTTCAACCCTTGCCCTCCCTTCTTTCTTTTTCTCTTTACTTTCTAACCCCAAAGGGCATCTGATTTATTCCTGGCTGCACCTTCTAAAACCTCTGAACTATGAAATTACATAATTAACAGACAATTGAATAAGGAAGTAGTAGAGTGCCAGAAAGTCCACACTCTGTGTTCTGTCCCCTCACCCCCAGCTTCCCCTTGAACAAACACATTTATGGCAGCAGATACAAAGGCAATTAGCTTTGAAAGCTCTGGCATACAAGAAGTCCCCATACAATAGCTTGGAATAAGGAATGGTGTCTATTAAAAAGCTCTGAGAGTATTTACTACCATCTGCTCCTATCAGGACTGTCAGTTCTGCATCAGTCCCTCTCTCTCCCATACTCATCTCCTACACAACATAGGGGTGTCCTGTGTTATCCTTGGAACAGCCATCATCTGGCAGCTTTTTTTAACATATGTGCAGCAAGTTTCACTGGTTTAAGCAGCTCATCTACTCAGAAGCCCACTAAAATGAGGAAAAAATAATTTATTTTTACATATGGAATGTTTGTAATACAATAAACCTTGCTATATTTCTTAAAATAAGAATATTCATTCTGTTAAGTTAAAGTCTACACCTTATTTCCTGCATGTGCTTGGGGTGTTGGTGCCTAGGGCATGAAGAATGATTTCAGCTGGGTTTACTCTTCATAGCCATACTCATTCAAAACTAACATTTTTCTTTTTAAAGATAAAGGATTTACACAATTGCCTCAAAGATTACCTGGAGCTGAAAATATTTTAGAGTATCTATACAGTCAAATGGAAGCAGGAGGGAGAGATAGAGTGTTCAGCAGTTTCCTGAAGGATGGCAGAGGGATAAGAAAAGACACTGTGAGAAGAAACATAGGTCCCTACATCATTTTCACGACATTTTCATATTTGAAGACTGTGTAAGAGCCAATTCTGTGGTAATTATGGAACAAAAAATAAATGCTTAAACACATATATATGACTGTATCTTTCAAAACAGTAAATAATTGCTGGAGGTATATGCCTGAAATGAGAATTACTACACATAGTAAAATGAAGAGGTTCACTGATATGGATAGTTCTAAATAATATGAAAATATATATATATATATGTGTGAGGGTGTTCTTCATATCACTCCAAGAACAGAAGTCTGATAGATATGGTCTCTATCCATTTTTTGCAGAAACCAAATATGAGCCATTCGGTTGTTTGGTAAGGTGTCAGAGTAAACTGTTACGATACAGTGTGGAAGCCTCCTAACATGTTATCATTGGTCAGAAACAGAAAGTCTAACAAAGACCTTTTCACAGTGTTTATCATTTTATGTTTAAATTTCTAGTTTTGATTTTCTAGTATTTCCTTTAACGAACAAGATGAGCTAGAAGAAATTTCTTAATGTGCTAATGAAAATTGGTTTTGGAATGAAAATGCCCAATTTTATTTCAATCAACATTGATTTAGTTACCTTGCTTTGTTAAAAGACAATATGCAAATGGGAAGGTAAAGAGAACATTTTACCCTATTGGTTCCATGTATCTACGTCTACTATGGTTGATAATGAGTAATGGCTAACTAAATATTTCTGTCTTCAGGAATCAATGACTTATAGAATTGTCTATATTTAGTATAACTACATATCAAATTTCCATTTGGCTTGAAATTCCCTGGCCAAAAGTATAAAGACAAAATTCCATAAAAGGAGACTTCATGAAATTTGTATGTATATATGATCTTACTTTTCAGTTAATCCCTTACAAATTAGGCATTAAGAAATTTGGTAAATAGCACTCCAAAGCTTGATTGACCTCAGTTTCTGAATTTATCTGTATCCTCTTGGTCCAGACTCTTTGTAGTTTCACTTTCTTCTGAGAGCAGCTAGACACTGTTAGACTTTGCTAGTAAGGAACCTGAATTATTTCAGAAATCTGTGCAGATTATGGTGAGTTCCATCACTTTCTTGTTGTTGTTGTTCAGTCTCTGTCATGTAAAAGTCTTTGCAACCCGATGGACTGCAGCATGCCAGGCTTCCCTGTCCTTCACCATCTCTGGAAGCTTGCTCAAACTCATGTCCACTGAGTTGGTGATGCCATCCAACCATTTCATCCTCTGTTATCCCCTTCTCCTCCAGCTTCAATCTTTCCCAGCATCAGGGTCTTTTTCAGTGTGTTGGCTCTTCGCACCAGGTAGACAAAATATGGGAGCTTCAGCTTCAACATGAGTCCTACCAGTGAATATTAAGTCTTGATTTCCTTTAGGATTGACTGGCTAGATCTGCTTGCAGTCCAAGGGACTCTCAAAAGTCTTCTCCAGCACCACAGTTCAAAAGCATAATTTTTCAGTGCTCAACCTTTTTTATGGTCCAACTATCACATCTATACATGACTACTGGAAAAACCATAGGTTTAACTATAGAAACTTTTGTTGACAAAGTAATATCTCTGCTTTTTAATATGCTATCTAGGTTTGTCATAGTTTTTCTTCCAAGGAGCAAACGTTTTATAATTTCATGGCTACAGTCACTGTCTGCATGATTTTGGAGCCCAAGAAAGTAAAGTCTGTCACTTCTTCCATTGTTTCCCCATCTATTTACCATGAAGTGATGAGACTGAATGCCATTATCTTAGTTTTTTAAATGTTGAGTTTTAAGCCAGCTTTTTCACTCTCTCTCACCCTCATCAAGAAGCTCTTTAGTTCCTCTTCACTTTCTGCCATAACGGTGGTGTCATCTGCATATCTGAGTTTACTGATATTTCTCACAGCAATCTTGATTCCAGCTTTGCTTCATCCAGTCTGGCATTTCGCATAATGTACACTGCATATAAGTTAAATAAGCATGATGACAATATACAGCCTTGACGTACTCCTTTCCTAATTTGGAACCATTCCATTATTCTATGTCTGGTTCTAACTGTAGCTTCTTGAGCTGCATACAGATTTCTCAGGAGTCAGGGAAGGTGCTCTGTTATTCCCATCTCTTTAAGAATTTTCCACAGTTTGTTGTGATCCACACAGTCAAAAGCTGTTGTGTAGTTAATAAAGCAGAAGTAAATGGTGTTTTGTTTTGTTTTGTTTTGTTTTGTTTTCTGGAATTCTCCAGCTTTTTCTGTTATCCAACAGATGTTGGCAATTTGATCTCTGGTTCCTCTGCCTTTTCTAAATCCAGTTGTATATCTGAAAGTTCTTGGTTCATATATTATTGAAGCCTTCCTTGTAGTGGTGGTTAGTCGCTAAGTGATGTCCGACTCTGGCAACACCATGGACTCCTCTGTCCATGGGATTCTCCAGGCAAAAATTGAAGAAGCCATTTCCTTCTCCAGGGGATCTTCCCAACTGAGGAACTGAACCCAGGTCTCCTGCATTACCAGCACATTCTTTACCAACTGAGCTACAAGGGAAGCCCTTCCTTAATTTCTGCTTAATAAAATCTAGGTTCAAGGAATTCGTATGTTCAGCATAAATTTAAAATCCCCTAAATTCCTTTGTTGGGCTTCCCAGGTGGTGCAATGTTGAAGACTGTGCCTACCAGTGCAGGATACATAGGAAACATGGGTTTGATCCCTGGGTTGGGAAGACCACCTGGAGAAGGGCATGGCAACCTACTCCAGTCTTCTTGCTTAGAGGATCCCCATTGGCAGAGGAGCCTGGTGGGCTACAGTCCACAGGGTCACAAAGAATCAGACACAACTGAGTGACTTAGTATGATTGGCCATAGCATGAAATTCCTTTGATACAATGGCATAAATGAAAAATACATATAAACAGGCAAAATTATGTGATTCTTCTGCAAGAAACAAGTTAGAGGTACAGATTCAAAATGAATGTGTGCTGTTTGAAGGTAACCAGAGAATAACTGCATAATTCTTTTACGGCAGGAGAGAGCAAAGACCAATTCAAAGAAATAGTTGAAGTTATAAGAATGAGAATAATGGGAGGAATCAGGCCCCTGAGAATCTTGAAAGAGGAATTAGCTTTGCTGATGAGGGAAATGGAAGTTTACTGAAAACAGGAATATTTAGAGGAATAATGTGGAGAAAGTCAAAGAAATTCTTGTGAAATATATGCTTCCCCCCCCCGCCCGCCCCCCCAGAAAGGAAGAGGATAAACTGTGAAGAACAAAGCAAAAAGTACGTAAACAGTTTAAAGAATGAACAAATAGCTTCTGTCAGACATGAGAAAGACATGAGGAAAATGAGGAAGTCATGAGGAAAATGCAGCAATTTGTAAGAATTCTGAGGATGTGGCCAAGAAGAGACAAACATGGATTACAGTGATTCCATCTAGACCAGTTTTATGAGTCTCTTAATTACTTTGTTCAGTCTGGATAGGGAGTAAATGAGTAGATAAGGGAGGTAAAGAAAAAATAAGACAGCAGTTAGTGATATCTCACCAAGATTTAGCACTGATGGGTGACCTCACTGCTTCAGTCAATTGTGAAAGTACTGGACTTATTTATGGTTGAGGATTGGAACAATGATGATCCTCTGAAAGAATTCCGGGATGAGTGAATGATTAATGGGCTTTATCTAGGATGCACTGGGGAACCAGAACTCCTCAGTAGGAGTAAACAGAGAGTCATGGAGCAAGAGGTCCTGATGAAGCTGGAAGAAGTGGTTGAAATGAGGCTATGTAAGAAAGAAAGAAAAAAAAGGATGTTATGATCAAGAGGGAGATTTAATCATAGAGCTGCAATATTTTACATTGATCAAGTAGCCTAGGACATTGTCCTGCTTGTGGAAAGTTAAAGTAGAGGGAAATATTAGACTTGAGAAAGTCAAGAAACTCTCAGTTGACATCAACTATTTTTTTAAATCTAAGAGTTTTTTTTTTTTTTGGTCAAATGAGTTTAATAAAATTTTGAAATTAGCTAAAATCCAAAGAAATTGCTAATTTGGTATGATTAAGAGTTTCCTGTGGTCTGTTTCCAAATCTCTCATAAAGGACGGTGTTCTAAATTAATCTTGTGCTTAAAATTTAGTGTTATCACTCCAAATATAGATCCCAGTGTACACAGCCAAATTTATGATGAAATTGTTTAACTGGAAATTGTAGCAATTCCTCTGCAATTTCTAAAGCCTGTGAAGAATAGGACATTAGATGCATTTGCTCACTTCAAAATTTTTTTATTGAAGTATAGTTGATTTACAATGTTTTAATTTCTGATGTACAGCAAAGTGATTCACATATGCATATATATACATATTTTTTCATATTCTTTTCTATTATGGTTATCATAGGATATTGAATATAGCTACCTGTGCTATACAGTCAGCCCTTGTTTATCCATTTTATATATATTAGTTTGCATTTTCTAACCCCAAACTTCCACCATCCCTGCCCCAACCCACCCCCCTTGGCAACCATGTCTGTTCTCTATGTCTGAGTCTATTTCTGTTTTGTAGATAGCTCACTACAAGTCTTTATTTGAATGTTCTGCAATATATCAAGTCTCAGTAATATGAACAAATGCATATTAAAATTAGAAGTAAAACAGAGGCAAAAAATCCATGAATTTCTTATTTCTTGTGAATTTTGCCATAGATTTTGTTTTCATCTGGGACCATTAAAGTGGTTTCACAAGAAAAGCTCTCATCTTTTCGATTACATCCTTGTTATTCTGCCTCTTTTCCTATCTTGTTCCCATATTCTTTTGTTTCACTTACATTATTTAGAATTGAGACCATCATTTTTGTTGTTGTTGTTGTTGTTGTTTTTCAGTCACCCAGTCATGTCTGACTCTTTGTGACTGCAACACAAAAGGCCACCCTGTCCCTCACATCTCCTGGAATTTGCCAGATTCATGTTCATTACATTGTTGATGCCATCCAGCCATCTCATTCTCTGATGCCTTCTCTTCCTGCCCTCAATCTTTCCCAGCATCAGGGATTTTCCAGTGAGTCAGATGTTCCCATCAGATGACCAAAATATTAGAGTTTCATCTTCAGCATCAGTCCTTCCAGTGAATGTTGAGGGTTGGTCTCCCTTAAGATTGACTGGTTTGATCTCCTTGCTATTCAAGGGATTTTTAGGAGTTTTCTCCAGCACCACAGTTTGAAGGCATTCATTCTTTGGCACTCTGCATTCTTTATGGTCCAACTCACAACCATATGTGACCACTGAGAAGACCATAGCCTTGACTATATGGACCTTCGTCGGCAGAGTAATGTCTCTGTTTTTCAACATTCTGTCCTAGTTTGTCATCACTTTCTTGCCAAGAAGCCATCATCTTCTGATTTCATGGCTGCAGTCACCATCCACAGTGATTTTGGAGCCCAAGAAGAAGAAATCTGTCACTACTTCCACCTTTTCCCATTCTATTTGCCATGGAATAATGGGGCCACATTCCATGAGCTTAGTTTTTTTTTTTATATTTAGTCTTACTAAATATTAAGAGAACATCTTACTAAAAGACCATCTCACTTTATACAAATAACTCACTGAAATATGAATTAGTAGGACTTGGCGTGTAATTATGATTTTTCTGGATTATTCATTTTTATATTATTATTTTCTTTGGAAATTCATGAGAAAACAAATCCCATAAAGGGCAATGTAAGAATTCTTCAATATTTTAGCTGTGAGGTTTTATTTGATATTTTTAAGAATGTCTGTGCATAAAGACGTTAACACAAATTAGTTGAAAATAGCCTTTGAGATTTCCTGTTTCTAATCTTTTTTTTCTGAGTAAGGTATATTGGAGCTGGAGGTAATACACTTAGCAAGTTTATGGCCTCAGTAACATAAATGCTTTCAGATGTCCATATTAAGGGCACATTTTTTTTAGCTTCCTTTGTCTTTAATCAGTCCAGCATGATTATCTGACTCACCCTGATGTATCCTTATCATGAACGATCCCTTTTCTCCATCAGCAGACCTAATAAAACAATAGGGAAGGAAGTATCAGTAAGAAACATGTCTTGAAGTAATGTCAAATGAAGGGAGATTTTGCTAAGTCAGGCCTTGATGAGAAGCAGTTTGTGGTGAAGTGGAACTCCATCAATGGAATCTTACAGCAGTAGAATCTTAGTACTGGAATCTTAGTAGCATTAGCACCTGAAGTGGGTGTCATGTCCCGTCCATTCAAGAAGAGGGAAGTAGGGAGGATGCTGCTTATGGCACAGGTGCAGAGCACAAAGATGAAAAATGAAAAGGAACCTGGGATAATATGCATACATATATATACACACACACACATATATAAACATAGAAAACTTGTGGGTAAGCCCATAAACTGCATAAAGGGATTTTCTAATGTCCTACTATAATATATCAGACCACAGTAATTCTTTATTTAATTAAAAATTGTATGAAATATTAAAAGGTTATTTTCCACTTACAGTTATTATAGAATATTGGTTATGTTCCCAGTGTTGTACAATACATCCTTGAGAATATCTTACATCCAACAGTGTGTTCCTTCCACTCCCCCAAACTGAAACTGCCCCTCATATTCCTCTTTCCTATGGTAATCACTAATTCGTTCTTTGTATCTGAGTCTGTTTCTTTTTTGTTATATTCACTAGTTTGCTGTGTTTTTCATATTCAATGCATAAGTGATATGATATATTATTTGTCTTTCTCTGACTTATTTCACTCAGCATAATGTCCAAAGAATGCTCAAACTACCCCACAATTGCACTCATCTCACATGCTAGCAAAGTAATGCTCAAAATTCTCCAAGCCAGGCTTCAACACTATGAGAACTGTGAACTTCCAGATGTCCAAGCTGGATTTAGAAAAGGCAGAGGAACCAGAGATCAAATTGTCAACATCTGCTGGATCACTGAAAAAGTAAGAGAGTTCCAGAAAAACATCTACTTCTGTTTTATTGACTACACCAAAGCCTTTGACTGTGTGGATCATAACAAATCGTGGAAAAGTCTTCAAGAGATGGAAATATTAGACCACATGACCTGACTCCTGAGAAATTTGTATGCAGGTCAAGAAGCAACAGTTAGAACCAGACATGGAACAACTGACTGGTTTCACATTAGGAAAGGAGTACATTAAGGCTGTATATTGTCATCATGCTTATTTAATTTCTATGCAGAGTACATCATGAGAAATGCTGGACTGGATGAAGCATAAGCTGGAATCAAGATTGCAGGCAGAAACATCAATAAAAGCAGAGACTTTATTTTGCCAACAAAGGTCCATCTAGTCAAGGCTATGGTTTTTCCAGTAGTCATGTATGGATGTGAGAATTGGACTATAAAGAAAGCTGAGTGCATAAGAATTAATGCTTTTGAACTGTAGTGTTGGAGAAGACTCTTGAGAGTCCCTTGGACTACAAAGAGACCCAACAAGTCTATCCTAAAGGAAAACAGTTCTGTATATTCATTGGAAGAACTGATGCGGAAGCTGAAACTCCAATACTTTGGCCACCTGATGCGAGGAACTGACTCATTTGAAAAGACACTGATGCTGGGAAAGATTGAAGGCAGGAGGAGAAGGGGACGACAGAGGATGAGATGGTTGGATGGCATCACGGACTCAATGGACATGAGTTTGAGTAAACTCTGGGGGTTGGTGATGGACATGGAAGCCTGGCATGCTACAGTCCATGGGGTCATGAACAGTCGGATACAGCTGAGCAACTGGACTGAATTGAACTGAATGCTCTTCAAGTCCATCCATATTGCTGCACATCAGACCCCAGTTGATACTTCAAGTATGCTTGCAAAAAACAAACAAACAAACAAACAAACAAAAAAAACACTTCCTTTCTCATCTTAGTCCATAAGAAATCTAGTTGTGTATTTCTTGATAGTGTTTACAATCATAAAACAGATGCTGAAAAAGTATATATTGACATACCAGGATAAGTTACTTCACTGTTTCCAGCCTACATTTCTTTTTTTTAAAGCTCAAATTCTAGCAAGGACTGCTTTCTCCACTCGTGTACTTAATGGTTTACTTTGAGTGGGTTTCCCTAAAGAATTCAAATATTTTGGTGTAGAGAATATTTTGTGCAGACCCAAGAAATGAAAGGGAGTGTTTTTTTTTTTTTTTTCAGTTTTATTTATTTATTTTTTTTACTTTACAATATTGTATTGGTTTTGCCATACATTGACATGAATCCGCCATGGGTGTCCATGTGTTCCCCATCCTGAACCCCCCTCCCACTTCCCTCCCCATCCCATCCCTCTTGGTCATCCCAGTGCATCAGCCCCGAGCACCCTGTATCATTGAACCTGGTCTGGCGATTCGCTTCACATGTGATAATTTACATGTTTCAAGGGAGTCTTTTAAAAGGAGAAGCAACAGAAGATTGTAAGTATGTTACCCACAGAATTTGTATGATCCAGTGAAAATGCAAACTATAATTCAATAGGTCTGGAGCTAGGCTCAAGGTTCAGCATTTCTAACAACTTTCCAGGTGATGTTGAAACTGATCATTGCTAAGTAGATGCCGCTCTCACTCTTTTCTTTCTGCTTTTATTTATCTACTAGTGCCTCCTGAGGTATCAGATAAACTGAAAAACCAGAAACATTCCTGGATCCCCTATATTTACATGTATGTATCTGGAGAGTTTTCTAAAAGAGTGTTCTGTATGTAATGGGTAGCTGTCCTTCGGGCCAGCAGTTTCTTGACTTCCGTTCTCTAGAGGCTAGTATTATAACTTTACTGTTATAGGCCACATAATAATAGCAGATCAATGTTGAGAGGGTGTCAGGATGCTTGTATCATATTTTATACTCTGCATCTAACTGGTTATATTAGATTATCAGTACCCTTTCAACTTGGTGATTAAAATTCAGTGAGTACAAGATAGACCTATTTAGCCTACGATGTCACTCCTTGGTATTTATTAGCCTTGAATAATAAATATAGCTCTGTGTCTCTCTGCTGAGGTTGCTTTTTCCAGTGGGAAGATGCCTCTTCAAGATAACTTTAAAGTCTAAAGATTTTTAATTCCTCTTAAAACTACTTTTTTCTCCCTCTCTTTCAATTCAGATCTATTTAAAAAGGAAAGACCACACCCACAGGCCCCTGATGATCAATTATTTCCTCTGCCTGAATTTTTGTTATGCAACCCAACTAGGTTGCACTACTACAGGGAGGCTCACAAGATAAATTGCCTCCCTTTGGCTGTGTCGTTTTCTTCAATTACACAAACAGCAGCCAGAGAATCTGGAGGAGATGAGAACTACAAGAATTCTGGGAGATGCTAATGATTAGCACTTGCATTATTAGTCTCTGGAGGTTATTAAAGCTCAGAGTCCCTCATGGCATTGTCAGAATAGCCAAGTGACACAGAAGCAGGCAGCAGTCAGGCGGCATCCTTCGGCAGCCTAGGATAACACTCTCCTCCTGCACAGGGCCCTGTGCCCCCAGAGACCCTCAATCCGCCCAGGAATCAACAGACCCTGCCTGGCCATGATGGGTTTAACTATATCTAATCAGTCTGGAGGGCTGATAGCTGTGAAAAACCTTGTTACCCTGGGAGGGAAGCCTATCTTTCTCTAATAAAACAGAATGTAGTTCCTGTACAACTGGTTTCCTAAAGCGCTCTCCTTTGTATTATTAATTTTTTGAAAGTGCAAGTTTGGGAAAGTCTTTAGAGATGCCAAGCTTATCAACTCTATTCATCTTCTGAGTGAATACATTTCTTTCTGAAAATAATGCTCTTGGAATGCTATTTTGTTTGTGGTTCTCCTAGGAGAGCATTTTCTATCTCTCTGCTATTCTGCTCCATTTGAGAGTGAAACTTGTAATGATACGACTGTCAAAAGGAAAGAAAACATCCTAAGACATCATGGACTGAAGCATCTGGGAAGGGTAAACATTTGCCAGTAAAATCTTTAGTACTATGGTGCAGGCACTTCTTCAGCTTGCACTACCAGTGCTCTCTGAGCAGCTGCTTGGAGGCACAGGATGGACTCCTAGAAAAGAGTAGAAGCTTACTGATGACATGCAGGTAAATAGCAGAGCAATCCACATATGAGGGGTTTCTGTGCATTTCAGGATAGGAAAGTGAGAGGCAGATGCTGGCGCAGCATACATAATGTAAAGCAGAATGCATGGGAAAGCTATGGGCTTGGGAGTTAGAGTTTGCCATCAAACACAGATCTGCTTTGCAGCTTTGGGCATGTTCCTTTCTATTTCTGTTTTCCATTTTTTTTTACTTGTAAGATGGGGTTCATCTTCTGCACATGGTTGTTGAAAGGATCAAATCAGATTGGTATATATTAGTTTCCTTGTATATAATATATGACCAGTAAATGTCAGCTTTGCTAGCATTCTTTCATAAACAGTGTTTGCTGCTTCTTCCTTCATTTCTATCTCTTTTATGGTTCTTAGGACATTTCATTGAAGTTATTCGTGTTCAAGTCTGTTTAGGTTTCAATTTTCTCTTAGACAGGAACAATGTCTTATGATATTAAGATTATTAAATATGGAGTCAGAATACTTTTAGCCAGTAAAAGTTTGCTCATTAGTAACTATAGGGATGGCAATGCTTCTCAAAGTAGCCATGAAGATTAAATGGGAAACCACAGTAAGTACCCTCCAGTGACACAGTGCTTAGCACAGAGTAGTCTCTATGAAAATGTTAGGTCCATTCTTCCTTTCAGTCTTTTGTACATTTATGGCCTAGCAGACTTTAACACAGACTTTAAATGTATAATACCATTGCTTAATGAATGAGGGAAACTACAAACAAGTAATGCATGAGTGAAATAGAGAATTGGAAAGAAAGTCAGAGATTTTAATTCTGCCTTTGACTTTAGCTGTGTGACCTTGAGAATGCACTTCTGTGCTAGGCCCCAATGTCTGTCAGTTCAGTTCAGTTCAGTCGCTCAGTCATGTCCGATTCTTTGCAACCCCATGAAACGCAGCATGCCAGGCCTCCCTCCATCACCATCTCCCAGAGTTCACTCAGACTCAGACTCACGTCCATCGAGTCAGTGATGCCATCCAGCCATCTCATCCTCTGTTGTCCCCCTCTCCTCCTGCCTCCAATCCCTTCCAGCATCAGAGTCTTTTCCAATGAGTCAACTCTTCACATGAGGTGGCCAAAGTACTGGACCTTCAGCTTTAGCATCATTCCTTCCAAAGAAATCCCAGGGCTGATCTCCTTCAGAATGGACTGGTTGTGTCTCCTTGCAGTCCAATGGATTCTCAAGAGTCTTCTCCAACACCACAGTTCAAACGCATCAATTCTTTGGCGCTCAGCCTTCTTCACAGTCCAACTCTCACATCCATACATGACCACAGGAAAAAACATAGCCTTGACTAGATGGACTTTAGTAGGCAAAGTAATGTCTCTGCTTTTGAATATACTGACTAGGTTGGTCATAACTTTTCTTCCAAGGAGTAAGCATCTTTAAATTTCATGGCTGCAATCACCATCTGCAGTGGTTTGAAGCCCCAAAAAATAAAGCCTGACACTTTCCACTGTTTCCCCATCTATTTCCCATGAAGTGATGGGACCAGATGCCATGATCTTCATTTTCTGAATGTTGAGCTTTAAGCCAACTTTTTCACTCTCCTTTTTCACTTTCATCAAGAGGCTTTTTAGTTCCTCTTCACTTTCTGCCATAAGGGTGGTGTCATCTGCATATTGAGGTTATTGATATTTCTCCCAGCAATCTTGATTTCAGCTTGTGCTTCTTCCAGTCCAGCATTTCTCATGATGTACTCTGCATAGAAGTTAAATAAGCAGGGTGACAATATACAGCCTTGATGTACTCCTTTTCCCATTTGGAATCAGTCTGTTGTTCCATGTCCAGGTCTAACTGTTGCTTCCTGACCTGCATACAGATTTCTCAAGAGGCAGGTTAGGTGGTCTGGTATTCCCATCTCTTTCAGAATTTTCCACAGTTTATTGTGATCCACACAGTCAAAGGCTTTGGCATAGTCAATAAAGCAGAAATAGATGTTTTTCTGGAACTCTCTTGCTTTTTCCATGATTCAGCAGATGTTGGCAATTTGATCTCTGGTTCCTCTGCCTTTTCTAAAATCAGCTTGAACATCAGGAAGTTCACAGTTCACATATTGCTGAAGCCTGGATTGGAGAATTTTGAGCATTACTTTACTAGGGTGTGAGATGAGTGCAATTGTGCGGTAGTTTGAGCATTCTTTGGCATTGTCTTTCTTTGGAATTGGAAGGAAAACTGACCTTTTCCAGTCCTGTGGCCACTGCTGAGTTTTCCAAATTTGCTGGCATATTGAGTGCAGCACTTTCACAGCATCATCTTTCAGGATTTGAAACAGTCAACTGGAATTCCATCACCTCCACTAGGTTTGTTCGTAGTGATGCTTTCTAAGGCCCACTTGACTTTACATTCCAGGATGTCTTGCTCTAGATTAGTGATCACACCATCATGATTATCTGAGTTGTGAAGATCTTTTTTGTACAGTTCTTCTGTGTATTCTTGCCACCTCTTCTTAATATCTTCTGCTTCTCTTAGGTCCATACCATTTCTGTCCTTGATCGAGCCCATCTTTGCATGAAATGTTCCCTTGGTATCTCTAGTTTTCTTGAAGAGATCTCTAGTCTTTCCCATTCTGTTCTTTTCCTCCATCTCTTTGCATTGATCACTGGAGAAGGTTTTCTTATCTTTTCTTGCTATTCTTTGGAACTCTGCATTCAGATGCTTATATCTTTCCTTTTCTCCTTTGCTTTTTGTTTCTCTTCTTTTCACAGCTATTAGTAAGGCCTCCCCAGACGGCCATTTTTCTTTTTTGCGTTTTTTCCCCATGGGGATGGTCTTGATCCCTGTCTCCTGTACAAGGTCACGAACCTCCATCCATAGTTCATCAGGCACTCTATCTATCAGATCTAGGCCCTTAAATCTATTTCTCACTTTCACTGTATAATTGAGATGGCTGGATGGCATCATGGACTCGATGGACATGAGTCTGAGTGAACTCTGGGAGATGGTGATGAACAGGGAGGCCTGGCGTGCTGTCATTCATGGGGTCGCAAAGAGTCAGACATGACTGAGCGACTGAACTGAACTGAACTGTATAATCATAAGGGATTTGATTTAGGTCATACCTGAATGGTCTAGCGGTTTTCCCTACTTTCTTCAATTTGAGTCTGAATTTGGCAATAAGGAGTTCATGATCTGATCCACAGTCAGCTCCTGGTCTTGTTTTTGTCGACTGTATAGAGCTTCTCCATCTTTGGCTACAAAGAATATAATCAATCTGATTTCGGTGTTGACCATCTGGTGATGTCCATGTGTAGAGTTTTCTCTTGTGTTGTTGGAAGAGGATGTTTGCTATGACCAGTGCATTTTCTTGGCAAAACTATTAGTCTTTGCCCTGCTTCATTCCGCATTCCAAGGCAAAATTTGCCTGTTATTCCAGGTGTTTCTTGACTTCCTACTTTTACATTCCTGTCCCCTATAATGAAAAGGACATCTTTTTTGGGTGTTAGTTCTAAAAGTCTTGCATGTCTTCATAAAACTGTTCAACTTCAGCTTCTTCAGCATTACTGGTTGGGGCATAGATTTGGATAACTGTGATATTTAATGGTTTGCCTTGGAGATGCACAGAGATCATTCTGTCGTTTTTGAGATTGTATCCAAGTACTGCATTTCGGACTCTTTTGTTGACCATGATGGCTACTCCATCTCTTCTGAGGGATTCCTGCCCGCAGTAGTAGATATAATGGTCATCTGAGTTAAATTCCCCCATTCCAGTCCATTTTAGTTCACTGATTCCTAGAATGTCGACGTTCACTCTTGCCGTCTCTTGTTTGACCACTTCCAATTTGCCTTGATTCATGGACCTGACAGTCCAGGTTCTTATGCAATATTGCTCTTTACAGCATCGGGCCTTGCTTCTATCACCAGTCACATCCACAACGGGGTATTGTTTTTGCTTTGGCTCCATCCCTTCATTCTTTCTGGAGTTATTTCTCCACTGATCTCCAGTAGCATACTGGGCACCTACTGACCTGGGGAGTTCCTCTTTCAGTATCCTATCAGTTTGCCTTTTCATACTGCTCATGGGGTTCTCAAGGCAAGAATACTGAAGTGGTTTGCCATTCCCTTCTCCAGTGGACCACATTCTGTCAGACCTCTCCACCATGACCCGCCCGTCTTGGGTTGCCCCGCAGGCATGGCTTGGTTTCATTGAGTTAGACAAGGCTGTGGTCCTAGTGTGATTAGATTGACTAGTTTTCTGTGAGTAGGGTTTCAGTGTCTGTCATTAGAAAGGAGGAATTGAGTTGAATGGACTGCATAATACAGTATGTTTTTTCCTAGGTTTAATCTACATGATACAAAAATCTGAGATTTTATAAAAATTCTGTTGCTTTTGATGTATAAGAAAACATCTTTCAGAAACACAGAAATGCCATAGTAAATGATAGAACACATTTTTCTCTAACATGATAAGTATGGTAGGAGTGAATGCAAAAGAGTAAGAGGTCCTTGGAGATCCACAACAGTGGCTTCAATCACTTGTTTAATGACAGCGATTCATTTTGGATAATGGAGAATAAGACACTTCAGTATCATTCTAACATTTCAAACTTACTAAATGTCATATCTTACTATAAAGAATCTCTTCACAGTGAAGAAATACTGAGGCCTTAGAAGGAAAGATATGCCTTGGCTACTTCTGCAAAATGACACATAGATGCTGTAGTACATAGTGATTTTAAAACTGGTTCTGAGTGTGGTCCCTGAACTAGCAGCTTTAGCAACAACTGGAAATGTGTTAGAAAAAAACAATCTCGTGTCCCACCCTAGACCTTCTGAATCAGAAGCTGAATGGGCAGGTCCAGAGATCCATGGTCCCTGTGATTCCTGCTTTATGCTGGTTTGAGACTCAACTACTTTCAGGAAAATAAAGTCTTTAATGCTGACCAGTCTTCTGAAGCTAGGCTTCTTGGCTGTTCAGAATTTATCATAATGAAGTGCTTTCTCATACAGCAGAAAATGTTTCAGCACTTCAGTATATAATATATACTAATGCTCACATTAATTAATTAATGCCATCACTTCATGGCAATTACTTAATTCCATCATGGCAATAATTAATGCCATCACTTCATGGCAAATAGATGGGGAAACAATGGAAACAGTGACAGAATTTATTTTTGGGACTCCAAAATTACTGCAGATGGTGAATCCAGCCATGAAATTAAAAGATCCTTGCTCCTTGGAAGAAAAGTTATGAAAAACCAAGACAGCATATTAAAAAGCAGACACATTACTTTGCCAACAAAGGTCCATCTAGTCAAAGCTATGGTTTTTCCAGTAGTCATGTATGGATGTGAGAGCTGGACTATAAAGAAAGCTGAGTACCAAAGAATTGATGCTTTTGAACTGTGGCGTTGGAGAAGACTCTTGAGAGTCTCTTGGACTGCAAGGAGATGCAACAAGTCCATTCTAATGAAAATTAGTCCTGAATATTCATTGGAAGGACTGATGCTGAAGCTGAAACTCCAATACTTTGGCCACCTGATGTGAGGAACTGACTCACTGGTAAAGACCCTGACGTTGGGGAAGATTGAAGGTGGGAGGAGAAGGGGACGACAGAGAATGAGATGGTTGGATGGCATCACTGACTCGATGGACATGAGTTTGAGCAAGCTGTGGGAGTTGGTGATGGACAGGGAAGCCTGACATGTTGCAGTCCATGGAGTCACAAAGAGTCAGACACAACTGAGTGAGTGAACTGAACTGAATGCTCACATAGTCAAAGACTACCCTATGTTCTTCCAGTTTCTAATCATAACAATGATCGTACTCATTTGTTAGAGAACAGTGAAGCTCTGATTTGAAGAATAAGTCATTTAATTTTACCTATTGTTAGTATAGATACATGTATTCTTTTCTTTCCTCTCTTTTAGAAAATGTGCTCTCAAATCCTCAGGATAGAAAGGACTTTTGAAGAGTTTGGGATGAAATCACTTTGCTTCACACACCAAGGCCCCAGCAGGCATGTTGCCTCTGAGCTTAGAGTGTCCACAATGTCACCTGCTCATCACACTTCCTTTTGTTGAAGCAAAGGGAGAAATCAGCAGCCGTGGGTGCAGCTGACTCTCTTTTGCAAATTTTCTTTGTGTTCCTATTCCACTTCTTTCAATCTCCTTTAGTTTCAGAAATAATGAGAAGAATTTCCCTCCTGTGTACTTTTTATCATAGTTAGAGGAAAGAGAAAAACCTCATTAAAATAATGAAGTGATTTCAGCATGATTAATTATGTCCTAAAGCCATTGATGTCCATTGGTAATGAAAACACTCAACTATCCTCAGCTCTGGTTGCAAGATAAAGTTATTTGCTCCTTTTCAGAAATGGTGGATGTGTAGAAGGGAGCAGGCTCTGGCAAAGCTGAACTTAGATGAATGATCTCTTTCATCTTGTGCTGCAGCTGGATCAATTTGGTCACCAGGAGTAGACAGATTTTATCCGAGCCTTCTGACAGAAATTCATTTTGCACCGAAAAATCATTGAGGAGTTTGCAATATCTGTTGTCAATGAAATGAATTTAAGCATGGAAAAAGGAAAAATCCTTCAGTTAGACATAATGGAGAGGAAGAAAATGAAAGCTTACCAAACATTACAAGCTATTCTGTCAAAGAAATGTGTTTTATGGCTAATTGAGCAGTATAGTTGGATGATATGTGTGGTCACCTGCTTAGCTTGGCCAGTTCTTTGTTTCTAAAGCATTGATTTTAAAGACATTAACACAAATTAGTGATAAATAATTGTTTTTTAATAAAAGGGAAAAATATATGAAATTCATTGGTTCTTGATGTCTGCTTAACTGATTTAGGGGAACTTATCCTGATCAGCATTCTTCACCAGAGGAAACAGTTGCATGTATTATTACTGCTGTTTTGAACAGAAAGTAGATCTGAAATCACATCAATCATCATGATAAGGTTTTATGAAGTTCTAAGTAAAACTAAAGGTAAAACAGCAGGTGTTTGGATTTTAGTTAACAGGGATAAGAGGCTTTCTTGTACCACAAAAGGAAGCTCCATAGTCCCTGGCAACAGATGAAGATATTTTGAAGCACATAACTTCTTCCAAAGTGAAACCCACAAATAAATAAGTTATTAGAGAAGACCTAGAAATATGGATTGACTGTAAATGGAGTTTACAGCTTGATATATGTGAATTGAGCTCAATACCAATAACACAAATGCTCAGCCATAATAGAATTCCTAAGAAAGAGGGTGGTTATAGGCCTCAAAAACCGTTATAGCAATCCCCTCTCTCTATAATGGCTAATCTTTTTCCAGTCATGTTCTGTAGGTAATGCTGTAGATGGGATTTAGTCATTTAATTATGAGGTTAGGGGGAAAAGGGTCATAAACCAAAGCTCATGTTACCTATGTAGAAATAAAAACTGACTGTCTTAAATCCATCTCATTGTGGTAAAAGCAGAGGGTTGCTGGCAGACATGAAAGTATTTTTATTCTAAGATAAAAAGTAAGATTTTGTTATACACATTTTGAAATTAGACATTTTCTGTTTCTTAGTATTTTGCTGATAGTCTTCAAGACTACCATATAAGTTACAAGGATCATTATCTTGGGATATTTACAAACTTCAGCTATTTTCAGTGAAGATCTGTTTATTCAGCACTAACTATGTAAGAGGTATTGTGCTTCCAAATACTTGTTTTCCTGTGACCCATATTAAATCTTTTGTATAAAGTTAATGGAGTCAGTTGATATTTGAATCTGTTTTCTTATAAACCAGCTTCTACATTCACAGAACCACCATTTCTGCTATACACTACTTCCTACACAGATATTTATTGGCTTTTGAGAGCAATGGGTCTCAACACTGACCATAATATTAGAATTACCTGGGTACCTTTACAAACTACCAATACTTGTTTCCTCCTGCAGATCAGTTAAATTAGACTTGCTCACAGGTGAGTCTCAGGCAGTCATGTTATTTTAAGCTCTCTAGGTGATTTTAATGTGATCCCTACAGCCATGATGGAGAGCCGCTATTTTCCAATTTTGACTAAGAAGTCAATATGTATTTCATTTTTTTTCATTTATTCACATTTTCCTCAGACTTAAAATAATTAAGTGATGGCCAGTTCTCTGCATCTTGTTTTATAGATTTAAATATTCTATTTATTGTAGTTCTCACCTTTGGCCAAATATATTTTCATTGATTGAAATATAACTGAAACTAGTACAGAGTGTTAGAAAACACCAAAATCAAAGTTTTCTTTTCTAGGTTGAATTCTGTAATTAATTAGTTATTTCCTTTTAGGTGAGGGTGATTTAGGAAAAAAGCCAAAACTATTGACAAAAGTAGAGCATGATATCATTTTATTGGCATTTATTTTCATAATTAAAATTCTGCATGCTTTAGTTACTTGTTTACCTTCTGTCATTTTATCTTTTAACTAGGGATATTCTTCTGGCAAATGGTTCATTTTTGCCTATTAATATTTTAACATACTATGAAATATTTAAGACTTTGAAAATGGCATAAAGAAGAATGCAACAAATACCCATTTACCCAGCTTAAGAACTAAGACATCAGTCCAACTGAAGCCCCCATGCAGCTCTTCCTTCCTCATTAGGATGCCAGATTTAGCAAAGATACAAGCCACCAGTAAAATGTGAATTTCAGATAAACCACCCCAAACTTTTTAGCTGTCCCAACTATTGCATGAGACATGTGTACTAAAAGAAAATTGTTGGTTTTTATCTGAAATTCAGCTATCACTGGGCATTCTCTGTTTTATTCAACAACCCTACTACCAATTCAACATGTATTTCTTTCTACTTTCACTATGTATGTAATGATTTAGCAGTTTATAAAAATGGCACCATATCTTAATATATACTCATTGAATGTATATCTTTGAAACCTTTTTAATTAGCCTATTTTAATGTTTGTGGGTCCCCTATTTCGTTCATACAACTTTACTTCATTTTCAACACTGAATAGTATTCTACTGACAGAGAAGGCAATGGCACCCCACTCCAGTCCTCTTTTGCCTGGAAAATCCCATGGACGGAGGAGCCTGGTAGGCTGCAGTCCATGGGGTCACTAAGAGTCGGACACGACTGAGCGACTTCACTTTCACTTTTCACTTTCATGCATTGGAGAAGGAAATGGCAACCCACTCCAGGGTTCTTGCCTGAAGAATCCCAGGGACGGGGAGGCATGGTGGGTTGCCGTCTATGGGGTCGCACAGAGTCGGACACCACTGAAGCGACTTAGCAGCAGCAGTATTCCATTGAAAGACAATTTCACAAATTAGCTACACATTCTTCTGGTGGACATACATTTCTAAATTTTTGCAATTACAAACAGTGCTTCTATGAACATTTTCTAGTCTCCTCATGTAAGTATTTATTTTGGATTTATGTCTAAGAATAAAATTGCTATGTTGTGCATTGTATATAACATATCTATTAATCATTAATTAGCCAATGCTTGAAATGGGACAAAATTTGAAGCTTTTTAGATAGGTTGATTATGATAAAATGATACATTTATTGAAAATTTTACATTTTCATATTCTGGTTCTGGATGACTTATATATAACATCTTATTTTATGATCCCCAAGTGCTTTGACATATACACTGTAAAAATATGCTGATAACGATGATGACTCTAGTTTTGACAATTGATGTGTTTTTAATTACTTGCTTATTTGAAACACATTACATTCCTGGCAGAGGTATTGTTAATTCCATTTCACAGATGAGGAAACAGGGTTAGGGAAGTTATATAGTTATCTCAAATCCTTCAGAACATCAGTACATGGTAGACCCAGGACTGAAACTTTCATTTTCTAAATTCAAACTTCAGGTTTTCCTTTCTTTATTATCACTCCTAAATGCATTTAAATATTGATAAGATAATTATGGTATTTCAGAAGTATCTTCTTAATATTTTCTCATATCAACAGATTATTTAGGGAGCATATATTAATAGTCTAATTGCTTTGAGAAATGTGGCAAAACATATACTTTATTTCTTAACTTGGAATATATTTTGTCTTAAAATAAGTGTCAAATTGCATTTAGCTGATAGCACCAGATGTAGGCATGCTATCTCTTCACTGCATATCTCCAAGCCTGCTCAGTAAACTGTGTTCTCTCATAACTGACAGTAGTTTAAAAGAGAAAAGACTAATGGCAATAATCATGCAAATACTGTTATTCCTAATATTTGCACTCACTCACTCAACAAACCAGAATGTTATAAACAAAATTCCTGGGATTATATTATACTTAAAACTATTTTTTTATATTATAAAAACATTTTATGCTTCTAATTATAGATAGAAAAATAGAAATTCCAAGAGATTCGGTAATTTACTCCAAATTTTATTAAGTCAATGAAGTAGAAGCAAAGTCTAGACTTTTAATAAGAAAGAAAAACTGTCAATGTTTTCTAATAATTTCACGAAAAGCTTAGATTCTGTAGTAGGGAGAATAATGGTCCTCAAAGATATCCTTGATGATCTTTGAAAGCTGTGAATATGTTATTTTCAAGGCAAAGGGGATTTTGCAGTTGGATTCAATTAAGGACCTTGAGTGGTAGAGAGTAGCCTGGATTGGCCAAGTGGGCCCTATCTAATCACACGAGTTCTTAAAAGTGGAGAACCTTTCCCATCTGAAGCCAAAACAGAGCACAAACAGGGAGGAATGATCAGAGGCAAGCTTGCCAACTCTGAGGTTAGGGATTAAAGCCATGGTCCTAGGAACATGGGCAACCTCTAGAAGCTGGAAAAGATAAGGAAATACTCTCTTGTAGGTCATTTTGTAACCCTACCAAATCCTTGAGTTCATCCCAGTAAGACCTATTTTGAATTTCTATGAAATGCTTCTGGAAAACTTTATGTTAAGCTATCAAGTTTGTGGTAATGTTTTACAGTGACAATAGAAAACTAAGGCATGGTACAGTTTGACTATACAGCTATAATGTTTGTGTAGGTGATAGGTAAGCTCAGTAATTCAACGTATATTTCTTGATAATTATGACAGTTATAGTTAGGAGGAATAGTAACCTTTGACATAGGAATCCTGGTACCTCATAGTTTATGTGTGCAATAATCAGCTTGGCTTTTATTTATTTTTTTACTTTACAATATTGTATTGGTTTTGCCATACAACAACATGAATCCACCACAGGCATACACGTTTTCCCCATCCTGAACTCCCCTGGGTCATCTCAGTGCACCAGCCCCAAGCATCCAGTATCATGCATCGAACCTGGACTGGCAATTTGCTTCATATATGATATTATACATGTTTTTAAAATGCTGATTCAAGGTATCTAAAAAACTTCTACTTCAGAAGTTCTAGAGTAGGATCCTGATGGAGATGCAATATAGAACAGTCATTTGGGGAAATGGTTTAGTATTTAGAAACCCAAATGTATGTCTTCTGATAAGTAAATCAACTTTAGTACAACCATACAATGGATGTTTCTCAGAAATAAGTTATAAGCTACTAAGAAGTATGCTGATATATATGAATATAAAAATTATTAATGTTTAACAATTTAGACACAAAAGACAACATTGGTTATATTTCCATTTATATGAAATTCTGAAAAAGGAAAAACTGAGAAAAAAAAGACAGAAATTAGATCAAAATTACCAGAGGCTGTGGGTTGAAGAATGGGATTGATTGTAAATGGGAATGAGGGAACTTTATAGGATAATTAAAATGTTCTATATGTCTATTATGTTAGCAATTATAAGACAGTGTCTTTGCCAAAATTCAGTGAAATTTAAGAGGGTGAATATTACTTTATGTATATTTTATTTTAGTACACTGGACTTAAAAAAAGTAGTCTGTTTATGTCTTGGAATGCACTTTTAAGTCAACAACCACAACCATCTCACACAGTTTAGAAAACACTGAACTCATGAATCTCAGGTTAAGAAATAGAAACCATGTTCTTTCAGTTGATTCCTAACAAGTACTAATTAAGCCATAAAACCCCAGTGGAAATTATATAAAATAGGAATTCTCACTGGGCTCTGAAAGGACTCAGCTCTCATCCAATTTTACACATCCTAAGAGAGCCATGAATTTCAGGTCATTGTGTGCACAGAGATAAAAAGCATCCTGCTCCAACTAATCTTCTCAAAGAGAAAAGAGGAAATCCTAGACTTGTAAAGGAAACTCAGAATTCATCTTTTACTTCTATGAATCCATCTGGTTTGTAGTATGAGTTAAGTTCCTTCTCCAAGAAATCTTACAATCAAAATCTCTGTTAAAAGGGGAAAATGTTGGTAAAACAATAGGTTTTAAAAGTAAAACATTTTAAAAACTATTAAAATTCATTTAGTGTAATGTATAAAGGGTTAAGGATTCTGTTTAGTGACTTTGGGTTTTTAAAAAAAAGCCTGAGCCGTTGCATGAAATATGTTGATATGTTTCAAAATATCAATTTTACTTCTTCTCTGCTAATTTATACTTTATAGCAAGAAAACTTTCTGGCACTTAGTAATCTGATAAGAGGTTGCCTGAAAGTCTATAAAGTTCTCCTGAGCCAGAGACTGAGAATCTAGGCAGGTTTTCAAAATGAGTCTGGTTGATATTTACTGTTGGGCTGTGGTAGGAAGTGACTTAATAAACAGATTCCTGATTCCTTGAGTACAGTAAAATAAAGGAAGTTTCCAAAGGCATTCACAGGGACAGTGCATTTTTTTTAATTGAGTTATAGCAATATCAAGATTGATAGCAGAGAATGATTGAATTTTTGAAAATGGATTTAACTATTGTGTAAGGGACTTGTTAACACAGTGCAGGTGGGTATTGTTAACTAGAGTGGTTGGAATATATTGCAACAGGCCAGGTGAGTAATGCTGCAGTGTTGGTAAGAATAAATTCAAGAGGAGGTAAGGCTCAGAAACTTGGTGACTAATTAAATAGCTAGAATGAGTGAGAGGGAAAGTTTAGGGATGGTTTTAAAGATTACTAGATATTCAAGAAAACTATCTTAAACTGCTAGGTTCCAGAGCAGTGATTTTTTAAACACTGGCTTTATTGATGAGCATATTGATATACCTCAAACCTTGCACAGGTGTACCACCAAACTGATCAACATAAAAATTTTACTTTTGTTCCACCTTAATATTCTGGGAGCTTCATTTTAGAAGACACCATTTTTCCAGGTTCTTTATTTCCATGAAATATTGTGCCCCTTTTTACTTTTTTATACAATTCAATTTTCTTGAGTGATTCAGTATATCTCTAAGAGTGACATTCTTATAGGATAAAGGCCATTAATCTTAATATCACTTTTTATCTGACTGGAAACTCTTTTCACTGAGTGATAGTCAATTCTGGCATGCCAAACCTCCACGTGCTAAAATAGCTCTCTAAAGACGCTTTAACTAAAGTATGTCAGTGGGGAAAAAAAAACGGGGGGGGGGGCGGAATTCTGAAAAATAAAGCCCTACTGTTTGATTTCAGAACATTGTCCTTTTACCAAAGTCAAGGTCTGCAGAAAGTGTTGACAACTTAATCTATAATTAAAACAAAAGGTATTTACAAGAACCTATCCCTATGCTTTATGGTATCCCCCGAGGTCATTTAACTGACTAATTTGGACAGGCTAGACAACAAACTGAGGGCCCAGACTCTTCTCCTTTTATAACTCTGCAAACATAATCCCAAATTGATTGGTCTCCAATACATGAAAAGCAAATGAAAAATTAATTAGATTGGCTATAACCCTGACATGAGCACTTTCCTACTTTGTTGCTTTGTTTATTTGATCCTGTTTCTTTTGATTTATCAATAAAGTAGCCCATGTGGAAAAAATAACAGAAGAAAGGTAAGGGCAAGCATCAAAAGAAACCAGACAACTGCAAAACTGAGCAGTCTTTGCAAAATGTAAGATACAGAGTTGGTCTCTAAGTATTAACAATAAATAATATACAATAACAATAAGCAATAACAAACAATATGTTAACATGAAATCAGTATTTTTCTATTATTAAACTTACAGACTCTTCTGTATATTCTTTATACTTTTCTATCTTTACATCGGGAATAACAATTTCTGTTAATGTTTATCTCATTTCATCTATACCTAAACATTCATTAAAAAACTGACTTGAAAACAATTATAATCATAGAAAATTAAACATTTCATGCAATGAAACCTTCTCACTTTTATGTGTGAAGGCACTCAAAGCCTTGGAGGCTAGTGGTGGTGTTGAGGGATAAGAAATCATTTCCCTTGACTCCTATTCCTGTGCTCATTAACTTTATTTAGAGTTTCAGTAATCATAGTTAGCTCCATATCCTGCCAGGAGGACAGTAAGTTTTTACGGCACTAAAATATCATCTCAAGGAGTTGAGACAATTGATTTTAAAATATCATAGCTAATGTCAAATGTGGCTATGGATATAATTATTTTATTCTTGAATCTAGAACCCAAAACTAGATCTGTAGAAATCCACATGTAAAATATAAATAATAGAAATTGTTTTATTTATATTACAAAGTACATTGTAAGCATTTTAGTCAATGGGCTTCATAATTTTCCTAAAATATTTGACTTTTTCACTTAGTATTTAATAGTAAATGAAACACAGATTCATCAGGTAATGTGTCATAAAATTTTTGACTTAATCTATGAGAAAAATATGAAAATTTCTGATCTTTGAAGGTGAATTCTTGAACTGAATTAGTTACTAAGATCACTAATTCAAAAGTTCTTTAGATTGGATTAACTCCTCAGATTAATGTTAAAAATTGGCCTATGGTAAAACACAAGTTATTTAATAAGTTGTGCTAGGGAGAATAATGTCCCCAAAGATGTCCACATCTTAACCTTAGCATTATGAGTATATTACCTCCTATGACAAAAGAGATTAGATGGAATTAAAGGATTTCATGATAGCTATATTATCCATGTGGAGCTAATGTAATCACATGGTCCTTTAAAAGTGGAAGAGAAAGGCAGAAGAGTTGCTCAGAAAGATGCAAGGATAGGAGAAAAAATAAGAAATGAGAGATTCAATTTCATTGCTGATTTTGAAAATTGGGGGAGGGGTTGAGCAAAGGAACACAGGTGATTCCTAGAATCTAGAAACAGCTCTCTGCTGATAGGTAGCAAGGTAAAAGGGCCTCTGTCCTACCACAGCAAGGAATTGAATTTTGTCAGCAACTTGAGTGAGTAAGCAAGTGGATTCTCTCTTAGAGCCTCCAGAAAGAAACAGCCCTCGTGTCAACTTGATCTTTAACTCAGTAAGTCTCATCTCAGACTTCTGTCCTGTAAAGTATAATAAGAAAGGTGTTGTAGTACCACAAATGTAGTAATTTTTTATTCCACCAATAGAAAATAATACACAAGCCATCAAAGTATCATGAAAAGAACCAGCTGTGTTAGTAACTTGTGAGCTAGTGAGTATTAATGGTAACAATATGCCAAGCCGAATTCTAAGCCATACTCTTGGGACCGTATACAAAATTTGCTTGTATTCCTGTGAGTAAGGTATGCTGTTGATCTAGTCTTGTTTGTTTGCTTGGTTATATTTTTAGTTAATATAAGAGATGGCTCTTGTGGAGCCAGTCAACTTTGCAATTATCAACGGGGAAACTTTCTTCCATTGATTGAAGACTTGTGAGGAAAATAACATAAGATCTTGCCTGTTCTGAGGCAAAATTATTAAGAAAAAAATTTGCCATCTTTTCATCTCAGCAGTAGCTATTGCAGTCAAGAAATAATCATATAAATATTCTAATTGATAATTAAGTCACTAAATCAATATGGACTGAGAACTTTCTGTCAATTACTCTCTTAGACAACAATACTGTAGTAATAAGAAAACAAATCTGTATTTTCATAAAGCCTGTAATCTATGAATAGGAAGTAAATAGGTATAATAATTTGGGAAAATCATATTTAACATTCACCTTGGGAGGTGAGGTGCAAGGAACATAACTACTCAGTGAGTAGCTAAGAAGAAAAGTTGTTTCTGAAAAATCATTTCAAAGATGTTGGATCCATTTAAGCACATTGGTTTAGTTGAGTGGACTACACAATAATATACCATTTGTGCTAAATGCTCTATATGGAGAAAGTGGTCATTACTAGAATCTGAGCTTAAAAAAAAGAAATGTAGATTGAAAATACCAAAGTAACCTATCCTGGGATGTCAATATGTGCTCTTTTACCATCTCTTTTATGATTGTAAATGCTACCAAGAAATACACACACTGGCTTTATTATGGACTATGATGAAAAAGGAAGGAATTGGTCTTTTTACCAGCTGATTTGAGACAGTCAGACAGTGTCATAACTGAATTGATAAGGAATAGTCAGAACGCAACTGAAATTCAAGGGATGACTTCCCTGGAAGTTAGCAATTATATGAGTGTGTGTGCTTGTGGGAGAGATCACATAGTGGGTATTTGACAGTGTTCCTGACAAAAGGATGTATACATGCAAAAAAGTACGAAGAACAAGGTTTATCAAGAGAATTACATTAGGTCAAAATGACAAGAACGTGTGATGTAAGTTACATAATGTACATTTTAACATAATTTATCAATATAATTACTTAAACTTATATAGGATTATTAATTACTGAGATATTATGCCAAAATATTTGGGTCCAAGGAGCACTGATAGATATTTAGCAGAAACAACATTTCCAAATGATAAATTCTTTATATGATGAGAGCTGTGGTTTATCCGTCCTTTCCTCCTTTCCTTATGCCCTCCTTCCATGAGAATTTATTAAACACTTGTTAGATGTAAGTAACTCTGCTGGGTATCAAAGATACAGAATGGAAAACATAAAATGATTAATGTGTGAAAAGTTCTGTGATCGGGTCTTATGAAGAGGTACCTATTCTGTTTGGGCCATAATGAGGGTTTATATGGTAGGCTGGCTAAACATGATAGTTGATTTGAATCAAAGATGATTAGGAAAGGAGGATAGCAGGATCCTGTGACAAACTAGGCATAGGGAACCATGTGTAAAGACAGAGGTATGAACAAGCATAATGTATTTGAAGAACTGTCAGCAGTTTACATTGCTTTAGTACAGAGTGGCAATGGAGTGTGATAAGATAGGTTTCCCATCATGAAGTATGCTACATTTGAACTTAACACATGAATCAGTACAATGATAATTACATATATACATATATATCCTTATTTAATCACTTATTAAGGTATTTTCTGTTTTTACATATACAGAGAGGGGGAGAAGGAGGAGGGAGAAGCAGTGAGAAAAAGTTGACCTCGTTCTTAAAGTCAAACCATCTGAGTCAATAGCCTGCTTAAACCTAGTTCTGTCCCAGTGAAATGGAATATTTATTATTTTTGAGGAATCACTTGGTGGTACTGTAAATGATGCAGGAAACATTTAAAAAAGAAACAGTCCATTGCAATAATGAGTGTGAAAAATAATCATGATCTGATCAAAAGGAACTTGTGGGTATAGAAGAAGTTGAGCAGGTTTTAAATGCTTTGAAGAAGCAAAATTAATAGCACTTGATAACAGGAGGTGAGGCTCTGCTGCTGCTAATTTGCTTCAGCCGTGTCTGACTCTGTGCGACCCCATAGATGGCAGCCTACCAGGTTCCTCTGTCCCCGGGATTCTTCAAGCAAGAATACTGGAGTCGGTTGCCATTTCTGAGGTGAGGCTCAGAGAAAAGCAAATATGGTTGAAAATCCTCCCTTTCAAAATTTGGTAAAGGGTTCAGTTCAGTTCAGTGGCTCAGTCATGTCTGACTCTTTGTGACCCAATGAATCACAGCACACCAGGCCTCCCTGTCCATCACCAATTCCCGGAGTTCACTCAAACTCACATCCATCGAGTTGGTGATGCCATCTAGCCATCTCATCCTCTGTCATCCCCCTCTCCTCCTGCCCCCAATCCCTCCCAGCATCAGAGTCTTTTCCAATGAGTCAACTCTTCGCATGAGGTGGCCGAAGTATTGGAGTTTCAGCTTCAGCATCATTCCTTCCAAAGAACACCCAGGACTCCTCTAGAATGGACTGGTTGGATCTCCTTGCAGTCCAAGGGACTCTCAAGAGTCTTCTCCAACGCCACAGTTCAAAAGCATCAATTCTTCAGCGCTCAGCTTTCTTCACAGTCCAACTTTCACATCCATACATGACCACTGGAAAAACCATAGCCTTGACTAGACAGACCTTAGTCAGCAAAGTAATGTCTCTGTTTTTGAATATGCTATCTAGGTTGGTCATAACTTTTCTTCCAAGGAGTAAGCGTCTTTTAATTTCATGGCTGCAGTCACCATCTGCAGTGATTTTGGAGCCCCCAAAAATAAAGTCTGGCACTGTTTCCCCATCTATTTCCCATGAAGTGATGGGACCAGATGCCATAATCTTAGTAAAGGGTTAGAGGTATGAAATTTAGAAAACAAGGAAGAGAAGGTTTGATAGTGTGAGAAAGATGAGGAAGTCACATTCGGACATTTAATGTAGAGAGAGTTGTGAGAAATTCCAAGTGTGAGTTTCTTAGGACCGTGGATATAAGGCTCTAGAATTGAAGTGAGTTTGCAGAAGGAGATAAAAGTTAGAGTAATTATTATCACGAGCTATGACCATGAATTTCATCATTTTCTGGCTCTTGAATTTAAGAGTAAAATGGATGTTTATTGTCTTCTGGATAAAAGCCATGTAGCTCAATAGTTCTTACAAGATCCTGCTTATGTTTCCTGTTTCTATTTTACCCAAAATCTTTCCAAGCAGCAACTCCAACCTCAGCCCCACTTAAAAAATATATATATGTATATTTTTGGCTGTGCTGGGTCTTTGTTGCTGCATAGACTTTTCTCTTGTTGTGGCAAGTGGGGGCTACTCTCTAGTTGTGGTACATAGGCTTCTCATTGCATGGGTTCTTTTGTGGCAGAACATGAGCTCTAGAGCGTGAGGACTTCAGTAGTTGCAGCACATGGGTTTAGCAGTTCCAGCTTCCTGGCTCTAGAGCACAGGCTCAGTAGTTGTGGTGCATGGGCTTAGTTGTTCTGAGCCATGTGGCATCTTCTCTGGCCAGAGATCTAACCCATGTCTCCTGCATTAACAGGTAGATTCTTTACCACTGAGCCACCAGGAAAGTCCTCAGTCCCACTTTTCATAATCATATGAGGCTCTTTAGCCCTCTGAATGCTATTGTCTTTGATTGTTTTAGTCCAATATACTATGTTCTCTCTCTCCTTTGAGGAGTCACACACAGTATTTTTTCAGGATACTGTCCTTTCCTTTCTTTAATTGACTAACAGTCACTCATCCTTTCAAGCTCCATTTAGATATTATTTCACATGGCATAAATTACTTGACAACCTTCATCCTCCTACATTTATTTGTCTTAAGGAACCCTCCCATGTGCTCCCAAAAAGCACAATATTTTTCCAATATCTTAGTTTAAAAATATGTTTACTTGTCTGTATCCACAAAAGGCTCTAAGTTATATAACTCTTAAGTTCTTCTTTTATTCACCATCATACTGAGAAACTAGCACTTTTTAGAGTGCTAAAATACCTTTTAAGAAAGGTATGAGATTTCTTAATGAATAAACAAGTAAGAAGGAAGAACAAGAAGGGAAGCTTGGGTAAAAACAAACCTTTAAGCTGTAGAGAAAATAATCTTAAAATCATATAGGAAATATCAGAGTGAAAGGTTAAACCAGAGAAGAATTTCACAGTATCCAAAAAAGAGCTCCCCACAGAGAAAAAGATAACAAGTTGAGCATTGTAGATTTCAAAAAGCAGTAATGTACTAGATTTTGCAGTTTGGAAGTTGACTTTGGAACCTATACTGATAGATGTGCCTTTGATTTCAGCATCAGATTATAGTGGGTTTTCTTCTGAATGAATTTAAAAAAATAGGTCTTCTCATTAACACACACATACACACACACATGACATTTTCCCCTTAACACCAAGGAGAAATGAGTACCCATAAATAATTTAGTCAGTGCTGGCTTAGAATTCTAAATTTTTAATACATACTAAAATGCCTAATTGTTGCACTAACATAGCCAAACATTAAAAGATCTTTTACAGATAAGCTGGATATAAATACAATGTCAATATTATACCAAACTTCTATGCATATTATAGGATATAAACAGTACATAATTTCTCCCAAAAGTTACAAAAAACTTTCCGCTGGCCCTAATATGATGGTAAGTTTAATGTGTTGAACTTTTTATTTTTTCATTTTAATACTGACATGTGGTCAGTCTGTACATAACCAAAGAAATATTCTTATGGACCATTTCTGAAGGTAGAATTTTCTGTTTCACTTAGGATACCAGTTTTGAAAGGTGAAGGATCATTAGTATCAATAACCTTTGTGAGAGGTTATTGTCTTCTAAACTGTCTTTTTATTTTCATGAACTTCAATTTTTAAATTTATTTTTAATTGGAAGATAATTGCTTTACAATGTTGTGTTGGTTTCTGGCATCAGCTATAAGTATACATTTATCCCTTTCCTCTTGAACACCTTCCCACCACCCCTATCCCACTCCTCTCAATCATCACAAAGCACTGAGCTGAGCTCCCTGTGTTTCACCTATAGTAATGTATATGTTTCAATGCTACTCCCCCAATTTGTCCCTTCTCTTCTCCATCTGTGTACACAAGCCCATTCTCTATGTCTGCATCTCTATTCCTGCCCTGAAAATAGGTTCATCAGTATCATTTTTCTAGATTTCCATATATATATGCAGTAATATATGATATTTGCTTTCTTTCTGACTTACTTCACTCTGTATAATTCTGAGTTCATCCACTTCAGGTCAACTGACTCAAATTCATTCCTTAAATGAATTAATATTCCACTGTGTAAATGTACCACGACTTTTTATGCGTTCATCTGTCGATGTGAACCTCAATTTTGATTAGATGAAAAACTTAGCTCAATTTAAAAGTTCAGGAATAAATATCCCTAGGCAGATCTTCCTTAAAGGAAGAACTCTTTAACTTCTATGAAATATAAAATAAATATGACATATGTTTGAAAATATATTTACTGTTAATACATTCACAATATTCAGTGCTAGTTAAATAACTTGCACTTTATGTGCCATTCTTCTATGCAAAAATGTAGAGTTATTGGCCTTTAAAAAAAAATTGACAACCAATCAATTACACCCTTCTCTCAGTATTGTAGCATTCTGGATATTCTGTTTGCATTGCTCTTCAGCTATGTGATGAGTCCTTGTGGCTCAGCTGGTAAAGCTGCTTTGTGGGAGGCCTGGGTTTGATCCCTGGGTTGTAAGATCCCCTGGAGAAGGGAAAGGCTGTGCACTCCAGTATTCTGGCCTGGCATGGACTATATAGTCCATGGAGTCGCAAAGAGTCAGATACCACTGAGCAACTTTCACTTTGACTTTTCAACTATGTGATACTAGCTGCTGAATCATGAGTTTGAGAAAACACCACCCTGTTTCCTTCTGTCTGCAGACATGCAACAGAATTTCAATAAAGCTTAGGAAAATATGTGTATAAACAAAGGCTATATAATTAAGGGGAAAGTTTGTGAGATTCTGCACATTTTATAAGGAAATATAAAGAGTAAGAAGGGAATGGCATTATTATGAAACTAGGGGTCTACAATTTGGTCCAAGATCTGTATTTACATACACTTTTCAGGTCCTCATTTGTGAAATGTGGAGAACTTGTTATTTGTTAAATGATATTTGAAGATCCCTTCCAGCTTTATAAATTTTTAATTTGCCATTGCCACCCAGCAAGGCAGTAGGCTATGGAATCCTTATCTCTGGGCACTTGGGTGAACATTTCTCTAAAGATCTGACTTTTCTGTGGTATAATACTTCTCTCCAGTAATATCTGAGACCATTCCAACAAACTCCATAAAGCTGATTTTTGGTAAATTAAACATAAACTGTAAGATTATAATCATAATAATGATATGACATGAAACTAATGCTATTTTATGTATCTGATATCTCAGGTCATTAAACAACCATTCTGCACATATCATAGATTGCCTGATTTTTTTCATTTGCAAGATTTTATGATTCCCATTTTATCTTCAAGGAGAGAGATTAAGGAGTAGGTAACTGCTCAGAGCTATACAGCAAGTAATTATGACATCAGGGTAACACCTCCAGTCTCTCTAGCTCCTAAGCACATGTTTATTATTATTATATTATGCCCATGGTAAAATAAAACTCAGTGTGGGTCCTAATTGGGCTGGGTATTTTTTTCAAAGTTTGTGTGTATGGCTTCTCCTATTATTTTTGTTAGGAATGAGAATTTCCACACTGTTATGGATTTTTTACTGTCTGAGATATTATAATAAAACTTTATTTACAGTTTTACTAAAACTGCAAACAAAGTTAAAAAAAAGAAGGTGGATTTACTTCCCTCTGAAATACTAGATGGTTTATTGTTGAATTTTGATGTCAGTGAATTTTAAAAAGAAATTCCAATATTTAAAATGGACATAAAGCTGAAGATGATATATGTATAAGATGCCATTGCTTAGAACATCTTAATTATACTCATCTCTTATTAACCACATTAGCAATTAAACATATATATTATCTGTGTAAGCAAAAAGTAAAAAGAGGGAAGGAAAAAAGAAAGAAAGCAGAAGTAAGAAAATAACAGCAAATATTTACTTAGCTTCCAGGAATGCTTCTAAATGCTTTACAGGAAAGAATTATTGTAACCCTTGCTAAGGAGTTCATGTATATGTATGAATACAGTGGACATCTGTCAAACTGGTCAATTTGACTACCTTTTTTTTTTTTAAAAAAACACTGCCTTTCTATAATTGGGGAATTCACCATATTATGATTAACACCTTTAATATAGAATTAAAAATTTCAATGTATGGCATGTTTTTCAGTAAAGATGCAAATGTAATTTAGATGAGGCTTCCTTCTCTGTGCTGATGATGAGTACATGGGGCTTAGTTCTTTTTGCAGGTGAGCTCCTTTTGCTGGCAGCAGTAGCTGTAACAATAGTTGAATTTTTGGTGGTTGAAACTTGGTGATCTTAGCTACATTGATGACAATTTCTTTACTGTCATCATTTCAACTAAGATATGGGATGTTATATTTCTAGAAGCCTCCCTAAATATTTCTCTAGGCTTCAGTGATTCTGTGAAGTTAGGTAAATCACTTAATTTTGGTCTGGCTTAAATTAGCCATAGTGATGATTTGCTATCATGACCACTAACCAATATTTCCTTTTCTTTCCTTCACACATATGTATGAACACATGGTCACATAGATGTATATACATTCATATGTATATTATATATGTGTGTATACACACACACATACACACACACACACATATATATATATTAGTGACATTAAACTCCTTCAGTACAGTCAAAAGGTAACACTTAACTATGTGATGCTCAGTAGCCTCCTAGACCCATTGAGCGGGCATTGTAATAATACATTCTCATAGCCCTGTAGGATAAGACAGTTGGCTGTCTTTCATTCCCACACCTTCCAAATTACAAATGATTGAATACTTATTTGAATTTCTTTATCCGTCTTGAAAATCCCAAGGAAGAAACCATGCTATATGCCTCTCAGAATGAAGAAAATAACATTTTAGGGCATCCTGGTTTGTAACTGAGATAGAAAAATTATCTATTAGACCTGCTGAATAAATATCAGCTGCTGTAACTATTATTCTGATGGTACAGGATAAGGGAAGTTAAGACCTGTGTTCAGGTGCACACGTTAGATCTATCCCAGGCATCTCATTGTAATACTGTGCTCCACATTTCCTTCCTTCCATGTTCATGATATCACTCTACTTTCAGTTACTCAATCAGAAATGAGGGCCATCTAGGACTTCTTTCTTTTTATCCACTATAGTTAATTAGCAATTGATTCTACCAATTATTTCTCCTAAATATCGCTCAAATCCATCAAAGGCTCTTCATTTACCTTGCCAGTTTCCTAAGTAGATTTAGCCTTCTGCATTTTCCTTCTTCCTTTGGTTAACATCAATCTCTTCTCTACAGAGAAGCCATGATGATATGTTAAACATGTGTGTAAAGGATGCATGTAGGATGAGGAAATCATCAATCATTTCACTGCACCTTTCAAATACAATTCCATACCTTTTCTGTAGACACAAATCTTGCATGATATGTTACCTACCTCTTTTACCTCACTTTACATCCCACCATGCTAATCTCTTCCCCTCCCCCCCATGATGTATTACGAATTTGATTTTCTAGGTCCTAAGGATGATTTTTTTCTTTCCTATGGGTTGTCTTATAACATAGATCATTCTGGTTAACTTCTCTATTACATTTAAATAAATACCATATCCTTAGGGAGTACTCCCCTGAACTCCCGGACCACATAAAGTCTCATAGAACCCTGGATATCCCCCTTTGTATCCATCATCAAACTTTATTTTCATTGTCAAAGCTTGGTTTCCTATGCTCTGACCTCTGCATGGGCTGGAGTATATTTACTTTGATAATAGTAGTAACAATGGTAATAATGGTCATGTTCTTATCAGTTTATACAGTACATTGTTTTCCAAGTACCTGTTGCATGCAGTTTTGAATGAGTTGTAGCGTGAAGCCAGACTAACAAGAGTAATCTGAAACTGAATCACCTGAGTGTTAACAACTATACATTCCTCCTGCTGGAGGCTAAACATATTCTGTAACTGTGGATGATCCTGAGTCTTGAGGGATACATCGACCTACTAATGAAATGTTGTGGGGCCAGAGATCTACTCTGGGGGTCTGCAATATTTATGTTATATGTGTGTGTGCTCAGTTATGTCCAACCCTTTGTCACCCCTTGGGCTGTGGCCTACCAGGCTCCTCTTCCGTGGGACTTCTCTGGCAAGAGTACTGAAGTGGGTTGCCATCTCCCTCTCCAGGGGATCTTCCCAAATGAGGGACTGACCCCTCATCTCTTGCATCTCCTGCACTGTTCTGTGCTTAGTCACTCTTTGCGACCCCATAGACCTCTAGGCTCTTCTGTCTATGGGGATTCTCCAGGCAAGAATACTGGAGTGGATTGCCATGACCTCCACCAGGGGATCTTGGCATCCCAGGGATTGAACCCAGGTCTCTGGCATTGTAGGCAGATTCTTTATCACTGTGTCACCTGGGAAGCCCCTTCAACATTTAAGAGGTCTGTGAAATAGAAAGAGGTCTCTTCACTTGAAGTTGAGAGTTGAACTTAAGTCATCTTTAGTGAAGGAACAACTATTCTGTGTTAAGAAACTTTCCTGTGTTACTAAGCAAGTGGGGCCATTCTAGTGTGGCAGTCAGTCTAAACTTCACTGATCACCTTTGAGGTTCAAGTTAAATGTGGTAAACTCATGAGGTTGTTTATCAGAATCTTGTTTGCAGGAGGAATGAGGACACTGCTCTGAGCATTCTGGAATACAGCCCCCAAGTAATAGGCATTTCTAAAGTGAAATTACCAGGTAGTAGTCTGAGTGCTTTCTGCTTCCGCACATGATAGCGTATTATTTCCACAGTGTTGACAATAATGGGGCTCCCACAAAGTGTTACTGCTCCATCTGTTTCCCAAAGCCTGATATTTTTGGATATTTAAAATGTGATACTTTGGTACAGGTGGTGTGATTTATCATTTAATTGGCATTTATTTGACCCTAAAACTGTTGAGTAGTTTTTTATACACTTATTGGCCATTTGGTTTCCTTTTCTTTGGTGAAGTTTCTTCATGGTTCTCCCTCACCCTCAGTTTTTCTACAGTTTTTAAACTGACTTGTAGAGGTTCTTTTTCCAGTTATGTTTAAATTACTTCAATTTGTGACTTGCAGTTCCTTTTTCACAGTATTGATGAGTATAAAGTATTTTTATTATACTTTGGGTAATCTTACACTTTGTACTTGTGTCTTGGAAGAAAGCTACCACCATCTCAAGGTTATAAGATATTCTTTATATTTTGTTGCACAATGTTAGCCTTTTATGTGTGTTTATATTTCATCTGGAATTTGTTTTTATATATTGTATGAGAAAGTAAAGTCGTTCAGCCGGGTCCAACTCTTTGCGAACCCACGGGCACCAGGCTCCTTCATCCTAGAAACTCCCATTGTATGAGGTATGGATCTAATTTCCTTTTTTTACCATGGACTGCAGCCCACCAGGCTCCTCCGTCCATGGGATTTTCCAGGCTAGAGTACTGGAGTGGGGTGCCATTGCCTTCTCTGTTTATTTACCATAGGGATAATTAATTATGCTGACCATCATTAACTAAATGGCCATCCTTTCCCCAGTTTCTGCAGTATCATCTCAATCATATATGATTTCCCCCTATGCATGTCTGCTTCATTTGTTAATTCTGTCTGCTTGTTTTACTTCTATTAGAAGAATGGGGATTTAAAATCCAAAATATGGAGCGTGGGTTAGAAAACCGAATCTGCTATCTTGCACAAATCGCTAAACATCCTTGTGTCTCAAACTCCTTATTTGTAAAAATAACTATATTAGTATCCTCATCATAAAGTTATTATGTATCTTGCACAAAGAGCCATATGTATAGGTTACATCATTTTTATTATTAGTTGTTCAGTTGGTCAGTCGTGTCCAACTCTGCAACCCCACAGACTGCAGCACTTCAGGCTTCTTTGTCCTTCACCATCTCCCAAAACTTGCTCAAACCCATGTCCATTGAGTCAGTGGTACCATCTAAGCATCTCACCCTCTGTTATCCCCTTCTCCTTCTGCCTTCAATCTCTTCCAGCATCAGCCTTTTCTAATGAGTTGGCTCTTGATTATTAGTATTCCTGTGATAATACCATGCTGTTCTTACTAAAATATCTTCATAATAAGTTTAGGCATTTTTTGAAAGGCCACCTCATGCGAAGAGTTGACTCATTGGAAAAGACTCTGATGCCAGGAGGGGTTGGGGGCAGGAGGAGATGGGGACGACGGAGGATGAGATGGCTGGATGGCATCACTGACTCAATGGGCGTAAGTCTGAGTGAACTCCGGGAGTTGGTGATGTACAGGGAGGCCTGGCATGCTGTGATTCATGGGGTCGCAAAGAGTCAGACACGACTCAGCGACTAAACTGAACTGAACTGAAGTCAGTTTACATCATTTTTAGTCTTCATTACTGGTTTGGCTACTTCGAAGCTTTTGCTCTTCCACACATATCTGAGAATAATGTCAATGGATCCATTGAATAGAAGCATTTTTAATTTGGAGTGTGTATGATAAAGTTAGGAGAGTTACTGCTTTGTCATTGAGCCTTCTATTCATGATCTCAGTAATATCTCCATTTATTTATGTCTTTCAAACAATTTTATTTTCCATAGAAAGGTCATAACATCTTCTGCTAGCTATATTCTTAGCTCAAATTTTTGTTGCTATTAGAAAACACATTTTAAATGTCATTTTCTTAGCTATTTGTTTCTGTGTTTGACTCTACCTGACCTATTGTTTTAGGTCTATCTTCTCTCCTTTCTGCTGCATCTAATCTGGTTTTCATTTCTATGGGTACATTCATCTTTTTTTTTCTGCTTTCCTCCAGCCCACATTCTCTCTAATTCCATTTTTTTTTAAACCAGACTTTCTCTGAATTAATCTTTCCCTTTTGAGCTGCTATTCTACAGAATTGGTTGTTTCCTTAAATTTACTGAAACCCTCAGTGTCTTCAGGTATATATTTTTGCCTAAATCCTCTCCATATACCTTTTGTATTTTCCTGTATCTTGTAGTCATTTTTTTTTGCATTGTTTCTGGATAGCTCCTTGCCACTTCATTTTCAATCACTGCTCATATGCCATTTCCTCTCAGGTTATTGGATGTAGAAGGTGTTTGTCAGTGGATGTACAGGAGATGTCAGTGGATAGGGAAAGAACCAGGACACTACTACTAATATGGAGGAATTATCCCTATTGCAAAATGTTGTCTGTGAGAGTGTGTTCCTATAGCATTTTCCCTCTCAGCTCCTGAGTTCAGCTTTGCACAGATGCTGATAATGCAGTCTCTCCCTCTCCTGCCTCCTGAGTCAACAGACTGCTTTCTGTAAATAGAGCTTGTCTGTGGCATTCCTCACTTCTTCACACAATCTGGTTTCAGAGGAAATTCTCACCCTCCATTCATGCACATTGTTTCTGTTGTTCTAAAGAAGAAATTGCTAGGTTTTGCCCCTCAGAGATTTTGCCTTTCAATTGAGAGCTGCAAGCTTTGTCTAGAGCTGCAACCTTATCTTTTATTTCTACTCTATGTGTATTCACTCATTCATATGGCAAATATTTCCAAGTGCAGTCTTTGTTCATTTCTCAGTTCAGTTCAGTTGCTCAGTCGTGTCTGACTCTTTGCGACCCCATGAATCGCAGCACACCAGGCCTCCCTGTCCATCACCATCTCCCGGAGTTCACTCAGACTCACGTCCATCGAGTCCGTGATGCCATCCAGCCATCACATCCTGGGTCGTCCCCTTCTCCTCCTGCCCCCTAGGCAACATTTGATTACATGAAAAATTATGGACTATGACCTCAAAGCATTTTCATTCTTATGAAAAGAGTTCTGCTCATGAAAAAATGACAATACAATAAATTAATTGCAATGATAGTTATGTCTGTGCTGCAAGACAAGGAGGATACCTAAAGCTGTCTAACTGAAGAAAAGGATTGGTTAATTCATAAAACAGGAGATGGACCTGCTAGATGTAGTGTATCATGCTCTGTGAAGAAGCAACAATGACTAAAATAGACATAATTCTTGTCCTGATAAAGTTTATTAATTGATTAAGAACAGTGACTTTTAAGATGATGGATTAAGAATGGGTAGTTTTCCACAAGAATGAAGCATAATGTTCCAGTCAATAGAAAACATGTGCAAAAGAAGAGAAACTTTAGAAAGTAAAACAAGTTTAGGAAATTATGCATAAGCCAGAACTAGATTGCAAAAATCAAGCAATGTTTGTGAAGTTGGAGCTGCCAGGTAAGATGGGGCCATAGAGGAAAGTATGTTGTGTTCTATCACTTCAGTTCACATTTTGTCCTATCGATATAGAGGTGGGATCACTGGAAAAGAAACTAACAAAGAATGCCCTCTTCAGATTAGTTAGTGATAATGCATAATAAATATGAAAGATAGGTGAAAGACGATCCACACTTGAATCTGGACTTTGTGCAATATCCACATTGATAGACAAGGAAGAGGAAGTTCTAAGTGTGAGTAGTTGCAATAAGGTTGGAATGAGAGAGATAACAAAAATGGAACAAAATTTTAGATAACTAGCTCTGGAGGATAAGGGGAGCACTCCAATTCCTCTCAGATTTCTACTTGAAAAGGATAAATCTTGGTGTGTTTATCAAACCAGGAAAATTTATAATAAGACCAAGTTTTGAAAAGTAGTCTGAATACAAGGGAACTGGAAAGTAATCGGTCATGTCACCTTTTCATCTCTGTCCCTTTCTTGGGCTAAATGAGTTTTCATTTACGTTTCTTTCTACAAATTTGTTATTATTCCCTCTGTGATGTGGCTTCTTCAAGGTTCATAGTTTTGTTTTATTTTGTTTTCCTTTCTGTGACATCAGATTCTGCTTGACCTTAGTTTGGCATGAAATAAAATCTGGCCTCAATTTTACACTCTGGAACCAAAGGACTCAGTGTCTGTCCTGTGTCCTATTCCAAATTCCTGATTATCAATCACTATCAATCACTAATAATACTATCAGTGTTACTGAATTAGGTCCTGTGGACCCCACTTAGGCTCAGTCTCGCCAAGGTCTCCTGCCTGTGCAAGGAAAGCTCTTTTTGTTTTCTGGGTTCATGCAGCCAAAAACAAAACCAAACCTGAGATTGAAGCAGCACAGCTTTACTCAATGGCCAGAGAATGGAGAAGTGGAAATTTAGTTCACAGATCAACTCACCTTAATGTCAAGAGAGATTTGCTTTTAAGGAATAAGGACAGTTGGAGAAGGAGTGAGACTAATGATGGGAAAGAGGCAGGATTTTCCTGGAAATAGGGTGCCATCCTTTTTCTGTCCTTTTTTGGGGGTGTCTGTGACATCTTGTCACACAGTACGTGTGCTATTTAGTATGCTAATATAGTAAAATTAGTGTAAAATGAAACTCAGCGTCTGTTGGTGGTCCCATTCATTGCGGTCTTGGTTTTAACTGTTTTTGTTTGTTTCTTTCTACAGCTTCCTTTTTGTCTAGACTCTGACTTAAAGATATGTTATGGCTTTCCTGATAGTTCAGATGATAAAGAATCTGCCTGTAATGCAGGAGACCTGGGTTTTTTCCCTGGGTTGGGAAAATCCTCTGGAATAGGAAATGGCAACCCACTCCAGTATTCTTGCCTTGAAAATCTTCGACAGTGGAGCCTGTTGGGTTACAGTTCATGCTGTTGCAAAAAGTCAGACATGGCTGATCAACTAACACTTCACTTGGTTGGGTGTTAAGCAAGGGTCTGGTTCCACCTATGACCACTCCCAGTTGAGTCAATGGTGGTTTCTGAAGTATATGGGCTTGCTCCTTTCAGACACTGGGTGGAGTGAAAAATGTATGGATGAAGAGGACTCCACTGGAATGTATAGTATAGGTGCACTCCCCAAAATCATTAATGAGTAGTCATGCATGATTCAGAGAAGGCACTGACAACCCACTCCAGTACTCTTTTTTTTTTTGCCTTTGAAGTTTATTCTTTTTTTAATATAAATTTATTTTAATTGGAGGTTAATTACAATATTGTATTGGTTTTGCCATACATCAACATGAATCTGCCACAGGTATACACGTGTTCCCCATCCTGAATCCCCCTCCCCCCTCCCTGCCATCCCTCTGGGTCATCTCAGTGCACCAGCCCCAAGCATCCAGTATCATGCATCGAACCTGGACTGGCTATTTTTGCCTGGAAAATCCCATGGACAGAGGAGCCTGGTAGGCTGCAGTCCATGGGGTCATGAAGAGTCGGACATGACTGATCGACTTCACTTTCACTTTTCACTTTCATGCATTAGAGAAGGAAATGGCAACCCACCCCAGTGTTCTTGCCTGGAGAATCCCAGGGACGGGGGAGCCTGGTGGGCTGCCATCCTTAATTTTGAATATCTTAATGTTGAAAAGCGATTGTCATCTAAGCGTTAATACAAAGAGTCTCGGTTCAGTTCAGTCGCTCAGTCTTGTACAACTCTTTGCAACCCCATGGACTGTAGCATACTAGGCTTCCCTGTCCATCACCAAATCCTGGAGGTTGTTCAAACTCATGTCTATCAAGTTGGTGATGTAATTCAACCATCTCTTCCTCTGTCATCCCCTTCTGCTCCTGCCTTCAATCTTTCCCAGCATCAAGGTCTTTCCCAATGAGTCAGTTCTTCGCATGAGGTGGGCAAAGTATTGGAGCTCCTATAAGTATTGAACATCCTATAAGCCTTCTCTATTTTCAGCTGTCAATATCTACCTCTTTCTTCTCAGTACATTTTCAAATGTTATCTTTTATTCATGGAATAATTTCTAAACATCTTAACAAAATGATATGCCTCTTAAACAAAAAGCTTTTCTTCATTCTCTTATAGCTTTTATTTTTTGACTTGTTTTAGAGTAATATTTTGTCATTTCTTATTCTGAGTTGAAAGCTTTCTAAGGCTATGAGGCCAACATAAATTCATACCATGATATTTGCTGCTGAGTTATGCAAGATTCTTCCACACCTAGCAGGTACTTGATATATAATCATTGCAATGTGAGTAAAAGAGAACATTAGGCAGGGATCTAGACTTGTAGGAAGTGTAGAGATCAGGAAGATAAAAAGGTTGATGGTAACCAAACTGCCTTGCTGTTGTCTGTAATGAGGACATTTTGCTTATTGGGTTGATTTTACATAAGTAGAATGTTAAAAGAAAAAAAAAAAACCTCCAGTAAAATTTGCCGTGGTTTATGGATTTACAAGTTTCCAATTTAAGTAACTTGATTTTCATTGAAATAATTGGTTGCTCTTAAATGGGATAAATGGCTTTTTTTTTTTTTTTTTTTTTTTTGGGCATTGGTAGATGGAGCCCCCTTTTCAGATGAAACTGTCAAGGTGTTCAATCATAATGTTTCTTAAATAGTTACAAGTCCCTATGGACTGAATGAGAATTTCAAGCTAAATTTTAGATTCATTTAAAAAATGTTTCATTTCACTATTTGAATATATAATTTGAAATGTTCTAAAATAGAAGAGAGTTAAAATATCAGAAAAACTGGCAAAATGCCATAGGAAGTATGATTCTTTTTTTTTTTTTCCAAGTTTAGCAATTTGCAGATATAGTGCTTGATTCTGGCTCTGGTTTCAGCTATTTAAGAGATTTTATTTTGAATTTAAATGACAAACAAATCTTTCTGTCTAAATCTTCCAGGTAAACAACTTTATCAACAATATCGTAAAAGTGTTTTAATAATAATTAGATACTGAAACAAGTATACTTTAAAAATTCTACTTTGAAATACTTCCCCATTAGCAACACAGAAATAGTTACAATTTTTAAATTTTTCAAATATTGTCTTAATTTGTTATGAAAGAAAGAATATTTTGAATTTTAGCTGTCTGTACTCAATGAGTCAAATTACCAGTTTCATGGTCCTGATTTTTCTGATCTATATAGGAAGAGTAATAATAATATCTTGGAGAAGGAAATGGAAACCCACTCCAGTATTCTAGCCTGGAGAATCCTATGGACAGAAGACCCTGGTGGGGTACAATCCACGGAGTCACAAAGAGTCGGACATGACTGAGTGACTTCACTAATAATAATATCTGGAACACTAGCATTTTAATGTAACAACCAATGTGAAAATACACGTAATATCCTAAATAATTTAAATATTACTAAATTGAAATATGATTACTATTTAATGTTTGTAAAAGAAAACAATTATTGTGATATACTGTAAGTTAGAAAGTCTTTATATTCCTTCAGAATTGAAGTTACTGTGAAGGGAGTTTTCTTAACTTTGGGCTTAAATTGTAACATAAAATCAAGATACGAAAAAACTACCAGAGAGACCGTTGCCTAAGAAAAATCATGAAAGAAGATAAAATTTTAGAAGTATTTTTGCTTTAAGGGCATAAATGAAAGACTGTGATAGATATGAAAGGTGAATCTAGCAAAGGGAAACTCTGAATTATATGGGAAGAATTGGAAGGGCTAAGATCAGGGCAATGTTTTAAACAGTCAAGACTCACTTAGAAACCAAATAATAGTGCCCAGAAAAGCTGTATTTTTTGTCAGATTCTGATTCAAATTTGGGGACAAAGAATCTACATTTTAAACAAATTTCTCAGGTAATTCTGCTCAAGGAGGTACATCTATCTATACTGTCAATACACATTACTGTAGACCTTTCCATGACATGTTCAATTCTACTTGTCTTTTTTTTTTCCTCAAGAAATACTAAAATAAGAAAAGTGATTAAATGTTAATAGGTAATGAATTTAGGTTAATGACTTTGCTAGTTAAAGTGAAGTGAAGTCGTTCAGTCGTGTCTGACTCTTTGTGACCCCTTGGACTGTACCCCACCAGGCTCCTCTGTCCACGGGATTTTTCAGGCAAGGGTACTGGAGTGGGTTGCCATTTCCTTCTCCAGAGGATCTTCCCAAGCCAGGGCTCGAACCTGGGTCTCCCACAGTGTAGGCAGATGCTTTACTGTCTGAGCCACAAGGGAAGCCCTAAGTTAAAAGCACATCATAAAAATACAGTTAGAAGCAACAAAAAGAAATATGTCTTCTTGTTTGAGAGTACTTTAATTTTGTTGTGCTCTATCTTATGAAGAGTAGAGATCAGTTTAGTTTGGATCTGTGTAATAGAATGACACGTAAAAACTGAAGCTACTCGAGGACAAGTAATGTAAATAATATGTAAATTCTTCATGATGGAATAAGAAGTCTATGTGCAGTTCTGAGTAAGTTGAGAGAATCTGTGGGACTTCTTTTCCAATGTTCATATGAATCGCTAGAGGGCAACATATACTATACCTTCAAGATCCCATCACAGACAGTTGTCTGCAGTTACAAAGAGTGAAGGTAGAACCCAAACTGGCTGAACTCAAAGATAAAATTGTAATGATAATTCTGCTAAAATGATCAGGTAATTTAGCCAATTGCATGGAAGCAATCAGTAGCAATTATTTAATAGGAAAACCTCCTGAATGAACGATTAAAGTTTTTCTCAATTTTTGAAAAATAAGCAGGCATGGTCAATGTCCTCTAAAGTCATGCACAGAATCATGCAGAATATTAACAGCCATGAAAAATGGACTCCTTTTCTATCTCTCAAACCTGCATAAATTACAGAAAGATGGCATAGTCACTTTATTCTGTACAGAGTACCGGCCTGTACAGAATGTGGGCTGGTTTTATTCTTTCTATTGCATTCAGTTCAGTTCAGTCGCTCAGTCATGTCCAACTCTTTGCAGCCCCATGAATTGCAGCACGCCAGGTCTCCCTGCCCATCACCAGCTCCCACAGTTCACTCAAACTCACGTCCATCGAATCAGTGATGCCATCCAGCCATCTCATCCTCTGTCGTCCCCTTCTCCTCCTGCCCCCAATCCCTCCCAGCATCAGAGTCTTTTCCAATGAGTCAACTCTTCTCATGAGGTGGCCAAAGGACTGGAGTTTCAGCTTTAGCATCATTCCCTCCAAAGAAGTCCCAGGGCTGATCTCCTTCAGAATGGACTGGTTGGATCTCCTTGCAGTCCAAGGGACTCTCAAGAATCTTCTCCAACACCGCAGTTCAAAAGTATCAAGTCTTCGGTGCTCAGCTTTCTTCACAGCCCAACTCTCACATCTATACATGACCACTGGAAAAACCATAGCCTTGACAAGATGGACCTTTGTTGGCAAAGTAATGTCTCTGCTTTTCAATATGCTATCTAGGTTGGTCATAAGTAAGCGTCTTTTAATTTCATGGCTGCAGTCACCATCTGCAGTGATTCTGGAGCCCCAAAAAATAAAGTCTGACACTGTTTCCCCATCTATTTCCCATGAAGTGATGGGACCAGATGCCATGATCTTCATTTTCTGAATGTTGAGCTTTAAGCCAACTTTTTAACTCTCCACTTTTACTTTCATCAAGAGGCTTTTTAGTTCCTCTTCACTTTCTGCCATAAGGGTGGTGTCATCTGCATATCTGAGGTTATTGATATTTCTCCTGGCACTCTTGATTCCAGCTTGTGCTTCTTCCAATCCAGCATTTCTCATGATGTACTCTGCATATAAGTTAAATAAGCAGGGTGACAATATACAGCCTTGATGTATTCCTTTTCTGATTTGGAACCAGTCTGTTGTTTCATGTCCAGTTCTAACTGTTTCTTCCTGACCTGCATGTAGGTTTCAGGCTCATTTGATCATTGCTTTGGTTTAAAAGCTATGAATGAAGCTGCCAACAGAGAAAGAGCTGGCAATTGACTATCTTTTCAACTAGAATCAAGGAAAAAGAAAATAACATCGTAGTAATCATAGTTCTGAATTTCATACTTCTCATATTTTATATGTAGAAAAAAATGTCTTTATTGTATCCTGTTTTAATGATATGACAAGTCCACGTTGGAGTCAAGTTGCTTACAAGAATGAATGAATTAAAAAAAAATGAATTTAATGAATTTCTGACTTCCAAAGACTTTAAAAAAAAAAAAAAAGAAATGGGGAAAAATACAGATTACTGTGGTAGAAAAACTGAACAGAGCTCTGAAAACAGAACTGCATGGTTTAAACATTACTTTCTTTAAGAAGTGAAGTTTATATTTTACTAAATTATAGTCTAAATCTTATGTTCAAATATAGCAAATTGATAGTTACCAGTTATTTTTTTAAACACTTTGTGTGTGCTGGGCAAAATAGTTTATATTATCTCAATTAATTGGAGATATCACCATATATACTTTTTTACATGGATAAATTTATTTTTAGAGTTGAGTTTACTGATGAAGCTGAAGCAAAATTCGAGGCAAAGAATTCAGACCCTATTTTCTTAACTACTGTGCTTTTCTACTTTCCATGGTTAGATGCTATCTCAGGAGAAGAATAATAAGGTCTTAGGTATGTTTGCCAGAAAGTAGGTATATAAATTTCATATTCATTCAAAGCTGCTAAGTCACCTCTATTTCACTAGTCAAAAGTCAATATGAAAACATTATTCTGGTTCACATGCTTGGAAAATGTATGAAAGAGTTGAAATATTTATATATATAATTAATTTGGCTTAATTAAACACAGTAAATCTTGGTTCAACCTCAATCTAAAAAGTATACTGGCCGTTGGGAGTTGGAAAATATATGTTAAAGTGAATCTATTTCATGATTTTAGGGAAATACTAAGGGTCTCTAAGAAAAACTATGCATTTATTCATTAATATTTTTAAGCATTTTTTTGAAGATATTAGGGGAAAATGAGGCATTATTCCAGCCTTAAAGAAACTGAATGCCTTCTATTTCTGATTTGGTATCCTAAATTCCACTTCTCTAGTTGAGAGTTAAACCACTGTTCAGTGAAACGTTATTGAGGAGGAAAAAAATCACAAACACCCAAAAGCTCTGAGATGCCTGTGATCTTTGGAGGTTTATCTAATTTTGTGCTTCATTCCTTAATAGAACTTTATAGAAATTCAGAACTTATTAAACTCAAATACTCACTATACCATGTAAAAAATAAGTCTAAACTACTCTAATTAACTTTTTATTCATTTTTTATTTTTTGAAGCTTTTTTTTTTTAGTTTTGTTTATTTATTTATTTTTACTTTATAATATTGTATTGATTTTACCATACATTGACATGAATCTGCCATGGGTGTACATGTGTTCCCCTAATTGACTTTTTAAAAAAGCGATCTTAAAAATAAAACCTCCTAGAGATTTAAAAGTTAGAGTTACAAAATGTTATTTGTACCTTTCAAAGTACTTTGCAAAAATGTTAATCTCCTATATCAATCCAGAGAGCTTAGGCAGTCACCAGAGTATAGGCTATGCTGCAATAATAAATAGTCCCCAAATTTGAGTAGCTTAAAACCTAAAGTTTTACTTCTTGCTCCTGCTACCGTTCCTTGATACATCAACTGAGAGTTCAGCTCCCATATAGCCATCATTCTGACTCTGGAACCAGCCTTCCTGAGGACCCACTATCTTAAACCTTGGTTCTGAACATGGCAAAAAGAAAAGGGAACTCCTATCTTACCTCAGGATTATGTACTTTGTTATACATTTTGGACTGAAAGTAGTTTATAACTCATGGCCCAGAATTACTCACATAGCCCTGCTCAAACACATGGAAACTCACTTTAAAAAAAAAAAAAAGACAATCCACTATAGTTCCAAAATGGAGGAAACCAGAAGTTGAGTGAATAACAATAATGGCTATCACAATTCTCAAAGAGCAACAACAAAATCCCTTTCCTTTTTACCCAAGTAGGATACCTAAATTTTACACATTGTTTACACAAACTGAGTTAGAAATGAAATTTTTGACAATATTAAAAAATATTGTAAGGTTAAAAGTTTTTTTTTTTTTTTTTAATTTTGGTATATACGGGATTTACAATGTTGTGTTAGTTTCAAATATACAGTAAAGTAAATTAATTTATGTGCTCAGCCACTTAAGTTGTGTCTGACTATTTGCTACTCTATGAACTATAGGCTGTCAGACTCAGTACATGGGATTCTCCAGGAAACAATATTGGAGTGGGTTGTCATTTCCTTCTCCAGGAGGTCTTCCTAACCAGGTATTAAATTAGTTATTCACATCCATACATTCACTCTTTTTTCCTTTTTAGATTATTTTCCCATATAGTCTACCACAGAGTATTGAGTAGAATTCCCTGTGCTATAAGGTAGGTCCTTAATAGTTATCTATTTTTATATTTAATAGTGTATATATGTCAATCAGGGCTTCCCTGATATCTCAGTTGGTAAGGAATCCACCTGCAATTCAGGAGACCCAGCTTTGTTTCCTGGGATGGGAAAATCTGCTAGAGAAGGGATAGGCTACCCACTCCAGTATTCTTGGTCTTCCTTTGTGGCTCAGCTGGTAAAGAATCTCCCTGGAATGCAGGAGACCTTGGTTTGATCCCTGGGTTGGGAAGATCCCCTGGAGAAAGGAAAGGCTACCCACTCCAGTATTCTGGCCTAGAGAATTCCATGGTCTGTATAGCCCATGGGGTCGCAAAGAGTTGGGCACAACTATGAAAGTTGCTTATGTCAATCCATAGCTCTCAATCCATAGCTCCCAGTTTACGCACTCCCCTCTCCAATCCCCTGGTAACCATACATTAGTTTGCTATATATGTGACTTGACTTCTGTTTTTCATTTGCTTTAGATTCTTTTCTCATGTAGGCCATTACAGAGCATTGAGTAGAGTTCCCTGTGGTATATAGCATGTCATTATAATCTATTTTATAATGAGTAAAATTTAAGGCATTAGCATCTAAGAGGTTTCTTGTTTCATTAGGTTCATAAGAAAAAGGATAATAAAAATTCTGCTTTTCCTCTGTCTAGATTGACTTTGACAATAGAGGTTCTTATCCCAGTTTTACAGACTGACAGATGACTGTGTCTGTTTTTGTTTTTAAATTACGCATAAATTAAATTTGCAGTTTCAAAAACTTAACCAGCTTTAAGACAGATCGATATTGTCTTTTTGTAATAGTTCAAGATATCTAAGTCCCCTCTCAACTGCTCTGTTTCTGAATGTATCATTTAATTTTATGTGTGTTAGTTGCTCAGTAGTGTCTGACTCTTTGCGACCCCATGGACTGTAGTCCACCAGGCTGCTCTGTTCACAGAATTCTCCAGGCAAGCATACTGGAGTGGGTTGTTATTTCCTCCTCCAGGGAATCTTCCTGACCTAGGTAGGGATCAAAGATGTTGGATCTCCTGCATTGCAGGCAGATTCTTTACCATCTAAGCCACAAGGGAAGCCCTTTAATTGTATACATATGCTTATTTTATGAGAAATGTTTATTTCTTATAAATTATCCCATTAGCTTTCCTAGTACTTTTTCTTGTCATTAAAAATGATTTCAGAATCTTATAAACTAAATAAATTATACTCAAAACAGCTGTTATTGTTGTTCAGTTGTTCAGTCATGTCTGACTCTTTATGACTGCATAAAGTCCCATGTACTGCAGCACACCAGGCCTCCCTGTCCTTCATTATCTCCTGGAGCATGCTAAAACTCATGTCCATTGAGTTGGTGATGCCATCCAACCATCTCACCCTCTGTCAACCTCTTCTCCTCCTGCCTTCAGTCTTTTCCAGTATCAGGGTCTTTTTTAATGACTTGGTTCTTCACATCAGGTAGTCAAAGTATTGGACCTTCAGCTTCAGCAACAGTCCTCCCAGTTGAATATTTAGGGTTGATTTCCTTTAGGATTGACTGACTTGATCTCCTTGCAGTCCAAGGGACTCTCAAGAGTCTTCTCCAACACCACAGTTAAAAAACATTAATTCTTTGGCACTCAGCTTTCTTTATAGTCCAACTCTCACATCCATATATGACTATTGGAAAAACCATAGCTTTGACTAGATGGACCTTTCTCAGTAAAGTAATGTCTCTGCTTTTTAATATGCTGTCTAGGATTTTCATAGCTTTTCTTCCAAGGCACAGGCTCCTTTTAATGTCATGGCTGCAATCATCATCTGCAGTGATTTTGGAGCCCAAGAAAATAAAGTCTGCCACTGTTTTCATTGTTTCCCTATCTATTTGCCATGAAGCAATGGGATCAGATGCCATGATCTTAGTTTTTGAATGTTGAATGTTTTTTAAGCCATTTTTTTTTTCACTCTCCTTTACACCTTCACACCTTCATCAAGAGGCTCTTCCATTCCTGTTTGCTTTCTTTCATAAGGGTAGTATCATATGAATATCTGAGGCTATTAATGTTTCCTCCTGCAATCTTGATTCCAGCTTGTGCTTCATACAGCCCAGCATTTCGCATGATGTACTATGCATGTAAGTTAAATAAGCATGGTGACCATATACAGCTTTGACATACTTCTTTCCTAATTTTGGACTAGTCCATTGTTCCATGTCTGGTTCTTATTGTTGCTTCTTGAACAGCATACAGGTTTTGCAGGAGGCAGGTAAGATGGTCTGGTATTCCAATCTCGAATAATTTTCCACAGTTAGTTGTGATCCATACAGTCAAAGGTTTAGCGTAGTCAGTGAAGCAGAAGTAGATTTTTTCTGGAATTCTCCTGCTTTTCTTCCTATGATCCAGTGGCTGTTAGCAATTTGATCTCTGGTTTTTCTGCCTTTTCTAAAACCAGCTTGAACATCTGGATGTTCATGTGATGTTGAAACCTAGCTTGGAGGATTTTGAGCATTACTTTCCTCACATGTGAAATGAGTGCAATTGTGCAGTAGTTTGAACATTCTTTAGTATTGCCTTTCTTTGGGATTGGAATAAAACTGACTTTTTCTAGTCATCTGCCCAGAGTTGAGTTTTCCAATACTGCTGACATATTGAGTGCAGCACATTCACAGATTCATCTTTTGGGATTTGAAATAGCTCAACTAGAATTCCATGACCTCCACTAGCTTTGTTCATAGTGATGCTTCCTAAGGCCCATTTGACTTTGCATTCCAGGATGTCTGGCTCTAGGTCAGTGACCACACCATCATACTTATCTGTGTCATGAAGATCTTTTTTGTATAGTTCTTCTATGTATTCTTACCATCTCTTCTTAATATCTATTGCTTCTGTTAAGTCTATACCATTTCTGTCCTTTATTGTACCCATCTTTGCATGAAATTTTCCCTTGGTATCTCTAATTTTCTTGAAGAGATCTCTACTCTTTCCAATTCTATTGTTTTCCTCTATGTCTGTGCATTGCTCATTTAGGAAGGCTTTCTTATCTCTTCTTGCTATTCTTTGGAACTCTACATTCAGATGGGTATATCTTTCCTGTTCTCCTTTTGCCCTTCATTTCCCTTCTTTTCTCAGCTATTTGTAAAGCCTCTTCAGACAGCCATTTTGCTTTTTGCTTTTCTTTTTCTTGGGGATGGTTTTGATCACCTTCTCCTGTATAGTATCACGAACCTCCACCTGTAGTTCTTCATGAACTCTGTCTATTAGATCTAATCCTTTGAATCTGTTTGATTTGATTTAGGTCATACCTTAATGACCTCCTTGTTTTCCCTACTTTCTTCAATTTAAGTCTGAATTTGGCAATAAGAAGTTAATAATCTGAGCCACAGTCAGCTCCTGGTCTTAGTTTTTTCTGACTGTATAGAGATTCTCCATCTTCAACTGCAAAGAATATAATCAGTGATTTCAGTATTGACCATCTGGTGATGTCCATGTATAGAGTCATCTCTTGTGTTGCTGGAGGAAGGTGTTTGACTAGTGCATTCTCTTGGTAAAAACCCATTTATTTGACACCATTCAGATCAAACAAATACAATTCTTATTACTATTTTGTGATTTTAAAAAATACCTAGAGATTTTTTTCTTTGCTGTTCTTTCTCTTTAAAATCAAACTTGAAATTGAATTTACTTTGTACACAAATTACTTTAAAATAAAAAAAATAATTTTACAAAGGTTGGAGTAAATGACATAGTCACAGCATAAGCCCGTAAGCGTCCCAGACTATTTCTGGCATAAACAAATGAAAATTATGATGCTCGCTGTGAGAAAGGGTACTATGCCTGTTTTCAAAAATTTCAATGTATAATATGGATCTGAGTCCTGTTCTTATTAAAATCTTGATTTTTTTCTTCATTGATTTTTTTAAATGATTAATCTGATGTTTGCAATTTACTGCATAAGTAGACAGTTGAAAGGAATGGTAAATGGATGAAAGTGTGCAATAATATATTGAAACAAGGATGGGTTAACTATCTAAAAACTCAATATTTTTCACAAGATAACATTAATAATGAAAAGAAATAGATGGAAAGGTAAAGGGAACAAAGAGAATCATGAATTAAATACAAGAAAGCATTTGTCGTTAGAAGATGACAAACTAGGAAAATATTAATTCAAGAAATATATTTCAGAAAAGGTAACATGGATTAGTTTTTCTTCACCACTTAAAACTTTTAAAGTATAAATATTGTCATGTTCCGCTATTCAGACTCCACCATTTTTTTTTCTTTCTGAGAATGGAATAGTCCTTCAAATATTTCTTATACCACTAGGGTACCATACAGTAAATTGCTTTTTCATAAGCACTAAATTGCACACTAATGTCTTGAGAAAGAAAGCTATCTACTCCCTAGGATTATAAATATTATCTCATTAGTTCTAAAAACACACCTATGAGGATGGAAAAGTAGAAATGGGAAGTATTTCTTCCATTTTAGAGGTTGGACCGTTGAGACATGGAACACAGAATATCAGCGTTCTCAATATTTCATATTCCAGAACTACTAATGTAAAAATCTAATGTTTAAACTAATAAATAAAGAATTTACCACTCTGCAGCTATTCATGTGTCAACCTTTGCAAAGCATGTGCTAGGTCCTATGAAAAGTCTGCTTTTTACCTTTGTTAAATTTATCATGGCAAGGATTCCTTGCCATACTAGTAATGGTGGACAAGTGAGAAAAATGGTAAATGAATAAAATGAGGTAGCAACATGTTTAAATAAAGTAGGTGAATGGATGAAACTTAAATGTTTGTGTTTTTCATCAAGATAAGATTAATCCTGATATAAAGCATATGTGATAGAGGAAGGGGAAAAGAAAAAAATTAACTTAGGACAAAAGTGTCTTACAGAAATGACTTCCACATTTGTTCTTTAAATTTCCTTCTATAATATACCACTCTATGATTGTGTGAAATTTTACTTCTGAGTGATCTTAGGGCTTTTACACTTTTGCATGACTCAGTTGTTTTTATTGCTCATTTGCTGGTCTCTGCTGGGCAGGACACAGCCCAGGCAGGTAAGTCCTTGAGGGCATGAGTATTCAGACTCATGAATATGTCTGAATATGAATACTCATGAGTATGTCTATAGTGCAGCTCCTCCATGATACTGTGGAAGCTGTGATTATCCTCTGAGCTTTGCTGGAGCCCTTGAGTCCTTAATGGGCCACCTTATTCTGCTCGCCCTGGTTCCTGTTGACATAGCTTCATTCCGTGTCAAGATTAGTACTTAGGTCTAAATTATCTAACACCATTTCCCTAAAGAGTTCTGACTCTTTAACATTCACAAACATACTCAGTCATCCCCAGACCTTTACTCTCTTCCTTCTCACAGTCGGATTCTTCTTCTCAGCAGTCAGGTCCCTTGACCTTGCCAGTCTATTTGACATATCTGGAACTTCAGAAAGCAGGATCCTTGTCCTAACATTCTTTTAACTAGTGATTGATAAATCTCTATATAAGTATTTGAATTAAACAGAAGTGTCTAGGGAGGTTTTTATCTCCACTGACTAATAGCAACCAAGCCTAAAACTCTGACTAAACCCTCACTAAACCTACACCAGCCTGCTGGGTTTTGCAGAACTGTGTGTGAGTGCTTCACAGAAGACTGAAGAGGACTGCCAGTTTAACTCAGGCTTCTGGCTTTACATTTCAAACGTGTTATCATTTGTTCTCTGCAGTGTGCCTCACTGCAATTATGACTGTCCCAGAAGTCATTGTGTTTACTGTTCCAGTGAACTAACTTTACTTATTTTGTAGATTACAAAAAAAAAAAAAAAAGAAAGAAACAGTATTGACTTTAGGGGGAAAAAAACCTATTTGGAGAAAGATCTATGGTCCATATGTTTGAAGGAATATAGACTCCCTATTTAAAAAGTTTTACTAATAGAATATTTCAAAGGGGAATTTCAACTGGTTAAATTAGGACAATGAGAAGACATATCCAGGGAGAAGACTTAATTTTGTCATAAAATAAATTTGAATGCTGGTTTCCTATTATTTTTTTTTTTCCTTTGAGACCTGAAAATGAGTGATGAGGGTCAGATTAGCTGCAACACAGCTGCTGCTGCTGCTGCTGCTGCTGCTGCTGCTGCGTCGCTTCAGTCGAGTCCGACTCTATGTGACCCCATAGATGGCAGCCCACCAGGCTCCACCATCTCTGAGATTCTCCAGCCAAGAACACTGGAGTGGGTTGCCATTTCCTTCTCCAATGCATGAAAGTGAAAAGTGAAAGTGAAGTCGCTCAGTCGTGTCCGACTCTATGTGACCCCATGGATTGCAGCCCACCAGGCTTCTCCATCCATGGTATTTTCCAGGCAAGAGTACTGAAGTGGGGTGCTGTTGCCTTCTCCACAACACAGCTACCCTTACCTAAAGGACCTATTTCAGTTATACCCAGTTAATGATGATCTTGTGCTGTTGAATTATCTTCAGTGATTGATGGGGTCAGAGATGCTTAAGTTTTCAGCACTATTTTTCACTCTCTGTGACTTGGTCTCTTTTTACTTATGTTTTTTAATTGACATATAGTTGATTTGGCATGTCATAGAGGTTTTACATTTCATCAGATAAGGATCAAATGAAGAAACCAGTAGGAGAGATTTTCCCCTTAACATTAATTCTTCTTTAAGGAAAAACCTTTTTCCTGAGATAATCAAGTACAATGACTTTGGATTTAGTCCCTCTTCCTTCTACACACATGCTGAACAGTTTGAATCTGTACAAGTAATTCCCTTTCTATCTTGCCTTAGCTGGTAAATATCTATATAAACAAATATTTCAAAATTAAGTTCTACACACATATATACACACATGTGGGACTCCCCTGGTAGCTCAGCTGATAAAGAATCTGCTTGCAATGCAGGAGACCTGGATTCAGTTCCTGGGTTGGGAAGATCCCCTGGAGGAAGGCATGGCAAACCACTCAGTATTCTGGCCTGGAGAATTTCCATGGACAGAGGAGCCTGGTGGACTATAGTCCATGGGGTTGCAAAGAGTTGGACATGATTGAGTGACTAAGCACAGCACATAGTTGATTTACAGTATTGTGTTAGTTTCTGCAATACAACAGTGATTCAGTTACACATACATATGCACATTCTGTTTCTAAATATTCTTTTCCATAGGATATTAAATATAATTCATCTACCATAGGATACTGAATATAATTCCCTGTTTTTGTTCTGTATATAAAAACCTAGTATGCTAATACCAAGCTCTCATGCCACCCATCCTCCAAACCCCCTTGGCAACAACAAATCTGTTTTCTATGCCTGTGAGTCTATTTCTGTTTTATAAATATGTTTATTTGTGCAATAGTTTAGATTCCACATATAAGTGACATGGTATTTGTCTTTCTCTTACTGACTGACTTAGCATGGTAATCTCTAGTTGCATCCATGATGCTAAAAATGGCATTATTTTTTCTTTTAATGGCTGAATAGTATTCCACTGTATACATGTACCACTTCTGTATCCATTTATCTGCCAATGGACATTTAGTGTGTTTCTTTGTCTTGGCTATTGTGAATAGTGCTGCTATGAACATGGCAGGTACATGTATCTTTTTAGATTAGAGTCTTGACTTGGTCTCTTTGCAGTGCTTTGCCAATCTTTCCCTTTATTTCTTTTCTGCAATCAACTGAAAGCAAGGTATTAGTCCCTGTCTTTATCTTACTCTGTCAAGCTTCTGAATGGCTCTTGAACTTGGAATGTGTGAAAAGGGCTAAGATGACAGTTAAGTTTTCAGAACCCCAATTAAATACATTAAAGTGACCAATTTGGGGAGTAACATGGTACTAATCTTTAGCAGCCACCTCAGGAAAGGGGCTCTGAGGTGACCTTTACCCGATGATCATAACAGATGTCTGGCTTAGAAACTATTCCTGAAATCACAATTTCACTGACATCCAACCAGATTAAGACAATGTGAAGTTTTAATTTTCTCTTTAATAGCTGCTTCCTTTCTTCAAAAATAATTGCTGGAACTATATCATAATATTACCTCCCTTGGAAGAAGGCATGATTGCATAATGGTGTACGGTCATTAATTTTAGGTACCAAGTGGACCCATGGAATAAATGTCCACATAACTGGCTAAATTTTATTTCTGGATATTTCTAGAAGAGATTGGCATTTGTATTGGTGGACTGAATAGAGCAGATGGTCCCCCTCTATGTGGGTGGCATTATCTAATCTATTGAGAACCTGGATAGAACAAAAAGGCAGAGGAAAGCTGCCTATCTTTGAGCTGGAACATCAATCTTGTCTTGCCCTCCATACTTTTTCTTGGGTTTTTAGACATATATTGAAATCTACACCATTAGCTTTACAATTCTTAGGGTTTCAAAATATACCACCAACTCTCTTGGGTCCCCAGCTTAGAGAAAGCAGACAATAGAACTTCTCAGCCTCTGTAATTGTATGAGCCAATAGTTTATATTCAACCTCTCTTTCTTCTGTCTCTTAAAAATATACCTATTGTATACAAATATTTATGTGTAAGCATTTATGTTCAAGAGTGTATCCATAAAGTCTTAGTCCCCAGTAGTGCATGGTAGAAATAAGACTTTGGAGTCAAATTTGAGCTTAATTTCCTATACTGACTTTTATGAGAGATACTGACAATATGACTTTAAAATGATTATCCACTTATTCTTGGTATATTTTTTGTATCCCTGTCCAGATGTGTTTTCTATTCTCCTCACCAGTTCTGTTTCAGGAGGCTGGCCTATATAAATTGCATCACAGGGGCTCTTTATTGCTCCAGCTTCTAATTAGGGTCAACTAATGGAGGAAGTGGTAGATTAGAGAGCAGAGAAATAAAGAGGTCACACTTATCACCCATTTCCCTTCCTGATGACCTGTATTCTGCTACCTAAAGGGCAGAGCCCCTATCCCATGATGGCCTTTTCCTTTGTTACCTCAGTTATAATACTCCAGGTGCCTGGTTATCTCTCCCTTCCCCTGAGATTGCTTGGAATTAGGAGTGATGAGGTTTCCATAGTCCCTAGCTCCAGGGCATCTCAATATTTTTTTTATTTTCCCTTAATCTGCCATAAACATTTACAAATTGTCTCTTTTATTGAATTATCTTCAATTTCCTTTTTCTAGTATGCTCTGTTTTCTGCCAGGAGTATACAGTGTCCTACAATTGTTTTCACATCTGAAAAGGGTGTTGGTAATAATTTTATAATTATTATGAAAATTGAATAATACATGTAGAATGCTTAGGACAGTACCTACTTCATAGTAACTGAAATAAGTAGGAACCATATTACTAATGCAGTTATTCATAATTTTAATAAAACTTTTGTTTCTGATGGTCCAAAGCAATTTAACCTTTAAGACAATTGTCACTATCTGTGTCAGTCTGGGAACTCCAAGAAGTGAAACAGGGATGGGGTTAAATGTGTAAAAGATTTGAGTGTCTGTGGGAACTTCTCTGAAAGATATATGCACAAGGAGAGGCTTCAGACCACATTTCAGGGTTGATGCATATGAGAGATGGGTGTGGGAAGGGAGAATAATCAAATAGGCAGTCTTAGATGGTAGCACTTTTCCAAACGAAGTTTGGATAAAGTCACTGGGAAATCCTTGAATGAAGACTGCTCATTAGAGAATTCTGCCGGGGTCCAGCCCCTGTGGATCCAGGAAATTCAAAGTGTGGACGGCGTTGGCGTGAGAAAAGACTTATTTATTGATTGATATAAGATTAGATTAAGAAACAACAGTGTAGTAAGAAAATTAAGTGGAGGAAGAGGGCTGAATAGCTTGGATTACACGGAAGACCAATAAAATTCCAGACAAGGAATTTGCACCATCTACATTGGGCCACCGGCGCTTGCTTGAATATCTAAGGGTGCCTCGCCTTAGGCTCCCTTTCACGCGGGTCTTAACAGCCAGGGCAAGTAAGTAGACTTGGCGAGCCTCCGCGCCTTAGATGGAAATTCAGCCTGAAATTAAAGTAAAGAGGAGAGGGAGGAAAAGAGAGAGAGACACGGGGGAAACCAGTCCAGCGACTGGCTCCCGCCTCTATTGTTCAGAGGCCTTTTATACTTTTGATAAAACATGGAGATCAATGGGTAACACAAAGTTATGCAGCATTAGCAGTCCAGACTCTTATCAAAACCAGGCTTTTCTCTCTGCATACCTAATTGTATACACAAGTCTTAGGTAATTTACATCATCTTCCAGCAAAAGGGGCCAATTAACATTTTACAGCCTTTTTTCTGATAAGGGTTTGTCAACCAGAAGACTTATTTGTGTTGATCTTCCCAAGGTTTGGTGCCACTCTCAGAAAGTACTAAATAAAGTTACATTCTTACATAGCAAGGACACAAGAGGAGTGCAAAGAGAAGTAATTAACTCAAAAGTCTAGTGTTGCTAACATCAGAACTACTATATATCTTTTTCCATATCCCGTTTAAATTGATTAACATCCTCCCAGGTGCCTAAAAGATAAACAATATGGAGGCCTGGCAGCAATCATTGAGTCAACAGTGAAATCCCGTCACCAATATAATTTTTAACTCTTTAGAAAAGGCTCTGTATCTTTAAGATGCTTTTAAGCTTTGTGCCTCTCGCAGTTGGGGGCTGCAAGCAATTCACAAGCTGTAAGAGGTCCAGGGAACCTGTTAGGCAAGCTAGAGAGCAATCAGAGGGGGTTAACTGAAACATCCCTTTCAAATGCAGAAGACTAAAGCCCTGAGTTGACTTTTTTCCAGAGAATATCAGAAAAGTGGAAAAGCAGGCAGATTCTTATTTTTTGGGGGGTGGATGCTCAGGAAATTCCAGGGGGAAAACCTGAGGTCTGATTAGCCTTGCCATCAGAGCTCTTGCCGCATGACCTTGTCACGTGTGGAATTCCCCACGCTGGCTCCCGGCAGAATTCCCTTATACTGTTGGAATGAGCCCACTCTAATACCGCCAACCATAATTAATTATTGACTGAGAAGAACTATGGGGAAGTGAGGCATCAGTAGAAACATGGCAGTCAGTTGATGTTTCTTCCTGCCACAAGAGATTTAGTGGGTGTATTTCCATGGCTCTAAATTATAATATTTTTTATGGGTAATATCAAAAGTTAGGTTGGCTGAAAGTAAGCAAAGATGCTTTAAAAACCTTATTGATATTATCTATCATTGCATTTCTTCATATATCTACCTATTGGCTCTTTATTTCTTTTGACAAATGTCTATTCAAGTCATTTGCCCAAATTTTAATCATATTACTTTAAAAATTGAGTTGTAGGAGTTCCTTATGTATTTTGATTATCAACTCCTTATCAGGCATGTGGTTTACAAATATATTTTCTCATTCTGCATGTTGCTTTTACACTGTGGATTGTTTCTCTTGTGTTTAGCATTTTTTTTTTTTTTTTTGGTTTAATGCAGTCTTATTTTGTTTTCAGTGCCTGTACCTTTGGTGTCATATTCAAAAAGTCATTACTAAAGCCAGTGTTAAAGCTTTTCCCCTTATGTTTTGCTCTAGTAGTTTTGTCATTTCAGGTCTTAAAAGTATTTCTCTTTAATCCATTTTGAGTTGAAGTTTTTTTTATGGTGTAAGATAAGGTCCTACTTTCACTTTTACAGTCTTTTCCCCATAGTGTGTTCTTGACACCCTAAAGATCAGTTGACAGTAAATGTGAATTTAGTTCTGGCCTCTGTATTCTGTTTCATTGTTCTGTCTCTCTCTTTTTTAATGCCAATTTTGTACTGTTTTTATAACTATAGCTTTTGTAACACATTTGAAATCAAGAAGTATGAGAGCTCCAGATTTGTTTTTGATCAAGATTGCTTCAACTCCTTGAGGTCTTCTGTTCTTATGAATTTTAGAATTTTTGTTTCTGCAGAAAAAAGCAGTTGGAATTTTGATAGGGATAGCATTTATTTGTGTAGATTATTTCAAGTAGCATGAATTTTTAAATTATATAATTCTAGAAGATGAACATGGGATGTCTGTCTGTTGTCCTTCATCAATGTTTTATGTGTATAAGTCTTTAACTTTTTGGTTAAATTAATTTCTAAGTATTTTATTCTTACTGTTGTAAATGGGGTAATTTCCTTTATGGGTAATCTGTTAGCATATAGAATGCTAGTAATTTTTTTATGCTATTTTCAAAGGTGTGGTTAAATCATCCTTGCAACACAAGGATAAATCCTACTTGGTCATGGCATCTAAATTTTTTAAAGTACTGTTGAATTGAGTTTGCTAGTATTTCGTGAAAGATTTTTTCACCTATGTTTCTTAGTTAGTGGCCTATAGTTGCCTTGTCTTGTGATGGCATTGTCTGGCTTTGGTATGAAGATGTTGCTGGCACCATAAGATGAGTTTCGAAGTTTTCACTCCTATTCTTTTTTTTTTTTTTTTAAGAGTTTGAGGAGGTTTCATATTAATTCCTTGCATGTTTGCAGAATTTCCCTGCAATGCCATCTGGCCCTGAGCATGTTTGTTTGGAGGTTTTTGTTTTACTGCTTCAGTCTTTGTATTGGTCTTTTTAGGCTTTTTATTTGCTTTTGATTCAGTCATGATAGGTTGCATGTTTCTAGAAATTTATGCATTTATTCTATGTTATCCATGTGTATATTGGTATATAATTGTTCATATGTCTTCATTACTTCTTTGACCTTTCCTTCCATTACATTAAACCTTAGTTTGCTTTTTATTAATTCCTTGAGGTGTAAAGTTAGGTTGTCTCTTTGAGGCCATACTATAAATGTAGACATCTATTGCTATAAACTTCTCTCTTAGTAATGCTTATGCTATTGTTGTTAGTCACTCAGTCATGTCCAGTTCTTTGCATCCTATGGACTGAAGCCCATCAGGCTCCCCTGTCCATGGAATATTCCAGGTAAGAATACTGGAGTGGGTAGCCATTCCTTTCTACAGAGGATATTCCTGACCCAGGGATAGAACCCAAATCTCCTGCATTGCAAGTTTTGGTATATTGTGTCTTCATTTCTGTTTGCCTCTATTTTCTAATTCCTTTCTGATTACTTTTTTGAGCCAGTGATTGTTCAAAAATATTTTGTCTGCTGCTGCTGCTAAGTCACATCAGTCGTGTCAGTTTGTGTGACCACATAGATGACAGCACACCAGGCTCCGCCATCCCTGGAATTCTCCAGACAAGAACACTGGAATGGTGTCGGGGTCCAGCCCCAGTTGGATCCAGGGTAATCGAAGGGTGAACAGTGTCGGCACCTAGAAAGAGATTAATTAGAGATCTAGAGAGAGATTAGGAAAGAATAGTGCAGTGGAGAAAATGGAGGAGAAAAGAGGCTGATATTCCTTGGTTTACACAGAAAGCCAATAAAGTCTCAAGACAAGAGACTTGCACCATTTACATAGGCTTCAGGTGCCCTCCTGGTCTCCTGAGGAAGTGAAGACGCAGGGTGCCTTCCAGTTCAGGTCTTAGAAGCCCAGGCAAATAAATAAACACGGTGGACCTCTGTACTCCAGATGGGAATTAGCCTGAAAAGGAGAGTAAGAAAGAAAAGATGACACGGGGGAACCAGACTTTCGAGGAACTAGTCCGTTTCTTTATTTTTCAGGGAAGCTTTTAAACTTTAAGTCGTACATAGAGATAAATGGAAAATACAAAGTCGTGCAGTGTCAGCAGTCCTGACCAGGACTTTTTATGCATGCATACAAAGGTTTTAGGTGGTTTTACATCATCTTCTGGCCAGGGGGGCCTGCTAACATTTTATGACCCTTTCCTTCTGATAATGGTCAGTCAGCCAGAAAACTTATTTTCTCCAAGGGTGATTTTTCTTAAGTCAGGTGCCACCCTCCGAAGGCACCAGATAAAGTTGCATTCCTAAAGGGCAAAAGTGCAGTGGGCTATAATCAAGAAAAAAATTTACTATCCTAAGGTCTAATGTGATTAATATCAAAAGTTATTACTTATTTTTTCCATATGCCAGCTATATCAATTAATGTATATAAAGGACAAGGGATATGGAGACTTAGCCGCAAATATTGGCTCAACAATGAAACCCTCCACCGGTATTATTCTAGCAATCCACTAATACTACACTAATAATTTCTAATTTCTCAAAAGGCTCTGTATTTAGAAACCTTAGAGTGTCTTGTGCCTCTCATGGTTGGGAGGCTGTGAACAATCACGTGTGGTTGTGAGAGTCCAGATAAACTTGTCAGGCAGGTTAGAGCTATCAGAGGAGTTTTTAGACTGAAACACTCTTATTATGCCCAGGATACTTATTGACTAGAGCTCTAAGTTAACTTTTTCCAGAGAAAGGTGGTGGGGGATAGCCCCCTGTTAATGTCAGAAGAGTTGGTGAAAGGCATAATACAATAAGGCAGACAGACTCTGGTTTTTTGTGGTAGATGCTCGAGCAGATCCAGGGGGTCCCTTGAGTCCTGACTCGCCTTTGCCTGTCAGGCCTCTTCCTCATGACCTTTGCTGTAGACAGGATTCTCCACGCTGGCTCCCGGCAGAGTGGGTTGCCATTTCCTTCTACAATGTGTGAAAGTGAAAAGTGAAAGTGAAGTCACTCAGTCCTGTCCAACTCTTCACGACCTCATGGACTGTAGCCTACCAGGCTCCTCCATCCATGGGATTTTCCAGGCAAGAGTACTAGAGTGGCTTGCCATTGCCTTCTCTGATATTTTGTTTAGTTTCCCTATATTTGTGATTTTTCTTGTTGTCTTGATGTTACTGATTTCAGGTTTTATTTTATCATGGTCATAAAAGATACTTAGTATCATTCTGATCTTCTTAAATTTTTAAGACTGACTTTGTGACTTAATATGTGATTTATTTTGGATATGGCTGTTTGTGCACTTGAAGTGTGTGTGTTTATCAGCTGCAGAGTACAAAGTGCTGCTAGGTCAATTTGATCTATAGTATTGCTTAAGTCAGTTGTTTCTTAATTTTTTCTGTATCTGTATATTTTTTTCATTATTGAAGTGGGGTATTTAATATTATTGTATTGCTGTCCATTTCAGACATGTCAATATTTTATATACTTAAGTGCTCTCTGTTAGGTGAATATATACTTAAAATTGCTTTATCTTCCTATTAATCTTTTTATCATTATATGATCTTTCTTGGCTCCAGAGAGTTTTTGATTTGATCTATTTTGTGTAAGGGTAGCAATTCCTGATTTTAAGAACAGCCTGCAGGGTCTTCAAACTTATCACTTGGTTCTCTATAGACTCTAATGAGTTTGCAAAAGCCACGCCCTGTCAACTCTGAGACACACAAATGAGAAGCCAAACCCTCAAGCATCAGAAAGAAAAGTCAAAAGTTAAATGAGTAGTCCAACTCCTTCCAGGAGCAAGTTTAAGGGGTGGTCACTTTAGCTGGATTGAACTGGTGGTGAAGGAGCAGCTATAGGAAGGGCCCACATCCTCTTTCTAGCTCACTAAGGAGGACACTTGTGTGCTGCATCAGCTCTCCATGCAGCCTAATTAGAAACCAGACCTTCAATCAGCACTGGAAAAAGCCAGCATTCTAATCTTTTCCATGGAGAATCTGAGAGCTGGGCTTTGATGCCTCTTTTCACCAAGCCAGGAATAAGAGCCAGGGAGAGTATTTCTGTGCCTGATTAAAATTGCACCTTTCTTCTCAGAAACCCAGTTCAGTTCAGTTCAGTCCCTCAGTCGTGTCCAACTCTTTACGACCCCATGAATCTCAACACGCCAGGCCTCCCTGTCCATCACCATCTCCCGGAGTTCACTCAGACTCACATCCATCGAGTCCGTGATGCCATCCAGCCATCTCATCCTCATCCTGTCGTCCCCTTCTCCTCCTGCCCCCAACCTCTCCCAGCATCAGAGTCTTTTCCAGTGAGTCAACTCTTCACATGAGGTGGCCAAAGTACTAGAGCTTCAGCTTTAGCATCATTCCTTCCAAAGAAATCCCATGGTTGATCTCCTTCAGAATGGACTGGTTGGATCTCCTTGCAATCCAAGGGACTCCTCAAGAGTCTTCTCCAACACCACAGTTCAAACGCATCAATTCTTCAGCGCTCAGCCTTCTTCACAGTCCAACTCTCACATCCATACTTGACCACTAGAAAAACCATAGCATTGACTAGAAGGACCTTAGTCGGCAAAGTAATGTTTCTGCTTTTGAATATACTATCTAGATTGGTCATAACTTTTCTTCCAAGGAGTAAGCATCTTTTAATTTCATGGCTGCAGTCACCATCTGCAGTGATTTTGGAGCCCCCCAAAATAAAGTCTGACACTGTTTCTACTGTTTCCCATCTATTTCCCATGAAGTGATGGGACCAGATGCCATGATCTTCGTTTTCTGAATGTTGAGCTTTAAGCCAACTTTTTCACTCTCCTCTTTCACTTTCATCAAGAGGCTTTTTAGTTCCTCTTCACTTTCTGCCATAAGGGTGGTGTCATCTGCATATCTGAGGTTATTGATAATTCTCCCGGCAATCTTGATTCCAGCTTGTGTTTCTTCCAGTCCAGCGTTTCTCATGATGTACTCTGCATATAAGTTAAATAAGCAGGGTGACAATATGCAACCTTGACGTACTCCTTTTCCTATTTGGAAACAGTCTGTTGTTCCATGTCCAGTTCTAACTGTTGCTTCCTGACCTGCATACAGATTTCTCAAGAGACAGGTTAGGTGGTCTGGTATTCCCATCTCTTTCAGAATTTTCCACAGTTTACTGTGATCCACACAGTCAAAGGCTTTGGCATAGTCAATAAAGCAGAAATAGATGTTTCTCTGGAACTCTCTTGCTTTTTACATGATCCAGTGGATGTTGGCAATTTGATCTCTGATTCCTCTGCCTTTTCTAAAACCAGCTTGAACATCAGGGAGTTCACAGTTCATGTATTCCTGAAGCCTGGCTTGGAGAATTTTGAGCATTACTTTACTAGCATGTGAGATGTGTACAATTGTGCAGTAGTTTGAGCATTCTTTGGCATTGCCTTTCTTTGGAATTGGAATGAAAATTGACCTTTTCCAGTCCTGTGGCCACTGCTGAATTTTTCAAATTTGCTGGCATATTGAGTGCAGCACTTTCACAGCATCATCTTTCAGGATTTGAAAGAGCTCAACTGGAATTCCATCACCTCCACTAGCTTTGTTCATAGTGATGCTTTCTAAGGACCACTTGACTTCACTTTCCAAGATGTCTGGCTCTAGATTAGTGATCACACCATCATGATTATCTGGGTTGTGAGGTTCTTTTTTGTACAGTTCTTCCGTGTACTCTTGCCACCTCTTATTAATATCTTCTGCTTCTGTTAGGTCCCTACCATTTCTTTCCTTGATCGAACCCATCTTTGCATGAAATGTTCCCTTGGTATCTCTAATTTTCTTGAAGAGATCTCTAGTCTTTCCCATTCTGTTGTTTTCCTCTATTTCTTTGCATTGATCACTGAAGAAGGCTTTCTTATCTCTTCTTATTATTCTTCGGAACTCTGAATTCAGGTGTTTATCTTTCCTTTTCTCCTTTGCTTTTCCCCTCTCTTCTTTTCACAGCTATTTGTAAGGCCTCCCCTGACAGCCATTTTGCTTTTTTGCATTTCTTTTCCATGGGGATGGTCTTGATCCCTGTCTCCTGTACAATATCATGAACCTCATTCCATAGTTCATCATGCACTCTGTCTATCAGATCTAGTCCCTTAAATCTATTTCTCACTTCCACTGTATAATCATAAGCGATTTGATTTAGGTCATACCTGAATGGTCTGGTGGTTTTCCCTACTTTCTTCAAATTAAGTCTGAATTTGGCAATAAAGAGTTCATTATCTGAGCCACAGTCAGCTCCTGGTCTTGTTTTTGTTGACTGTATAGAGCTTCTCCATCTTTGGCTGCAAAGAATATAATCAATCTGATTTTGGTGTTGACCATCTGGTGATGTCCATGTGTAAAGTCTTCTCTTGTGTTGTTGGAAGAGGGTGTTTGCTATGACCAGTGCATTCTCTTGGCAAAACTCTATTAGTCTTTGCCTTGCTTCATTCTGCATTCCAAGGCCAAATTTGCCTGTTATTCCAGGTGTTTCTTGACTTCCTTCTTTTGCATTCCAGTCCCCTATAATGAAAAGGACATCTTTTTTGGGGAGTTATTTCTACAAGATCTTGTAGGTCTTCATAAAACCGTTCAACTTCAGTTTCTTCAGCATTACTGGTTGAGGCATAGACTTGGATAACTGTGATATTGAATGGTTTGCCTTGGAGACGAACAGAGATCATTCTGTCATTTTTGAGATTGCATCCAGTTACTGCATTTTGGACTCTTTTGTTGATCATGATGGCTACTCCATTTCTTCTAAGGGATTCCTGGCCGCAGTAGTAGATGTAATGGTCATCTGAGTTAAATTCACCCATTCCAGTCCATTTTAGTTCGCTGATTCCTAGAATGTTGACGTTCACCCTTGCCATCTCTTGCTTGACCACTTCCAATTTGCCTTGATTCATGGACCTGACATTCAAGATTCCTATGCAATATTGCTCTTTAGAGCATCGGATCTTGCTTCTATCACCAGCCACATTCACAAGTGGGTATTGTTTTTACTTTGGCTCCATCCCTTCATTCTTTCTGGAGTTATTTCTCCACTGATCTCCAGTAGCATATTGGGGACCTAATGACCCGGGGAGTTCCTCTTTTGGTATCCTCTCATTTTGCCTTTTCCTACTGTTCATGGGGTTCTCAAGGCAAGAATACTGAAGTGGCTTGCCATTCCCTTCTCCAGTGGACCACATTCTGTCAGATCTCTCCACCATGAACCGCCCGTCTTGGGTTGCCCTGCAGGCATGGCTTGGTTTCATTGAGTTAGACAAGGCTGTGGTCCTAGTGTGATTTTAAGTGTTGCAAGAGGGCATCAGAGGGCAGACACACTGAAACCATACTCACAGAAAACTAATCAATCTAATCACACTAAAAAATCTCAGAAACCCAAGGGACTGGGAAATACCAGGCCCCATCAGTTTTGAGAGATGGGTGAGTTAAGAGCCAGTCTCTTGGTTAGAGGTCATGAAAACTGAGATAGTAGGTGTGTAACCCAACTATTTTTTGATCCTCAAAAAAAAGAAAAAGCTGGAAGTTAAGGATTATCTCCTGATTATATGTCATTTGGGTGGAGTTTATATTGAGAGAGTCTCAGCTTTTCTTACTTACTTTAATCTCAGCTTTTCCTACATTCAATTTGAGTACTTTATCAGTTACTCATTTTACAGGACTATAACTGCTTTCTGCATTTCTCTCAGATGGGAATTAATGCATGTACAGCTGGTTACTCATGGTGTCCATGGGTGGAAGGTGGAGGCCTCTGTCATCCTGCTGACTCTACTTAGAGAAGATCATTTTTATTCAGTTTTTTTTTTTTTTTTTCTTTTGTGGTGGACTCATCTGTTTGGAACAGCTCTTCAACTGATATAGTTGTAAAAAATACTAAAAAATGGAGCTGACTCAAAAATTAACTGCAGTTTGTACACTTGTTTAGATTGAAAAAATGATCTCTTTAACATCAGAATTGAGAGCACCGAGTGTGCTTGTTTTCTTAATGAAGGGTATATAACTAAGGGAAACTGAGGGGATGGTTTAATGTAGAAATTTTATTTCCTTTAATGGCAGCTTCTATTATCATCTCAGTAGATGGAGAAAAATCATTTGACAAAATTTACTATCCTTTCATGATAAAAATGTCAACAAAATGGGTATTGAGGGAATGTGCACCAACATAATAAAGACCATATATGACAGGTCCAAAGCTAACATTACACTCAACAGTAGAAACCTAAAAGCTTTTCTTCTAAGATCAGGAACAAGATATGAATGCCCACTCTTGCCACTATTATTTAAGATAAAATTGAAAATTCTAAACATAGAATTTAGAAACCATGTGCTTAGCTGAAAGGGAAGAAAAGACATTATGAATATGACTATGAAAGATGTTTGGACTGGGGAGAGAATAGATTTTATTGAGGAGAGGGGATGGGATTAGTTTACAAAAGGGGTTTCTTAGGTGGCTCAATGGTAGAAGAATCCACCTGCAATATGTAGGGTATGCAGGTTCAATATCTGGATCAGGAAGATTCCCCTAGAGGAGGAAATGGCAACCTACTCCAGTATTCTTGCCTAGAGAATTTCATGAACAGAGGAGCCAGATGGGCTATAGTCCATGGGGTTGCAAAGGATCAGACATGACTGAGCACACACACACAGCTCATGAGATCCTATAACTTGAGTCACTATATCATTGTCTAACAGAGAAAGTTGTGAGTAAAAAGGAGGCCTATTGACAATGTCCAGAAAATAAGCAGAAATAAATCTTTTCTTACAAATTTTGGAATTTCTTTGGGAAACAAGGCTTTCAAATGGAAACTTTAGAACAAACTTGAAATATATCAAATTTTTAAGTCTTGTCTTTTCTTAAAATTTAGAGAAAAAAAATGTACTTCAGTAAGATTTTTAAGTACCTTGATTTTAAAGGTAGCTATTAGATTCCTCAGTCTTCAGCTTCAGCTCTTTACTTTGGTTGAAACAAACACAAAGGAATTTTATTAGTTCACTTGTATATATAAACAGTTAGGAAAGAGGGAGATGTGGAAGCACAGGAGCTGAATGACTTGTTAATCCACAATATTCTCATCCCAGGCTACTGCAGCATCTTATAGAAACTTTGCTTACTTATGTCACATATGCAAGAGATACATTTCAAAATACTCTTTTATCAGAGAGGTGCATGTATCCACATTTTCATTAATGGTATTTTGTTTTGTAATTCTATTATATGACCTAGCTTCATGATTTGAATTGTGTTCCAGTATTTATCAAAATGCTTCTATGGACTTTGTATGAGCTACACAATTTATTCCTCTAATGCATCTGTGAAAAATATAATAAAATGTTGGGGAGGTTTATGAGAAAGAAAGGCAGATAGCATGAATGATATCTCATTTTTCTAAAAAAGAATATAACAAGGATGGAAAGTGATACACTGTGAATGCTTTGCAGTGACAAAGATTGTAATGAGAATTGGTATGAACATAACTGACTGCATTCTCATTATACTCTCTGGATTGTAATCGTCTCATCCTCCTTGGAGGCTGCACCCATCCTCCACTGACTGATGAGTCTTCCACATAGCTCTACTTCAATTTGCTTTAAAAATATTTTTGATATAAATGGTCCATTAGGAAAAGCAAGTAATAAAAATTTCAAAATTGCTGGAGCTCTAATTCTAGTGACTGGTCAAGAAGAGATCTCTTATTTGCTATTGTGAAATGTTATTAGTTAGTAGTTTAACAGAAGCGTTATTTCAATCAAAAACTGTCACTTTTTACTGGGCAAGTAAAACCTATTGGTTGTGGTGTCCACAGCACAAGATTTAGGTGATTGGAAAAATCAAGAAAAAAATAAGTTTATTAACAGTAAGATTATAGGGATTTCTTTGGTGGTCCAAGTGCTAAGACTCTGCACTTCCAATGCAGGAGGTCTGGGTACAATCACTGATGAGAGAACTAGGTCCCACGTGCCTCATATAAGACCCAGCACAGGCAAATAACTAAATAAATATTTTTTAAAAGAGCAAAAGTCTAAGGAGTTTCTTTAGAACTGCATTGATATTTTATTATAATAATATATAAAGTTCTCTAATGATATTTCAAAAATTTAAATAAAGTTATGAATTTACAGCTGACAATTTTAAGTATTATATAGCAATATATACCATAAGCCAAGTGTAGAATAAACTTAAAACTTGGTAAAGTGATTTCCTATAAAAAGGCATGTGGCACAAAGTTTATTACTGAATCCTAACAATTTTAAAATAGTGTTTTAAAAATTAAACAATAACTTCCTTAACTAATAATAATAAAATGTCCTGGAAAATATTATCAAATAACTATGAAAAAGTATAAGCATTACCAAGCTACAAACAATGCTTTTACCTGCTGCTGCTGCTGCTGCTGCTGCTGCTAAGTCTCTTCAGTCGTGTCCGACTCTGTGCAACCCCATAGATGGCAGCCCACCAGGCTCTGCCGTCCCTGGGATTCTCCAGGCAAGAACACTGGAGTGGGTTGCCATTTCCTTCTCCAATATGCTTTTACCTGTTATCCCTTATTTTCTTGAGAGCCAAAATTAATGGGATGAACCTAAATAAATAAATAAAGTAACTAGTACTGGAAATGTAGTCATAAAAATGACTTGAGTTTGAGCAAACTCTGGGAGATGGTGAAGGACAGGGAAGCCTGACGTGCTGCATTCCATGGGGTTGGAGATTCGGATGCAACTGAACAACAAGAAGTCACAAAAATAACATCAAGGCAATTTAAATTTTAATTCAGAAAATCTGTCCATTTTTTAAAGAAAATTAACTGGAGTAGAAATAAGTTCAGAGATTTGTCCACATATAAACACAGTGCTAATGTTTTTCCTCAATCTTAACAAAAAATTGAATTCAGTCACTCAGGCATGTCCAACTCTTTGTGACTCCATGGACTGCAGCACGCCAGGCTTCCCTGTCCATCACCAACTCCTGGAGCTGTTCAAACTCATGTCCATTGAGTCAGTGATATGTTTCAACCATCTCATCCTCTGTCATCCCCTTCTCCACTCACCTTCAATCTTTTCCAGCACTAGGGTCTTTTCAAATAAGTCAGTTCTTGGCATTAGTTGCCCAAAGTATTGGAGTTTCAGTTTCAACATTAGTCTTTCCAATGAATATTCAGGACTGACTTCCTTTAGGGTGGACTGGTTGGATCTCCTTGCAGTTCAAGGGACTCTCAAAAGTCTTCTCCAATGCCACAGTTCAAAAGCATCAGTTCTTTGGTGCTCAGATTTCTTTATAGTCCAACTCTCACAACCATACATGACTACTGGAAAAACCATAGCCTTGACTAGATGGATCTTTGAAAGCAATGTCTCAGCTTTTTAATATGCTGCCTAGGTTGGTCATAGCTTTTCTTCCAAGGAGCCAGCGTCTTTTAATTTCATGGCTGCAGTCACCATCTGCAGTGATTTTGAAGCCCCCCAAAACAAAATCTCTCACTGCTTTCACTGTTTCCTAAGACAGTCAGATTCTCTTTCCTGGAATTTTTAAAGAAGAATATGAATTTGATTACATATGGTAACTGAACAAACATAGTAAAGACCTAGGTGCTAAGAACATTTTGAGGGGAAAATAAGGTAAGTTGAATTTGGGGTGGGGGTGGGGAGGAAACAGAGCAATAGGAACAGTAAAACTTAAAACTACACCATGTGGCTCGCAAAAATTAATTATGTAAAGCAAAGTTGCGCAGAATTCCAGTGATACTCCCTTCCGGATTCCTATCTTTCCTGAGTTTTCCAGTGTGTTCCTGTGTCTGTTCAATCTATTAAGACTGGATTTTTGTGTATTCTAAGGCTGCTGCTGCTAAGTCGCTGCTGCTGCTGTTAAGTTGCTACTAAGATGTAAATGAAGTAAGGCAATTTAGGGTATACAAGTGAGTTCTGTGGGCCAGCTCTTTTCAGAGCTACTTAAATTCTCACTCCACTTACAAATGATTAATAATGACAACCTATGTGCAAAGAATTGAGTGAAAGTGGTAAACTCTGACCATGTCTTTCATTTAAAAATGAGTCAGTAGATGGAAGATGTCACTGTAATTTTTTTTTTTTTTTTTTGGTATAGCATTAAATACTAGTAATATTAAACAAAGGAGTGAGGTTTCATTTGTTTCCATTTGAATGAGCTTTGATATAACAAAGTAATTATTAAACTAATATGAAATAACATAAATCCCATAGATTTGGTTGGCAGGGAAGTACCTCAGTGAGGCTTGAATTCAACCTATGTGGAGGAGTAGCTAGACTTTCAAAAAATCTAAATAGACCTGCTGCTGCTAAGCTGCTTCAGTCGTGTCCAACTCTGTGCGACCCCACAGATGGCGGCCCACCAGGCTCTCCTGTCCCTGGGATTCTCCAGGCAAGAACACTGGAGTGGGTTGCCATTTCCTTCTCCAATGCAGGAAAGTGAAAAGTGAAAGTGAAGTAATTCAGTCGTGTCCGACTCTTAGCGACCCCATGGACTGCAGCCCACCAGGCTCTTCCATCCATGGGATTTTCCAGGCAAGTGCTGGAGTGGGGTGCCATTGCCTTCTCTGCTAAATAGACCTAGGTATCAATAATTAAACTAATGAGAAATATGTCAAAATGAGTAGTCTCCTTATCAGCTCTGTTTAAGGCTAGATTCAGAATTTTAAATCTTCAAACTTGATTTCCTGCTTTCTCTTAAAGAAAAACATTTAGTCCAGTTCTCCTGTCAGATAAGCAGCTGATGGGCTAAATGGATGCAGTGACTCCATCCATACCAGTAGCAGACACGGTGATAAATTGATTTTATTTATTGGCAAAAACAAAGTCTCTCTTGCATTAATGGTAGACAGATATTTCCAAGAAATAACTCTTTGTTTTTATCTCCTAACTACTGGCTTTCAGGCTCAATGGTCAAGGATGAAATACACTTGGTAGAAGTCATAGGTTTAGTCTGAAAGATAAAGAAACTAATTCAACTTCATTAACATTTTTACTTTAAATGTGAACACACCTAATCTTGAAACTGTAATTAAATGAAAGGAAGTGATTATTGATTTTATTGCATTCAAAAACTGTAAACACATTTTAAAAGGCTGTAGTCTGTATGATCACATTGCCACCTGAGCTTTGCACAGCTAATTAATATCTTAATTTATTTTATTACCAAGAATACAACAGCCAAGAGGAGCCTTTCATAGAAAAACTGCCACTAAGTTTCCCCAAAGACCTTTCTTACCTGTGAAGTAATTATATGTAACACAGGGAAATACTCTAATGTTTTGTTCAGGGTGTACCCTTTTTCATAGTCCTCATTAAATTTTAGGATCATGTATGGGATCTTTTGCAGAGAAGGCAATAGCATACCACTCCAGTACTCTTGCCTGGAAAATCCCATGGACAGAGGAGCGTGGTAGGCTGCAGTCTATGGGGTCTCTAAGAGTCGAACACAACTGAAAGACTTCACTTTCATGCATTGGAGAAGGAAATGGCAACCCACTTCAGTGTTCTTGCCTGGAGAATCCCAGAGACAGGGGAGCCTGGTAGGCTGGTGTCTATGGAGTCGCACAGGGTCAAACATGACTGAAGTGACTTTGCAGCAGCAGCATAGGATCTTTTGAGGTAGGTCACCATTATCTTCTTTACCTCCACCATAGTTTGGTCCCAGGTAAACTGCAAGGAGGGAACACAGCTCCACCCATAAACAGAAAATTGAATTAAAGATTTACTGAGCATGGCCTTGCCCATCAGAACAAGACCCAGTATACCCCTTAGTCAGTCTATCCCATCAGGAAGCTTCATCAAGCCTCTTATCCTTCTCCATCAGAGGGCAGAGAGAATGAAAAAACACAGTCACAGAAAACTAACCAATCTAATCTCATGGACCATAGCCTTGTCTAAGTCAATGAAACTATGAGCCATGCAAAGTAGGGCCACCCAAGAGGGATGGTCATGGTGGAGAATTCTGACAAAATGTGGTCCACTGGAGAAGGGAATGGCAAAACACTTCAGTATTCATGCCTGAGAACCCCATGAGTATGAAAAGGCAATAAGATAGGTCACTGAAAGATGAACTCCCCAGGTCGATATGTGCCCAATATGCTACTGGAGCTGAGTGGAGAAACAACTCCGGAAAGAATGAAGGGACAGAGCCAAAGCAAAATCAACACCCAGTTGTGATGTGACTGGTGATGGAAGCAGGTCTGATGATGTAAAGAGCAATATTGCATAGGAACCTGGAATGTTAGGTCCATGAATCAAGGCAAATTGGAAGGGGTCAAACAGGAGATGGCAAGAGTGACATTTTAGGAAGCAGGGAACTAAAATGGACTGGAATGAGTAAATTTAATTCAGATGACCATTATATCTACTACTGTGGGCAAGAATCCCTTAGAAGAAATGGAGTAGCCATCATAGTCAATGAAAGAGTCCAAAATGTAATACTTGGATGCAGTCTCCAAAATAACAGAATGATCTCTGTTCATTTCCAAGGCAAACCATTCAATTTCATGGCAACTCAAGTGTATGCCCCGACCAGTAATGCTGAAGAAGCTGAAGTTGAATGGTTCTATGAAGACCTACAGGACCCCCTAAAATTAACACCCCCAAAAGGTGTCCTTTTCATTACAGGGGACTGGAAAGAAAAAGTAGGAAGTTAAGAAATACCTGGAGTGACAGGCAAATTTGGCCTTGGAGTACAGAATGAAGCAGGGCAAAAGCTAATAGAGTTCTGCCAAAAGAATACATTGGTCATAGCAAACACCCTCTTCCAACAATAAAAGAGAAGATTCTACACATGGATATCACCAGATGGTCAACACCAAAATCAGACTGATTATATTATTTGTAGCCAAAGATGGAGAAGCTCTTTATAGTCAGCGAGAACAAGACCAGGAGCTGACTGTGGCTCAGATCATGAACTCCTTATTGTCAAATTCAGACTTAAATTGAAGACAGTATACATTCAGGTCTGACCAAAATCAAATCCCTTACGATTATACAGTGAAAGTGAGAAGTAGATTTCAGTTCAGTTCAGTCGCTCAGTTGTGTCCAACTCTTTGTGACCTCATGAATCGCAGCACGCCAGGCATGCCTGTCCATCACCATCTCCCAGAGTTCACTCAGACTCACGTCCATCGAGTCCGTTATGCCATCCAGGCATCTCATCCTCGGTCATCCCCTTCTCCTCCTGCCCCCAACCCCTCCCAGCATCAGAGTCTTTTCCAATGAGTCAACTCTTCGCATGAGGTGGCCAGAGTACTGGAGCTTCAGCTTTAGCATCATTCCTTCCAAAGAAGTCCCAGGGCTGATCTCCTTCAGAATGGACTGGTTGGATCTCCTTGCAGTCCAAGGGACTCTCAAGAGTCTTCTCCAACACCACAGTTCAAAAGCATCAATTCTTCAGCGCTCAGCCTTCTTCACAGTCCAACTCTCCCATCCATACATGACCACAGGAAAAACCACAGCCTTAACTAGGCGGACCATAGTCAGCAAAGTAATGTCTCTGCTTTTTAATATGCTATCTAGGTTGGTCATAACTTTTCTTCCAAGAGTAAGTGTTTTTTAATTTCATGGCTGCAGTCACCATCTTCAGTGATTTTGGAGCCCCCAAAAATAAAGTCTGACGCTCTTTCTACTGTTTCCCCATCTATTTCCCATGAAGTGATGGGACCAGATGCCATGATCTTCGTTTTCTGAATGTTGAGCTTTAAGCCAACTTTTTCACTCTCCACTTTCACTTTCATCAAGAGGCTTTTTAGTTCCTCTTCACTTTCTGCCATAAGGGTGGTGTCATCTGCATATCTGAGGTTATTGAGATTTCTCCTTGCAGTCTTGATTCCAGCTTGTGTTTCTTCCAGTCCAGCGTTTCTCATGATGTACTCTGCATATAAGTTAAATAAGCAGGGTGACAATATGCAACCTTGACGTACTCCTTTTCCTATTTGGAAACAGTCTGTTGTTCCATGTCCAGTTCTAACTGTTGCTTCCTGACCTGCATACAGATTTCTCAAGAGGCAGGTTAGGTGGTCTGGTATTTCCATCTCTTTCAGAATTTCCCACAGTTTACTGTGATCCACACAGTCAAAGGCTTTGGCATAGTCAATAAAGCAAAAATAGATGTTTCTCTGGAATTCTCTTGCTTTTTCCATTATCCAGCGGATGTTGGCAATTTGATCTCTGGTTCCTCTACCTTTCCTAAAACCAGCTGGAACATCAGGGAGTTCATGGTTCACATATTGCTGAAGCCTGGATTGGAGAATTTTGAGCATTACTTTACCAGCATGTGAGATGAGTGCAATTGTGCAGTAGTCTGAGCATTCTTTGGCATTGCCTTTCTTTGGGATTGGAATGAAAACTGACCTTTCCAGTCCTGTGGCCACTGCTGAGTTTTCCAAATTTGCTGGCATATTGAGTGAAGCACTTTCACAGCATCATCTTTCCGGATTTGAAAGAGCTCAACTGGAATTCTATCACCTCCACTAGCTTTGTTCGTAGTGATGCTTTCTAAGGCCTACTTGACTTCACATTCCAAGATGTCTGGCTTTAGGTTAGTGATCACATCATCATGATTATCTGGGTCGTGAAAATCTTTTTTGTACAGTTCTTCCATGTATTCTTGCCACCTCTTCTTAATAACTTCTGCTTCTGTTAGGTCCATACCATTTCTGTCCTTGATCGAGCCCATTTTTGCATGAAATGTTCCCTTGGTATCTCTAATTTTGTTGAAGAGATCTCTAGTGTTTCCCATTCTGTTTTTTTCCTCTATTTCTTGCATTGATAGCTTAAGAAGGCTTTCCTATCTCTTCTTGCTATTCTTTGGAATTCTGCATTCAGATGCTTATATGTTTCCTTTTCTCCTTTGCTTTTTGCCTTTCTTCTTTTCACAGCTATTAGTAAGGCCTCCGCAGACAGCCATTTTTCTTTTTTGCATTTCTTTTCCATGGGGATTGTCTTGATCCCTGTCTCCTGTACAGTGTCACAAACCTCATTCCATAGTTCATCAGGCACTCTATCTGTCAGATCTAGTCCCTTAAATCTATTTCTCACTTCCACTGTATAATCATAGGTGATTTGATTTAGGTCATACCTGAATGGTCTAGTGGTTTTCCCTACTTTCTTCAATTTAAGTCTGAATTTGGCAATAAGGAGTTCATGATCTGAGCCATAGTCAGCTCCTGGTCTTGTTTTGGCTGACTGTATAGAGCTTCTCCATCTTTGGCTACAAAGAATATAATCAATCTGATTTTGGTGTTGACCATCTGGTGATGTCCATGTGTAGAGTCTTCTCTTGTGTTGTTGGAAGAGGGTGTTTGCTATGACCAGTCCATTCTCTTGGCAAAACTCTTATTAGTCTTTGCTCTGCTTCATTCTGCATTCCAAGGCCAAATTTGCCTGCTACTCCAGGTGTTTCTTGACTTCCTACTTTTGCATTCCAGTCCCCTATAATGAAAAGGACATCTTTTTTGGGTGTTAGTTCTAAAAGGTCTTGTCAGTCTTCATAAAAACGTTCAACTGCAGTTTCTTCAGCATTACTGGTTGGGGCATAGACTTGGATAACTGTGATATTGAATGGTTTGCCTTGGAGTCGAACAGAGATCATTCTGTCGTTTTTGAGATTGCATCCAGTTACTGCCTTTCGGACTCTTTTGTTGATCATGATGGCTACTCCATTTCTGAGCGATTCCTGCCTGCAGTAGTAGATATAATGGTCATCTGGGTTAAATTTACCCATTCCAGTCCATTTTAGCTTCCAATTTGCCTTGATTCATGGACCTGACATTCAAGGTTCCTATGCAATATTGCTCTTTACAGCATCGAATCTTGCTTCTATCACCAGTCACATCCACAACTGGGTATTGTTTTTGCCTTGGCTTCATCCCTTCATTCTTTCTGGAGTTATTTCTCCACTGATCTCCAGTAGCATATTGGGAACCTAATGACCTCGGGAGTTCCTCTTTTGGTATCTTATCATTTTGCCTTTTCCTACTGTTCATGGGGTTCTCAAGGCAAGAATACTGAAGTGGCTTGCCATTCCCTTCTCCAGTGGACCACATTCTGTCATATCTCTCCACCATGACCCACCCGTCTTGGGTTGCCCCGCAGACATGGCTTGGTTTCATTGAGTTAGACAAGGCTGTGTGATTAGATTGACTAGTTTTCTGTGAGTACGGTTTCAGTGTGTCTTCCCTCTGATGCCCTTTTGCAACACCTACCATCTTACTTGGGTTTCTCTTACCTTGGACCTGGGGTATCTCTTCAGGGCTGCTCAAGCAAAGCACAGCCACTGCTCCTTACTTTGGACGAGGGGTATGTCCTTACCACCGCTGTTCTCGCAGGCATGCGAGGGCCTAGAGGAGCTATCCCACGCTGAAATATATTTAAGGGACTAGATATGATAGACAGAGTGCCTAATGAACTATGGACAGAGGTTCGTTACATTGTATAGGAGACAGGGATCAAGACCATCCCCAAGAAAAAGATGGAAAAAAGCAAAATAGCTGTGTGAGAAGGACTTACAAATAGCTGTGAAAAGAAAAGTGAAAATCAAAGGATAAAAGGAACGATATACCCATTTGAGTGCAGAGTTCCAAAGAATAGCCTTCCTCAGTGATCAATGCAAAGAAATAAGGGAAAACTATAGAATGGGAAAGACTAGAGATCTCTTCAAGAAAATTAGAGACACCAAGGGAATACTTCATGCAAAGATGGGCTCAATAAAGGACAGAAATGTTATGGACCTAACAGAAGCAGAAGATATTAAGAAGAGGTGGCAGGAATACACAGAAGAAATTTACAAAAAAAAAAAAAAAAGATCTTCATGACCTAGATAATCACAATGGTGTGATCACTCACCTAGAGCCAAACATCCTGGAATGTAAAGTCAAGTGGGCTTTAGAAAGCATCACTACGAACAAAGCTAGTGGAGGTAATGGAATTCCAGTTGACCTATCTCAAATCCTAAAAGATGATGCTGTGAAAGTGCTGTGCTCAATATGCCAGCAAATTTGGAAAACTTGGATGTGGCCATGGGCCTTGAAAAGGTCAGTTTTCATTTCAGTCCTTAAGAAAGGCAATGCTAAAGAATGCTAAAACTATTTCACAATTGCACTCATCTCATACTCTACTAAAGTAATGCTTAAATTCTCCAAACCAGGCTTCAGCAATACGTGAACAGTTAACTTCCAGATGTTCAAGCTGGTTTTAGAAAAAGCAGAGGAACCAGAGATCAAATAGCCAACATCTGCTGGATCATCAAAAAAGCAAGAGGATTCCAGAAAACATTTACTTCTGCCTTATTGACAATGAAATGGCAACCCACTCCAGTGTTCTTGACTGGAGAATCCCAGGGACAGGGGAACCTGGTGGGCTTCCGTCTATGGGGTTGCACACAGTCGGACATGACTGAAGTGGCTTAATTGAATTTGACTGTGTGGATCACAATAAACTGTGGAAAATTCTGAAAGAGATGGGAATACCAGACCACCTGAACTGCCTTTGAGAAATCTGTATTCAGGTCAGGAAGCATCAGTTAGAACTGGACATGGAACTACAGACTGGTTCCAATTAGAAAAGGAGTACGTCAAGGCTGTATATTGTCACCCTGCCATTTTAACTTATACACAGAGTACATCATGAGAAACGCTGGGTTGGATGAAGCACAAGCTGGAATCAAGATTGTCAGGAGAAATATCAATAAGCTTAGATATGCAGAAGCTCAGGAAGCTCAGGTTTCCCTGGTAGCTCAGAGGGTAAAGTGTCTGCCTATAATGCAAGAGACCCGGGTTTGATCCCTGGGCCAGAAAGATCCCCTGGAGAAGGAAATGGCAACCCACTCCAGTGTTCTTGCCTGGAAAATCCCATGGACCGAGGAGCCTGGTAGGCTACAGTCCATGGGATTGCAGAGTCAGACACGACTGTGGGACTTCACTTTCACTATTCAGATGACACCACCCTTATGGCAGAAAGTGAAGAGGAACTAAAGAGCCTCTTGATGAAAGTGCAAGAGGAGAGTGAAAAAGTTTGTTTAGAGCTCAACATTCAGAACACTAAGATCATGGCATCTGGTCCCATCACTTCATGGCAAATAGATGGGGAAACATTGGAAATAGTGCCAGACTTTATTTTTTGTGGCTCCAAATCAATGCAGATGGTGATTGCAGCCATGAAATTAAAAGACACTTACTTCTTGGAAGGAACATTATAACCAACCTAGACAGCATATTAAAAAGCAGACACATTACTTTGCTTTCAAAAGTCTGTCTAGTCAAGGTTATGGTTTTTCCAGTAATCATGTATGGTTGGTCCATAAAGAAAGCTGAGCACTAGTGAATTGATGCTTTTGAACTGTGGTGTTGGGGAAGACTCTTGAGAGTCCCTTGTACTGCTTGAGTTCCAACCAGTTCATTCCAAAGGAAGTCAGTCCTGAATCTTCATTGGAAGGACTGATTTTGAAGCTGAAACTCTAATACTTTGGCAACCTGATGCAAAGAAGTGACTCTTTTGAAAAGACCATGATACTTGGAAATATTTAAGGTGAGAGGAGAAGGAGATGACAGAAGATGAGATGGTTGGAAGGCATCACCGACTCAATGGACATGAGCTTGAGTAAATTCTGGGAGTTGGTGATGGACAGGAAGGCCTGGCATGCTGCAGCCCAAGGGGTCCCAAAGATTTAGACAGTACTGAGCAAGTGAACTGTACTGAATATGTAATTTTATGGTGAGATTTTCAGTTGTGAACCACAGATTCAAATTATGAAACATTGTTTTAGAAGTTTCTTCCAAAAAATAAAATGATTAAGATGTATCATGCATATAAATATATCAGACTGTTTTATAAAGGTAACTTTAAAATCAGTGCTTAAACATTTTACAAGGTTTGTTGAAATCAGTCCTTTGGGTATATTTTCAATATTCATGAAAACATATCATATAACATGTAAAACTGCTACAAAAAAAGTTTTACAGTAAAATACAGAAATTTTTTTATTCTCTTCTATAGTTTTGGAATTATTAATGTAAATTGAATATTTAGAGTATGATATGGAATGAATATTTTAAAATTTATATTTGAATATATATATATATGGCAAGATATTTAATGGTTTGTTTTTAGACTGTTAATGAGTGAAGAAGTTGACTAAAAGACTTCCTTGGTGGCTCAGATGGTGAAGAATATGCCTATAGTACAGGAAACTGGGTCAAAGAATTTGACTAAACAGAAATATAGTGAATAAATATAAAATAAATTCATGTTTTATGAAATAAGTATCTATGTATATCATTGAGGTTTATTACCTTTTAAATGATCAAAAGACCTTTAAAGCAAATTATAACCATTCATAAAAGAAGCACAATTGTAGCCAAAATGAAGGCATTCACTTTTGTTAAAAACAGTAAGATTGGAAACTCTAATATTAGACTACCTAGGTTTGAGAGCTGATTCTACAACTGACCAAAATTAGGACTTTGGGAAATAAATGAAACCTTTTAAGGACCTTACAGATGAAAAAAGTAAGATGTGAATCATGATAATATTTTTCTAACATTAATTTAAAATTTTGCCTTTTGGCCTTCTGGTCAACCACTTTTAAAAGAATGAAACTAGAACACTTTTAAACACCATACACAAAAATAAACTCAAAATGGATTAAAGATCTAAACGTAAGACCAGAAACTATAAAACTCTTAGAGGATAACATAGGCAAAACATTCTCTGACATAAATCACAAAAGGATCCTCTATGACCAACCTCCCAGAATATTGAAAATAAAAGCAAAAATAAACAAATGGGACCTAATTAAAATTAAAAGCTTCTGCACAACAAAAGAAACTATAAGCAACGTGAAAAGACAGCCATCAGAATGGGAGAAAATAATAGCAAATGAAGCAACTGACAAACAACTAATCTCAAAAATATACAAGCAACTCCTGCAGCTCAATTCCAGAAAAATAAATGACCCAATCAAAAAACGGGCCAAAGAACTAAATAGACATTTCTCTAGAGAAGACATACAGATGGCTAACAAACACATGAAAAGATGTTCAACATCACTCATTATTAGAGAAATGCAAATCAAGACCACAATGAGGTACCATTTCATGCCAGTCAGAATGGCTGCGATCGAAAAGTCTACAAGCAATAAATGCTAGAGAGGGTGTGGAGAAAAGGGAACCCTCTTACACTGTTGGTAGGAATGCAAACTAGTACAGCCACTATGGAGAACAGTGTGGAGATTCCTTAAAAAACTGGAAATATAACTGCCTTATGACCCAGCAATCCCACTGCTGGGCATACACACTGAGGAAACCAGATTTGAGAGACCTGTGTACCCCAGTGTTCGTAGCAGCACTGTTTATAATAGCCAGGACATGGAAGCCGCCTAGATGTCCATCAGCAGATGAATGGATAAGAAAGCTGTGGTACATATACACAATAGAGTATTCAGTTCAGTTCAGTTGCTTAGTCGTGTCCAACTCTTTGCGACCCCATGAATCACAGCACGCCAGGCCTCCCTGTCCATCACCAACTCCTGGAGTTAACTCAGACTCACATCCATTGAGTCCGTGATGCCATCCAGCCATCTCATCCTCTGTCGTCCCCTTCTCCTCCTGCCCCCAATGCCTCCCAGCATCAGAGTCTTTTCCAGTAAGTCAACTCTTTGCATGAGGTAGCCAAAGGACTAGAGTTTCAGCTTCAGCATCATTCCTTCCAAAGAAATCCCATGGTTGATCTCCTTCAGAATGGACTGGTTGGATCTCCTTGCAGTCCAAGGGACTCTCAAGAGTCTTCTCCAACACCACAGTTCAAAAGCATCAATTCTTCGGCGCTCAGGTTTCTTCACAGTCCAACTCTCACATCCATACATGACCACAGGAAAAACCATAGCCTTGACTAGATGGACCTTAGTCGGCAAAGTAATGTCTCTGATTTTCAATATGCTATCTAGGTTGGTCATAACTTTTCTTCCAAGGAGTAAGCATCTTTTAACTTCATGGCTGCAGTCACCATCTGCAGTGATTTTGGAGCCCCCCAGAATAAAGTCTGACGCTCTTTCCACTGTTTTCCCATATATTTCCCATGAACTGATGGGACCAGATGCCATGATCTTCGTTTTCTGAATGTTGAGCTTTAAGCCAACTTTTTCACTCTCCACTTTCACTTTCATCAAGAGGCTTTTTAGTTCCTTTTCACTTTCTGCCATAAGGGTGGTGTCATCTGCATATCTGAGGTTATTGATATTTCTGCCAGCAATCTTGATTCCAGCTTGTGCTTCTTCCAGCCCAGCATTTCTCATGATGTACTCTGCATATAAGTTAAATAAGCAGGGTGACAATATACAGCCTTGACGTACTCCTTTCCCAATTTGGAACCAGTCTGTTGTTTCATGTCCAGTTCTCACTGTTGCTTCCTGACTTGCATATAGGTTTCTCAAGAGGCAGGTCAGGTGGTCTGGTTTACTCAGCCATTAAAAAGAATACATTTGAATCAGTTCTAATGAGGTGGATGAAACTGTAGCCGATTATACAGAGTGAAGTAAGCCAGAAAGAAAAACACCAATACAGTATAGTAACACATATATATGGAATTTAGAAAGATGGTAACAATAACCCTGTATGCGAGACAGCAAGAGACACAGATGTATAGAACAGTCTTTTGGACTCTGTGGGAGAGGGAGAGGGTGGGATGATTTGGGAGAATGACATTGAAACATGTATAATATCATATAAAAAACAAATCCCCAGTCCAGGTTCGATGCAGGTACAGGATGCTTGGGCCTGGTGCACTGGCATGACCCAGAGGAATAGTATGGGAAGGGAGGTGGGAGGGAGGTTCAGAATGGGGAACACGTGTACACCCATGGCAGATTAATGTTAATGTACGGCAAAACCAATATGATATTTTAATTAGCCTCCAATTAAAACAAATAAATTTAAATTTAAAAAAGGACACTGTCAAAAAAAAATAAAATAAAATTTTGCCTTTTTGACCTTTAGAATCTAAGTAGTAACATGTAGATTACCTGAACTATGGTCATTATTATTATTCTTGCAGTTTTTCGTAGAGTATTTAACAAAATCATAAGATAATATTTTTGAAATTTTGTTAGTGTTCTTTAGCATGTTGATTATCATTTTCCATTTGTTTTTAAAAAGGGGGACTTCCCTAGCGATCCAGTAGTTAACACTTACCCTTCCAGTGCAAGGGGCTGTGAGTTCAGTCCCTGGTTGGGGAGCTGAGATCCCACATGCCTTGTGGCAAAAAAAAAAAACAAAAACAAAAACAAAAAAAAAAAACACACACACACACAAAAACATAAAACAGAAATAATATTGTAACAAATTTGATAAACACTGAAAAAATGGTCCACATCAGGAAAAAATCTTAAAGTTTAAGAAAAATAGGTCACAGTATTTAGAGGCTATATGTATTTGGTTAACTTGTTCATTTATTAACAAGCTTATTGCCTACCATGTTGTGCACTTTGCCAGACACAGTTTTGCAACAGACATGCTTTCAAGGAGCTATTGATTCTAACAAAGGACACAGACAAATAAGAGCATTTTAAATACGATGACCCAGAGAGATGATATGGGAAGCGTGGTGGGAGGGGGGTTCAGGATTGGGAATTCATGTACACCCGTGGCAGATTCATGTCAATGTATGGCAAAACCAATAGAGTATTGTAAAGTAAAAAATTAATAAAATAACCCCTCCCAAAATAAATAAATACCAAGAAGATATTATTTTAGATAAGATTATTTTATACCAGAATAGAAGACATGGTTTTATTCCTAAACAAGATTTCTGAGAAACTGCAGTTAAACTTATACATAAAAGATGAGAATAAATGTCATGCCAGTAGAAAAACAAAGTTCTTGAGCAACAAGAGCAAATACTTTATTTAGGATAGATCATTTGTTCTAAGGCATATCAGATGACTGTTATTCAAGAATATAATGTATTGGAGGACTGGGGCATGATATGATAGTTTTGTAAGAAGAACTAGAACTATAGCATTTAGAGATTTATAGGTTATGGAAATAATTTGCATTTGTTCTAGATACAAAGGTGAAAATTAAAGGCTTTAAGTGGTGTGCATAATGTGATCTTTGTCATCCTTCTTACTGATAATTGGGTAGGACCAGGGCAAGAATGAAAAGATGGCAGTGACTTAGGAGTTACCCAGATATGGAGGTATAATGCTGGCTTAGACAAAGGCAGTGTGGAGAGTGGAAAAAAGTGGATAAATTAGGTATATCATTTGGAGGTAGAATAGAGAAGATCTGATGGATTGATTGTAGTGTATGAGAGGGAGAAATCAAGAAATGCCTTCTAGTAGCTGAGTGTCCTTTATCTATAATTTGAGTAATGTTAACTTTTAGTAGAATTAAATGTGCACACAGCAGTTTGCATATGTTAAAAGCTGAATAACTATAGAAATTCCAAATTATTGCTGATAGTAAAGGAATATCCCCTGAGAAGTATATTGCTTCCTTAGAAATCTAAAGAGAACACTATCCTTCCATTTAAAAGATTCTGGAAATCAAGTGTTCATTTTTATTCCCTCTGAATGTTTCCATGATGTTTGGTTGGAAAAATTTTAGACATTACTGGCTTCAGATTCTTTTTCCAAAATGACATCATAGTCTGATACTTAACACCTTACAGAAATTTGTATTGTTGCTGAGGAGACTGTGATAGGAAGAACATGTGACAGACAAGGTTGAGGCTTCAAATTAGGAGTGTTTTTAGGAGCAATTAAAGTATTTAATTTATTTCAGTAAGTTTATAAACATTGCATGCTCCTAAGTACTTGAAAACTGTAAAGGTTAGAAAAAAAAACCTTTGCATCATTTTAGAAAAGTGCATGCTTCCACTCATGATCCCCTTGTCACTTGAATAGCACTCAATGTACTCAAAATTATAGCTATTACAGAAGAAATTGTGAGTTAAATACAGGGAGGTGTATAAACTACACTTATCGCCAACACAGTGCTAAGAACTACCCATCCCAGTATGATACCATCAGCGAAAAGACATAGAATCTGTGGCACCTGTGTCCGACTTTGTATTTCTTTCACTTTTTATGTCATGACCATAAATTTAATCTTTCAAGGAAATGTGAGTTGTTTTTCTTCCCCTCAGTTTGCTGGGTACCTTCTAAATACTCTCTGTGATGAGTATTTTGTCAAGAGAGCACAATACACAATGTTGCCTAGTAATTCGAGATTGGTCTAGTTATACTAGTTGACAGTCTCCTTTATTAATAGTAGCTTATACAACTAAAAATTAGATCCTAATCTCCAATACTTTGGCCACCTGATGCAAAGAACTGACTCATTTGAAAAGACCCTGATGCTGGAAAGATTGAAGGTGAGAGGAGAAGGGGAGGACAGAGGATGAGATGGTTGGATGGCATCATCGACTCAAAGGACATGAATTTGGGTGAACTCCGGAAGTTAGTGATGGACAGGGAAGCCTGGCGTGCTGCAGTCAGTTCATGGGGTTGCAAAGATTAGGACATGACTGAGCAACTGACCTGAACTGACTTTTCATTTGATCTTTTTATTATCACAGAATAAAACCACATTATCCTTTTTCTTGGATAGAGAATGCAACCCTCCCCCCCTACTTTATCCAATACTTTAAAAGTGGCAAGAGAAATGAGGATAACATGGTTAAATACAATCTCTTAAAAGGAAAATGTTAATCCTCAAACTCTTTTTTCAAGCAATATTTTAAATTCTCTTTCCCATCAGTGTTTCACCAGAACTGTCAAAAAAGAAGACAACTTTGTTGATTGACCTTCAATTTCATTTTTGTTGTAGATAAATATTATCAGGAAAATGCCCTGAAGATAGGTTTTTGCAGAGTGAAGAATAAATTGGTCCTCAGGATATATAAATTGAAAAATTGGGCCTTGCAGTCCCAGGGAATTCACTGAAACTTGAGCAGTTAGTGATCAATAACAACCATGCATACAAATGTACATGGTTCCAGGAAATGAAACTAGAGAATGTAGACACTTGCATTTTCCACTAATCTATAGATACCATGTTTTTAAATTCTATCTCAACCTATGCTATATTGAGAACGTGTCTGGATAGTAAATTTCATGCTCCCTATTTTGTTTAGTAATGTATTCTCAGTAACTAATATGCCTCACATAAAATAAGTATTTTCTATTTAATCTCAGTCCATAACTGTAGCTTTATTAATTCTCTAATACATGATTATTGTAACTTAACGCTACAACATATAGTTGAATTATCACATTTATATTGTATCCTTGCCTTTCTCACTTCATGATGGAGCCTAAGAATTGAATTCATATTGATCCATTATAGAATATACCGGTTCAGAGTAAATTCTCAGGTATTAGAATATTTTGTTAGCTATAGAACTTGTACATGTATTTTATGCTTAAATTTCAGGTGTTTTATTTAAGAAGGTAATCATAATTTTACTTCTAGCATTCTCTATGCTAAGTATGAAGTGAAGTGAAGTGAAGTGAAGTGAAGTGAAGTGGCTCAGTCGTGTCTGACTCTTTGCGACCCCATGGACTGTAGCCTACCGGGCTCCTCTGTCCATGGGATTTTCCAGGCAAGAGTACTGGAGTGGGTTGCCATTTCCTTCTCCAATGCTAAGTATAGATAAGGAAATTTCTATTTGAAAAACCTATCAAAGTGTCTGCTATCTTTTAAGCTCTCCATAGATGCCAGGTATCGTCAACAATGGCAATTTAGAATACAAAGAAATCTGGTCCTTAATTTTAGGATTCTTAATATTAAAGATCATGGCACTTTAAACTAGTCTCAACAGTATGTTATTATTAAGTTCCTGCTGGGTACAGAACACACTTTTATATGACTATAGATTATCTAACAATTATGCCTGAGAGTCAGAGAATAGGACATAACATGATATTTTAGTCAGCGAGGAGTGAAAAAGCAACTGCCACAATGGAATATTTGTATCTGCCTTTTCTGAAGTGCTTTAACAGATTAAATACCTCAGGCTGGAACACTCTTCTGAGACTCTCATGCCACTTCTCATGTTCTGAGAAAGCTCTTCAGAGAAAGTCACCTTGAGTGTTCTTACCAATAACCTACAAATTGCTGTGGTCCAGAGAATTGTGTAGAAGGTTTTTGAATCAGATTTTACTGATGAGCTACCCTTTGTGACCACATACTTTACATGTTACTGACTTGGTTAAAGTATAACTAAGCCTCTGCTTCAGTGCCCTCTGAGAAGAACACTGGGGCATGTTTTTCACAGAGATATTTGTGAGGCTAAATTTTAGTGTTGACTTGGGAAATAGCAATTTTCAGTTTTGGTGGGTCCTCAACACACAAAAGATTAAATTTATATCATGTGAGAAAGAAATATCATGCTGTTTTTGGTGTCTTCACATTATAAGAGATGATTTATAATAGTAAAAATGCAATTTTAAAGAATCATTTGTGGTAAAAAAAAAAACAATTTAACTGAGAAAAGTTACACAAAAATGTGAAATACAATAGAAAATATTCAAGTGGTACATTTAACAATCAACCCTGTTTTCTGGTGTACAATTCTAGAGTACTCTCCTGCCACCAAAAAGTTTAAAACTCACCTTAATAAGTTCATACTTGTTATATTTGTAATCATGTCAACTGATCTTGTTTATGGGACTGGTTTCATAAAAATAATAGTGTTTTCTTCTTTACTGGAAGATATTAACTTAGTAACATTTTTGGTATTTGAGCTATTATTAAGGATATTACATTGGGAATTTAATGTGGTTTGTATTACCATCCTAAATCTTAGTAACATTTAATATTTGCCTTATACTTGAATTTAAATTATTAAAATGCCCAGCCATTGTAAATATGTGTTCCTTATAGAAACTGAAGGAGGGTATATAAAAATCTAATGATAACTCAGAGAAGGTAAATTCAATTAAGAGAGACCATTGAGCTCTAATCAAATAGAAGCACTTCTTATTTATAGTTTGCACATAGATCTGGATCTCAGGAGTTATGAAATGCAATATGATCTCTAATTTTGACTTTTAGTGGTAGGTAATTTTCTCATTCTTTATATCAACTTGCAGATTCTTAATCTATCAGCTTTGAATTATTTTTATTAAATTAATTTGAGAAAGGAATAGGCATTTTAAATGGTAAGTGGTCATAAATCATTTACAATAAGTTTTAAACCTAGTTTTATAATTTACATTTTAATATTCACTTATATTTCTAAGTACTGAAACAACCTTATAATAGAGAGCTGAGAAATATTCTAATTTATTCCTCCTGTAAGTGTTCAATTCTGTGCTCCATATATTTAAATTTCTCCCAAGCAAAACACTAACTTTTGAAGATATTTTCTTCTCAAAACTTCCCTAAAAAAGTGAAATAGCACAGACAGCTAAATGTTCAGATTCAAAGAGAGCCCTTACACAGTTATAGGGTAAGCTGGGAATGAATAGATTGAGAGATGAGATTTCAAATTATGCTTTAGATACTGGGATTCCTCAAAATGAGCTTTTCTATTCATTGAACACATTTCTTTGATTACTCATTTTTTATATTTCCTTCAATTTCAAATATTTTGATTAAAATTTTTTTCAGCACAACTAGTAATGTTTCAGTATTTTTCAGCAAGTTACCAAAAGTAAGAATAAAGATCCTTGTGTTGTAATAATAATAATAAAAAAAACCCAGTTATTAGTTAGCCCTAAACCTAATAAACTACTAGATATACTTTTAAAATCTTCTAAATATTTACTAAACTCTCTCTTCTGTTTATATTTCAGTATCATTTCATAATTTTGTCAATTTTCTTCTCTTGATCTTCAGTTGCTAAGTTGCATCCAACTCTTTGTGACCCCACGGACTGCAGCACACCTCTCTTCCCTGACTCCTGGAGCTTGCTCAAGTTTATCTTTCTAGCAGCTCATTTTTCAATTGTAATTTTTGTTGAATGCATTTTTGAAGTATTTATTCATTAGTATGTTGAAGACATTCACTGCTTGCAATGGGTTTTATCTGAGGTCTCTTCTCTGAGTAAAAGTTTACTTTGGTAACATCAATTTTGGGAAATGAGAAAACACAGTCATTTGCTATTCTTTTGACAAAGTAACCACATGGATACTTTTTACATAAAAGGTATTTCAATATTATTGGAAATGATATTTCTAGAATTTGATAATTAATAGCTCATGTAGTAATCCAGCAGTTGTCTAAGTAATTCTGAGGAACATGCAAGACCATTTCAATAGCCCCAAACCATAGTTAGAATCACTATATTCATTGCCACACACTCATGGGGGAAAAAAATCAGTCCACTTAAGGATTTTGCCTTTTCATACCATTCATGGGGTACTCGAGGCAAGAATACTGAAGTGGTTTGCCATTCCTTTCTGCAGTGGACCACATTCTGTCAGACATCTCCAGCATGACTTGTCTGTCTTGGGTAGCCCCACAGGGCATGGCTTAGTTTCATTGAGTTAGACAAGGCTGTGGTCCATGTGATCCAGACATCCTGGAATGTGAAGTCAAGTGGGCCTTAGAAAGCATCACTACAAACAAAGCTAGTGGGGGTGATGGAATTCGACTTGAGCTATTTCAAATCCTGAGAGATGATGCTGTGAAAGTGCTGCACTCAATACTCCAGCAAATTTGAAAACTCAGCAGTGGCCACAAGACTGGAAAAGGTCAGTTTTCATTCCAATTGTAAATCTGGTCCCATCACTTCATGACAAATAGATGGGGAAACAGTGTCAGACTTTATTTTGGGGGGCTCCAAAATTACTGCAGATGGTGATTGCAGCCATGAAATTATAAGACACTTACTGCTTGGAAGGAAAGTTATAACCAACCTAGACAGCATATTAAAAAGCAGAGACATTACTTTGCCAACAAAGTTCCATCTAGTCAAGGCTATGGTTTTTCCAGTGGTCATGTATGGATGTGAGAGTTGGACTATAAAGAAAGCTGAGTGTCGAAGAATTGATGCTTTTGAACTGTGGTGTTGGAGAAGACTCTTGAGAGTCCCTTGGACTGCAAGGAGATCCAACCAGTCCATCCTAAAGGAGATCAGTCTGGGTGTTCATTGGAAGGACTGATGCTGAAGCTAAAACTCCAATGCTTTTGCCACCTGATGCAAAGAGCTGACTTATGGAAAAGACCCTGATGCTGGGAAAGATTGAGGGCAGGAGGAGAAAGGGACAACAGAGGATGAGATGGTTGGAATGCATCACTGACTTAATGGACATGGGTTTGGGTGGACTCTGGGAGTTGGTGATAGATAGGGAGGCCTGGCGTGCTGCAGTTCATGGGGTCACAAAGAGTCAGACATGACTGAGTGACTGAACTGAACTAAGGGTTTTGGAGTACTAAAAATTTATTTTATTAAATCTCACCCTATAAATATTTTGTGTAATAAAATGGGAAGGACTCAGTGAAGCACTTCTGAGTAGCAAAGACAAGGGTTGTCTGGAGGAAAAGCATGGGTGCAAGCTGATTAATCTGTAGACTGGACTAGTCATTAACCTGGCAGCTAATCTTGAACAAACTAATACATGCACATTTTACTATACTATCAAAGATTTGCACAATTGTTTGAAATGATAGTGTTTTTCAACTTAATAGCCACATGGATTTTCTTTATATGCTTTAACAAGAACAAAACCTTGGCAGATTAGTTACAGAAGCAGTTATGATAATTCAACTATCTTATATCACATGTCAAAGGGATTTAGTCTTCATAATAACATTTTGTATTGGAAGATATCCTTTTCTATAAAAATATTCTAATATTCAATGGGTTTATTTTTGTTTTTAATTTATTTTTAATTAAAGATAGTTGCTTTACAATGTTGATGGTTTCTGCCATACAGTGTGGATCAGTGATAAGTATACATGTATTCCCTACCTTTTCAACCTCCCTTCCACTTCCCACTCCATCCCACTCTAGGTTGTCACAGAGCACTGTGTTGAGCTCCCTGCTGCAAATTCCCACTGGCTATCTACTTTACATGTGGTAATGTATATGTTTCAATGCTTCTGTCTCAGTTTGTCCCACCCCTTCCTTCCCCTGCTATGTCCACAAGTCTGTTCTCTGTGTCTGTATCTCTATTACTGCCCCACAAATAGGTTCGTTAGTCAAATTTTTCTAGATTCCATATATACCTGTTGATATACAATAGCCTATTACACAGAATGAAGTAAGTCAGAAAGAGAAAAGCAATGAGTTTATTTTTGTTTAAAATGAATAAATATCTTTTAGAGTTCTTAGGTTGAATTTCTAATAGAGTAAATATTAAGAACTTTAGCCCACAAAAATAAAAGCTCTTTTGGGCTCTGAATAATTTTTAAGGATCTTAATGTGTCCTGATTATATCAAACAATTTCACTGATAGAAATATATCTCCTCTTGTTTCAGTCTACAAAATGTGATCCTGCCAGAGTTTTCCATTTTCCTATAAATTCTATCTTTAATTGATTAGTAAAGTAAAATCATACTCATTTTTTAAAAATTTTCAAAAAATCATTTTATTAGTTGTTCATTCATTCACCTGTTAGATATTTGTTGCTTGCCTCCAATGCGTCAGACCTGACACCACTGTTAATCTTGTATGACCTTCTTTCAGCTTTATCCAGATGTTCTTCGTTACATCATAGTCTGTATCACTGTTTCCATGTCTGTTTCTCCATTTGACTCTTAATTCACTAGTGATCTTGACATCAGCACTGACTATAATATTTGGTACACAGTAATATGTATCCAATTTCTTTGAAGAGTATCCTAATTACTATAAGTTAGTCCCACTTTTCCACAAAGGTTTCATAATAAACTTTCATAGACAGTAATTCACATTAGATCTAGTAGGTTTGTTGAAACTAAGAAAAGCTGGTAACAGAAATATGAAATGATTTATCGCTGCATTTAAATTAAGTTTAAAGCATGATATTTATATCTCTGGCTACAAAATAGTATATCTATTTGGATCTACAGTCATGTAGAAAGTTAGATGTAACCACAGAAGCAGGGATTATGGTGATGGGACCACAAGCAAGGAATGTTGGCAACCACCAGATGCTAGATGAAGCAAAGAAGATATTCTCCTCTAGAGACTATAGAAGGGATGTAGCCCTATGACACCTGGATTTCCACCCAGTGAAACTGATTTCAAACTCTAAGCTATAGAACCATAAAGGAATGCATTTCAAACCATCAATTTTGATAATGTTATAGCAATCATAGTAAAATAATACAAATAAGAATAAATAAAATTCTATATACCATAAAATGTACTTAAGAGGTGGTAACTTAAAGCTTACTCAGATATACTTTTATCTTTTTTTTTTTTTTTTTACTGTATTTTACTTTACAATAATGTATTGGTTTTGCCATACATCTACATGAATCCACCACGGGTGCACTGGGATGACTTTTATCTGTTTTGAAGCTGCCTCTAATGCAAAATTATAAATTCTACTGAAAAGTCCATACTTTTAAATACATTGAAAAACTTGTTTTACTCAAAAATACTATAGGTTTCTTTAAAATTTTTAAAGTGAAAAAAATAGTACTACTTCAGAACTTTCTCTAGTTTCTGAATTTTAAAAGTATGTTTTCATGGAACTGAATATATTCTTGATCATTCATTAAAAGGGCAATGTATTCATGGCAAGTGATTAACAAGACTTTTAATTCTTTTGTTTTCTCATTCTGCACTATAGTTACAATATTATATGACAACCCCCACGCCAAATTTTATTTTATAACTTCAGTCCTATATAAATGATCTGAAATCACATTAACATACTACTTGAGACCCACTGGGATGACTAAAGGACTGACAGCTGTTGGAATCATCACACATTGCTTGTGCAATTGGAAAATACTATAGGCATATTGGGAAAGACCATCACAGTTACTAAAAATGTTATATATAGTTATACTATGACACAATAATAATACTTCTAAGCATATACTCAAGATATCTGAAAATATATATCTGCTCACTAAAACTGTATACAGATGTTCATAGCAGCATTATTCATAGCAGTCATGAGCTACAAACAAAGCAAATCTCCGTCAACCAATGAGTGAATAAAATGTGTTTTATCCATACAATGGAATACTATTTGGCAATAAAAAGGAACAATGTTGATACAAGCTCAAACATGCTCGAACCTTGAGAAATTATACCAAGTAAAAAGGGCCAGTCCCAAGGACATATTGTATGATTCCATTTATATGAAATATCCAGAACAGGCAAAGCCAGAAACAAAAGGTAGGTTAGTGATTACCAAGGACTGGAATGAACAAGATGGAATGACTTCTGACTGATAATAAGTATTGGGTTTCTTTTTGAAGTGATGAATATGTCCTTAAACTTGAAAATGTAGGTAGTTGTACAACTCAGCATACCAAAAGCCATAAAATTACACATTAAAAGAGTGAATTATATGATAATCATAGCTCAAAGCTATTACTTATAAAACAAGAATGATCTTGCTGCAACTAAATACTTAACTTCATTTGTCCTACTAAAAATACAAGAAAGTTTTTTCAAAACATTTGTCATTCTCTTCTGGGGCCATCTCATCTTGATTCTGAGGTTGGGAAGAAATCTTATATATTTGTCTGATTTGATAAGGCAGGCACAAATTCCACTGGATGCTGAGTCTATTAGGGAGGACAAAGTTCTAGTTTTATGGAGACAATTTGTTTTGTTTTAAAGGGAAGTGAGTGGAAAAAACAAAAGGTAGAGTTGTCAGCATGACCAAGTCATTATTACCCTCCGCACATATAACAAATGAGAAAAGTGAAACTAAGAAGTTAAATATAATAACTTTCTCAAAGAAGCATAGCTGGCAAATGATTAAGCCAAGAGTTCAATCTTGGATAGAAATTCTCAAATACTTAGATTATAAAATGCTAATGTTTTTGAATTATGAAGATGGTTATTATCCTAGTTAATAAATAGATAATATTGTGTAGTTGCTAAGTCCTCTCCAACTCTTTTGCCACCCCTATACTTTGTAGCTAAAACTCTTGAAGAATTTCATGTTCATCCAGCCATTTGGTTCTCATAACACTAAGGGGTATAGATTCTACTATGTCTTTATTTCTATTACTGGTGAGGAAATTACAGCACAGAGACAATGAATAACTAGATTCAAAGTAACTGCTATGGAATGTACACCCAAACAATCTGACTCCAGACCTTATGTTCTTCATCTCTATGTTCTACTTTTCTCAGTTCAGTTCAGTCGCTCAGTCGTGTCTGACTCTGCGATACCATGAATCACAGCACGCCAGGCCTCCCTGTCATCATTAACTCTTGAAGTTCACTCAGACTCGTGTCCATTGAGTCAGTGATGCCATCCAGCCATCTCATCCTTGGTCGTCCCCTTCTCCTCCTGCCCCCAATCCCTCCCAGCATCAGAGTCTTTTCCAATGAGTCAACTTTTCACATGAGGTGGCCAAAGTATTGGACTTTCAGCTACAGCATCAGTTCTTCTAATGAACACCCAGAACTGATCTCCTTTAGGATGGACTGGTTGGAGCTCCTTGCAGTCCAAGGGACTCTCAAGAGTCTTCTCCAACACCACAGTTCAAAAGCATCAATTCTTTGGCACTCAGCTTTCTTCCCAGTCCAACTCTCACATCCATACATGACCACTGGAAAAACCATAGCCTTGACTAGATGGACCTTTGTTGGCAAAGTAATATCTCTGCTTTTTAATATGCTATCTAGGTTGGTCATAACTTTCTTTCCAAGGAGTAAGTATCTTTTGATTTCATGGCTGCAATTACCATCTGCAGTGATTTGGGAGCCCAAAAAAATAAAGTCTGATATTGTTTCCACTGTTTCCGCATCTATTTCCCATGAAGTAATGGGACCAGATGCCATGATCTTAGTTTTCTGAATGTTGAACTTTAAGCCAACTTTTTCACTCTCCACTTTCACTTTCATCAAGAGGCTTTTTAGTTCCTCTTCACTTTCTCCCATAAGGGTGGTGTCATCTGCATATCTGAGGTTATTGATATTTCTCCCGGCAATCTTGATTCCAGCTTGTGTTTCTTCCAGCCCAGCGTTTCTCATGATGTACTCTGCATATAAGTTAAATAAGCAGGGTGACAATATACAACCTTGACGTACTCCTTTTCCTATTTGGAACCAGTCTGTTGTTCCATGTTCAGTTCTAACTGTTGCTTCCTGACCTGCATATAGGTTTCTCAAGAGGCAGGTCAGGTGATCTGGTATTCCCATCTCTTTCAGAATTTTCCACAGTTTCCTGTGATCCACACAGTCAAGGCTTTCTTTTAGTCAATAAAGCAGAAATAGATTTTTTCTGGAACTCTTTTGCTTTTTTGATGATCCAGCGGATGTTGTCAATTTGAGCTCTGGCTCCTCTGCCTTTTCTAAAACCAGCTTGAAGATTTGGAAGTTCACGGTTTACGTATTGCTGAAGCCTGGCTTAGAGAATTTTGAGCACTACTCTACTAACATGTGAGATGAGTAATTTTCAGTTACTCAAATAGTCTATTTGAGTAATTGAATGCCCACATTATGACTCTCTTCTACTACTTACTTTATTGTAGAAACTAAATCTATTATAAAAAGTTAAAAATGTGTAGTTTCCTCTCTACGAAGTGAAGTGAAAGTCACTCAGTCATGTCCAACTCTTTGTGACACGATGGACTATATTCTCCAGGCCAGAATACTGGAGTGGATAGCTGTTCCCTTTTCAAAGGGATCTTCCCAACCCAGGGATCCAACCCTAATCTCCCTCAATGCAGGTGGATTCTTTAACAGCTGAGCCACCAGAGAAGCCCAACAATTCCTCTCTGTGCATTTCCAAATTTATCCATTGCTCAAGTACCAAAACTAATGCACAAAACTTTTATAAACACTTTTATGATTTTTAAACCAAGTGTAAATTGCCCCTCTCTAAAATCCTGTCTTAATTTAATTGTGATACCTACCCATTTCAAGACTGGAATTGATTTGTTTGGGTTCATACTTACCTTTCTCTGATATATCCTTCCCTTATGGAGGTTACAATCTATGTAGAATTGAACCTTGTAGTGAACACTCAATACATATTGAGAAATAGTGTGTGAATGGACTGAATGACATTTCCAGTCATGATATCACTGTGTAAATGAATGTATTATTTTGCTACTTCCTCTGAACAAGAAAAGGAAATTTTCTAGTGTTAGTATTGTATTTTCTAGAACCAGCTTTAATCATAGTAGATTTATGCACTGAAGTTACTAGTAAATCCCTTTTAGTATTGATCCTGTTAGAATAGTGAGTGACTGGACAATTTCAATCTTGTAAGGTGGAACATTTAGCAGTGACATGTCAGAAAGACCTGTGCTCTATTAGAAGTAACAACAGATTTATTCTAGCATTTATCTAGTTTATGCAGAATTGCTAGTCTCTTTTGTCCTGTATATGACAGATTCATGCTTCTCTACATATTTATTTCTACATGAAGGGAGTTTTGAGGTCAATTTTCAGATTGTTAGAGAAGCTGCTGAGTTAAACTGATGAATGTTCGGGGTACTGTAACACTGTCTAAAACACATTTTTTCTTCCATTAGCATATTTTAAAATGAGAAATGAACCTTTAGAAATGGGCAGGTTCAGACGTAGCAGATTATGACTGGGCTAGTTACACAAATCCAGTTCCCTTGTAAATAAATGGAATCTTCAAAAATCAAGAGTCTGAACTGATTTAAAGTCAACTGGAGTAAAAGCAATTGTTGCTGTTTATTTGCTGATTATTATGTTCTAGATACTACCCTGGGTGGTTTAGCTCACTTAAGTTTTGCAACATCCAGAAAAAAAGATAGAAGAATCATTTGGAAATCAGGAAAATAACGTTCAATATTGTGTGTGCTTACTTTCCCAAAGAGGTCAAACTGAAAAGGCAGAATTCCAGCCAATATCATAACTAATTCTGTGCTTAATATGGCCTTTTCACTCTCACAATGTTTTAAAATAATAACAGTTTGCTTACTTTTACCATAAATATAATTTTTTGAAGATTTATTTTTATGTAGAACCATTTTTTAAAGTCTTTATTGAATTTTTTACAAATTGCTTCTATTTTATGTTTTGGTTTTTTTGGTCAGCTCCCTGACCAGAGATCATCTCATACCCCTCTATAGGAAGGTGAAGTCTTAACCACTGAACCACCAGGTAAATATCACCATAAATATAATTTTGAAACAGTTTTTGGTGGGAATTACAATATATAACTTTGATTGTATAATCCAGTCCTTGATTATATGTAATCTAATAATTTATATTCTAATAAATACATTTTATTCACAAGATTCTAGGTATGATAGAGCTGTAATTTCCTTTTACCATTACCTGTTTTCACTTTCAACACTTAAGGTTGGTTGACTCCAGGGACTGGCAATAACATTGTCTGTGTAGACTTGACAACCAAGAAGAGTAAGATCACTCCATCTACAGACAATGTTAATTCATTCAATAACTATTTATTGACAATCTAATGAGTGCTTATATATCAAGCACTCTTTTTAGGGTCCATAATATTTGTATTCACATCCCAAGGAGCTCACAAACCTACTGGAGTGGGGTGCCATTGCCTTCTTCACAGAGAGAGAAAACAGACACTTATTAAATAACGAGTACTTACAGTATGTCAGGAGTTGCAAAGCTATGTCTTAACTATGTGATTCCAAGTAGGTTCTAGATTTTTAAAAATTTCAAGGGCTTTTAATATAAAAGATGGCAATAGAGTTTATCTTAGTAGTTTCAATTTAGTGTATGATTTTATACAATTTATTTCATATTTAGAAACCTCAGCTTTCTTATTAAATGATAATTAACTGAATTCATAAGCCTGTTAGAATTAAATGAAGTAATGCTTGTGACTGAAACATGTTAAGCAGTTGATAAAGGTTTGTAAACATGTTATTCTCTTTTGGAGAATCAAAATGTACATTGTGATTTAAGAAGTGAATTCTGCAGTAACATAGCTCTATTTAAACTTGTCTAATCCAAACTCACTTAACTATGATACATTTTTTCATATAATAACATACATAATTATTTAAAAGAGCATATTTTGGAAAATGCTGATGCAATGATATTCAAATGTCTCAATGTAAATTGTAAAAAAGAATGTCTATATTACATAATATGTAGATACATTTATAATAATTTTCATAATAACTTACACTCTTAAAAGGTCTTGATTTTTAATTTAGTGGTCAAGAAAAATAGTTGATAGCATAAAATCTTAGGTTTAATTTCTGGTGATACTATTTATTAATTGTGGGATTTTGAGAAATGTTAGGTCTCTCTGAAGCCTCAGTTGTAAAACTGAGGAGATACAGTACCTGTAGATGTGTAGACAAGTGAAATAATAGAAGAAATATGTATTGTATAATGCCTGACATAAAAGTTCCTCAAAAAATTTAGCTGCTGACATTACTAGAAATTTCATCACTGTTTTAATGACTACTTTTAGAGCATTGACATGACCTATTCAAAATATTGATACTTTCACAATTTATAGTATTGTCACTTCCTATTATATGTGTACTATATATATTATATAATTCTAACTTTATGTATTGATAGTTAAGTTAAATGGCCTAATAGAAATATCAGCATTATTCCATGGAACAGAACACAAAATATCAATTCTCTAGCTCTTTTCTCTGTGTGCAGTTATATAGATCATTCTCAGCTTTGTATTATTAGAGAGAAATGACATTTTCCCAGGATTTTTTCCATGACATGGTGCTAACTTCTGCTGACTCTTATAATCTGGTTTGGTACTGAAGAGACATTCTAATAAAAGAACAATTTTTTTTTCCTTTTGTAATTATACAAATATCATCAACACTCTTAACCTAAATTTAAAATTCTATTCTTTCTTCCCCTAAAAGCAACCCATAGGAGCTTTTTGATTAATGTTAAATACGAAAAAATCCTAAGTGTTAACACCACTGACTTTCTGATGCAAGAATGGTATAAGGGAATATCATCAGTGGTGTGTAAGTTACTTTTTTTTTTCCAGTTTCATCCAGTGGTTTTGCCCTGATCCAGCTGGAACATCCCTTCATTCATTTCCTTAGTTGACAAGGGCTGTGTGATGCAGATAGCTTACAAAGGATAAGGATAATGAGGGCTCAGGGAACAGGACAAAGCAGGGAGAAATCAAGCCTTGACCACTGTATCCCTGGTACACTTCTTAACACTGGAGCTAACTGAGATCATTCTTAAGGGGGGGGGGGTGGCGGGAAGCCTGCCAGCTGCTTCCAAATGGGAAGTCAGCAGCACCTGCTCTCCTACCAGTGAATCAGTTCTTTCAATTGGCTGCTGATTCAACACTTTATGAGACTTTTTAAAAAAAGAAATTAAGATGTTGGGAGGGACAAAAATCTTTCTGCGTAAGAAAACAGTGAATAAGGGTTTATGTTTTGTATCTTTAAAACTACTGAATTTGAGTGGACTGCGGTAACTTCCCAGATCTGGGCAAATGTGTATAAGCATTTGGTAGGGTAATAGAATTTTTATTATATTCTGAAATTGCCTACATTTGTCCTACTAGAAGACAAAACAAAAATAATGTTGAGACCCCTTAGCTTCTTTTCAAACCAGGAGAGTGAGGCCCACTATGCTGTTAATAAAGGCATTTTATTATGCAAATACTTTTCCCTCACCAAACATTTAAGTAAACATTTCTACAGAACATTGTTCCAAGTGCTGTTTGCTTTCCCACTGACTTTTAAGGATACTTGTAAAACACCATGTTGGTTTGCATTATTTTCTTTAGAAAAATATCTGAAATTCAATAGCTATTTTAGCATTGTGCTCTCCATTTATTGCATTCCTAAGTGTCATTCAAAAGCAGTACCTGGGACTCATTTGGCATTTAGAATACTCATGCTTGATCATGAAGTGACAATAAGTTGAGTGAATTTTTGTTTCCTTTCAAAGATGTTTTCAATAGTTTTTGAAAAAAAGTTATCAGATTTAGTGAGAAAAATGCAGGAACTGTGGAAATATGAGGCCAGTAAAATGTTCAATAGTATTTTCCCCTAACATTTATTTATTGAAACATATTAAAGGAGGTTAGATGGGAATAAACATGAACAAGATGCAAACTTTACCCTCAAAATATACAGTATAGTAGGAAGGATAAAATGTTAATAATAACTATGTAAGATATTAAGCATTACAAAGATATAAATAAAATCTTATAAGATCACGGAAAAGGGTGGGATTATTTTTCAGTAGTGAATAATGAGGCATGTGTCTTGTAGTAGGTGCGTGAATAAACAAACTGGTACATTCAGACAATGAAATATTATTCAGCACTAAAGAAATGAAGTTTCAAACCGTGAAAAGACATGAAGGAAACTTAAAGGCATATTGCTCAGTGAAAGGAGCCAATCTGAAAGGGCTACATCCTGTATGATTCCAACCAGATGACAGTTTGAAAAGGTAAATCTATAGAGATGATTAGAGGTTGCCAAGGGTTAGGGATAGAGGGATGAATAGGTGCACAGAGGAGTTTTAGGACAGTGAGAATACTGTAGGAAAATATAATGATGGGTACGTGTCATTACAAATTTGTCTAAAACTAAGAGAAATATAATACCAAGTGTGAATCGTAAGGCAGGCTGTGGTTTGTCTGACCACAATTTGCCAATGTAGGTTCATCATTTGTAACAATATTCCATCCTGGTGGGAGATATTGATTATAAGGAATGCTGTGCTTGTGTGGAGGGCTTCCCAGGTGGCTCAGTGGTAAATAATCCATCTGCCAAGGCAGGAGATGCAGGTTTGAACCTGGAAACAGGAAGATTCCCTGGAGAAGGAAATAGCAACCCACTCCAGTATTCTTCCCTGGGAAATCCCATAGACAGAGAGGCCTGGCAGGCTATAGTTCATGGGGTTGCAAAGAGTTGGACACATCTTTGTGACTAAACAACAACAAATGCATGTGTGGAGGCAAGAGAAATATGGAGAATCTCTATACTTTTCTCAGTTTTTCTGTGAACTTAAAACTGCTCTAAGTAATATTTTTAAAATAGTAAGTCATGCTTGGGAGGAGAAAGAATTATTGCTTAGCCTGGAAGGAGCAGTATTTTTTCTTAGAGGTTTAAGATAGGCTCCTCAGATCTCTCTAAAACAGAAAAAGTCTACCATAGAAAAATATTGTCATCTCATCAAAATTATTATTTTTTTCACCTAGTCAAAATGAGAAGTCTATCACAGAATGATGGAAGAAGCCATGCTTAGGATGGATTTAAGAAGTACAAATGTACTTTGGAAATACAGTGATATTGGAATTTGGGACAGAATTAGTGCTATGCAGATAAATGTTTAATTGCTGTCTTTGGTGAAAGAAAACCGTTTCACAGTGACTGCCTTTTTTTTTTTTTTTTTGGTGTAAATATTCCTACCTTGACAGATATCAAGCTATCAGTGAAGATATTATATCACTGAACACGGGGGGAAAAAGACATGCACATAATTAGCTCTTCTGTGTGTATTGTGGTCTTCAAGATTCCACTGAACCAAACCCTGAGATTAGACTGTGGGCACACTTAAATTTCACTACTTTGTAGACTGAATTCTGTTCTATGCTTAATACAAATGCATTGAAATTTAAGAGCAGGTGAATAATATGACTTTTAATAGTGGTCAGGTTTTAAATTGTGATTATGTGATTGGCCTGAAAAATACACAGGTATGAAAGACCTAAGAATGATACACAGGAAAAAAAATAGCTAATTAGGTATGTATAGTGAGAAAAAAGAAGACATCAAAGATGAATATTCTAATGCTATTATTTAAGTATTCTTGTGTTAAACTGCCTATATATGCAGAATTCTTGTTTCCTGGTTCAGTCTGTCCCTGAAAACTGCTTTACATTTTTTCTCAATAACTGCTTCATAAGTCTGTATGACAGTTGGGATTGTGGAGTAGGTATATCAATTACTGTCACTGAATCTACATTTTTTAGAAACTAGTGAGAGCAGCCAATGCTATCAAGAGACAGAATTAAGATTCATCTAGAAAAGGGGGGAAAACTGATATTGACACCATGTATCCTTGTGAGGAATTTATTAAGAATTGTATGGAAAAGCACTTTGTGTCTTACCATGCAAATATGAATAAGGTTGCAAGTATGATTAAGGTAAATAATTATTGAGGCAAATAATGATAATTAGAAATGTTTTCTTGGCTGTGTTGAACAAGCAGAATGGTAAAAGTGGGATTTAATTGCATACTTTCATTCAATTTTATCACCTGAAGAATCTTTGCAGCATGGAAATTCCCCATCTCTACTGGAGAGCTAAAAAATCTGACTCATGGAACAAAGTATGCCTTCTAAAGTTACATAAGTCAATACCAAAGCTTCAGTCATAATTAGATTGGGTAACTTACATGTCCTGTTTTGCTTTCCACTACAACTTTTTATTTAATAAAGTAAGAGTGAAAGTGGTAAAATGTCTAAAATTTTTAAAAAGCACAATAAATTAAAACTAATAGTCAAGAAGAACAGCATGGGGTCACTCTTCTAAGCCATATCCTTACAATCTATCACCCCAAGAGCATCATGGTACTTGCTTTGCACTTTCACTTCTACAATTCACCTGTCATAATTTGATAAGTTTCAGCTTATTTGAACAATTCCAACCTGATTAGTCTGTCTTGTGCCTTTTATAATTTCTGAATTATTTCATCTATTTTACAAAATTTCCCCTTTATACTCGCAGGTAGAGGTTGATGTGGCTGTCATATATTCACAGTTTAATATTCCTGTATTTTAATCTGCTGAACACATAATAGGTGCTCAATAAATACTTTTGATTAAATTGATTCAGAAAAATTCCTCCACCTTGCATTAATAAAGTATCTCAGGTTATGACTAAGATCCAAAACACCCTTGGTAACTATGAATTTATTGTAAATACTGATATGTTCTCAGGTTTTTTTTTTTTTTTTTGACTTGAGATTTCATTCTTGTTTTAATTCAAGTTTGAAAAAAAAAAAAACAGTAATCTTTTTGTTAGTACTTGGGGCTGTAAGACTGGCTTAGATCTCAATTTATTGACTGACTGTGTAAATAAACCATTAAGTAAACAACTAATGTAATTGCTTTTTAAGTTAATCTTTTCCTGATTGTTCTAATATGAAAATTCCTCACTCAAGCAGACTTTTATAAAGTCTATGTCACTTCTGCATGGTGGGGTAGAACACAGGTTCTGGATTCAGACAAATAGATCTGAAATTATTGTGAGTAGGACTCTAAAGAAACATTTTTAATTCATATGAAATAGTCATAATAGTAACTTTTTCTTCAGGACCATTTATTTTAATCTTTTTCTATATCCAAAGCATTGTACGTATGTCAGTGAGCTCTTATAACTGGATAAAAGATATAAATACAAAACATTTATAATATATAAAGAACAAAATTTTATATTCTCTTTTCCAAAAGTTAAAGCTTGTTGAAAGAGCAAAATTGATATAACATATATAAATATATATAACATAAATAAACTATATATATATGTTACATCTTATATATCCTGCAAAGAAAAGAAAAAACCCACGAGAATCATGTTCACTCTATTGCTTTAAAAAATAAATATTAAGTTGGAAGCTCAAAAGCAAAATGTGGGTTTTAACATGGATGATCTTTTCTATATATGTATTATTTCACAATACTCTTTCATTAACAGTTCTGATAATCATTCCACATTCTTACCTGAGAAACATGCCAAGAACAAGAGAAAAAAGATAAGCCATTGCAGCCAAAAAGTGAGAACAACTAAGTGGATTGTAGGGGAATCCAGTCAACCAGAAGGGGGCATTAGCACCAACTTGTTGAGTGCCAGTTGTTTCAGGACAACACTGAACTACCGTACTGACCTAGCATTAACCAAAAGGGAAATGTATTACTGTCAAGGATGTGACTGTAAAATATGAACTTGTAATTTGTGAAAGTTCCCATAATTCCCATTTTTGTCAGCTGAAAGTTGTTGGTTTTGGTCTACAACTGGATTGTGGTTTTTATCCAGATAGAATGCAGCAATGAACCCAAACAGCAGTGGACAGATAAAAGTAGCAGAACAATAATGAGGTGATTTACATGATACTTTCCATCTGCATTCTCTACTCCAGCTATGATTATTGGTGCCAATAATGTCACCATATGTGAGGATCTGGGGGGAGGCTTGCAGATTCTTGAAGCTTCTGGGAAAATATCTTAATAAGCTAAGGGAAAAAGTAGTTATTGAAAACAAAATATTTTCTTTGTCACTGACAGAATTAAAAAGTTGTATTTTTTTTAAACTCTTGGGGGTTGATATCTGTTTCTACTCATATATAACTATCTTAAAATATAAAAATTTGCATTCACCTACCAAATACCTGGCTATGTTATGCCTGAGTGAGGGGGTGGAATGGTGGTAGAGATAAGGGTATGTGTGTTGACACGAACTTTCCTAAACCATTAAGTATCACCTAAACCACAGTATTAAATTAAAAAAATTTAAGGAAAATACTTGATTCATACCCATATCTAAATACTAGCAAGTTTCAAATGAGGTGCTTGATAAATAACCACAGAGGTTAAAAATATAGTCATTAAGTTTTAGAAGATTATAGATTGTTGGGGCTTTCCCAATGGCCCAGACAGTAAAGAATCTGCCTGCAAAGGAGACCTGGGTTAGATCCCTGAGTCGGGAAGATTCCCTGGAGAAGAGAACGGCTACTTACTCCAATATTTTTGCCTGGAGAATCCTTTGGACAGAGAAACCTGGTGGGCTACAGTCCATGGGGTTGCAAAGAGCTGGACACAACTGAGTGAATAACACTTTGAAACTGTTGAGGAAGATGTTTTATGTGTTTGTTTCTTGACTGCATGAAATAAGTGAAGGGAATGGTTGGAAAATGGGATATTAAATAATTTTAAACATATACTAGTAAACATATTTTCCAAAAGCCCATTGAGAAGTTCTGTAATAACTCTTCTAGAATCTAAGTGGATAAAGATATTTGAAAGAATCAGAATGTTAAAACATGCTACTGTAAACATGGTCATGATTCTATTTATTTCCAAGTTTCTATTTATTCTTTACCGCTTAGGGTTTCATTCCCAAAGACCAGTTCTCTCTTGGTATTAAAGTTGTTCCCTGGCAGAAATGCAGTGTTTAGTGGAGCACATTAACATGTCTTTTCTTACTAGTCTAGGTCAGTGCTTTAGTGCATGTTTTGTGGAGTCAGGCTTCCTGGATTTGAATTTCAGCTTCACAGCTTAATAGCTATGTGATTTAAGGCAAATTACTTAAACTCAAAGCATTCATTTTCTCTTTGGGGGAAAATAATAAGAAAATACTTACCTCTTCTATAAGGAATGTGGTGAAGGTTAAAGAATTCAGTTCACTACATGTCTCACAGTAAAAACTAAATAAGTACCATTATTATTATCAAAATACAAAAGTATACAGACAAACCTGTGAGCAGTTGCTGACCAAGAATTAAATGGTTTTGCCCCATTTAAAAGACACATCAGATCTCTAGGTCTGTTACTGTGGCTGTGAGCTATGGTTGTGACTCATTTGTCTTCTCATCTAGAATCTGATTCTGGTTTTGCCTTTTGCTGAATCATTCCCAACACTGTCTACAAATTTACGAAGCATATCATGGTTTGGGGAATTGTAGTGAAAACTTTAAAGGTCCTATAGATGAATCATGTTTAAAAATCCTGCTCACATCTTATCCAAGCCTCATCTTATCCCTCAAATTCTGCTCCAAGAAAGGGTTATAAAACCAGCATCACTGGCAATTTTGTCCTTTCCCAAGAAGTTGCCCCCAGAAACCAGAATCTCCTCACCATCTTTATAATACTGAGAAATTGAGACTAAATCCATTGTCTACCTTTAAACTTCTATATACTTTACCAATCATTTGCTGCCCCCACCCCCAGCAAAAGAAACTTGCAGTGGCAGAATTCTTTATAATTGACTAACAGCTATATATAAATTTTCTCCTCTTTTCCCCTCTCCCTCCCTTGCTCCATTTATTTTGATTTATATTCAATTATGTTAGGCAAATATTTCCTGCAAAAAATCCTTCTCCAACCTGTAACTCATAGACTTCTTATTTGTTAAAGAAACAAACATGAATCAAGACTGGAATTTGTTTTATGAAGAAATTGGGAAAGGAGACTTCATTTCATTAAACCATATTTATGAATGTGACACATAGTATTTCTGAAATAGAGGGCCCATCATTACTTAAGACCATGTGTATCATTCAGTAGGTAATAAGTAGATTAGATTTCATAGATTTGAGCACTTAGCATTCACATCCTCAAAAGATCTACTTAACATATTCTTATAAGTTGTATTAGCATTGAAACTACCTTCTTAGATCAGTCTCTGTACATAAACCACCTTGTATTTAGTAAAAGGAAACAGTGATAATTAATCAATTGTCTTAAGTTACCAGGAACATTAATATATTTCCACACATACACACAAAAAATCAGTTCTTAACACTCTATGCCTTCAGGAAAGATGGATTTGTTAAGCGTTTGCAGATACTGTTGATCAGAATGTGGCTTTTTGTTTGCTAGGTACCAGAGATCAAACTGCCAACATCTGCTGGATTATCGAAAAAACAGAGTTGCAGAAAAACATCTATTTCTGCTTTATTGACTATGCCAAAGCCTTTGACTGTGTGGATCACCACAAACTGTGGAAAATTCTTAAATACCAGAGCACTTGACCTACCTCTTGAGAAATCTGTATGCAAGTCAGGAGGTAACAGAACTAAACATGGAACAACAGACTGGTTCCAAATAGGGAAAGGAGTATGTCAAGGCTGTATACTGTCACCATGCTTATTTAACTTACATGTAAAAAGTACATCATGAGAAACACTGGGATGGATGAAGCACAAGCTGGAATCAAGACTGCAGGGAGAAATATCAATAACCTCAGACACCCAGATGATACCACCCTTATGGCAGAAAGTGAAGAATAACTAAAGAGCCTCTTGATGGAAGTGGAAGAGGAGAGTGAAAAAGTTAGCTTAAAGCTCAACATTCAGAAAAGGAATATCATGGCTTCTGGTCCCATCACTTCATGGCAAATAGATGGGGAAACAGTGGAAACAGTGACAGACTTAATTTTGCAGGGGCTCCAAAATCACTGTAGATGGTGACTGCAGCCATGAAAATAAAACATGCTTACTCCTTGGAAGGAAAGTTATGGCCAACCTAGACAGCATATTAAAAAGCAGAGACAACAAACGTACATCTAGTCAAGGCTATGCTTTTTCCAGTGGTCATGTATAGATATGAGAGTTGGACTATAAAGAAAGCTGAGCACTGAATTGATGCTTTTGAACTGTGGTGTTGTAGAAGACTCTTGAGAGTCCTTTGGACTGCAAGGAGATCCAACCAGTCCATGGTAAAGGAAATCAGTCCTGAATACTCATTGGAAGGACTGTTGCTGAAGCTGAAACTCCAATCCTTTGGCCACCTGATGCAAAGAGCTGACTCATTTGAAAAGACCCTGATGCTGGGAGATTGAAGGCGGGAGGAGAAGGGGACGACAGAGGATGAGATGGTTGGATGGCATCACCGACTCAATGGACATGAGTTCGAGTGGGCTCCAGGAGTTGGTGATGGACAAGGAGGCCTGGTGTGCTGCAGTCTATGGGGTCGTAAAGAGTCAGATACGACTGAGAGACTGAACTGAACTGAACCAGAATTATTATGATAACACCTTGAACCATAACATTAAATGACCTGAATCCATTAAAAGGAAATTCTATTTCTAAGAATTAAGTAAAGCAATATGTATTTTGAAGCTTATAAATACATTCATAAAATGATTCTTTGGAAGAATCAGCAGCAGGCTTTGCTAATGATAGATCATTTACTATAGTTTGTGTAAGCAGTTTGAAATACCTATGCTGGTAAGCATTCAAAGTCAAAACACCTAAATTTTAAAAACTGAAGACAGAATATCTATAAAGCACACATAGAAATAATGAGATGAATTATAATGAATTTACACTAGGCAGCAGCATGTGAAACAATCATACAAATAAGATGAAACTTTAGCTTCTGAGGAAAGAAAACCAGTGTGGATTGAATCGTACACATTCTAAAAAATGCAAGAACAACTGAAAAGTCATCTGTGGTAAAGCCGCATTTAAAAGATTCATAAGGACTGGTTGTGGTGCTTCCACTTCTATCTGTGACTTACAGAAGTAACTTTCTGATAGGGGTAGAGGATGCTCTGTGAGGTCTACCTGCCACAGACTGAGGTCGGCACTGTCCCACTATCAGGCTAAGAACGTTATTTTCCTTATTTTACTGCAGAGATTAATTATATTCACTATGCCTTGGTTAATTTGCTCTGAATTACTGTACTTGCTCTCTTTTCATCAAGCTCATTTGCCTTCCGAACTGAGTACAGCATATAGACAATAACACTACGGTCCCATTAGTTCAGATGGCAGGTGGGCTTTAGCATGGAATCCAAATGTTAATAAGTAATATAATTGAAAAAGTTCAGTACGGGCACAAGAAGAGAGGAACAGGAAGAAGGAGAAACACATTCATCCTATTTAAAGGGTGGGAAGCTTTGTGATTAAAGAGCAAAATAAGGTTGTTGTGTTTTGTTTTTTTTTTTAAATTTTATACATGTCATGTTTCATGCCTAGAAATAACACAAACCAACTGAAAAATAGGGACACAGATTATTCTCTGACTCTTGGAAGAACTTGGTTTATATCCTTACGGAAAAATAAACTTCTGTTCCTGTGCAGTAATATTACTAGAAACGAGAAGAAATTAGTATGGAGATTATCAGCTCTTAGCATTAGGACTTGATTTGTGCAAAGGATAAACAAGAACTTTTTATCTTTGCTTAATGAGCAAACCGGCTCCAGAGAGATGCAAAACTATTTTGGCAATGTGCCTACAACTTATGTCACAGCTCCCAGGAACAAGGTGCTGTCCTGATGGTGCTTACATTAGAGACTTCGCAGCTCATGCATTTCTGCTATGCTTCTCCCTCACCCAGGGTTACATGGCCACAGGGGACAATGCACCCTTTGGATCCTTTGTGGCTTATGAATTGTAAATCCAAAGAGAGGGAGAGACAGCTTGACTAAACCCAAATTATGTTACAATAGATGGTAATGAATGTCCTGCTTTAGCAGGATAATAGAACCCCTGCTTATTGGCAGTCGTTCAGACTCTCTCTCTCTCATCCATTTTCTCTCTTGGCCTTGACCCTAATCCAGCAACTGCACATCCCCAGCTGCTCTTTAAGCTGCCTCATTAGCAGCGCACCATTGGGCAGCTCCCATGACAGCCATCCAATGGGATGAAAGTGACATGGGGACAAAGTCTGTTACTGATTGGCAAGCATTGCAATGAAATATGAGATAGGATTAGATGATATATTTGTAGAGGCTGAACTGTTAAGGAATCTTAGGCACATGTAAACTTCACTGTTCAGCACTTTGGTTTTTTAAAACTTTAGAAAAAAAAAATAGAACACCACAAAATTCTCCATATAGAACATTTATTTATTTGGTAAAATACATTTTATTTGGTACTGAAGATATTTTTAAATTAAAATGTACAGTGTTTTTTTTTTCACTTAATAAAATGGATACTTTTGCCACAAAATAGCTTCAATCTAGTTGATACTTTCACAAATTCTTGCAGTCAAGAATAGTTTATAATTCAGAAACATGCTATTTTCAAAACCATTAAGAAATGGGTGAAAGATACCTATATCATCTGAGAATCTAGTAACAGTTATCTATTCTTTTCCTGTCATAAATCTAGTTTACATTATAAATTCCAAAAAAATGTTAATTGTAGTGATAACCTAGCATTTAGTTAAATACTACTCAAAATAACATTTTCAAAGTACAACTAAAAAATTTTCATCATAATCTGTACACCATCACTGAATTTATTCCAGTTTTTTTCAACAATTTATGTAATACCTCACTTAATACTATTTAATGACCTCCATGATAAAATAATTTTTATCTATGTTGGTATTACTTTTAGTTCTTTCAAATCTAGATCAAAGTAATTCTGTCCAGTAAAGTCATAAATATCCCTTGTTACATCTTAAAACTTCTCAACTTTCATATATTTAAATACTTGAAGGCATGAAATGTGCCTCTGAACTAATTCTATAAGGGTAACTACTTATTAAGTAAGTGAAGGCAAGGAAAGGAGAAAGTATTTCAGACAGAAAGAAAGCCACATACAAATACCCTCAGCTACCTCTAGTGCATGTTTTATTCTGGGAATGTAATAAACAGCCATCATAAACCCAGGCTAGGTTAAGGGGTCAAGGATATATATATATACCCATATATATATATATATATATATACACACCCACACACATGCACAGGGAAGTAAACTAAGTGCAACTTCAAGGACATCCAAGTAAAGGAACCCTCACATGGGAAGATCTCATTGTGAAAAAGAATTATCATTCACAACCCAAGTCAGTTCCAGAGATTCAGCACTAGAAATAGGTGATGATTTAATTAGATACTGCATAGTCATCCAAGTCAACTACATTCTCTAGTTATTCTTTTATTTATACATACTGGCCAATTCTTCTTTAAGACTTTCAAGAAACACAATTGTTTCAGTATAACCAGAAACAAGATGTACGTTTTTATAGCAATGCAAGTCATATGTTTGTTGCTGCTAGTGCAACCCCACAGACGGCTCCCCACCAGGCTTCCCCGTCCCTGGGATTCTCCAGGCAAGAACAATGATTAAGTGGGTTGCCATTTCCTTCTCTAATACATGAAAGTGAAAAGTGAAAGTGACGTTGCTGAGTCGTATCTGACTCTTAGCGACCCCATGGACTGCAGCCTTCCAGGCTCCTCCGTCCATAGGATTTTCCAGGCAAGAGTACTGGATTGGGGTTCCATTGCCTTCTCTGATGTTTGTGTTAGCTGCCTTGAATCATATGTTTTCCCTTGCTCACACAAATTATAATTAGGGAGAGGGTAAGGGGATTCCCTGGTGGTTCAGTGGTAAAGAATCCACCTGTCAATACAGGAGACATGGGTTTGATCCCTGGGTCAGGAAAACCCCCCTGGAGTTGGAAATAGCAACCCACTCCAGTATTCTTACCCAGAAAATCCCATGGACAGAGGAACCTGGAGAGCTACAGTCCATGGTGTCTCAAAAGTGTTGGTTTAGATTTAGTAACTAAACAAACTACAAAAACAAACAAACAAACAAAAATTACAAATGATATGAAGGCTCAGTGGATATGATTGAGAGTGGAGCTATTTAAGGCTACATATTGCAGCAGGGCTCTGGGAGAAGCAGTTTTCTTTTAAGACCAGTTATTGGTATGACAAGCAAGTTGAGGATGCTAAAATTCTTATAATATAGGCCAGGGAAGATCTCTGTGATATGCAGACCATGTGAAATTTTTCTTAACAACAAAGTGAAGTTAAACATTTTACATTACCAAAAGCTAAAATTTTATTAGTTACCTATATGATGTATTCTACTTCTCTAGAAGTAGGATGCATTAATTTTTCTTTGAATATACTGGACATTAGGTGAATAAAATATTTCATGGTTCTATTCAAGGTAGCCCTTTCCTTTCCTAGTCTAAGTTATTCTTACCATTCTCTTTTTATCTCAGCTTTCACTCCATTATTGAAGTCTTTCTTTAATTCACATTGAATCCCTCTTCATACCTATAACTTTTCCAATGATTAAGCACGTAATCACTTATTTCATTTTACTTATTTTTTACGTTTATATATTTTTCCACTATTGTGAAGTCTGAAAAGCCAAGATTTTATTTTATACTTCATTCTATTACCTCTATAATGGATTACTTTATTTTTTCATAGTGTAGTGTGTTAGTCACTCAGTTGTGTCTGTTAGTAGGAATGTAATAAATACTACTTAATTGAAGTGATTGAGTCTAAGATAAAGAATTTGAGAACAATAAGAATGTTTCTTAATCTATCTGAAGTAAAGGATTAAACTAATTTTAGGGGGTCTTTCAGGAGAAGGCAATGACATCCCACTCCAGTACTCTTGCCTGGAAAATCCCATGGATGGAGGAGCCTGGTAGGCTACAGTCCATGGGGTTGTGAAAAGCCGGACACAACTGAGCGACTTCACTTTTTCTTTTTACTTCCATGCATTGGAGAAGGAAATGGCAACCCACTCCAGTATTCTTGCCTGGATAATCCCAGGGATGGCAGAGCCTGGTGGGCTGCCGTCTATGGGGTCGCATACAGTTGGACACTACTGAAGGCACTTAGCAGCAGCAGCAGCAACAGGGGGTCTTTCAGAAATGTATGATTTTATAAATCATAAACAGAAATGAGTCATTTTTATAGATTTCTTTTTATTTGACTTCTAAAATGTCTTTACTAAAAAATAATATATGACTTGATCTTTCTTAAAAAGAATGTCTCATTCAATGTAATTGCTGTTTTCAATAAAATGTGCTCACTAGTGACGACATTCATTCTTTAGTACACTAGAACCATTTGCAATCAAGAGTCTCCTTCAGCTTATTTCTTCTGCAATAAGAATGAGTACATTTGGGAACATATCTACTGACTCAGAGTCTCCACAACATAGTGAACTGCCAATATTGATACAGTGACAGAGATTTGTGACAAAGCTCTGACTTGGTAGTGGAGATGTTAAACAGGGATCTATCTTATTCATAATGCTGTGCTGTCTTAAAACAAGAAGCATCAGCCTTAGCCATTGTCCATCTACTTTAAGAAAAGTACTAGCTTATCTAGTGTAAAAATAATGAAAAGCAATGGATTTTTTTTTCTTAAACTTTAATGACTCAGAATGAGCATCATGAATGGTCAGCATGTAGTAATCTGTTGAACCAGAAAGATCTGTAAGAGTTAAGAGCCTACTATTTATAATGTGTTCAAGTTTTTTGAGTTCTCATTTCACAATATTCAACTATCATTACATTTTAGAGTCAAACACAATAAAATTATCAATATTTTATATACATATTAAATAAATGATATAAATATCCAATTTTCCCAATAAATATTTGTGACATGCTAGACTGCAGATGGTGATTGCAGCCATGAAATTAAAAGATGCTTACTCCTTGGAAGGAAAGTTATGACCAACCTAGATAGCATATTGAAAAGCAGAGGCGTTACTTTTCCAACAAAGGTTTGTCTAGTTAAGGCTATGGTTTTTCCAGTAGACATGTATGGATGTGAGAGTTCGACTGTGAAGAAAGCTGAGCCCTGAAGAATTGATGGGTTTGAACTATGGTGTTGGAGAAGACTCTTGAGAGTCCCTTGGACTGCAAGGAGATCCAACCAGTCCATCCTAAAGGAGGTCAGCCCTGGGTGTTCTTTGGTAGGAACGATGCTGAAGCTGAAACTCTAGGACTTTGGCCACCTCATGTGAAGAGTTGACTCATTGGAAAAGACTGTAATGCTGGGAGGGATTGGGGGCAGGAGGAGAAGGGGACGACAGAGGATGACATGGCTGAATGGCATCACCAACTCGATGGTCGTGAGTTTGAGTGAACTCCGGGAGTTGGTGATGGACAGGGAGGCCTGGCGTGCTGCAGCTCATGGGGTCACAAAGAGTCGGACACGACTGAGCTACTGAACTGAACTGAACTGAGACAGTACGATGTGAAATGGGACAACAAACAGGCATTTTATATAACCTGCAGCCTCAAGTACCTGTCTATAATGAAAAAAATTTGTTAACTATAGTACAAGAGTGAAGTAAGTATGATTAAAAAATATAAGCATAAATACTATTGGGTTATATTTTAGGGAGAAAGCTTTTTTCCTTAAAAAAATAAAAGAAATATGGAATACATATTTTTCTGAGTCCTGAAGAATTAATGTATCTCCAGACAGTCAAAACAGTGGGGAAGCAATTCCCAAAGAATCGTGCAAACAGACTTAGATAAAGGAGAGCTCTCAATGTGTTAGCAGAATGCTGCACAAAGTATAGCTGGAATAAACAGGCAGTGCTCTCTTGCAAGTGAGTAATCTGTTCTGAATATTTCACCTATTCTTTCCTAAAAGTCTATTGTATTAAAATGGCCGTAAGTTGCCTTTCTTTAAAAGTCTGTTGGAAGTCCGAAGGGGAACATGGGTCTAAGGCAAGGAAAAGATTGCCAATGCAGCCTCTATACTTGTTCTTAAAGGAGCCAATAGATTTCTATGTGACCCAACCAGTTTATGGGATAGTAGAATTAAGAGATGGAGAAGGCAATGGCACCCCACTCCAGTACTCTTGCCTGGAAAATCCCATGGACGGAGGAGCCTGGTAGGCTGCAGTCCATGGGGTCACGAAGAGTCGGACACGACTGAGCGAGTTCACTTTCACTTTCATGCACTGGAGAAGGAAATGGCAACCCACTCCAGTGTTTTTGCCTGGAGAATCCCAGGGACAGGGGAGCCTGGTGGGCTGCCATCTATGGGGTTACACAGAGTCGGACACGACTGAAGTGACTTAGCAGCAGCTTAGCAGCAGAATTAGGAGAGATTTGTGACAAAGTGCTGGCTTGGTCGATGAGATGCTAAAAAGGGAACTATTTTATTCATAATGCCGTGCAGTCTTAAAACCAGAGGCATCAACCAATCCCACATTTCAGAGTGAACTGACCCATTTATTTCAAGGATGAGACTCAGTCTCACATTAAAAGCAAGTCTAAACAGGGTAATGTTATCTATAATGGGATCAAGACTGAATGAATTATTTGGTGATGTGGAGTGATTTAGAAGAGGAAGACAGGATATTTGTGTTGAAAAGTGGATGGAAAATAAAACTGAAGATAGTACACCAACAACACTTTTTCCTTTTTATGAGAAAAGAAGAAAAGTCTAGGGTATTAAATTTTAGTGTGGGATTTTGCTTATCAATCAATCAAGTTGCTTGGGACATATCCTGAATGAACCACAGTTCAGTTCAGTTCAGTTCAATCGCTCAGTCATGTCCAGCTCTTTGCGACCCCATGAATCGCAGCACGCCAAGCCTCCCTGTTCATCATCATCTCCCGGAGTTCACTCAAACTCATGTCCATGGAGTTGGTAATGCCATCCAGCCATATCATCCTCTGTCGTCCCCTTCTCCTCTTGCCCCTAATCATCAGAGTCTTTTCCAGTGAGTCAACTCTTCTCATGAGGTGGCCAAAGTACTGGACCTTCAGCTTGAGCATCATTCCTTCCAAAGAAATACCAGGGTTGATCTCCTTCACAATGGACTGGTTGTATCTTCTTGCAGTCCAAGGGACTTTCAAGAGTCTTCTCCAACACCACAGTTCAAAAGCATCAAGTCCTCAGCGTTCAGCCTTCTTCACAGTCCAACTCTCACATCCAACATGACCACAGGAAAAACCATAGCCTTGACTAGACTGACCTTAGTCGGCAAAGTGATGTCTCTGCTTTTGAATATACTATCCACGTTGGTCAAAACTTTTCTTCCAAGGAGTAAGCATCTTTTAATTTCATGGCTGCAGTCACAATCTGCAGTGACTTTGGAGCCCCCCAAAATAAACTCTGACACTGTTTCCACTGTTTCCCCATCTATTTCCCATGAAGTGATGGGACCAGATGCCATGATCTTCTTTTTCTGAATGTTGAGCTTTAAGCCAACTTTTTCGCTTTCCTCTTTCACTTTCAACAAGAGGCTTTTTAGCTCCTCTTCACTTTCTGCCATAAGGGTGGTGTCATCTGCATATCTGAGGTTATTGATATTTCTCCTGGCAATCTTGATTCCAGCTTGTGTTTCTTCCAGTCCAGCGTTTCTCATGATGTACTCTGCATAGAAGTTAAATAAGCAGGGTGACAATATACAGCCTTGACGTACTCCTTTTCCTATTTGGAACCAGTCTGTTGTTCCATGTCCAGTCCTAACTGGTGCTTCCTGACCTGCATACAGATTTCTCAAGAGGCAGGTTAGGTGGTCTGGTATTCCCATCTCTTTCAGAGTTTTTCACAGTTTATTGTGATCCACACAGTCAAAGGCTTTGGCATAGTCAATAAAGCAGAAATAGATGTTTTTCTGGAACTCTCTTGCTTTTTCCATGATTCAGCGGATGTTGGCAATTTGATCTCTGGTTCCTCTGCCTTTTCTAAAACCAGCTTGAACATCAGGGAGTTCACGGTTCACGTATTGCTGAAGCCTGGCTTGGAGAATTTTGAGCATTACTTTACTAGCATGTGAGATGAGTACAATTGTGCGGTAGTTTGAGCATTCTTTGGCATTGCCTTTCTTTGGGATTGGAATGAAAACGGACCTTTTCCAGTCCTGTGGCTACTGCTGAGTCTTCCAAATTTGCTGGCATATTGAGTGCAGCACTTTCACAGCATCATCTTTCAGGATTTGAAAGAGCTCAACTGGAATTCCGTCACCTCCACTAGCTTTGTTTGTAGTGATGCTTTCTAAGGACCACTTGACTTCACTTTCCAAGATGTCTGGCTCCAGATTAGTGATCACATCATCATGATTATCTGGGTTGTGAAAATCTTTTTTGTACAGTTCTTCCATGTATTCTTGCCACCTCTTCTTAATATCTTCTGCTTCTGTTAGGTCCATACCATTTCTGTCCTTGATCGAGCCCATCTTTGCATGAAATGTTCCCTTGGTATCTCTAATTTTCTTGAAGAGATCTCTAGTCTTTCCCATTCTGTTCTTTTCCTCTATTCCTTTGCATTGATCACTGAAGAAGGCTTTCTTATCTCTTCTTGCTATTCTTTGGAACTCTGCATTCAGATGCTCATGTTTCCTTTTCTCCTTTGCTTTTCACCTCTCTTCTTTTCACAGCTATTAGTAAGGCCTCCTCAGACAGCCATTTTGCTTTTTTGCATTTCTTTTCCATGGAGATGGTCTTGATCCCTGTCTCCTGTACAATGTCATGAACGTCATTCCATAGTTCATCAGGCACTCTATCTATCAGATGTAGGCCCATAAATCTATTTCTCACTTCCACTGTATAATCATAAGGGATTTGATTTAGGTCATACCTGAATGGTCTAGTGGTTTTCCCTACTTTCTTCAATTTGAGTCTGAATTTGGCAATAAAGAGTTCATTATCTGAGCCACAGTCAGCTCCTGGTCTTGTTTTTGTTGACTGTATAGAGCTTCTCCATCTTTGCTGCATAGAATATAATCAATCTGATTTCAGTGTTGACCATTTGGTGATGTCCATGTGTAGAGTCTTCTCTTGTGTTGTTGGAAGAGGGTGTTTGCTATGACCAGTCCATTCTCTTGGCAAAACTCTTATTAGTCTTTGCCCTGCTTCATTCTGCATTCCAAGGCCAAATTTGCCTGTTATTCCAGGTGTTTCTTGACTTCCTACTTTTGCATTCTAGTCCCCTATAATGAAAAGGACATCTTTTTTGGGTGTTAGTTCTAAAAGGTCTTGTAGGTCTTCATAAAACCGTTCAACTTCAGTTTCTTCAGCATTACTGGTTGAGGCATAGACTTGGATAACTGTGATATTGAATGGTTTGCCTTGAAGACGAACAGAGATCATTCTGTCGTTTTTGAGATTGCATCCAATTACTGCATTTCGGACTCTTTTGTTGATCGTGATGGCTACTCCATTTCTTCTGAGGGATTCCTGCCTGCAGTAGTAGATGTAATGGTCATCTGAGTTAAATTCACTCATTCCATTCCATTTTAGTTCGCTGATTCCTAAAATGTCAACGTTCACCTTTGCCATCTCTTGTTTGACCACTTCCAATATGCCTTGATTCATGGACCTGACATTCCAGGTTCCTATGCAGTATTGCTCTTTACAGTATCGGATTGTGCTTCTATCACCAGTCGCATCCACAACTGGATATTGTTTTTGCTTTGTCTCCTTCCCTTCATTTTTTCTGGAGTTATTTCTCCACTGATCTCCAGTAGCATATTGGGCACCTAATGAACTGGGGAGTTCCTCTTTTGGTATCTTATCATTTTGCCTTCTCCTACTGTTCATGGGGTTCTCAAGGCAAGAATACTGAAGTGGTTTGCCATTCCTTTCTCCAGTGGACCATGCTCTGTCAGCGTGAAGACCCAGTTAGGAATAGTAATAATCACATTATCATTATGACTATTATTATCTTGTAATTATTGATTACTTTCTATATTTCAGGCTTTGGATCAAGTAAATTAGGACATTATATTATATCATCACTAACACGTTTTATCCCTGCTTTGATGATCAGGTGATTGAGGATCAGAGAAGCTAAGCAGTTCACCCAAATTGACCCAACTAATAAATAATGGATCCAAGATTTTATCACACACAGTATATTTTCACACTTTCAATTTCTTATATAGATGTAACATTTCTTATTTTGAGACAGGAAGAGAGCCAGGTAATATATGTAGGGGCAATAAAGATTTTATTCCAAAAGTACAAATGTTATGAAGATCCAGTGTATTCCTAGGTGAAAAGTGAAAGTCATTCTATCATGTCTGACTCTTCACTACCCCATGGATTGCAGCCTGCCAGGCTCCTCTGTCCATGGAATTCTCCAGGCAAGAATACTAGAGTGGGTAGCCATTCATTTCTCCAGGGAATCTTCACAACCCAGGGATGGAACTCAGATCTCCCATTTTGCACGTGGATTCTTTACTGTCTGAGTCACCAGGAAAGCCCAAGAATACTGGAGTGGGTTGTCATTTCCTTCTTCATGGGATCTTCTTGACCTAGGGATCGAACCTGTGTCTCTTGCATTTGTAGGTGGATTCTTTACCACTGAGTCGCCAGAGAAGCCCCTGACTTTGGCATTTGTTGATGTTATTTAGTCACTAAGTCTTGCCCCATTCTTTGCTACCCTATGGACTGCAGCATGCCAGGCTTCCCTGTCCTTCACCGTCTCCCAGAGTTTGCTCAAACTCACGTCCACCGAGTTGTTGATGCCATCTAACCATCTCATTCTCTGTCTCCCTCTTCTCCTCATGCCCTCAGTCATTCCCAGCATCAGGGTCTTTTCCGATGAATCAGCTTTTCATATCAGGTGGGAAAGGGGAATGGTTTTCCGCTCTGGTATTCTTGCCTGGAGAATTCCATGGATAGAGGAGCTTGGCAGGCTATAGTCCATGGGATCGTAAAGAGTCGGACATGACTGAGTGACTTGGGCAATGGCCGCCTCCTATTAGAGAAGGCCAGAATAAGGGTTCAAATGTATGTATGACATCAAATGATACTATTCAAATATAAACCAGCCCACTGTCTAGTAGGCTGCTTGTTGAAGAGACATTTATCTCAAAACTTTAAAGATAAATTCATCCTTTGGTGGACTTAATGCAATAATTTTAATAACTGGGAGATTTGTATTTATCTTAAGCTCTGTTGTACACAGTATTGGTGGCTGGGTGAAGTAAAACGTCAGTATTTACACCTCCATCTGCAACTGTGTCTCCATATTAAAAAGGTAGCTATGGAAAATTCTGAAAGAGATGGGAATACCAGACCACTTGACCTGCCTCTTGAGAAACCTATGTGCAGGTCAGAAAGCAACAGTTAGAACTGGACATGGAACAACAGACTGGTTCCAAATAGGAAAAAGAGTACATCAAGGATGTATATTGTCACCCTGCTTATTTAACTTCTATGCAGAGTATATCATGAGAAACGCTGGGCTGGAAGAAGCACAAGCTGGAATCAAGTTTGCCGGGAGAAATATCAATGACCTCAGATATACAGAAGACACCACTCTTATGGCAGAAAGTGAAGAGGAACTAAAAAGCCTCTTGATGAAAGTGAAAGAGGAAAATGAAAAAGAAAAAGTTGGCTTAAGGTTCAACATTCAAAAAACTAAGATCATGGCATCTGGTCCCATTATTTCATGGGAAATAGATGGGGAAACAGTGGAAACAGTGTCAGACTTTATTTTGGGGGGGCTCCAAAAATCACTTCAGATGGTGACTGCAGCCATGAAATTAAAAGACGCTTACTCCTTGGAAGAAAAATTATGACCAACCTAGATAGCATATTTAAAAGCAGAGACATTACTTTGCCAACAAAGGTCCATCTAGTCAAGGCTCTGGTTTTTCCAGTGGTCATGTATGGATGTGAGAGTTGGACTGTGAAGAAAGCTGAGCACTGAAGAATTGATGCTTTTGAACTGTGGTGTTGGAGAAGACTTTTTTTTTCCCCATTTATTTCACTTTTTATTTTTGTTTTTTAATTTTATTTTGTTTATTTTTTATTATTTATTTATTATTATTTTTTTTCACTTTACAATATTGTATTGGTTTTGCCATACTTCAACATGAATCTGCCTCCAACTAGTCCATTCTGAAGGAGATCAGCCCTGGAATTTCATTGGAGGGAATGATGCTGAAGCTGAAACTCCAGTACTTTGGCCACCTCATGCGAAGAGTTGATTCATTGGAAAAGACTCTGATGCTGGGAGGGATTGGGGGCAGGAGGAGAAGGGGACGACAGAGGATGACATGGCTGGATGGCACCACTGACTCAATGGTTGTGAGTTTGAGTGAACTTCAGGAGTTGATGATGGACAGGGAGGCCTGGCGTGCTGCGATTCATGGGGTTGCAAAGAGTCAGACGTGACTGAGAGACTGAACTGAACTGAAGTGAACTGAGTGACATAGGGAAAACACTTGCAGATTGCAGATCCTGAGCCATGGAAAAGACATTTCCCAAGTAGAGCCACCACAAAAATGTATGAAGCAGGCAAAACACTTAGAGAAAGGGACATACCATAATTGTTGTCACTGTCAGCTCTAATGGACAAAGACAGTTTGGTCTACCTGTAGGACTGGTCCTGTAAAGGGGATTGGGTCATTTACTTTGCAATATTAAAGGAGGAATTCAACTTCTATATTAGTCTGGAATAGTCCTAATGGTCTATATGTCTGATTAGATAAGAGAACATAGTTAATATTTCTCTAAATTATTATTTACCACACATGATTTTAGAAATATTTGCTCCAATTATTGCAAAATTCCCATGAGGTAGAATTTTTATTATACCTTTTTTAGTAAAATAGTTTAGAAAAAAGGGTCAAAGAAATATACATATCTGTATTAACAGTAGAGCCTATATTTGAAACTGATCAATTTACTTAGAATCTAGAGCTTTCAGTCACTATACTAAAGTAATAATCTCTAAGTAGCATCAGTAGTGATTACAAGGCAGATGGAGGTGAATAGTTCTAGGAATGAAGGAAGATGATTTAAATGCTTGTAACCGACTTGCAACTGAAGGAAAAGAGGTTAAATAGGATCAGGGTTCAACTTATCAGATCAGAGCTGAGAAGGGAGTTAACCGTAAACACGAGGATTCCATGCAAGATCCCAGACATGAAGAAAAACTAGAGTGTAAATAGGCAATTGAATGAGATTTAAGACAGGATTAATGAGAAATATTTTTCCTCAGATTTTGTGAGATCTCATGGACACTAGATAGTGGGCTTATTGCTACATGATTACCTAGAAATGGCTCATTGGTAACTATGGCCTTCTACTGCCCATTGATCAGGATTGCCTCAACACTGGTCTGTAACCAAAGCCTATGAGTGACAGACCTTGGTGACTGACAAATATAAACTGTTACTTTTAAATTTACATCTCAGTGTTCCTGTGGCCCATGGAACCATGAACTACATATTTTATAATTTATGGCTTGCCTTTCAAATACAGAACTGTGTAAATATATCAGAGTCTCATCTCAATATATTATTTGTTACAGAAAAGCATTCAGTGTTGAGTAGGCCTGTTTTGGATACCATGCAAGACAATATTACTTCAGTTCAGTTCAGTTCAGTTCAGTCGCTCAGTTGTGTCCGACTCTTTGTGACCCCGTGAATCGCAGCATGCCAGGCCTCCCTGTCTATCACCAACTCCCGGACTTTACCCAAACTCATGTCCATTGAGTCAGCGATGCCATCCAGCCATCTCATCCTCTGTCATCCCTTTTTCCTCCTGTCCCCAATCCCTCCCAGCTTCAGAGTCTTTTCCAATGAGTCAACTCTTTGCATGACGTGGCTAAAGTACTGGAGTTTCAGCTTTAGCATCATTCCTTCCAAAAACACCCAGGGCTGATCTCCTTTAGAATGGACTGGTTGGATCTCCTTGCAGTCCAAGGGACTCTCAAGAATCTTCTCCAACACCACAGTTCAAAAGCATCAATTCTTCAGCACTCAGCTTTCTTCCCAGTCCAACTCTCACATCCATACATGACCACTGGAAAAACCATAGCTTTGACTAGATGGACCTTTGTTGGCAAAGTAATGTCTCTGCTTTTCAATATGCTATCTAGGTTGGTCATAACTTTCCTTCCAAGGAGTAAGCGTCTTTTAATTTCATGGCTGTAATCACCATCTGCAGTGATTTTGGAGCCCCCCAAAATAAAATCTGTTACTGAAGCATAAAACAACTTATATGCCAATATCACTTAAAATTTAACATTAAAATCTCCAGTCTGTCAGCCCTTGAATAACATGGGTTTGAACTGCATGAGTCCACTTCTATGTGGGTGTTTTTTTTTTTTTTTTATCCCCAATAGCAAATAGTGCAGTACTACAATCTATAGATGTGCAGAAAACTCTGATATAGAACACTTACTGTAAGTTATGCATGGATTTATGACTTTGGGGAGGTTCAGCACCTCTAATCTCTGAGTTTTTCAAGGGTCAAATGTATATAGAAACATCAACCTATTGAAAGAGGATAGATAGGTTTATATTTATCACCATTTCAAGTGCCCATTCAGATTTATTTTCTAATTCATTGGGAAGATCAACATGTATTGATAAATAATAGGTGAAATTGATAATGTTCATCTATGAGCTAAGAAAAAAGGCAGTTCCATGGTCTTTCTGGTACATGGCCCTGAGTCTTCCAAAGTCCTACTTGTTTCTTTTTTTTTTCCACATTTCCATATGTGCTCAGTTGCTCAGTCATGTCTGACTCTTGGCAAACCCATGAACTGTAGCCCGCCAGGCTCCTCTGCCCATGGGATTTTCCAGGCAAAAATACTGGAGTAGGTTGCCATTTCCATATACTATCTATCACTCTGTTTTGATCTCAAATGGATATCTGACACAAGGGTGAATAGATTAAAATGCCAAATGTTGTTAAATTGCAATGCATTCAGTATTTTTGTACCAAGTTGAGGAAAAGTTTCAATACCAACCTTTTTCTTATTATCCTTTTCTTTCCTTGAATAGAGTTTCTACTGAATTGAAAAGAATCCCCATGCACCAAATGATACAGGGCACAAAAAGGAGACTTGTGCCTAACGATCTATACAGACATATAATCAAGTAGTAATTGTAAACCTAGCTGATATGTGACTGGAGTACAGTGTTAATGAAATTTCACAGCGGTTCTGGTAAGATGGTGATGGTTATTAAAGCTGACCCCCTTCAGCAACGTAGATTGCCTTAGGTTTTAATTTTATTTTGACAGGATCCTTTATTACTTTTTCTGAAATCAATATTGACACACACAGCACACTGTAGAAAAAGCTAAACAATGCAGACACTCAGCAGTGAAAATCTGAACAACAGGTGGTTTATATTTTTAGCTGGTACATATATCATCCACTGCAGAAAAATTATATGTGACACATGGAAAAATGCTATGCATGCATTAATGCCATTAAATGCATTTAATGTAGGCTCCAACTTTATATCCAATAAATATAAAAAGCAGTATGATCTGTCATCACTTTTGAAGGCTTCCTTAAAATGGATGGTTAAGAAAGGTTACTATAAGTTTATATACCAATTCTACTTTGAAGTACAAAGGCAACTTTGAATGTAGACCTTAATTTTTTGAGACTACTTAAAACAAAACTCTGAGACAGGCAATACAATTTGATATATAAAATGGATCTTATAGACTATCAATCATATTAATTAAGCTTTCACAAGTAGAAATCTTTAGTTAAGTGACCTCAGAACAAGAACCAGTGTCTTAGGCAAATATGTTTTCTCCGAAAAGTATCACCTTTGAAATTTATGATTAAATGTTTCAACAAGTAAAATGACTGAGGACTTTTAGCTATAGTTCAAATGAGAATACCTATGTATAGACATGTGTGCACATGTGTGTATATATATAGATGCATATATAAAGAAGCATTAATTTAGCTACATGTAGTCTGCTATTCCTAGTAATATTTCAAACACACCTTCTTGCCTTATTGACAACTCTAAGAAGATTCATCTTTCTACTTCTCAGAATAAAGTTGTGATAAATTAAGATGGTTTTGTAATATTTTACTATATATTTATTATTATATATCAAAATTCTCCAAGCCAGGCTTCAGCAATAAGTGAACCGTGAAATTCCAGATGTTCAAGCTGGTTTTAGAAAAGGCAGAGGAACCAGAGATCAAATTGCCAACATCTGCTGGATCATCAAAAAAACAAGAGAGTTCCAGAAAAACATCTATTTCTGCTTTATTGACTATACCAAAGCTTTTGACAGTGTGGATCACAGTAAACTGTGGAAAATTCTGAAAGAGATGGAAATACCAGGCCACCTGACTGGCCTCTTGAGAAACCTGTATGCAGGTCAGGAAACACCAGTTAGAACTGGACATGGAACAACAGACTGGTTCCAAATAGGAAAGTGAGTACCTCAATTGTCACCCAGCTTATTTAATTTATATGCAGAGTACATGATGAGAAACGTTGGGCTGGAAGAAGCACAAGCTGAAATCAAGATTGCCGGGAGAAATGTCAATAACCTCGGGTATGTAGATGACACCACCCTTATGGCAGAAAGTGAAGAGGAAAGTAAAGAGAGGAGTAAAAAAGTTGACTTAAAGCTCAACATTCAGAAAACTAAGATCATGTCATCTGGTCCCATCACTTCATGGGAAATAGATGGGGAAACAGTGGAAACAGTGTCAGACTTTATTTTATTTTATTTTTTTTTTGGTCTCCAAAATCACTGCAGATGGTGATTACAGCATTGAAATGAAAAGACACTTACTCCTTGGAAGGAAAGTTATGACCAACCTAGATAGCATATTGAAAAGCAGAGATATTACTTTGCCAATAAAGGTCTGTCTAGTCAAGGATATGTTTTTTTCCAGTAGTCATGTATGGATATGAGAGTAGGACTGTGAAGAAAGCTGAGCCCCGAAGAATTGATGCTTTTGAACTGTGATGTTGGAGAAGACTCTTGAGAGTCCCTTGGACTGCAAGGAGATCCAACCAGTCCATCCTAAAGAAGATCAGTCCTGGGTGTTCATTGGAAGGACTGATGCTGAGGCTGAAACTCCAATACTTTGGCCACCTCATGCAAAGTGTTCACTCATTGGAAAAGACTCTGATGCTGGGAGGGATTGGGGGCAGGAGGAGAAGGGGCCAACAGAGGATGAGATGGCTGGATGGCAACACTGACTTGATGGATGTAAGTCTGAGTGAACTCCAGGAGCTGGTGATGGACAGGGAGGCTTGGCGTGTTGCGATTCATGGGGTCACAAAGAGTCAGACACGACTGAGCAACTGAACTGAACTGATTTTCCTTTTACCACGGAGTGTCAAAAAAGACAAAAGCTTTCTGAAGATACTTTCCCAATCTTTTTCACTTTGGTAGATACTGTTTTTCAATGCCTATAGTTGTCACAATCAGTCTGCCTGAAACTGTTCTTTCAAGTCTCCACTTGTCTACAGTCATCATCTCTAAGATTCTCCCAACAGTGCCAATATTTTTTCTTTGAACGTCACTGAGTTGTATGCTCTTGTACCCAAATGTGAAATCTTAGTCACTCAGTTGTGTCCAACTCTTTGCAACCCCATGAACTGTAGCCTGCCAGACTTCTCTGTCCATGGAATTCTCCAAGCAAGAATGCTAGAGTGGGTTGTCCATCCCTGGAGAAGGACATAGGGATTGAACCCTAGTCTCTGGCATTGCAGGCCAATTCTTTACCCTTTGAGCCACCAGGGAAGCACAAAGCACCCTCCAAAAGCTCACCATTAATTTGCACATGCTCAGTTCTCTGTAATCTGTTCTGTTCTAAACCTCTCTAAACTTTGCTTGTTGTGACCACCTTCCTTCTCTGAAGTCCTAACCCATACAGTAATATTAAACTTAATTTATCTGTATGTTTATCTCTGAATTCATTTACTTTAATGCTGTTGCTGCTGCTTCATAGCCTATAAAAATGGCACTTTCCTAAATATTTTGTCATTTCTTTTCTGCTTTCATGTTTTTTGTACTTTCTCTTTTCATGGTTTCATTTCTTAATCCTCCTGGTTCTCTATTGTTTGTATAGGCACTACTCTAAAAATTTTCTAATTTTTGCCTCATCTTTAATTAGGCACTAGTAATTTTTTTTCAATAATTCCATTAAAAAAGCAGTTGGAGTGAAAATACTCAGAATGGTTAAAAACAACCACCCAAGAATAAGCTTGTTTTTGTGCTGGAGATTGTCCCCAAAACTATCAAAGTATCACTTGTGAGTAATTACATGGATTTCAATTAATATAACTCATATATTAAAATGAATTATAGAAAAAATATTATATAAGAATATAGAAAATAGGTTATATTATCAGAAGTTAAATTGATTAGCTTGATTTTTATGACAGGCAAATAAATAAATGGTGAATTATAATTCCTAAACTATATATAAATTTTTTTTCATTTTGCATAAAACATGACAAATACTCTTTGAAGCTGTGAAGCCTTGCCATTACATTTATGCTCACTAAGCAGTGTACCATAATTATTTAACTAGAGTTTCTATATTTTTGTGTATACAGCATCGCTGAGCCATTAGAAACCCTGTATTATTGTGTTTTTGTTTTTTTTCCAATTACCTGAACATCCCCTGGGTCCAAGAAGATGAATAAGTTTTTCTAGAATGCTGACTCTCTTACCCTATTAGGAATGATTCTGCTTGTTGTTTCTACCACATAAACCTAGTTTTATTGGTGTTTATTTAACAACCTCAGACTTCTTTTGAAGTTAATTTTAAAAGCCTTTTAAAGACTATATAAATATAATGGGAAGGTAACTAAAGTCTTTCTACTGAAGTTATTCACTCATATACAAAAGTAACATCACTATTATATAATTTTTTCTTGTTTTATTCAAATATTTTTTTTTTCCTTTCCAACACTGAGAGCACCTGTTTACTCACTCCACTGAGAATATGCAAAGAGCAAACACACAAGGAACAATTAAGTGTGTCCCCAAAATTGGAGTATGTGGGATTTAAGTTAGTAATAAATATAAAATATCCTCACAGTAGATACTATTATACAATAAATATCATTTGAAGTTATTTGGCTGGACTATATATGTTACTATTACACACTCATTAACTTTTAATTGACTTCAATCAGGAGGAAGAAATATAGACAAAATGACTCTCAGTAGAATTCCTCCTCAATACTATTCATCAATAGTATTCATCTTCAATCAGTCAGTTGAACACAGACTGTGACAACTATGGGCACTGAAAAACAGGATGAATACTATTGACAACTATAGGCATTCTTTTTTTAAAAAGTAAAACTTCTTTTCTAAGATTAAATTTTATTAGAATAGTTGATTTGCAATGTTGTATTAGTTTCTGCTGTACATTAAAGAGAATCAGTTATACATACACGTATATCTGCTTCTTTTTAGATTATATTCCCATATATGTCATTACAGACTATTGAATAAAATTTCCTGTGCTATATTAGGTTGGTGCAAATGTAATTGCAGTTTCAGACAATGAATTTTAAATCACTATAACTAGGCTCAAACATATCTTTATTAATCAGAATAGGAACCATTACAATCAGCAGATTTTTGTCAATGTGAAATAAATTTGTTTATTCCTGTAGCATAAAAATCCACACTTCAGGATTCAGCAAATTTTGGAAAACATTTTCTGCTTCCTGTTGGTTGTAGACATATTTTCCCTGCAAAAAGATTTTCAGACACTTGAAGAAGTGGTAGTCAGTTGGCAAAAGGTCAGATGAATATGGTAGATAAGGCAAAACTTCATAGCCCAATTTGTTCAATGTTTGAAGTGTTGGTTGTACAAAGTGCAATTGGGTGTTGTCATGGAGATGAATTAGACACTTTCTGTTGAACAATGGTGGCTGCAGGCATTGCAGTTTTTAGTGCATCTCATCAATTTACTGAGCATACTTCTCAGATATAGTGGTTTCACCAGGATCATAAAGCTATAGTGGATCAGACCAGCAGCAGACCACCAAACAGTAGTCATGAGCTTTTGTGTGTGTTTGTGTAAGTATGGTTTTGGGAAGAGCTATGGATCTTCTTGGTCCAACCACTGAGCTGGCTGTCATTTGTCATCATATAAAATCACTTTTTTTTCCACACATCACAATCCAATCAAGAAATGGTTCATGTTGTATTAGAATCCATAGAATAAGAGAGTAAGAATAAGAGAAGATAACACTTCAAAACAATAATTTTATTTATTTTATTTTTTAATTTTCAGTCAGCTTATGAGGAACCCATTTATTTTTTCACCTTCCCAGGTTGCTTCTGAAGCAACTTAGCTGCAGTAGCAGCAGCATTATCTATTGTATACATCCATGGTCATGTTCAGTTATGTCTGACTCTTTGTGACCCTTTGGACTGTAGCCCACCAGGTTCCTCTTTCCATGGGATTTTCCAGGCAAAAATACTAGAATGGATTGGCATTTTTTCTTTGTATCTATAAGCCTTTTATTTTGACTGTTTTGTCTTTTAGATAAGTGAGGTCATGTGGTATTTGTCTTTGTCTTGCATCTTTCACTTTGCATAACATGTTCTATATGCCAAATGATCACAGAATGGCTGATGTTGAGTTCTTTGGCAATTTCTCATGTAGTTGTAAGTACTCTTGCCTGGAAAATCCCATGGACGGAGGAGCCTGGTAGGCTACAGTCCATGGGGTTGCGAAGAGCCGGACACAACTGAGCAACTTCACTTTCTCTTTTCACTTCCATGCACTGGAGAAGGAAATGGCAACCCACTCCAGTATTCTTGCCTGGAGAATCCCAGGGACAGAGGAGCCTGGTGGGCTGCCATCTATGGGGTCGCACAGAGTCGGACACGACTGATGCGACTTAGCAGCAGCAGCAGCATGTAGTTGTAAGAGGATTGGCTTCAGTGATTGCTCTCTGTTGGTCATTGTCAACTTCTGATAGCTGGCCATTGCATTCATCTTCAAGGCTTGTATCTCCTTTGTAAAACTTCTTGAACTACCACTGCCCTCTACATTTGTGAGCAGTTCCTGGGTCAAATGCATTGTTGATGTTGCACATTGCCTCTGATGTTTTATGACACATTATGGACTCAAATAAGAAAATCACTGAAATTTGCGTTTTGTCTAACATCATTTCTGTAGTCTAAAATAAATGTAAAGTAAAAAGCAAGTAATAAGTTATTAGCAAAAAATAAAAACAAAGTGAGAAATACACATTAAAATGATGTATAACATAGCCACATCTATTTAAGAATGTGTTCCAATATTAAATGGCAAAATTCAGCAGTGCAAAACTGCAGCTACTTTTGCACCTATCTAATAGTAGGTTCTTATTATCTATTGTCAGAGAAGGCAGTGGCACCCCACTCCAGTACTCTTGCCTGGAAAATCCCATGGACAGAGAAGCTTGGTATGCTGCAGTCCATGGGGTCGCTAAGAATTGGACATGACTGAGCGACTTCACTTTCACTTTTCACTTTTATGCATTGGAGGAGGAAATGGCAACCCACTCCAGTATTCTTGCCTGGGAATCCCAGGGATGGCAGAGCCTGGTGGGCTGCTGTGTATGGGGTCGCACAGAGTTGGACACGACTGAAGCGACTTAGCTGCAGTAGCAGCAGCATTATCTATTGTATACATCCATGGTCATGTTCAGTTATGTCTGACTCTTTGTGACCCTTTGGACTGTAGCCCACCAGGTTCCTCTCTCCATGGGATTTTCCAGGCAAGAATGCCAAAATGATTGGCATTTTTTCTTTGTATCTATAAGCCTTTTATTTTGACTGTTTTGTCTTTTAGATAAGTGAGGTCATGTGGTATTTGTCTTTGTCTTGCATCTTTCACTTTGCATAACACATTCTAGATCCATTTGTGATATTGAAAATGGCATGATTTCATTTCTTTATTGGCTGAGTAATATCTTACTGAAGATATATACATATATATATAAAATCCCAACATATATATATTCATATACACACACACACACACACACACACCCCACATCTTATTTATGGACACTTAGGCTACTTCAACCCACTCCAGTGTTCTTTCCTGGAGAATCCCAGGGATTGGGGAGCCTGGTGGGCTGTTGTCTATGGGGTTGCACAGAGTCAGACACGACTGAAGTGACTTAGCAACAGCAGCAGCAGCAGGCTACTTTGATATTTTGACTATTGCAAGTATGCTATAATTATCCATTATCAATGTGAATTCTATTTAGCTAGATAAGACATCAAATAATTGCACATCAGATAAGTTATAATGATAATTTTCCATTTAAATCATAAAGACAATTTGATAAAGACATAAAAACAATGTACCAAATACATTATTTTGTCTCTGTAGATGAAATAATATATATAAATCTATGGCCTTACTATTTTACACATACATAATACATACAAAAATAAATCTCTCCTAAGGCCACAAAAGTAAGATGTATCATCAAACCATCCCAAATTTCCTAAAAATTAGATTTATCCAGTTTACTTTTTCTCAGAATTTTCTTTGTTTTCTTGCAAAAATAGGAAAAATTTTAAAATCTACTTCAGGATATCATGTTGATCACATTAGATTGAGTTTATTCAAGTTTCTCAGAAGACTTATTGAAAGTACACCCCCCATTCTCCAATGCAATGTTTTATCTTTTAATACGGGATTACTTTATGTTATAACTCTGTTAACTCTACTTCCAAAACTATTTCCTTGGTTGACAATGCTGGTATGGAAAATTTATTATAAAACAGATTACATGTGAGGCTTTTCTAGCAGTGCCTAACAACTAAAACAAAAAACAGAATGTTAGAGTTGATTTCATGCACATTTTTCTTGAGTTCTCTTAATTCCTTTCAGAGTCTCTGCTTTACTTTTTTCATTTTCTCCAAAGAAACTTATTAGAATTCGGAACTGAGGGAATTGTCCCATAAATCCCTAAACACAGAAGCAGAAAAAGAAATTTGAAACTAAAAATATTCCTTTTTTTCCCTCAGTGAAGTCTCCTCTATCAAGTACTTCTGAAAATTGAATATCCCTTGCCTAATATATTTTCATATATTCATTTTCAAATAAGCTGGAGATCATTTTACAAATACTCATATTGGATTGTAGGTTTTCTTCTTCAGCTAGCAAACAAAGGGGTTTGCATTGATCCTTTCATTTTCACGTATATGTAGACTGAATATTATCTACCTCATTCTATTGTTGGCTCACTTATATTTGTACTATAAAGTCAAAAGTTACAATAGGTAATCTAAAAGGTCAGTCCATCAAAGATTATCTAAGGCAAAGTTTAGCATATATGAGTCAAAGATCATGGAACCTCCATGCAGGACCCTCTGTCAAACCACGCTTACTGTCACCATAACGTTGTGCTCAATCGGATGGCATTAGAGACTGGAATAGAGTTAGTAGAATTGGGAGTACAGATCAGGATCTAACATACCTGTTGTGTATTCCCAGTAAACCGACAGGCCTATTCAATACCACAATATAACTATAACACTAGGTCTTAATTTTGCATGGATTTTAAGTCTCTTTTCTTTGTTTTGAGGAAAATGTCTTTTTTACTAAATGGGTAAGCAAAACTAGATATTGTTTTACTTATTGTTATGATATTCTTATGAAGAAGGCAAATGCCAAGGCTTATAATCTTTACCTTGTGAATAGGGCAGGTGTTAAAAGATGAAACTGTTTTTGTCAGTTTGAAAGCTGAAACTAGAATTCCTAAGAATACTCATTCATGGTCAGTGCTCTTTCCCTACAGTTGTCTTTTACTTTGGAAGAATGTAAAGATTATAGTCCATACATAATGTGTAATGTTTGACTTTGCATGTATCCAGTTTGTGTTTGCCTTCAGAATGATCTCCCTATCTACTGATACTAGTGCAACTAATGCTAATTATGGGCTTCCCAGGTGGCTCAGTGGTAAAGAATCCTCCTGCCAATGCAGGAGACATGGGTTTGATCTTGGTGTTGGGAAGATACTCTGGAAAAGAAAATGGCAACCCTCTCCAATATTCTTGCCTGGGAAATCCCATAGACAGAGGAGCTTGGCAGGCTATAGTCCATGGGGTCTCAAAAGAGTCAGACACAACTTAGGGACTGAACAACAACAATGCTAAAAATTGTGTTTACCAGTTGACCTTCAAAAACATACATACCTTGACAAAATTTTTAAGAAAAATTTATAAGGAATATTTGGAATCATTTATAGATACTGGACTACTTAAACATGTGTTTTAAAATTATATATTAGATATTATAGAATATGTAACTATATATTACAAAGTATAAAAGTCAATTGTTTCTAGAGCTGGTTTATATTGTCTCACAGAGCATATTATAAAATTTTTAGGACTTTCATAAATACAAACTGGTTTTATACATACATAGCAAAAATAAAGTAAAAACAAAGGTAATACATACTAAAAACTTACTGTTTCCTAATTATGTTATGGCACTTTACTTTTCTCTCTGCTCTATACATCTTGTACATGTATCTTTGAAATACTATGTGACATTGTGCTGCCAAGGCTCTCTTTTCAAGTACTCTTTCAGTGAAGTCACTTTAGGAGCTTGAATTTGGCCACAGTGGGAGGGCTTACACCATTGAAGTTGGCAATTTTCATAGACCAGATCTTAGTTTATTGTTTTATTCATTGTCTAAACTCGGCTCTGTAGATTAGCTGCTTGTTTTTATACAGTAATTGTTATGGGAACCTAGGCATGCTGGCTGTTTTTGTACTTCAATAACAGAGTTGAGTATTCACAACAAAAAGTCATGTGGCCAGCAAGCTTGAATCATATACTATCTGGCCCTTTAAGAAGTTTGCAAAAACCTTGTTCTGTACTCATGAAAGCAATGGAAAAATTGCTAATAATGCAGTTGAACTTTAAAAGTGTGTTGTGACTTTGGCTGTTATATTGTGAATAATACAGAAGAATAAAAATTTATTATTTTATTATAGAAAAAATTATCCATTTCACCAAAGTCCCTAACATTACTGATAAGTGACATTTTAATGCATATCTTCTTTGTTTCACTTGCATCATGCTCATTAAGGTAAATAAAAATATCCACCAACATTTGTCAAAATTATATTTATTAATGACTGGGCAACCATAGTGGCTATAGATACAAGCACTTATCAAAAACCTATAAAAACATGTTGAGAGAATCAATTTCCTGTATGGAATTTAGAATAAAGAGTACTGCCTATTTTTTAATGGAGAGACAGGTTCGTCCTTTATCAGAATACTACCACCTAAATCTGTGTGCTTTTACCTTCCTTAAATCTATTATACAGGTATATAATTTTATTATATCAATACAACTATACAATGGTATGTACTCTACATATACCTAATATAATATGTAGTTTATTGTATATTATTTTTGACTGTGTTAGTCACAAATAATTTGCAAATTGGATTTATTTGAAGAATTGGCAAAATTCACACACAGAAAGAGATTAATTATTATACTATGAAAAAGCTATTACACCCATTGCAACTTTATAGAAAAAAAATCACATTACTAGTTTTATACAGCTATCAGTTTATTGATCCAACTGTTTATAGAAAAGCAACCATTTTAAATAGACTGCTTTTATCAAATTATCAAACACTTTTTCTACTTTTTATCTAATCATTAATAGGTAGAATTAAAGATATAAAAAGTCTGAACAATCAGTATGCAGTATATTGTCTTATTTTAAAAGTTAAAAAATAGAGAACCATCTTTCTCCACAATCAAGAAGTAAGGCTTTATTCTTTTCATTTTTCACAAAATAGCAAAAATTACCTCATTAATAGTTTTTCACTATCAAGACTGAATTACTTCCTCAACTTGTTAGAACTCCAAAAGGACTCAATAATTTCACATTTATTGAAAGAAATTGAAGGAGGCAGACTATAATCTAGGGCTGTGTAATTCAGTATTTCAATGAACTTTATATTCAGCATGAACCAACAAAGCTTACATGATGAGTATTTCAGTTGTTGAATGACTCCCTTACAGTTCCATTGTGAGTAAGCTATTCTATAGTATATTTCAGAAATTAGGTTTTGAAGCTTCAGTGAAAGTAAATTTCAGTGTTCTCCACTCTAGCTATAGGATATATGAAGAGAAAAGATTGAAAACAACAAAAACTAAAAGTAACTTAGTAATATATTGTTTAAAGAAATAGACACTAAAACAAATACAATTTATTCCAACTAATTGGTAAAATACATATCTGTGAATTAAAACAGAATGTTGATTGTAGTTTCTGGTTTTGATGGAGAAAATTGATGAAGGATAGAAGGAAACACCTGTGGAGATTGGACAATATAAAAGCAATTTATCAAATTAAGAAGTATTTTTCTTTATATAGTACAGTAGAGGCTATGCTGCTGCGGCTGCTACTGCTATAGAACTGGGAAATTAAGGATTGTATCTACAGGGATGCATGGATATATTTGTCAAGTTTTGCTGAGGAACTGATTAAAGACTGGGCAAGGTGATGGCACCCCAGTCCAGTACTCTTGCGTGGAAAATCCCATGGACGGAGCACCCTGGTAGGCTGCAGTACAAGGGGTGGCGAAGAGTCGGACACGGCTGAGCGACTTCCCTTTCACTTTTCACTTTTATGCATTGGAGAAGGAAATGGCAACCCACTCCAGTGTTCTTGCCTGGAGAATCTCAGGGACGGGGGAGCCTGGTGGGCTGCCATCTATGGGGTCACACAGAGTCGGACACGACTGAAGTGACTTAGCAGCAGCAGCAGCAGCAAGTATTCTTCAGATGAATTACAATAGGAGTTTCCTGGAGTGGTTCCAAGCCTGCAACACTGGTTGTTCATAACAGAGAACTAGCCTCTGTCTATTTTATTTTGTCTTGTTCATGTTTGGTGGGAACCTGCAGAATTTGACTGAAATACTACCTGGGAGGCAAGAGTCACATGAAAGGAAAGTGCCATAATAGAGATGAGGCTTTATAAGAGATGATGCCAAAAGAGATCGAATAACAAGGTATGCAGTAGTAATAGTAAATTGAAACAGATGAGCACATCTGGGCCACAAATATAAATAGTGTGCTAGAATTTGCTGGTGACTGATGCATGTGGCCATTTAAACCCATGGAGAACTTTAAAAATTTTGATGGTCAGGCCATAGCTCAAAATAGTTAAATTAGAGCGTCCGGATGTAGGACCCAAGCATTTTTTTTTCTTTTTTTAAAGTTTCCCAGATCTTTCCAAAGTGCAACAAAGTTGACATCTGTCTTAAAATAATTTAAAGAACAGATTGCAATGTTAGAATAATGTGGGAGTTTTGGTGCACCAATGCCTGATTCCCTCCAAAAGCTAATCAATTCAATCTCTGGTGATAAGGCCTCAGAGTGGAGATTAACTGTGTAATTTAGACACCAATTTATGTCTCATTTATTTTTCACTAAAGTAATTCCAGTCTGGGACAATATGAAACCAAATGAATTGAAAAAACTACAAGGATGCCAAAAAATAATGGTTTACTTCATGAAAGCCATTATATGTTCTTCACACTTGGACTTTATTACGTTTTAATTTGATTACCCTGTGTATAAAAATATATTAAATTCAAGTTAATGTTTCAGGTATCATTATCATTTCACAGTATTGTGATTTTTATGAAAATACTATTTGATTTGAAATTTCTATTGCTGAAAACATTTGACTTTTAAGGAAACGGCAACCCACTCCAGTATTCTTGCCTGGAGAATCCCAGGGATGGAGGATCCTAGTGGGCTGCCGTCTATGGGGTCGCACAGAGTTGGACAGGACTGAAGCGACTTAGCAGCAGTGCTCTGTAGTTAAAGAACTAAAATAGAAACTCCCTAAAACCAATTCAACCAAGAGGATTCAATTTCTTCAGCCCCCATTTTGTAATTCTTCATTGTCATGAAAGTCAAAGCATATGAGTAATACTGTTCTTCAACACTGTGAAGGGGAATTGTTACATCAATAATTAATGCTCTGAAAGGTTAAATTTAATTTGAAAGTAGGTGATTTTCTCTCACCAGAGTTATGGACATTGAAGGTGACAGACTTCCTTGTCATGGGAAAGCTAATGCTAACTGGGTAGCTTTTCTTATATTGTGCAGAGTTACCAATATAATTTCTATTCATCAACTGTTGGAGAAAAAAATTTTCTTTTACTTTAAAATTGAGGGAGAGAATTTAGAATGAAATTAGAATGAAATTTTAAATTTGACAAAAAGGAAAGTGCTGTCAGAGAGCATGCATCCTGAAAGTAAACTGAAACTTTAGGAATACATAATAGAAATAAATATATTTTCTGAGACAAATGGAATTCTGATCTTCACTGTAAGATATTTTTATAATTTCCCTGTTTTAATTTACAACATTTACTTGAAGATATATGGCTTTCATTATTACATTCAGAGAGAAATTCTATACAGTTGTAGATAAGCCTCTAGTTAAAAGAGCTACTTGAAGGAAGAAGAATGCAAATGAATAATTAGCTCTGTAACAATATCTGATTTACTGGTCTAGTTAACTACACTAATTAAATCAAAGTGCATCACAATTTATTATTGGAAAGCATTTTATCCAAATGTTAAAAAAAAATTTTATTCATGCACCATATAATAGTACAGTTTATTTTGCTAATTTAAGTTGGATAGAGAATAGTCAAGTTTGACTTGTCAAGTGTTAACACATCAATCTAACTGATGTTGAAGAGTATGGCTTTACCTTTCTCAATTGAAAATGACTGTTTCCTTAGTCTAGACAAATTTTTAAGTGTAAGCAGTGGTAGACACACACACACACACACAATCATTAGCTAGGCTCATAGCCAGAGGCTAGTCATTTTGTTGTGAGTCTCATGGAATGAAGAAAATGTTCCAGTGCCCTCCTCATAAAAGATTTTTTCAAGTACAAGTTGATTTTCAAACAAAAGAGGTACGTCTATGTATTATTTTCTATTGATTCTCTTAATTAAGTTACTTCATGATAATTTGTCAGTAAAGCAATTAATTCATACCAATGAAAGATGTTCCTGACTCTAAGAAGTGAAATTGAATATTTCTTGTCTTAGTAACATGTTTGGGTAAGACAAGTCCCGGGATATGCAGGGCTGAAGAGAAAGCTTTCAGTTTATTCTTCATAAACAAATACACCATTTAAAGCCTAGAACATTAACATTTCTGAAGGTATATCAAGAATTATGGCCTGCACATCCATATAGAAAAACTTAAAGGTACCATGTGTAAGTGTTGAAATAAGCACTTGCAGAGATAAGAAAATAATTGGGGGATCTCTCTACCACACTTTCTTTGTTAAAACAAAATTCTTCAATCTCCCACTAAGAGAAATCCATGTGTGATTTATGCTACACTATATTTAGTAGAAGATAGATAACTATTTGATGGAATAAATAGTAAATGGGCTTCATCATTAAGCCTATTACTTTATTTATATATGAACAACATGCTAAAGAAATGCCCCCATTCTATTCCACTCACATATGAATTGGTGAAACTACAAAAGTTTAGATAGCTTACAATTTTAAAGCTTCTCTAAAGTCACTTAGAGAAATGGATGAGTTAGCAAACGTCTATGATAGATAGCCTAAAGGGACATAACCTATTCACTAGTAAAGCTTCTGAGCTATGAAAATTGAGCAATTACCTGAGGAAATGCTTTGTGGAGCCATGACTTTTGTCCCTTGTTGTCTCCATGGAGACTACAGAAAAATGAATTGTGTATATAGCTAAATAAACGTTGATATGCATTATGGGCAGAAAAGGACAATCATGATAAAATATAGCAAATATTTTTTTCTAAACCTTACCTATAAATCTTTGGTTGGTAGTTATATACTTCATAGTCAAGAAAATTGAGGTCTACACCAGTTCCTCTTGATATGTGTAGAATCAAATGGCAAACTAAGAAATTATCAGATATTTTGAATTTATTGAAGCGATCTGTCCATTGAATTTTACCACCCTGATTGCTAGGGATGGATATATCAATAATGATGTATGTAAAAATGTTGTAAAAATATCATTTTGCCAAGATGTCTTCTTTCCCATTTTAATCATCTCCATTAAATTAATAAATGTGTGTGTCCAGGTCTTTTTCTTTCATCTCAAAAGTTTATCCACATCAACATATGGAATCTTCAGCCTTAGAAAGATGAATTTAGAAGGAGAAAGAAACCTCTCCAGTCACCAGAGCAGGTGAATTACCAGATGATAGTCATTAAGATTGCAAGTATTCAGCCAGATTTCTCTCTCATTTCTAATTTAAGAATTACTATATTAAGAAAGCAAGAGCAAAAACTGTTTTTTGTTCCTCAAAAACAAAAACTGAACCTCTATTGAAGGAAAAAATGGAAGGGAAAGGTAGTTTATTAAATTTCTTATTAAATCCACTGTCTCATTTTCATTTGATCAATCACCTTTCCAAAGCTAAAAAAATACAGCTGTTTCGCAAGTGTTTAAAGTGTGTGCCTTTACAACTTGAGACAGCTTAGCTGAAGCAAGCATTTATGCATATATGTTAACATTAGAGATATCTGTTCTTCAGTAATTTTGTGTTACTTTGTTTTCTCAGATCCTGCAAAGAAAACATGACCAATTGTTGTATAATGATGATAAATACAGAATAAAGTTGTTCCCTCTCATAAGGGGAATCTAAAGAAGTATTAAAAATTGACTATTTTCCTAATTACTCAGCTCTAATTCGTCATCCCATACTGAAGTGACCAAGGCAATACAACTTTCTTCTTCTCTAGAGGACTTGTGGCTACATAAATGACAGAAGTTCCCCTTCCATTATACTAGCAGTCATGGTGTTTAAAATTCAGAGATTCAGTTTAGGTTAAAAAACAAAACAAAACAAACAACTCTTAGAAAAGTAACCCAAAATAAACATTTTTGTTAAAAATCTGCTTAGTATAGCATGATATAAATCAGAATATTTTCAAGAACCATCATTCTAATTGTGATCTAAAAAATTGCAAGTTAAATGATTGAAAAATGAATTATTAGGGAAATTTATCTTCAGTCAAGCATTAACCTCTCTCTAAAGTAAGTGGTTCATTCTAAATAGTGGGAAAAAATAGCACTTGGGATTTTTTTCTTTATTGTAAGTGACTTGATGACTGAACTTCAATGTAATTAATATGTTCAGTTCAGTTCAGTCACTCAGTCATGTCAGACTCTGTGACCCATAGATTGTAGCACACCAGGCTTTCTTGTCCATCACCAACTTCCGGAGTTCACTCAAACTCATGTCCACCGAGTCGGTGATGCAATCCAACCATCTCTTCCTTTGTCGTCTCCTTCTCTTCCTGCCCTGAATCTTTCTCAGCATCAGGGTCTTTTCGAATGAGTCAGTTCTTCATATCAGGTGACCAAAGTTTTGGAGTTTCAGCTTCAGCATCAGTCCTTCCAACAAATTTTCAGGACTGATCTCCTTTAGGATGGACTGGTTGGATCTCCTTGCAGTCCAAGCAACTCTCAAGAGTCTTCTCCAACACCTCACTTCAAAAGCATCAATTCTTTGGTGCTCAGCTTTCTTTACAGTCCAACTCTCACATCCATACATGACTACTGGAAAAACCATAGCTTTGACTAGATTGACCTTTGTTGGCAAACTGATATCTCTGCTTTTTAATATGCTGTCTAGGTAGGTCATAGCTTTTCTTCCAAGGAGCAAGCGTCTTTTAATTTCATGGCTGCAGTCACTATCTTCAGTGATTTTGGAGCCTCCAAAAATAAAGTCTCTTACTATTTTCATTGTTTCCCCACCTATTTGGCATGAAGTGATGGGACCAAATGCCATGATCTTAGTTTTCTGAATGTTGAGTTTTAAGCCAACTTTTTCACTCCACTTTCACTTTCATCAAGAGACTCTTTAGTTCCTCTCCATTTTCTGCCATAAGGGTGACGTCATCAGCATATCTGAGGTTATTGATTTTTCTTCTGGTGACCTTGATTCTAGCTTATGCTTCCTCCAGTCCAGCATTTCTCATGATGTACTCTGCATAGAAGTTAAACAAACAGGGTGAAAATATACACCCTTGATGTACTTCTTTCCCTATTTGGAACCAGTCTGTTGTTCCATGTCCAGTTCTAACAGTTCTAATTAATACATTAGGATCACTTAAAATGCATTTTTGGCACAGAGATTAACAATAAAAATTTGTTTCAACCATCTACTCAGTGATTGTGTATTGAAGTTCAAGTGTTGTGAAATTCACAAATGAAAGCCCTATCAGAACTAGAAACTTAAGCTTCCATTCCTATCCTTTGCCTGAGGTATGCGTATGTGCCTAGTTGTGTCCTACTCTTTGTGACCCCATAGACTGTAGCCCGCCAAGCTCCTCTGTCCATGGAATTTTCCAGACCAGCCTACTGGAGTGAGTAGCCATTCCCTTCTCCAGGGACTCTTCCCAACCCTGAGATTGAACCAAGGTTCCTGCATTACTGGCAGATTCTTTACCAGCTAATCATTAGGGAACGCCAAGAATACTGGAGTGGGTAGCCTGTTTCTTCTTCAGCAGATCTTCCTGACTCAGGATTTGAACTGGGGTCTCCTGTATTGCAGGTGAATTCTTTATTGGATGAGCTACCAGGGAATCCAGATATTGAAACATTTGAATTCAAATTTGTATTACTAAATACAAATTGTCACCTTTAACAAAGTTTGCCAAATGCTAATGCTCAAACTACCGCACAATTGCACTCATCTCACATGCTAGTAAAGTAATGCTCAAAATTCTTCAAGCCAGGCTTCAGCAATACGTGAACTGTGAACTCCTTGATGTTAAACCTGGTTTTAGAAAAGGCAGAGGAACCAGAGATCAAATTGCCAGCATCCACTGGATCATGGAAAAAGCAAGAGAGTTCCAGAGAAACATCTATTTCTGCTTTATTGACTATGCCAAAGCCTTTGACTGTGTGGATCACAATAAACTGTGGAAAATTCTGAAAGAGATGGAAATACCAGACCACCTAACCTGCCTCTTGAGAAATCTGTATGCAGGTCAGGAAGCAACAGTTAGACCTGGACATGGAACAACAGACTGATTCCAAATAGGAAAAGGAGTACGTCAAGGCTGTATATTGTCACCCTGCTTATTTAACTTCTATGCAGAGTACATCATGAGAAACACTGGACTGGAAGAAACACAAGCTGGAAGAAATATCAATAACCTCAGATATGCGGATGACACCACCCTTATGGTAGAAAGGGAAGAGGAGCTAAAAAACCTCTTGATGAAAGTGAAAGTGGAGAGTGAAAAAGTTGGCCTAAAGCTCAACATTCAGAAAACGAAGATCATGGAATCTGGTCCCATCACTTCATGGGAAATAGATGGGGAAACAGTGGAAACAGTGTCAGACTTGATTATTTTGGGCCCCAAAATCACTACAGATGGTGACTGCAGCCATGAAATTAAAAGATGCTTAGTCCTTGGAAGAAAAGTTATGACCAACCTTGATAGTATATTCAAAAGCAGAGACATTACTTTGCTGACTAAGGTCCATCTAGTCAAGGCTATGGTTTTTCCTGTGGTCATGTATGGATGGGAGAGTTGGACTGTGAAGAGGGCTGAGCACCGAAGAATTGATGCTTTTGAACTGTGGTGTTGGAGAAGACTCTTGAGAGTCCCTTGGACTGCAAGGAGATCCAACCAGTCCATTCTGAAGGAGATCAGCCCTGGGATTTCTTTGGAAGGAATGATGCTAAAGCTGAAACTCCAGTACTTTGGCCACCTCATGCAAAGAGTTGACTCATTGGAAAAGACTCTGATGCTGGGAGGGATTGGGGGCAGGCAGAGAAGGGGATGACAGAGGATGAGATGGCTGGATGGCATCATGGACTTGATGGACGTGAATCTGAGTGAACTCCAGGTGTTGGTTATGGACAGGGAAGCATGGCTTGCTGCGATTCATGGGGTCACAAAGAGTCAGACACCACTGAGTGACTGGACTGAACTGAATGAAATGTGTTGGATATTTCTGTGGACATATTTTATATAATGTACATATGATATATTGATTTTTGTACTTTTCGGTTTACTTTTTGCTGGTAGTATTTTGAAAGAGGTAGAAAATTTAATTTTGTAGTTTGTAAGTTATACTGCCATTGGACATCTGAAGTACATTTCCTCTGTGTGGAGGAACATAGGGATATTGATTTTAGGAAAACCCTGAGACATACCTTTAGAAAAAATTTAGTGTGGGAAGTAGATGAACCAAGAGAATGGGTGAGATGATGTGGATAAAGAAAAGTGAGAAACAGCATAAACTAAGAATTATATGCTTAGAAACATCATACTTTAAGGGTGTATCTAAAAAAGTAGACCTAGCAAATGGAGTTAGTAGAAAGAGGATTCATATAGGAACAAGAGAGAAATGCTATCATGGGACATAAGGGGATATTCTCAAGGAAAGGAAACAAAGTATTGACTGTAGTGGAAATACCAAATATGTGTAAGTATTGATCATTGGAACAAGCAACAAAGCCCATACTGGTGAGCTTCACAAGATGATTCAGAGAAGAGATGAGGCCAAGATTGCTTATTTGGAGGAAGGGCTATAACAACGTGCATATTACTCTTGGTGACATTTTCCTTCATGACTTTTATCAAAAATGAGAGAAACATAACAGAAGCTAGATGATAACCTAGACAGACAATCTGCTTCTTTGTTGGTTTGGGTATAAGAAATGGGACAAGTTCCAGAAAAGACTGGAGGAACTGAAATCAGATAAAGTGGTGGGACTGAATGGTAAAGTGTCTGCCTGCAGTGCAGGAGACCCAAGTTCAATCCCTGGGTCGGGAAGATCCCCTGAGAAGGAAATGGCAACCCACTCCAGTATTCTTGCCTGGAAAATTCCATGGACAGAGGAGTCTGGTGGGCTACAGTCCATGGAGTCACAAAGAGTCGGATATGACTGAGCGACTTCATTTCACTTCAGGGGAAAAATGCAAGTGAGGGTGAGAAGAGATAGTATTAGGAGTTGTGGAGATAGGAAGTTGAATGATTTCATGCCTTATACATTGAATGGTCTCTGCAAAGCCAGAGATAAACTTCACAGTTGGAAAAGGGAGAGTGGCTTTGCAGATGCTTTAGGAATAGTGGTGGATGTCTGGAGTGTGTCCCATGAGGAATGGATTTTAGAATTCCAGAAGGAAATCCCTTCTAGGAGGTTAGGCCTGAGTATGACTGTGGAGTGGTTTGATAAAATGTTTTTTATATACCCAGTCTTGTTATCAACAAAGTAAAATAAATTTTACGTTATTTTAAGTAGAATTAAATTTCCTAATGTAGTTGTTGAAGCCATCTATGTTAATAAGAATAGTTTATAATATCTGAATGCATAACATGTAGGTAGAGTTCCTATATGCACTTAAGGTTTTTGCTTTGTTTTGCTACATGTTCTAAGGAAAAAATAAAAAACAACACCTTTAATAAGTAATTTTGCTTTCAACCTAAGAACTAAGTCTTAGCTTATAGAACTTAATAGCATATTTTTTCTCATTTGTATCGACTAAAATGTTTCTGCCCCTGAAGCTAATATAACCTTTTTAATGTTTTATTAGGTACAACTACTACTTATACAGCAGTCACTAAGTATCAGACACTGTATTAGACATCTTACAAATAATCCTCATGAAAAAATCAATCCTCATATAAAGCTTAATAGGTTAACAATTATCATTCTCCTTGAGAAAATGAAGAATTGGATTTTGGAGTGGTTAGACTTTATACCCAGATAATATAGCTACTGAAAGTTGGAACCAAGATCCAGACTCAGATTTATCAATTCAGAATGTGAGCTCTATAGCATTTGTTATGTGGTTAGAAGAGTTTCTGCTAAGAGACCCTCAGGTTGTTTCTCTAGAAGAGTTTCATGGGAAAGGCAACGAGGATATACTTCTCATGATATTGCCAAGATTAATTACATTAGGGAGTTCTTCAGAGATTTCCTACAGACACTATGAGCTTTTCAAAGGTATTTGAAAAGAGAATCTTTTTAAAGGAGAACTTAGAATAAACTCACAATATAAAGGTTCAGCCTGGAAATATTGAAATGACATGAAGTAAACACAAGCATTATATAAAGGAAAGGTGTAATGAATTAGTCTCACGATATTCACAATAAGACACTGCCTGAAATCTTTTTTTTTTTTCTTACTGTGGATAGTATTGCAGCTTACTAATTTCTGGAGAAAAAACAGAATATCTTGGGAATTAAAAGGGAAAGAAGAAATGGGGGAATATCTGAGATTGCCATGCTGACAATGATAAGTTAAATGGTTTGGGGATTGGTGATTTTATTACAATATGTTCTTATAATTTTTTCCAGTAATTTCACATTTTGATATTTTGATTTAAAATCTTTATTTTTATGTTCAGTTCTGAACTATTAAAATATTGAAAGGAAAATCTAGATGTTTTACAATTTCAGAGGTTTATGGAAATATAGCTCTGTATTCTGTTATTCTGTTAAAAGCACCCTTGGACTGCGAGGAGATCCAACCATCCTTTCTAAAGAAGATCAGTCTTGGGTGTTCTTTGGAAGGAATGATGCTAAAGCTGAAACTCCAGTACTTTGGCCACCTCATGCAAAGAGTTGACTCATTGGAAAAGACTCTGATGCTGGGAGGGATTCAGGGTAGGAGGAAAAGGGGACGACAGAGGATGAGATGGCTGGATGGCATCATCATCTCGATGGACGTGAGTTTGAGTGAACTCCGGGAGTTGGTGATGGACAGGGAGGCCTGGCATGCTGCGATTCATGGGATTGCAAAGAGTCGGAAATGACTGAGAGATTGAACTGAACTGAAACCTCAGCCTAATGTTTTAAAATTTTATTCTTCTATGCTAGAACCTGCCACAAAGTATTGAAAATATAGCAAAGAATATATGTATATATATATACACACATATATATATAGGCAACTCCATCTATTTATAGTGTTTACAGTGACAGACTGTAAAGATAAATAGCAGAATCCAGAAATGCTCTTGAACTCCCATGCAAGGCACAAAACTTGTATTACATGAAAGTAGATGCTCTTTACATCTTAGCTAAGTCTTTATTTCACCTCTGAGAAATAGATTAACTAAAGCAGAAACATTTATCTTAACCAGACTGAGTTACAGTGTTAGCCCATTGACCATCAGCCTCGCCTGTAACCATGATTGTTGCCACAGAGTGATCCCTGCTAATTAATTTCCTAGTTAGGTCACAAGGGAGCACTTAGGGAAGAGCTCTTATAGTTTTCTCCCTTCTACCCTGAACAGATAAATCAGTGATCATAGTTTATTTTTAAACCTTTGAACAATCATTTTCAGAAGTAATTCCACACTTAAGAAATATTTTCTTTTCTTTTTTTTATTTTTTTTTCTTGAATGAAGATTTTATTTTATTTTATTATTTTTTAAATTTATTTTTTATTTTACTTTACAATTCTATATTTCACTGTATTGCTAGGATTTTTCACTGACAGTAAGACAAAATGCAAAATTACATTTATTTCACTTTTGCAAAAACAGTACAAAATACAAACCTGCCATAGTCTGGTTTTGCTTTAGCCTTATCTTTGGGCTAAAAAAAATTTATAAGGAAAATACAGTTTTCTTCTTCCTTAGAGATGAAGGCAGATGGTATCAAGTATGTTTAGCTCTTCCAGCAACAGTTTTCTATAGCATTAGCAGTAAATCTACCATTTGCAATCTATTGTCTATTTAAATCTATTTAATTTACATTTAACAAGACACCTCTTATTCTTCTGAGTTAATTAAAGGGTTAGTGACTATTAAAAAGATACTAATTGAAATGCAATATATAAGATAACTGAGCTGTTGTGTAATTAACCAAATTTACATAAGTAATAAACATCGTTTTGCAGTCTTCTGGAATGGCCTTGAACTAACGCTGATAGTCCAATCTTATACAAGAACAAGTGTCTAGGCTTTTAATTAGCATAAAACTGAATAGCGGTGGAAAATTAATTGTATATAAATTTTTAAAGTAACTGCCAAAGAATAATGTAATGGTGCTTTATGTGGTCTTTTAACATTCTAGGGATGCTTATTAAATTTTCAACGTGTCTTTTCAGGAAGAGATATATTTCAGATAGAATGCAAACCAAGTTCTCCCCTACCTAGGACTTGTGTTTCTCTACAGCCACCACAGATACTTTTCGTGGCCCTAGTTTACCTTGATGGAGAAGGCAATGGCAAGCCACTCCAGTACTCTTGCCTAGAAAATCCCATGGACGGAGGAGCCTGGTAGGCGGCAATCCATGGGGTTGCTACGAGTCGGACATGACTGAGCGACTTCACTTTTACTTTTCACTTTCATGCATTGGAGAAGGAAATGGCAACCCACTCCAGTGTTCTTGCCTGGAGAATCCCAGGGACAGGGGAGCCTGGTGGGCTGCCGTCTATGGGGTCGCACAGAGTCGGACACGACTGAAGCAACTTAGCAGCAGCAGCAACAGTTTACCTTGAATATGTCCCTCAGTGCTGTCTCCTACATGTCATGATTCTCAATTTGAGAAATGAAACATTTCTATAGAACTTTCACAAGACAGTCCAAACTTTCTCAGAAAATTCAGGGTCCTTCCAACTTCCTAACTTATAATGGGCCTATATGTTTAAGGTACAATTTAATAGAAAATACATAATTTATAATTCTGAATAGTTACAAAAGTAATGTTGTATTTTTTCAATGTGTGTGAATCTGTCTATAGAATACATTAATGCATCATTTAATGGAGGCCTAAAATCTCCATTCTGTGTTACTTGGTGATACAGCATTGCTGGTTCAAGGAAATGGTCATTGTATGTTCTAAAACTGAGGACAAATGGAAAAGGGACAGAAAGCCAGCACTAAATCCAAGGGCTTTTGTGTTTAGAGTGTAGTTATGGAAAAATATTTTCTGCTCTGAAGTTATGTATAGCGATGGTTTTCACATGTATTAGTGTGTCTATGATAAGCAGGTTAAACATATTCTCTGAATATGTTGCCTTTAGAATGTTGTTTTTTGGAAGCTTTTGAGGAGATCAGTCCTGGGTGTTTTTTGGAAGGAATGATGCTAAAGCTGAAACCAGTACTTTGGCCACCTCATGCGAAGAGTTGACTCATTGGAAAAGATTTTGATGCTGGGAGGGATTGGGGGCAGGAGGAGAAGGGGACGACAGAGGATGAGATGGCTGGATGGCATCACTGACTCGATGGACGTGAGTTTGAGTGAACTCCGGGAGTTGGTGATGGACAGGGAGGCCTGGCGTGCTGCCATTCATGGGGTTGCAAAGAATCGGACACGACTGAGCGACTGAACTGAACTGAACTGACCCATATACATGTTTTCTCCATTTAAATTGTTTGAGTACCTTCGTTTGCTTTATTTGAAAGAAATATGATTTTTTTCTCTGTAAGATAAACTTGTCATATAATACTCAGACAGATACAAGACTATGTTGTAATTAATAGAGCACTTGTGTCCAAATTCACAAAGTATTTCTGATTTAATTCTTAGCTTTTTGCTTTTGTGGACTTCTTATTCAATCTCTACTCTCACTGAAAGTTAAAAGAAAAAAATGGGTTAAAAGCCAGAGAAAAATAATATCTAAGCAGGATGGATTTAGATAAAGCAAAATAGAAACAAACACTGTTATATTTTCAGTGGAAAGTGTCTATTAAATAGCTTAGCCACTGACTATATTGATGGTTTCAACAGCGAAAGTAATTCATCAGAAGTGAATCAGCTAAGATATTTATTTCTAAAGAATTTACAATGTTTTACAAGAACTACTTAAGGAATACTGTATCATATAGTGAATGTGTGTTTTCAAGTCAGGTTTACACCTGCCAAAATAATCTGTTACTATCACTGAAACTATAAATTACTCTGTGTTCACCTGAGATATAATGATGTAATTGAGAGGATTATCCACATCCCTAATATAATACACTAAGTCTTCATACAGTAATGAAAAGTGGTAGTTGCTCATTGCAACCCCATGGACTATAGCTTACCAGACTCCTCTGTTCAAGGAATTTTCCAGGCGAGAATACTGAAGTGGGTTCCCATGCCCTCCTCCAGGGGATCTTCCTGACCCATTGTGGGCAGATGCTTTACAGATGTATTTGATGGCTACAATAGTTTTTAGAGCTTTTTGCCCAATGTGAGAATAATGATTATTTTTGGAACTATCTTCCCTTCTTGTTTGGTTTCTCATCAGCATATTCTGTGAGGACATTTCTTGCAATGGATAATTATGTGGCAAGAAGCTCTCTTTTCATATTATTGATAAAGGTTGCTTGTACATTTGGATAGGACAAATACATATAAATTTAGAGGTGTGAAAAATTAGTCAACATTATTAAAATAATCAGTTGAAAAGTTTGAAAACATACATGTTATATTTATATATATTTCTTTTTATATCAATATGTTAACGACTGCATCAGTAAACGTGATGAAATCCAGGTAGTTGAACGTTCTCTCTTCATAATCCATAAACCAAACATCCAAACTATTCTAACTCTCCCCACTGCTTTCCCTCATTAGGAAGCTTGTTTGTACTAAGCCATGATCTCTCAAACTATGCTTCTGTTGCACATAGATGTTCTATTAAATTCACATAAGGAGGATTTTTATAAATTCACTGAGAAGAAAATAAGAGCTAATATTTTCTGAAGTTTAAGTTTTATTAACCCTTTGGCATTTGCAAGGAGAGCTTGCAGTTATTTACATAATAAATGAAAGTATAACAAATGCTAACAGAAAAACTGTGAGCCTTTTTAGAACTATGGAGCCTTTTTTTTTTTTTTTAAACCAAGTGTGATTTCTATTTGCCTTTATGGAATATAGGCACTTGCTGCTGGTAAAAGTGATTTATATTTTGAATGGTAAAATCCAGTATGTCAATATTTCCTAGAGTTCTGGGAAGAATGGTCAGCCCATGAACATTGAGAATGCTGGCACTAAGCTTTTAATTTAGTATTCTTCAATTTCATCACTTGACTCACATTTCTTTGCCTCTTCCAGAATGCTGATTTGCATTCTTGCTGTTGAAGTAGAGTAACTAGCTATTTTTTTCCGTAGTTGACTCTAACATAACTGTTCTGCCTGAGGAAAAATATTGTCAGCTTTTCTCCTCACACTCATTTCTCCAGAAAGAAGACTGTCTGAGGATTGGATCTCTGTTCCTGTTGTCCTCTTCCAACACAGAAGACATCTGAGTGTCGGTTGTCTGGGACAGACTGAGTCAAAGACTTCTTTGCAGAAGGGGTCTGAGGGATACCTCAGGAATAGCATCTGTGAGAAGCATCAGAAGGAAGCAGGATTGTAGACAGGGAAGGGAATTGTAATACAGTTCCAACCATGGCATTAGTATATCCCACAGGGATCTCTGGAGTTGGGATGACCCATCAGAAATGTTTCAGATTGAGGCAGGACCTAGGGCTTTTCTTTTTCATGTTGCCTTAAAAAAATTAATTAGAGGATAACTGTTTTACTGTATTCATTAAAAATTTACAGTTTTACAATACTGTAAATATTGTAAAACATATTTCTGCCATACATCAACATGAATCAGCCATAGGTATACATATGTCTGCTTCCGAACTGTACTCCCACCTTCTATCGTGTCCAACCACTCTAGGTTCCTTTCATTTCTGGTGGTCATTGGGTGAATGTTATCCCAAGAGATGTGTGTGAACTTGACTCTCCAAGGCAATTCCGTGGTAAATATTAAACTGTAACTGGCCAATATCCAGCATTCCAGTTGGTGTAGGCACAAATGACTTAGTCTCAAAGGCAAGTATATGGTTGATGCGCCAAAGTCTGTTGAATAACACAGTCAGGAAATTTTGCTGATCTTTCATTAAACTAATTGCCACATTACAGCTATCTGTGGAAAGACAGTACCACTTTTTAAAACAGCCATTAAAATCTTTTGAGAGAGAAAATAGTTCTCCTAGAGTGTTTAATAAACTAACCTCAACCATGTGTATGCAAGTATACAGATAAGGATAGAAGAAATGTAGGCATTTTTATGAAATTAATGTTGACATTTTAAAAGAAATTCCCAAATTCAGGTTATAGCTAATAACCAATTCATATTGAATTGAGTCATTCATAAAAAATAATGATCTTAAGTCATAGATTTTTTTGTCCTTAAATATTATCTAGATCAACTATATAAAAGTTATATTTTCTTGACTTGATGCATAGGAAATGCAAAATCTAAGGTAAGAAAATTTCAAATATTATAGATAATCTCACTATTATATTGAATTATAAGTATCATATTTAAATAACAGAAATTATTGTTTTCTACATAAGAAATGCTTAATTAGAAGCAGAACGGTGCAAAGCTATTTTAGTGTTACAGTTATTTTTCAATTGCTCAGTTGTGTTTGACACTTTGGAACCCCATGGACTGCAGCACACCAGGCTCCCCTGTCCTTCACCATCTCCTGGAGCTTGCTCAAACTCATGTCCATTGAATCAGTGATATCATCCAACCATCTTGTCCTCTGTCATCCCCTTCTCCTCCTGCCTTCAGTCTTTCCCAGAAGCAGGGTCTTTTCCAACCAGTCAGCTCTTTGCATCAGGTGGCCAAAGTATTGGAGTTTCAGCTTCAAAATCAGTCCTTCCAAAGAATATTCAGGACTTATTTCTTTTAGGATTGACTGATTTGGTCTCCTTGCTGTCCAAGGGACTCTCAAGAGTCTTCTCCAACAATACAGTTCAAAAGCATCATTTCTTCAATGCTCAGCCTTTTCAGTAGGATTTATAAATCATTGAATTTGATCCTGGGGATTTTATAAGACCTATTATGTAAATCAAATGGTATTATAGTTTTCATTTAAATTTGTTTTTACTATACTCTAGTTAGCTAGAATCTACCATCAGTGTTTCTTTTAATATCTATTATTATAAAGTGAGGGCTTCCCAGGTGGCTCAGTGGTAAAGAATCCACCTGACAAGCAGTAGACACGAGTTTAGTCTATGGGTCAGGAAGATTCTCTGGAGAAAGAAATGCAACCCACTCCAGTATTCTTGCCTGGGAAACCCCAGGCAAGATGAGGAGATCCCATGGTTAGAGGAGCTTGGTGGGCTACTGTCTATGGGGTTGCAAGGAGTTGGACATGACTTAGTGACTAAATAATTTTGAAGTGGGGAAATCTTAGGATATGACCATATAGTTTTTTGAGCATAACTGATTTTTACTATATTAATTTCCTCTTCTTGCACCCTATAATGAAGTAAGATTTGTACATCAAGAAGAGAATAGCAGATTCCATCATTTGTAATAAAATAAACCTGGTGTAGATTAGTTACTGAAGTGAGTGTAAACCCTAAAGATCCATGTGCTTTAATTTCTGCATTTACTCACTCATAAATATATCACTTACCTTCTTAAACAAAAATATATATTATTCACCTTCATACTACACATATAGCACTTGGCTTTAGCTGACCAGCCCCTTGAAAATCTGCTGAACAATTACATTTTGCAGAAAAGTCAGTGGAAATTATGATTAGCAGGTTCATTATTAAAGATTCAACTTAGACTTATTATTATATAGACAGTACATAAATTTCATAAATTATATATACTTCTGTAACTAAGTAGCAAATAACTTATATTAATAGTTGGCTGTTAAAAACACTGTATATCTAGAAACACTGATGAACAAATGAGTGTACTAATTTGTGATAGCATCTCATTAATATCCTTGTCCTGGACAAATGGTACTACAAACAAACGTAAACAATTTTAGACAAATGTTAGCAAATTTACAGTTTTAAAATTTCCCCCCAAATCAAAACTATTGATGCCTCAGGCTGTTCATTATAATAGGAAGTTGAACAGTTCCATGTTTTCTAGTCATTTTGAATCAGTAACTGAGCAATTTACTGGTGAATACTGAACTATAACTTCTGAGAGTACCGGTTCTACAGAGCTGTATATCTTATAACTGGAAAAGCCTGATTCCTTCCAAGTAAAAAATGCTTCTATGTTACATTTACAACACATTAGCACTGGCTTTTTGGAGAAGGCAATGGCACCCCACTCCAGTACTCTTGCCTGGGAACTCCCGTGGATGGAGGAGCCTGGTGGGCTGCAGTCCATGGGGTCGCTAAGAGTCGGACACGACTGAGCAACTTCACTTTCACTTTTCACTTTCATGCATTGCAAAAGGAACTGGCAACCCACTCCAGTATTCTTGCCTGGAGAAACCCAGGGATGGGGGAGACTGGTGGGCTGCTGGCTATGGGGTTGCACAGAGTTGGACATGACCGAAGTGACTTAGCAGCAGCACTGGTGTTTATGGAATTTAGGAAATTTTATATTATCATACAGTTTATACAGGTTTGTCATCCTCTTGTTTCTTTTTATGTGTAACATCAGCTTAGGTGGTACCATATATTTAAGTGCATTTTTAATTATACAGTGATTGTTACTTTAGTGTTAAGAAAAGGAAAACACAGGCAATATATCTTTTATTAAAAAACAGACCATTATAGAGTGTCTCATATTTTAGAAGACAGTATGAGCTATTTACCTGCCACAAATATTATCTACAAGTGCTCTATTTAACGTAAGTGTACTCTGCAGTGGGAACATTTGCACATTCATGAGTTATACATGAGTCTCCTATGAAATATTGAGACTGCCTGTTTTGTCTTCCAGAAGAGGGTGCAACTAGTTTACTCTCCTAGTCACCATCAGGTCTGGAATAACAAATGGAAAGTATTTTTTCCTTTCAGGGGGACTATTACTGCAAAACAACTGATTGGAATTTCAATGAATAAAAAGGACCATTGGTTAAGAAAATATAGTAGAGAAGAAAATATTCCAAACATTACATATTACATATACCATATAAAAAGTACACATAGACAAATTAAGAGATGTTAATAAAAATTACTCATGGATATGCTTTGTCAGTTTACCTTAGCCAAATGTGTCATATCTGAGTTAAGCACTCGGTCATTTAGAGAACCTTGAATCCAAGCTTACCTTAGGGTTCTATACCCATGAAAGTGAAAATGAAAGTCACTCAGTTGTGTCCAACTCTTTGCAACCCCATGGACTATACAGGTCAGAATACTGGAGTGGGTAGCCTTTCCCTTCTCCAGGGGATCTTTCCAACCCAGGTATCGAACCCAGGTCTCCCACACTACAGGCGGATTCTTTACCAGTTGAGTCACAAGGGAAGCCCCTATACTCATGAGTAACTTTGTAGAGTATTTATCACAACTGGTAATTATACACATACACACTGATTCTAGTAAAATAGAACCATTATACAAAATCTCCAATTGTATAATTATAGTGTGCTGTGTCATCATATGGAATATGGTTCTTTTAGACAAAACACTGTTCAAAGTACATAAAAGTTCTTCTGAGTTTGAGCTCAACTCCAGTATTCTTGCCTGGAAAATCCCATGGATGGAGGAGCCTGGAGGGCTACAGTCCATAGGGTTGCAAAGAGTTGGATATGACTAAAGCAATTTAGCACAAAAAGGATAATTACAACTGTAAGGCATCAGTTCAGTTCAGTTGCTCAGTTGTGTCCAACTCTTCGACCCCATGTCCTACAGCATGCCAGGCATAGGTGAGTAGAATCATAACCTTCTGAGTTTTGCTTAATCTCCTTAAAATTACTATCAGTTAGTCTTGGCCAATCTTTCACCAAAAAAAAAAAAAAAAGGAAAATACATGCTCAAAAACTGAAAAAACATTGTAAATTACAAAAAACAAAAAAAAAAAAACAAACCACATTTGACTGACTTTTTTTCCTAGGTTTGGATTTGAAATAGTTTTGGCATATTTCACTTGAACAGATTTAGATGCTTTGTAGAGGCAAAATAGAAGATGACCGGTTAATTAAACATTGGAGATGTGCCAAAGCACAGACCCCTCCTCGTCACAGGGTTCAGCAGGTGCTTCCATCCCAAGTGTGATATCTCGGTTGTAGGTAAGTTCACAAGCTAATTAGGATCCTGCTGGATGATTGGCTTTCAGTCAGTTCAGTCTGTCAGTCTTGTCTGACTCTTTACGACCCCATGAAGTGTAGCACTCCAGGTCTCCCTGTCCATCACCAGCTCCCGGAGTTCACTCAGATTTATGTCCATTGAGTTGGTGATACCATCCAACCATCTCAATCCTCTGTCATCCCCTTCTCCTCCTGCCTTCAGTCTTTCCCACCATCAGGGTCTTTTTCAATGAGTCGGTTCTTAACATCAAGGGGCCAAAGTATTGGAGTTTCAGCTTCAGCATCAGTCCTTCCAATGAATATTCAGGACTGATTTCCTTTAGGATGGACTGGCTAGATCTCCTTGCAGTCCAAGGGACTCAAGAGTATTTTCCAGCACCACAGTTCAAAAGCATCAATTCTTCAGTGCTCAGCTTTCTTTATAGGCCAACTCTCAAATCCTTACATGACTACTGGAAAAACCATAGCTTTGACTTGATGGACCTTTAACTTCTTTGAATAATTTGGTATTCAGTGTTTAGGAAAATTAGCATGAGATCACTAGAGTAGTATGCAAATATTTGTTTCTTTCAAAATTTCACTTAAATGAACAGAAGTAGAACATAGGGAAAACAAAGATGGAAAAACCTATCCAACAAGAAGCAACCCAAAGTTAAAGAAACCATGATATCCTATCTAAGCTTTTAATGATGTAATTAAAAGGTTTCTATGTCATGTAATTAGCTATGTCTGCTGCTACTGCTGCTGCTAAATTGATTCTGTCGTGTCCGAATCTGTGCGGCCCCATAGATGACAGTCCACCAGGCTCCCCCATCCCTGAGATTCTCCAGGCAAGAACACTGGAGTGGGTTGCCATTTCCTCCAATGCATGAAAGTGAAAGGTGAAAGTGAAGTCTCTCAGTTGTGTCCGACCCTCAGCGAGCCCATGGACTACAGCCTTCCAGGCTTCTCCATCCATGGGATTTTCCAGGCAAGAGTACTGGAGTGGGGTGCCATTGCCTTCTCCATAGCTATGTCTAAATATCATTAATCTCTTGGTGATAGATTTTTTCATAGATGGGATCATCTGAGTTCATGCTTACACTAGAATCTCAGAATTCTAGGAACTCCTATAATTCCCTAGTAGTTACTGATTTGCATTTCCTGGGTTGGATTCTAATCTCTGTTACCATTGTCTTTTTCATCTGCTTCTGCAGTCCCAGGTTTCTATTGGACTAAAATCTCCTTGAGGGCTGCTATCTTTTATGTTAATGCCTATCACTAGAAACTAGAATCAAAACAGTTATAGAAAAATCTCCTTAAATATTTAAGAAAAATTAGTAACATATTATTTCAGATTACATACTCAATTTATTTTTATTTATAATTTATAACTAGTAATAGATTAAATAAATTAAGTACACAATTTACTTTTGTGTCTAGCTCAACTTCATGGCAAATACATGGGGAAACAGTAGAAACAGTGATGAACTTCATTTTTTGGGCTCCAAAATCACCGCAGATGGTGACTGAAGCCATGCAATTAAAAGAGGCTTGCTCCTTGGAAGAAACCTAGACAGCTCATTAAAAAGCAGAGATATTACTTTGCCAACAAAGGTCCGTCTAGTCAAGGCTATGGTTTTTCCAGTAGTCATGTATGGATGTGAGAGTTGGACTATAAAGAAAGCTGAGAGCTGAAGAACTGATGCTTTTGAAGTGAGGTGTTATAGAAGACTTTTGAGAGTCCCTTGGACTGCAAAGAGATCCAGCCAGTCCATCCTAAAGGAAATCAGTCCTGAATATTCATTGGAAGGACTGATGCTGAAGCTGAAACTCCAATACTTTGGCTACCTGGTGTGAGGAACTGACTCATTGGAAAAGACCCTGATGCTGGGAAAGATTGAAGGCAGGAGAAGGGGACAACAGAGGATGAGATGGTTGGATGGCATCACGACTCAATGGACATGAGTTTGTGTAAACTCTGGGAGTTGTTGATGGACAGGGAGACCTGGCATTCTGCAGTTCATGAGGTTGCAAAGAGTCAGACATGACTGAGAGACTGAACTGAACAATATCCTTAAGGGCTTCCAACATACCTTATTCCTTATACAGGATCTCTTGTATATTCTATATTTCTATGTATTTTAGGGATCACACAAACACATACTCTAAACACTGATTATATTTTCTATAACGTTTTTCTCTTTATTCTGAAGTACACTGATGTCTCATTTCTGTGCACCCAACCCACATGCATATTCATAATAAGGAATCTTAATAGAGCATATTAAAAGAATAATAAAAATTAAAAATAAATCACCCAAAAGTCATTTATACTTACTGTTTCAATTCTCTCCACTCTAAAGCATATGTATTTCATAACAAAACTAACCACACCCAATATCAAAGACAGAATTATGACTCTGCTTGGCCCTATGTTCCTAGACAAATATGCCAGTTCTGGGTCCCAAAATGGTGAAATGCCTTCAAGACAACCTGAGAGAAATAACAATTTGGAAAAATGTGTGCTTGGCTTTCATTTGTCCACCTCTGAGTATGCTATTAATTTTGTGGTTAAAGAGCTATTACAAAAAAGAACAGAATGAAGTAATATTCAGCAGGTGCAAGGCAATATGTGCACACTATCAGCATCAGGGAGCCACCTGGGTTCCATCTAACTCTATCCAAATCAATCTTTTATCCAATAACACAAGATGATTCAGACACAGAGAAAAACAGTGCACAGTATTGCAAGTTACTTACTCCTAAAGCAGTGATATACATTAGCTGTTTGGTCTTGGTCTGTCTGTTTTTCTCTGTGTGTGTATGTATTAACTATCCATTCACCCAGATATATTTATATGTATTTCCATCTATATGGAAATATATGTTTATGTATATAGAGATAGTTCTATATGTCTTCTTCAAAAGTTGAGCTGTCCTAAAAAGATGAATGCAGCCCTTTTATTTTACTATTAAGGAAAAATATGTATTGTTCTCTAAGTACAAGCAATCTATGAATATTTATAGCATGCTCATTAATATTTTTGAGCATTATAAACAGTGGCTAAAACTATGTACTTGGTATCAGATTGTCATGACTTTATTTGTTCAACAAATATTCAGAGATTTTAAGCTCTATCCAAGATAGTTAGTACTGTGTAGTATATGAACTTCAACTAACTGTGTCTCAGTTTCCTCTCATTCATAATTAAAAAACAATAATATCTCTACTAAACAATGTAGTTAATAGGATGAAAGTGAAAGTGGCTCAGTTGTGTCTGATTCTTTGTGACCCCATGGACTATACAGTCTGTGGAATTCTCCAAGCCAGATTACTAAAGTGAGTAGCCTTTCCCTTCTCCAGAGTATTGTCCCAACCCAAGGATCAAACCCAAGTCTCCTGCATTGCAGGGAAATTCTTTACCAGCTGAGCCACTAGGGAAGCCCAAGAATACTGGAGTGGGTAGCCTATCCCTTCTCCAGGTATCTTCCTTACCCAGGTATCCAACCAGGGTCTCCTCCATTGCATGCAGATTCTTTACCATCTGAGCTACCAGGGAAGGATGAGATGAGCTAATACAAAGAATGTTCCTAGGAAAGGGTTTGCCACTTATTAAACACTGAGTTTCTGTTAAATTATAGATCCATCCTAAAAACTTTTTATGTGATTACAGAGATCAGGTCCAAATAAATCCTCTTACACCCCAGTCTAACATTCTGTCCATACTACATTAGTTTATTAGATACTATTTGAAAGGAAAAGAGTATTACTTGGGAGTAGGATACTTTTATATGAAAAAATATTACTTTGATAGTCATTGACCATTATCTTTGTCAGGGAGACATGCTTTGCAGTAGGAAAGATAAGCATGAGAATTTGGAAGATTATTGCTTTGCTAATCTTTTTTTTGGACTTTTCTACTGTCAATAATGCCTTTATAGCTCAGACCTAGAAAAGGTGCCACTCATCTTCAATATTAACCTCACAGGTGACATTACTGTTTGTAAATTAGAGGATCTGTGAAAAATGGTTGACTACTAATATATAGTTTGCCTAAGTTATACATGAGAAAACATAAGGACATGGATTCTATTTACAGTTTCCCAATGAGTACTTTCATCCTTGATAAGAAGTAAGAGACTCGAGTATTTTTTGTTTTATTTTACTTTCTTTTAATCTGTGTTACTTTCTATTAATTTCTATTTTATATTGGAGTGGCTTCCCAAATGGCTCAGATGATAAAGGCCTGCACTGGAGGAGACCCCAGTTTGATCCCTGGGTTAGGAAGATCTCCTGGAGAAGAGACTGTCAACCCAGTTCAGTATTCTGGCCTGGAGAGTCCTATGGGTAGAGGAGCCTGGCAGGCTATAGTCTACAGGGTTGCAAAGAGTTGAACATGACTGACCAGCTAGCACACTCACACATAGTTGATTTACAGATGTTTTAGTTTCAGGTGTATATCAGTGTGATTCAGTTACACATGTGTATATATTATATACACATATATATGTATGTATGGATATACACACATACATATGTATGTATACTGCTAAATCACTTCAGTCATGTCCGACTCTGTGCGACCCCATAGACGTCAGCCCACCAATCTCCCCCGCCCCTGGGATTCTCCAGGTAAGAACACTGGAGTGGGTTGCCATTTCCTTCTCCAATATGTATGTATATATATATATATTTATATATCCATTCTTTTGCATATTCTTTTCTTATATAGGGTATTGCAGAATATTGAGTTGATTTCCCTGTGCTATATAGTTGGTTCTCATTATTTATCTATGATATATATATATATTATTGTGTAAATGTTAATCCCATACTCCTAACATCCCTCCCACTAACCTTTCCTATTTGTTAAACATAAGACTGTTTACAAAGTCTATAGATATATTTCTATTTTATGAACAAGTTCATTTGTACTTTATCTTTTTATATTACACATATAGGTGGTATCATGTGACAATTTATCTTTCTCTGGCTGATTTATGTCACTTAGTATGAAAATCTTAGGTCCATCCATATTGATGCAAATGACATTATTTCATTCTTTTTGTGGCTGAGTAATATTCCATTGTATATATATGTACTGCATCTTTATCTATTCCTCTGTCAATAGGCATTTAGATTGCTTCATGTCCTGGGTATTGTAAATAGTGCTGCAATAAATGTTGGGGGTATAGATGTCTTTTGGAATTGTGGTTTCCTTCAGGAATAGGATTGCTGGTTATTTTGTAGGTATACTTTTAGCCTTTTTACAAACCTCAACACTGTTCTCCATAGTAGCTCTACCAATTTACATTCCAACCAATAATGTAGGGCAGGGGGGCTTCCTTTCTCTCCACATCCTCTCCAGCATTGTTTTTAGATTTTTTGATGATGGTCATTCTGACTGTTGTGAGGTGATCCTTCATTGTAGTTTTGATTTGCATTTCTATTAGTGATGTTTAGCAACTTTTCATGTGCTTTTTGGCCATCTGTATGCTGTTTTTGGAGAAACTTCTATCTTTTGGAGATCTTCCAACTATTTTTTGACTGGGTTCTTTAATTTTTACATAGAGTTGCATGAGCTGCTTGTGTATTTTGGAGTTTAATCCTTTGTCATTCACTTTGCAAATATTTTCTCCCATTTTGTGGGTTGTCTTTTCATTTTGTTTATGGTTTTCTTTGCTGTGCAAGAGCATTTGAGTTTAATTAGGTCACATTTGTGTTTTGTTTGTTTGTTTCCTTTTCATTACTCTAGGATATAGAACAAAAAGACCTTGCTGCGATTTGTGCCAGAGGGTGTTCTGCCTATGTTTTCCTCTGAGCGTTTTATATTAACTGGCCTTAAATTTAGGTCTTTAATTCATTTTGAGTTCCTCTTTGTGTATGGTATTAGAGTGTGCCCTAATTTCATTCTTTTCAATGTAGCTGTCCAGTTTTCCCAGCACCACATGTTGGAGAGAGTTTTTTCCACTGTATATCCTTGTCTCTTTTGTCATAGATTAGGTAACTCTGGATGCTTAGATTTATCTGTGAACTGGTGTACCTGTTCCATTGATCTGTACTTCTGTTTGGGGTCTAGTACCACAATGTTTTGATGACTGTATTTTACAGTATAGTCTGAAGTCAGGGAGCCTGATTCCTCTAGCTCAGCTCTTCTTTCTTAAGACTGCTTTGGCTAGTCATGGTCTTTTGTGTTTCCATACAAATTGTAAATTTTTTATTTTAATTCTGTAAAAGTTTCCAGGTTCCTACCTAGGCTGCTTTATGCTGTGTTCTAGTGCATGTGAGACCTTGTGTGCACCCTCAAAAAATGAAGTCTCAGTTACCCCCAGCCCTTTGTAGCTCCAGCATTCAAGCTCTGCTGGCCTTCAAGGCTGAGTTTTTGCAGGCATGCTTTATCCTGATACCAAACTCTAAGACTTTTTTTGACAGCTATTTTTATGTAGGAACATCCCTGTGTAGTCTGTGTGGGTTTAATTTTGTGTGTGGGGCGTGTGTGTGTGTGTGTGTGCATGCGCACATGCTAGGGCTGTATTTGGTATGAATGTCTACCACCTCTTTCTGCACTGTATGCTGGCTGTTACCTCATTGATAGGGTGTTTGAATGGTGTTGTGATGACCAGAGCCTGCCCTGATTATTGAGCAGGGCCTCCCCTTTGCTCTGTGGTTGCCACTGCCTTGTCAGGAGCTGCGTTTGTTCTTTCGTTGTTGATGTAGAAGTCCCCACGTCTCTTTCTTATCTGTGTTTCTGATCTGTGGTGTGAAGTATGCAGTACTGGAGCACCCCCACCAGAAGACAAGCCACTGAGTATTCCTTTCTGGAGCTGTTGTGCATGCATGTTCTGCATGTGCATGTTCTGAATCTATGCGCATGCTCTGTTGTATCACTTTTCACTCCTTGTTTTGAGATCACTAGTTACTCTGTTGTTGGCACTGCTCTCAGTCCAACCTTAACTTGGGTATGCTGGCAATTGGGCCTGGTGGTGTTTTCACTAGGCAGTGTAGGTCCACTGATGTCAGTTCCTAGGATTGCAGGAATTATGGATCTGGACCCACTGTGGGTGCTATGGGGACAGCTTAGACTCTGACCTAGCCCAGCCCCAATGTGTGCATACCCTCAGAGTTCACAGCTGCTAAAGCTATGAACTTCAGCAGGCGTCCTGGTCTCAGCTGCAGGAGCACTCACCTATCCAGATGTTTCACAAGTGCTGAGTTTACTGACAGTCGCAGGGCTTTAATCTGTGGTTTGCACAGCAGCAAGGAGATATTTCAGCTCTTCTTCCTTAGTTGCACAGTCCCTGGAGCTCAGCTTTGGTATCCGCTCCACCTCTGTTTGTGAGCCACCCACAAGAATCTGCTCCCAGACCAGGTGAGAAGGGGCAGAGGCAGTGGCTGACTCTGTTGCGAGGGGCACCCACTCCAGCAGTGCTTAAGGATAGAGAGGCTCTGCCCTTCGCACATCACTCGACAATGGTGCTTTGCTTCCCTAGTGATCTGGACTTCCTTCAGGAGTATTCCTGGTTGTAGAGATCCTCACTCCTTCCTCATGCTGTCTCTGCAGGTCCTCTCCCCAGGTCTCCTCTCCAAATCCCATCTTCTAGTACCCAGCTCCTGTCCGCTCTAACAGACACTTATCTCAGGCTGGAGAATGCAGGGTTGTGACACGGAACATCTGTGTAGATCTCACTCTGGCCTGCTTGCCACAGACCTTAGTTGTATCACTTTCCTCTGATCGTCCCCAAACCTCCCTCTTTGTCCCAACTGTCCTCTTCACCTATGAGGCAGCTTCCCAGGTGTGGGGACCTTGCCTCTCCTTTAACTCTAGGGGCACAGGTACCATCCCATTTTTTCCTTTATTTTTCCCCCTTTTTTTCTCTTTCATTCACTCAGTTACATGAGGATTTTTTTCTTGTCCCTTAGGTGTCCAAGGTCCTCTGCTAGGGTTCAGCAGGTGCTCTGAAAGAACTGTTGAGCTTGTAGATGTACTCTTGGTGTCCCTGTGGGAAGAGATGAACTCTACATGCTCCTACTCTTCTGTCCTGACCCAGTCTCTTTTTCTTTCACACTTTGCTTCCGCAGTTGTGGAGTGACAACCAGCATTATCATTTTTTCTGTCTGTTTGTAGACAACCCTTATATTGAATTAAAAGGAAAAATAAGCAAGAAATATTCTAAATATTTTACAGTTATTTCACTATTACAAACATCTTAAGGGAAGTTGGAGATAACAAACATTTCTGTTACTATTCAGCTGTTGGAAAGAAAGGTTTAGTTCTTTGGAATATTAGTCTAAGTTTTCTGTGCTCATTATTCTAAAAAAAGCTAAATATTTTCTTTTTAAGAAAAGTGTCAATAAAAATCCCAATCTTAAAGTGGTTGGATTATTGAAACATTTGATTCAGATAATAGAACAAAGTTTTGTTTTCTGTTTCATCGTTAGATCTCTATCATCAATGAAAATTGATAAATTGTTAATTATAGATGTTGTCTGAGCATATTGCAGCTCCTTTCTTCATTGTACAAACTAAACTGTAGAACATAAATTGAAAGAAACATGTTGAAAATTTAAGAATTTTACCAGAGTAAGAATAAAGCTTTTATTTTATTAATAGCCTAAACTTTCACATCAGTGAGCTTTTAAACCAATTTTATTACACATTGTGCTAAAACAGTGAAAATGTTTTAAACTATACTCATCCTTTTTTAGGAGGAAAAAAAATTTTTTTAAGTCTCATTTACAATTTAATTCTAATCTATTTGAATTGACAAGCTAAATGTGAGAATGTAAATAGAAAACCTGAAGGAAAGAGGAAAAATCTCTTCAGAGACAGGCTATTTTTCTTGCCACTCTGTTAATATGTCAAGAAGAGGGTCTGAGCAACTTGGGGGCTAGAGTGATTTATAGTGACTCATTCATTTTAATTATCCTTCTAAAGTTTTAAATAAGCACCATAGAAGCTCTTTTTGTTTTTCTCTTTTGGTTAATGTACCTCTTCTAAGAACATCTTACTGTAATTAAATGATCAAATTCAGGCTGCAACAATAGAAAAAGCTATAAACCTCTTTTAGTTTTCAGGAAGTACAAAATGATTTCACTTCCTCTGACACCATAACTTTTACTCTTTGATTGATGTTTCCTCAAACTTTCTATCTAGTTTCTAACATCACCTTAATGTTGAAGAAACAGAAATTGTTGAAAACTGGAGACCCTGGAAAAATAGATAAGATGATTTCTTGTTAGGATAATGAGAATCAACTGAGATATTAAAAAAAAAAAAATGTTTGGCCATGGAGAAGAGGACAGTAAAGAAAAACTAAAAAAAAAAAAATCATTTATTTTACACTACAGAAATTTCTAAATTCAATTTTATTGCTTAAGATGAGCATCTAAATGACAAGTTATTTATTTTTTACAATTTATCCAGTATTGAATCTAATGCTGCCTTTATGAGTTTCAAAATATCTTACTTACCTCAAGCAATCATGCTGAATAGAAAAGCACATTGTCATCTGAAACATTTACCTCTTTTACTGAGCTTCCCAAGTATGTACTCATATTTTCCAAAGTAAGTTTAAAAATAATTTATGAAAACAATTTTGTGTTCTATACTACTGTAGTTTCTCTTAGGTATATATGAAATATATATAAATATATATATGTTATATATTACATTTCCTCAGTACCTCTCATGTTTCCAGATTTTATTTCAGAGTACACAAATTAATAAAAATATCAATTTTTAAAAAGATTCATTTGTATTATTCTTTATTATCTCATATGAACACAATACTTGGCAAAAATTAGAAGCCTTCTTAGACCTGTATTAAATTTTGCCAACAGTTTGAATGCATGCATGCTCAGTAACTTCAGTCACGTCAGACTATTTGTAACTCTGTGGATCACAGCCTGCCATGCTCCTCTGTTCATGGGATTTTCCAGGCAAGAATACTGGAGTGGGTTGCTATGTGCTCCCATCAGAGGATCTTCCTGACCCAGGGATCAAAACTGTCTCCTGTATTGCAGGCAGATTCTTTACCCACTGAGCTGCAGCTTTGCCAATGATAGCATTATACATTTTGTTAATATCAACTGTTTAAATTTGGACAGACTTTTTAAAACGTAAATCCTAATAAGGTTGAAAGTCTTCAAAAAGTAATAAGCACCTTATATTGCATGGAAATTCTATTTCTGTATTTTTAAGGGTTGAATGAAATATCCTTTACCTTGTGGCTCAGCTGATAAAGAATCCGCCTGCAATGAGGGAGACCTGGGTTTGATCCCTGGGTTGAGAAGAACCCCTGGAAAAGGGAAAGGCTACCCACTCCAGTATTCTGGCCTGGAGAATTCCACGGACAAGTCCATGGGGTCGCAAAGAGTCGTATATGACTGAGCAACTTTCACTCACTTACCAAGCTAGGTTTAAAGTCCAGGAAAGTAACAACAATTTAACAATCAATGTCCAAATTGGAGAAGAGCAGCAAAAGGCCTTCAAAGACAGAAGCTATGGAGAAAAGAGAAGGAAAAGATGAAAAATTAAAATTGCATCTCAACCATCTATTTGACTTTCAGATATTGTACATTGAAATGTGCTATTGCAAACAACAAGGGATATTTATAAGGGTTATGTTTTAAGAGGTCTTAAACTCAGTATGACTGGCAACAAGGCAGATGATGAAAAAGATATAATAATGACTATACATTGCAAGATTTATTGAAGAGACTTTTTGGTTAATTTACACATCTTGGTTCCATGTTTCTCTTTGTCCACATTGGCTCTAATATGCTGCAGTCAACCAAGCACTAGTTTTCTTACCCTCCTTACCCATATTTTGTGAATCCATTTGAATATTTCATATTCAATCAAATTTAAACTGAATGGATATTTGTCATTCTGCAGCCCATGATTTGAATTGTTTAATTATTTTCAAGCCTCTTTTTTTTTTTTTTTTCCCACTTTAAACTCACCAGTGTTGATGTTGGGACTCCCACGTGTGTATCCTATAATAAAACTAAAAGGAGCTGCTTATTGAGTATTATGCTGCTGAGAAAATTATTTAAGTTACTACAACAAAGTGACTACTGATAATAATATGACTTCCATGTAGCATAACTAGAATATGAAGATCTACTGCTTGATCTGACGTAAGTTCTGAATTTCAGGTCTTATGACAACTTTATTTCTCACTTTAATTAATAAAATTGCAATCTGTTTTTTTCCTTCAGTCTCCACAGTTTAGTTAGCATTAGGCAGTCCCTTAGGAACTGATTATCCCTGAAAATAGAAAGAAGAGCATCCCTGAGCTTCCAAAGCAGAGAGCCAGATGCAGCCAGTCTTCCCTTTGATCATTTTATTATAATTTACATCTTTATCCATTCTAATGATTTCTAAAATGAGGATATAGATGTACTTGTTTCCAAGCAAACCTTTTAAATACACCAGTTGATCAACCTCTGCTTTCTTAGAAAATGTTAATTTAGTTTCAAATCAAGTATTATATTGAGTTCATCTTGATCAGAAGAAAATTTGTCAAACTGGTCTTTAGAAATATATGAATTTGTTTGTAAATATGAGTTGAATAAGATTAAAGTTTTTAAATGTATGTATGGAATTCAGCATCTGAGTTTTATTAACCCTCTAAAAATGTCCTAGCATGATTCCTGAAAGCTGTGTATTGTTATTTCATATGGCAAAAGAGTCAAAGGGTCTTTGCAGATGTGAGTAGGGATATGGGAAATTGCCCTGGGTTATCCAGTTGGCTGAATCTAATCACGACTCCTTTAAAAAAAAAAAAAATCTTTCCTGGCTGATGTTAGAGCTAGATATGACAATGGACGGAAAGTCCAAGAAATGTGATATTGCTGGCTTTGAAGATGAGGAAAGGAGAAGACAACCTAAGGGATGCTGGTGATCTCTAGAAATTGGAAAAGGCAAGGAGACACTTCTCACCTAGAACATTCAGGAAAGAACAGCCCTGCAGACATCCTAATATCTGACCAACAGAAATGCAAGATAATAAATTTGTTTAAGCTGATGAGCTTGTGGTAATTTGTTATGGTGGCAGTAGAAAACTAATACAGTGAATACTTTATATGAGATTTATCAAGTATAAGAAGAAGATACCTGTGAAAATATCTTGTAATCGTGAAGATGAAGGATAAGAATGAAACAAGAATTCTTGGAAACTCAACTGCACAAATAGAGCATGCTACTGAGTTTGTTAGGAGGAATCCACTGCTTAATAATGCCCTTTAAATGATCTATCATTTATGTACAGAGAATGCTCCTAACAGGACAAAGATCTTAAAACTTCAAATCTGGGGAAAAGGATTGACAACGAAGGACCTTAGAAGATACACCAAATGTGAATAAAAAATTAAAGTAGGTTACCAACCTGTTTTTTCTTTCAGTGATATTCTTATAGTGACAGTAAACAAAATGTCCCTTATTCCAATTAAAAGGAAACTAGAAGAGGTGGATTGGAGCTCATTGTGATTTTGCTTTTTACAAATTGGGTTTTGGGAACCTGTGAGAAACTTGCCCCAACGTTTTCAAACTCTTCTTTGCTGCCCATGATGAATGTGTAGCAGTCAAAGGGAAAAAGATAGAAAAATCAGAAATTGCTTGGTTATGCTTTTTCTTTGGTTAATCCAGGTTTATTGAGGTATAATTGACACATACTATTGTGTAAGTTTAAGTCTAAAATGTGGTGACTGGATATATATATATACACTGCAAAATGCTTACCACAATAAATTTAGTTAACACATCCTTCATCTCAGAAAAAAATCATTCTGTTGTTTTGAAAAGAACATTACAGCTTTACTTTCATAGTAATTTTCAAATTATACAGTACTTTTAACTGTAGTCACCATGCTGTACCTTAAATGATTGGAACTTATTCATCTTATAACTAAAAGTTTGTACTCTGACTGATGAATTCCCAGTTCACTCACTCCTCAGCCCCTCCCTCACAACTACCATTCTACTCTGTTTCTATGAATTAAAAGATTTTAGAATCCATATTCACCTGGGATCACACAGTATTTTTCACTTACTGCTTGACATATTTCACTTACTATAATGCCTCCATGTTGTTGCAAATGACACTATTTCCTCTTTTTTTTTTTTTTGTATGCGGCTGAATACTACTCTATTGTTTATATAGACCTCATTTCTTTATCATTCATTTGTTGAAGGACACTTAGGTTTTCATGTCTTCATTACTTTGAATAATGCTGCAATAAACATGGGAATACAGATATCTCTTCAAGATAGTGATTTCATTTCCATTGAAAATGTACTTCAGTTCAGTTCAGTTCAGTCACTCAGTCGTGTCCAACTCCTTGCGACCCCATGAATTGCAGCACACCAGGCCTCCCTGTCCATCACCAACTCCCAGAGTTCACTCAAACTCACATCCATTGAGTCAGTGATGCCATCCATCCCTCTCATCCTCAGTTGTCCCCTTCTCCTCCTGCCGCCAATCCTTCCCAGCATCAGAGTCTTTTCCAATGAGTCAACTCTTCATATGAGGTGGCCAAAGTACTGGAGTTTCAGCTTTAGCATCATTCCTTCCAAAGAACACCCAGGACTGATCTCCCTTATAATGGACTGGTTGGATGTCCTTGCAGTCCAAGGGACTCTCGAGTCTTCTCCAACACCACAGTTCAAAAGCATCAGTTCTTCAGTGCTCAGCTTTCTTCACGGTCCAACTCTCACATCCATACATGACCACTGGAAAAACCATAGCCTTGACTATATGGACCTTTGTTGGCAAAGTAATGTCTTCTGCTTTTGAATATGCTATCTAGGTTGGTCATAATTTTTCTTCCAAGGACTAAGTGTCTTTTAATTTCATGGCTGCAATCACCATCTGCTGTGATATTAGAGACGAAATATATAAAGTCTGACACTGTTTCCACTGTTTCCGCATCTATTTGCCATGAAGTGATGGAACCAGATGCCATGATCTTTGTTTTCTAAATGTTGAGCTTTAAAGCCAACTTTTTCACTGTTCTCTTTCACTTTCATCAAGAAGATTTTAGTTTCTCTGCACTTTGGTAAAGCATCTGCCTACAATGCTGGAGACCCGGGTTTGATCCCTGTGTTGGGAATATCCCCTGGAGAAGGAAATGGCAATCCACTCCAGCACTCTTGCCTTGAAAATCCCATGGTCGGAGGAGCCTGATAGGCTACAGTCCATGGGGTCGCAAAGAGTTGGACACAACTGAGCAACTTAACTCACTCAATTTCTGCCATAAGGGTGGTATCATCTGCATATCTGAAGTTATTGATATTTCTCCTGGCAATCTTGATTCCAGCTTGTGCTTCTTCCAGCCCAGCGTTTCTCATGATTACTCTGCATATAAGTTAAATAAGCAGGGTAACAATATACAGCCTTGACATACTCCTTTTTCTGTTTGGAACCAGTCTGTTCTTCCATGTCCAGTTCTAACTGTTGCTTCCTGACCTGTGTACAGTTTCTCAAGAGGCAAGTCAGGTGGTCTGGTATTCCCATCTCTTTCAGAATTTTCCATAGTTTATGGATCCACACAGTCAAAGGCTTTGGCATAGTCAATAAAGCAGAAATAGATGTTTTTTCTGGAACTCTCTTCTTGCTTTTTCAATGATCCAGCAGATATTGGCAATTTGATCTCTGGTTCCTCTGCCTTTTCTAAATCCAGCTTGAACATCTGGAAGTTTACAGTTCATGTGTTGCTGAAGCCTGGCTTGGAGAATTTTGAGCATTACTTTACTAGTGTGTGAGATGAGTGCAATTGTGTAGTAGTTTGTGCATTCTTGGCATTGCCTTTCTTTGGGGTTGGAATGAAAACTGATCTTTCAAAGTCCTGTGGCCACTGCTGAGTTTTCCAGTTTTGCTGGCATATTGAGTACAGCACTTTCACAGCATCATCTTTCAGGATTTGAAACAACTCAACTGGAATTCCATCACCTCCACTAGCTTTGTTCATAGTGATGCTTTCTAAGGCCCACTTGACTTCACATTCCAGGATGTCTGGCTCTGGGTGAGTGATCACACCACGATTATCTGTGTCGTGAAGCTCTCTTTTGTACAGTTCTTCTGTGTATTCTTGCCACCTCTTCTTTTATTTTTTTAAATTTAAATTTATTTATTTTAATTGGAGGCTAATTACTTCACAATATTGTATCGGTTTTGCCATACATCAACATGAATCTGCCATGGGTGTACATGTTTTCCCCATAATGAAACCCCCTCCCACCTCCCTCCCCATACCATCCCTCTGGGTCATCCCAGTGCACCAGCCACAAGCATCCTGTATCCTGCATCGAACCTGGACTGGCGATTCATTTCTTATATGATATTATACATGTTTCAATGCTATTCTCCCAAATAATCCTACCCTCTCCCTCTCCCACAGAGTCCAAAAGACTGTTCGATACATCTGTGTCTCTTTTGCTGTCTCACATACAGGGTTATCATTACCATCTTTCTAAATTTCATGTATATGTGTTAGTATACTGTATTGGTGTTTTTCTTTCTGGCTTACTTCACTCTGTATAATCGGCTCCAGTTTCATCCACCTCATTAGAACTGATTCAAATGTATTCTTTTTAATGGCTGAGTAATACTCTATTGTGTATATGTACCACAGCTTTCTTCTCCATTCATCTGCTGATGGACATCTAGGTGGCTTCCATGTCCTGGCTATTATAAACAGTGCTGCGATGAACATTGAGGTACATGTGTCTCTTTCAGTTCTGGTTTCCTTGGTGTGTATGCCCAGCAGTGGGATTGCTGGGTCATAAGGCAGTTCTATTTCCAGTTTTTTAAGGAATCTCCACACTGTTCTCCATAGTGGCTATACTAGTTTGCATTCCCACCAACAGTGTAAGAGGGTTCTCTTTTCTCCACACCCTCTCCAGCATTTATTGCTTGTAGACTTTTGGATTGCAGCCATTTTGACTGGCGTGAAATGGTACCTCATTGTGGTTTTGATTTGCATTTCTCTAATAATGAGTGATGTTGAGTATCTTTCCATGTTTTTGTTAGCCATCTATATGTCTTCTTTGGAGAAATGTCTGTTTAGTTCTTTGGCCCATTTTTCGATTGGGTCATTTATTTTTCTGGAATTGAACTGCATGAGTTGCTTGTATATTTTTGAGATTAGTTCTTTGTCAGTTGCTTCATTTGCTATTATTTTCTCCCATTCTGAAGGCTGTCTTTTCTCCTTGCTTATAGTTTCCTTTGTTGTGTGGAAACTTTTAATTTTAATTAGGTTTACTTTTAGTTTTTTAATTTTAATTTATTTTTGCTTTTATTTCCAATATTCTGGGAGGTGGGTCATATAGGATCTTTCTGTTATTTATGTTGGAGAGTGTTTTGCCTATTTTCTTCTCTAAGAATTTTATAGTTTTAATGGCTGAGTAATACTCCATTGTGTATATGTACCACAGCTTTCTTATCTATTCACCTGCTGATGGACATCTAGGTTGCTTCCATGTCCTGGCTATTATAAACAGTGCTGCAATGAACATTGGGGTACACATGTCTCTTTCAATTCTGGTTTCCTCGGTGTGTATGCCCTGCAGTGGGATTGCTGGATCATAAGGCAGTTCTATTTCCAGTTTTTTAAGGAATCTTAAAAAGATTAGGTCTTATGTTTAGATCTTAGGTCTTATGTTTAGATCTTTAATCCATTTTGAGTTTATTTTTGTGTATGGTTGCCACCTCTTCTTAATATTTTCTGCTTCTGTTAGGTCCATACCATTTCTGTCCTTTATCGAACCCATCTTTGCATGAAATGTTCCCTTGGTATCTCTCATTTTCTTAAAGAGATCTCTAGTCTTTCCCATTCTGTTGTTTTCCTCTATTTCTTTGCATTGATTGCTCAGGAAGGCTTTCTTATCTCTCCTTGCTATTCTTTGGAACTCTGCATTTGGATGGTTATATCTTTCCTTTTTTCCTTTGCCTTTTGCTTCTCTTCTTTTCACAGCTATTTGTAAGGCATCCTCAGACAGCCATTTTTCTTTTTTGCATTTCTTTTCCATGAGGATTGTCTTGATCCCTGTCTCCTGTACAGTGTCACGAACCTCCGTCCATAGTTCATCAGGCTTAGGTGTCATCCACATAAAGTAGCTTGAACGTGTTCCCTCATTTTCAAATTCCTAGCATAAATTCTTCTTTAATATTTGATAGAATTCACCAGTGAAACCATCTGGTCCTGACATTTTCTTTGTCGGGACCGTTTTGATTGCTGATTCTGTCTCATTGATTGTTATCAGTCTGCTCAGGTTTCTATTTCTTCATGATCTAGTTGTGGTAGGTTCCATGTTAGTAAGAATTTATCCACTTCTTCTAGGTTGCCCCATTTGTTGGCATGTAATTATTTATAGTAGTCTCTTTTTTTGTTGTTGTTTAGTCCTTAACTTATGTCAGACTTTTTGTGACCTCATGGGCTGTAGCAACGCCAGACTCTTCTGTCCTGCACTGTCTCCCAGAGTTTGATCAAATTCATGTCCATTGAATTGGTGACGCTATCTACCCATCTAATTATCTGCTGGCCCCTCTCCTTTTGCCTTTAATATATCCCAGAATCAGAGTTTTTTCTAATGGGTGAGCTCTTCACATCAGGTGACCAAAGTATAGGAGCTTCAGCATCAGTCTTTCTAATGGATATTTAGGATGATTTCCTTTATAGTTAACTGGTTTGATCTCCTTGAAGTCTAAGGGACTCTCAAGAGTCTTTCCAGCACCAGAAATCGAACCAATCAGTCTTAAGCACTCAGCTTTATTTATGGTCCAACTCTCACATCTGTACATTACTACTGGAAAAACCATAGCTTTGACTATATGGACCTTTGTCAGCAAAGTGATAGCTCTGCTTTTTAATGTGCTGTCTGGGCTTGTCCTAGTTTTTCTTTCAAGGAGCAAGTGTCTTTTAATTTTATGGCTGCAGTTACCATCCTCTGGACTTCAAGAAAAGAAAATCTATCACTGCTGCCAATTTTTTCCCCTTCTCTTTGCCATGAAGTGATGGGACTGGATGCCATGATCTTAGCGTTTTGAATGTTGAGTTTCAAGCCAGCTTTTTCACTCTTCTCATTCACCCTCATGAAGAGGCTCTTTAGTTCCTCTTTACTTTCTGCAATTAATGGCAGAAAGTCTCTTTTGATCCTATGTATTTCTGAGGTATCAGTTGCAATATCTTTTATTTTTAATTTTACTAGAGTACTGTTTTTCATGCTAAGTCTAGTTAAGTATCCTTTTTTGTTTGCATTTTTAAAAAGAGATCTTACTTTCATTGATCATTTCTAGTGTTTTTAATTCTGTTTCATTTATTTTCTGCCCTTACCATTGCTATCTTCTTCCTTCTATTAAATTTGGGCTCAGTGTAATCTTTTTTTTAAAATAAGTTATCAAAAATAGCTATTTAAAGATATTTTTTCTAATTAAATATTAATTTATTGATTATGCCAAAGCCTTTGACTGTGTGGATCACAATAAACTGTGGAAAATTCTGAAAAAGACGGGAATACCAGACCCCCTGGCTTCTTGTGAAACCTGTATCAGGTCAGGAAGCAATTGTTAGAACTAGACATGGAACAACAGACTGGTTCCAAATAGGAAAAGGAGTATGTCAAGGCTGTATATTGTCACCCTGCTTATTTAACTTCTATGCAGAATACATCATGAGAAACGCTGGGCTGGAAGAAGCACAAGCTGGAATTAAGATTGCCAGGAGAAATATCAATAACCTCAGATATGCAGATGACACCACCCTTATGGCAGAAAGTGAAGAGGAGCTAAAGAGCCTCTTGATGAAAGTGAAAGTGGAGAGTGAAAAAGTTGGCTTAAAGCTGAACATTCAGAAAACGAAGATCATGGCATCTGGTCCCATCACTTCATGCCAAATAGATGGGGAAACAGTGGCTGACTTTTATTTTTATGGGCTCCAAAATCACTGCAGATGGTGATTGAAGCTATGAAATTAAAAGACCTTTACTCCTTGGAAGGAAAGTTATGATTAAACTAGACAGCATATTAAAAATCAGAGACATCACTTTGTCAACACAGGTCCATCTAGTCAAGGCTATGGTTTTCCAGTAGTCATGTATAGATGTGAGAGTTGGACTATAAAGAAAGCTGAGCACCAAAGAATTGATGTTTTTAACCTGTGGTGGTGGAGAAGACTCTTGAGAGTCCTTTGGATGGCAAGGAGATCCAACCAGTCCATCCTAAAGGAGATCAACCTGGGTATTCATTGGAAGGACTGATGCTAAAGCTGAAGCTCCAATACTTTGGTCACCTGATGCAAAGAGCTGACTCGTTTGAAAAGACCCTGGCTGGGAAAGATTGAGGGCAGGAGGAGAAGGGGATAAGATAGGAGGAGACGGTTGGATGGCATCACTGACTCAGTGGACATGAGTTTGGGTGAACTCTGTCTGGTAATGGACAGGGAGGCCTGGTGTGCTGCGGTTCATGTTGTGGCAAAGAGTTGGACATGACTGCAACTGAACAGAACTGAACTGAAGTATTAATTGCTATAAACTCTCTTAGGACCACTTCTTCCTGTTATGAATTTCTAGTTTTGTACCATTTCGGTCAGAAAAGATATTTGGGATGATATTAGAGTTTTCTTAAAATTGCTCAATGAGACTTGTTTTGCTTCCTAACATATGATCTATCTTGGAGAATGTCCAGTATTCCAATATGCCCTTGAGAAGAATGTGTATTTTCTTCTATTGGATGGAATGCTCTGTATATGTCAGATGGATATTTTGGTGTAAATCATGGATCAAATAAAAAGTTTCATTGTTGATCTTCTGTCTGAATGATCTATTTATTGTTGAAATGTTATTGAAGTGTTTTATTATTGTACTGTTGTCTATTACTCCTTTAATATCTGTTAGTGTTTATCTAATTAATTTAGATGCTGGGTGCATATGTATTTTAATTGTTATATTCTTTTGATGACTCCTTTCTCATGTTTTCCTCTTGTTACAGTTTTTAGCTTAATTCTATTTCAACTAATAAAATATAGCTACTTTTCTCTTTTGGTTTCCATTTACTGAAATATCTTTTTTCATTCCTTCACCTTGAGCCTGTGTGTTCTTGTAGTTGAAGTGAGTATCTGATAGGCAGAGTATACTTATGTCTTGTTATTTATTTATTCCTTAATTAATACAGAATTTTATGCCTTTAGAGAAAGTAATGGAATTCCAGAAAAATATCTACTTCTGCTTCATTGACTACCATAAAGCCTTTGACTGTGTGGATCACAACAAACTGTGGAAAACTCTAAAGAGATGGAAACACCAGACCATCTTACCCATCTCCTGAGAATACTGTCTGAAGGTAAGAAGCAGTAGTTAGAACTGGACATCAAACAAAGGACTGGTGCAGAATTGGGAAAGGAGTATGTCAAGGCTGTATATTGTCACTCTACTTATTTAACTTTCAGGCAGAGGGCATCATGAAAAATGCTGGGTTGGATGAATCATATGCTGGAGTGAAGAATGCCCCGAGAAATAATAACAACCTCAGATATGTAAATGACACCACCCTAATGGTGTAAAGTGAAGAGGAACTAAAGAGCCTATTGATGAAAGTCAAATAAGAGAGTGAAAAAGCTTTCTTAAAACTTAACATTCAAAAAGCTAAGAGCATGGCATCTAGTCCTATCAGTTCAAGGCAAATAGAAGGGGACAAAGGGAAAGTAATGGCATATTTATCTTCTTGGGATCCAAAATCACTGTGGACAATGACTGCAGCAATGACATTAAAAGATGATTGCTCCTTGGAAGAAAAGCTATGACAAACCTATCATTTCGGTTCAGTTCAATCTGTCAGTCGTGTCTGACTCTTTAGCACCCCATGGAGTGCAGCACGCCAGGCTTTCCTGTCCATCACCAACTCCTGGAGCATACGCAAACTCATGCCAGTTGAGTTGATAATGCCATCCAACCATCTCATCCTCTGTTGTTCCCTTCTCCTGCCTTCAATCCTTCCCAGAATCAGGGTCTTTTCCAGTGAGTCAGTACTTCGCATCAGGTGGCCAAAGTATTGGAGTTTCAGCTCAATAGTCAATCCTTCCAGTCAGTCCAATTCAGGACTGATTTCTTTTAGGGTGGACTGGTTGGATCTCCTTGCTCAAAAGCATCAGTTCTTCTGTGCTCAGCTTTCTATATAGTCCAACTATCATATCCACACATGACTAATGGAAAAACTGTAGATTTGACTAGACAGACCTTTGATGACAAAGTATTGTCTCTGCTTTTTAATATGCTGTCTAGTCTGGTCCAATGAGCAAGCATCTTTTAATATCCTGGCTTCAGTCAGCCTCTGAAGTGATTTTGGAGTCCAAGAAAATAAAGTCTGTCACTGTTTCCACTGTTTCCTCATCTATTTCCCATGAAGTGATGGGACCAGATGCCATGATTTTAGTTTTCTGAATGTTGAGTTTTCAGCCAGCTTTTCCCACACTTCTCTTTCAGTTTCATCGAGGCTCTTTAGTTCTTGTTCATTTTGTGCCATAAAGGTGGCGCCATCTGCATACCTGAGTTTATTAATATTTCTCCCAGCAACCTTGATTCCAGTATGTGTTTCATCCCATCCAGCATTTCACATGATGTACTCTGCATATAAGTAAAATAAGCAGGGTGATGACATACAGCTTTGATATCCTCCTTTCCCAATTAAGAAGCAGTCTATTGCTCCACGTCCTGTTCTGACTGTTGCTTCTGGAAGTACATACAGATTTCTCAGAAGGCATGTCAGGTGATCTGGTATTCCCATCTCTTTCAGAATTTTCCAGTTTATTGTGACCCACAGAGTCAAACGCTTTGGTGTAGTCAATAAAGCAGAAGTAGATATTTTCTCAAACTCTCTTGCTTTCTCAATGATTCAACAGATGTTGGCAATTTGATCTCTGGTTCCTCTGCCTTTTCTAAATCAAGCTTGAACATCTGGAAGTTCATGGTTCATGTACTGTTGAAACCTGGCTTGGAAAATTTGAGCATTACTTTGCTAGTATATGAGATGAGTGCAATGTTTTGGTAGTTTGAACATTTTATGGCATTGCCTTTCTTTGGGATTTGAGTGAAAACCGACCTTTTCCAGTCCTGTGGCCACTGCTGAGTTTTCCAAATTTGCTGGCATATTGAGTGCAGCAGTTTCACATCATCATCGTTTAGGATTGAAATAGCTCAACTGGGATTCCATCATTTCCACTAGCTTTTTTTTATAGTAATGTTTCCTAAGGCCCACTTGACTTCACATTCCAGGATGTCTGGCTCTAGGCAAGTGATCACATCACTATGGTTATCTAGGTCCAGAAGATCTTTTTTGTATATCTCTTCTGTGTATTCTTGGCACCTCTTCTAAACATCTTTTGCTGCTGTTAGGGCCATACCATTTCTGTCCTTTATTGTGTCCATCTTTGCATGAAATATTCCCTTGGTATCTCTACTTTCTTGAAGAGATCTCTAGTCTTTTCCATTCTATTATTTTTCTCTATTTATTTGCATTGATCACTGAGGAAGGCTTTCTTATCTCTCCTTGCTATTCTTTTGAATTCTGCATTCAAATCGGTATATCTTTCTTTTTCTCCTTTGCCTTTTTCTTTTCTTCTTTTTTTCTTTCAGCTATTTTTAAGTCCTCCTCAGACAACCATTTGGCCTTTTTGCAGATTTTTTTTTTTTTCACTTGGAGATGATCTTGATCCCTGCCTCCCATACGATGTCATGAACCTCCATCCATAGTTCTTCAGGCTCTGTGTCTATCATATCTATTCCCTTGAATCTGTTTGTAACTTCCACTGTATACCCATAAGGGATTTGATTTAGCTCATACCTGAATAGTCTAGTGGTTTTCCCTACTTTCTTCAACTTAAGTCTGAATTTGGCAGTAAGGCATTCATGATCTGAGGCACAGTCAGCTCCTGGTCTTGTTTTTGCTGACTGTATAGAGCTTCTCCATCTTTGCCAGCAAGAATATAATCTTCTGATTTCAGTATTGACCATCTGGTGATGTCCATGTGTAGAATCTTATCTTATTTTATTGGATGAAGGTGTTTGCTATGCCCAGTGCATTGTCTTGGCACAATTCTGTTAGTCTTTCACCTGCCTCATTTTGTACTCCAAGGCCAAATTTGCCTATTACTCCAGGTGGACATGAGTTTGAGTTAACTCCAGGAGTTGATAATGGACAGGGATGTCTGGCATACTGCAATCCTTGGGGAAGCAAAGAGTCAGACATGATTGAGCAAGTGAACTGAACTGAACTGAACCAGGTGTCTCTTGACTTCCTACTTTTGAATTCTAGTCCTCTATAATGAAAAGGACATCTTCTGTTGGTGTTAGTTCTAGAAGGTCTTATAGGTCTTCATAGAACCATTCAACTTCAGCTTCTTCAGCATTACTGGTCAGGGCATAGACTTGGATTACTCTGATACTGAGTGATTTTCCTTGGAAACAAACAGAGATCATTCTGTCACTTTTGAGATTCCATCCAAGTACTGCATTTTGTACTCTTTTGTTGGCTATGATAGCTACTACATTTCTTCTAAGTGATTCTTCCTCACAGTAATAGATATAATGGTCATCTGAGTTAAATTCACCCATTCCAGTCCATTTCAGTTCACTGATCCCTAAAATGTTGATGTTCACTCTTGCCATCTCCTGTTGACCCCTTCCAATTTGCCTTGATTCATGGAGCTAACATTCCAGGTTCTTATGCAATATTGCTCTTTATGGCATCAGACCTTGCTTCTATCACCAGTCACATCCACAGCTGGGTGTTGTTTTTGCTTTGGCTCTAGCTCTTCATTTTTTTCTGGAATTATTTCTCCACTGATCTCCAGTAGCATCTTGGACATCTATCCAACTGGGAAGTTCAGCTTCCAATGTCCTATCATTTTGCCTTTTCATACTGTTCATGGGGTTCTCAGGGCAAGAATACTGAAGTGGTTTGCAATTCCTTTCCCCAGTGGACCACATTTTGTCAGAACTCTCCACCATGACTATCTATACAGCATATTAACAAGCAGAAACCATCAGTGTGCTGACTAAGGTCCACTTAGTAAAAGCTACGGTTTTTCCAATAGTCATGTATAGGTATAGAGTTCACCATAAAGCAGGCTGAGCTCCAAAGAATTTATGCTTTCCAACTGTGGGGCTAGAGAAGATTCTTGAGAGTCCCTTGGATAGCAACTAGATCAAACCAGTCAATCCTAAAAGAAATCAATCCTGAATATTCATTGGAAGGACTGATGCTGAAGCACCAATACTTTGACCACCTGATGCAGAGAGCTGACTCATTGGAAAAGACCCTGATGGTGGGAAAAATTGAGGGCAGGAGAAAGGGATGATGGAGGATGAGATGGTTGGATCCCATCACCCATTTAATGGACATGAGTTTGAACAAACTCCAGGAAATAGAAGCCTGGCGTTCTGCAGTCCATGGGGTCACGAAGAAACAGATACGACTTAGTGACTATACAACAATAACTCCTTTCTCCTTTTCTTCCTTACTGTCTTCCTTTGTGAATTGATGATTTTCTTTGATTCTCTTTTCCTTATTTTCTGTGCATTTACTAGAGGCTTTTGTTTTTGGTTACTCTCAGGCTTACTTAAAAACCTGTTATGGATATCCCAGTTTATTTTAGGCTGATAAATTAACAGATCACATACAAAAAAATATAACTTTTTACTCACTCTGAATTTTATCTTATTGATGTAAAAATTATATCTTTTCATACTGTATATCCATTAAATATTTTTATAGCTATAGCTCTTTTTAATACTTTTTGTCCTTTAACTTTTATGCTACAGTTCATTGATTAACTCAACACCTTATTTCAGTTACATTATTCTGAATCTGACTATATACTTACTGTTACCAATGTGTTTTATATTTTCATACATTTGTATGTTACAAATTAGTGTATTTTCTTTTAACTTTGAAGAACTCCTTTTTGTAAGGCATGTCTAGTGATGATGAACTCTGTGTTTGGAAAAGTCTTTATAGCACTTTCATTTCTGAATGACAGCTTTGCAGGGTAAATATTTCTAGGTTAGCATTTAAAAAATCTTTTTACAACACTTTGAATCAACCACCCTCCACCCCTGGCCTATAATGTTTGAGAAATCTACTAATAGCTTTGTGGGGTTCATGAAGGCATATAGCTGGAGGGCCAAGCCACACAAATGCCTAGTGGTACAGGTCAATGACTGAAAATAGAGTCAAATTGAGACCCACAGTAGCTGTAGAGGCCTTGTTTGTCTGCATGCCCTCCATGGCTGCAGGATGTCACCACAGGTGTATATGGCAATAAAAGCTGGTGACAGAATTCAGACTAGCAGCTTGTAAATGCACAGCTGGAGGTCTAGTGCCAGGTGTGTGCATGCCAGTGGGGCCAGCTCCTGGGGTCTAGGCTTGCATCTTGCACTCATGCAGTCCCAGAGGCTTGATTTGCTGAGCTGGCTATCAGTATAGATCTCTGGCTCAGACAGGAGTTGAGGGAGAACCTGGAGGAGGACCTAGTAGTGTCTGCAGTGTGAATACCAGTGAGGTTTAAACTGGTGAAATTTGCAGGGGCTTTTTGGTGGCTGTGCTGGCTGTTGTTTGTTTGTTTGTTTGTTTGTTTGTATAGCAGGTCACTGGGAACTGTGATCACTCCCACTGAATGGCTGATACTGGTAAACCCCTGCTTTTCTTGTTTGCAGCCACCCCTATTCATCTCAGCTTTGCTGGGCTCTGGATAAGGTGTAACCCAAGCAGACCCTTACAGCTGTGCCCTGCAAGGCAAGGAAAGCTAGTGGCTCACCCTGCACTCCCTTTCCTAGTGAGGGAATCTCTTTTGAGCTGGGTATTCCTTCCTGGTACTGAGAAGTGACAGCCAGGGGGATGGGATGATACAGGAAAAAAGAAGCTTTCTGCTTCCCCTTTGTGTGGTTATTCTCAGGCTTTTTATTCTACTGTGTTGATGAAGTTTCTTAAATGGAGTTCTGAGATCTCCCAGAGCTGTGTTTGTTGACATCTATCAGTGTTTTGATATTTGTGGGGCAACAGAGCCTAGAGTCTCCTAATTCACTTTCTTGGTGATGTCATGCTCCTCAGTTATGTTTTTTCTTCATAGAATATTTGTTCATTTGTGTGCCAGTGTTTCAAACTTAGTAGCTTTATAGTATGATTTAATATTTAGTAAAATATGTGACCTTGATCATTATTTAGCTTTTTGGATTTTCTAGTTATTCTTATGTGTTAGTCCTCAAAATATATTTTAGAGTCATTATTATTATTATTATTTATGTTATTTTGACATTATCAAATAATAAAAAAAGTATATATATTTCCTTTTTGGATATTAAATATTCTTCAATTACCAAAACATACCTTATTTGTATGAATTGAGGGCTTATCCTAAATGTACACAGTGACTGTAGAAATTAACTGATAATATATATTGATTAATTCATTCAACAGTTATTAATTAAGTCACTACTATATGTCATCCCCTGTTCTAAGCATTTGGATACAAAATAAGCCAAACTCCCTGCTTTCGTGGAACCGATGTTCTGGCAGAGAAAGAAATAAAACAGATGAACATATTCTATATATGTTAGTCACCTATTGCCATAATAGCAAGTTGCTATGAATTCTGTGGCTTAGAAAAATAAACATTTATCTTTCTTGCACCTTGGTCTGTGGGTGGACTCAGATGGTTGTGCTTCAGTTTGACCCACGCCTGGGCTTGGCTCATGGGTGCAGAATGGTTTCTCTTTCATGGGGTTCCTCATTCTTTTTCAACCAGCAACTACTCAGACCTGTCCTTCTCACAGCAGATGTCCCAGGAACAAACAAAGCAAACCTCACAGACTTGTACAAACCTCTGCCTACATCATATCCATTCACATGCTACTGGCCAGATCAAGACATGTGGCCAGGGAGTTACATTTTATCTTAGAATGAAAGGGGGAGGGAAGTGAATACTTTCTTGACAAGACTGTAATCCACTGCAGTGTGTTCAGTTCAGTTCAGTTCAGTTCAGTTCAGTCGCTCAGTCATGTCCAACTCTGCAGTGTGTTAGAAGGTGATAAATTCTATGGGAAAAAAAGTGGAACAGGGGAAAGGTTATTGAGAATTTGGGTGGATTGAGGTACAATAGGGTAAATATTAAATAGCATAGCCTAAGTGGTCCTCTCTGAGCTGACATTTAAGCACAGACATGAAGAAGCCAAGGGAGTTCTCCATGTGAATACCTGAAAGAAGAGCAGTCTAGACAGAAGGAATGGGCCATTGGATAGTCCTAAAATGTGAGGATGTCTAATCTCAAGGAACAACCAGCAGACAGTGTGATCAGAATAGAGACAAGGAGAGTGGAGTGAAGTATGAAAGGGATCTGAGAGGTAACTGGAGGCAAGATCATCGAGGCTGCATAGGCTGTTATAAGGGCTTTGGTTTCCATTGAGTGAATTGAACATGAAAGAGGATCCAATAAAGAAAAATTTTAGGACATTAACACATTGACTAAAACAGCATAAAAACTATTCCCTAGAGAGTTATCTAAACTGGGCTACAGTGATAGCTGTAGCTTCTCTTTGAATGTTAGAAAATACAGGTATTCAAAATATTAGTTCATGAAGTTAATTAATAGACTATCATTCTGACATATAATCCTTTAAATGTCAAATGACTTATCATTATATCTTTCTGGGTCAGTTAATTCAAATATAGGTAGAGGTAAAGCTATTTATAGAAATATGTGATAGTCAAAAAATGTTTGTCTCATCCCAGGTTGAGAGAGTGAAGAGAATGCCATTCCACCTCTTATTCCACTAGGAGGTAAATCAGTCTCTTCAAGATTTTAGAAGCTTTTGGATAGTGACCCATTTATTGTACCTTTTCATATAAATATAGGACTTGTTAACTTGTCTCATTTTTGTGTATTTCCTAGTTCTGAAAACATTGTTGAGGGTTTCTAACAATCTTATGCTCTGTTTTGGAGACTGGAAAACTGAAGTGCATATGAGATTTGCTCTCAGGGATCCTTGAGTCTGTTAAGATGGAAGAGGTATAGACATTGTTAAATTTGTATTAAAAATAATAAAAAAATAAAAATACAAATCAGGCAGAGTTTCGTTTCATGAGAAATTTTAGAGATTTACAGGAGAAAGGATTAACACTCTAAACACTCTAACAAGCAACAAAAAGGGTCAGAATGTAAATGCCTATGAGAACAGACAGGTAAGGTAAAGTAGTCTAGTGGAAAATAAGGGCATACACTGTATATAAAACACAGGCACTTTCTTTTATTTTTTTCTTAGAATAGCTAGATATTACCTTTATTTTTTATAAAAACTGGTAAATATGCAACAATCTTTTTTCTTTCCTAAGGGAAATGTAGGCTGTTTATATTAATAATGGTCAATCTATCTTTTTGTATTGCTAAAGCACATTTGTCAAGGTTTTACCACCTAGTGAGAAATTTGAGGAACTTGTGATTTTTAGTTTCAATAACAATTTAAATCAAGATTGGCAAAGAATTTGGGGCCCATAATCATCATTATTATTACTTAAAAAAATCCTTAACCATTACAATATATTTAAAATAAATGATTTTCTGTAATTCTGTGAATAGATTATAGGAAAATATACAAAACATACTATTATATAATGTTATTTATAATAAAAGTATTATGTATATGCTTTTATATGTTACATATTTAACTATTATTCTTTCCTATCTTATGTGTATTTATAAATAAGTATTAGAGATGTGGGTTTCACAGGTGGTGCAGTGATAAAGAATCCACCTGCCAAGCAGGAGACACAAGAAAGTCAGGTTTGATCCCTGGGTCAGGAAAATCCCCAAGAGTAGGAAATGGCAACCTGCTGCAGTGTTTTTACCTGGAAAATTCCATAGACAGAGGAACCTACTAGGCTCACAAAGAGTAGGACATGAGTGAGCATGTACCTGCACACACACACACACACACACACACACACACATTATAGCTGTATCTTATATATATTATATATATGTATATTAATGTTTATAATGACTATGACTCTTCCATATATTTCACTTTTTATATTGTTCCACTGAAATTTTCTTTTTACTAGATTGACTCTAATATTAAAAAAAAAAAAAATGGAAAGGCACTTGAGAGGAGAAATTAGCAGTTAAATGTAATCCCTCATTTAATGATTTGGGCCTCCTAATTGGTTTTAGGGTCCAGTTCCTCACTGCCATTGCCACAGCCCTCAAGTGAAATTTCCCACGAAGTGAGATACATAGCAAGGGGGCAATGTCATTTTGTTGTTGTTATTTTTTAGTCACCAAGTTGTGTCTGACTCTTTGCAACCCCACCGACTGCTGCACTCCAGGCCTCCCTGTCCTTTACCATCTCCCAGAGTTTTCCCAAGTTCATGTCCATTGAATCAGTGATACCATCCAGACATTTCATTCTCTGTCACCCTTTTCTCCTTCTCCCTTCAATATTTCCCAGTATCAGAATCTTTTCCAATGAGTCAGTTGTTCGAAATAGGTGGTCAAATTTAAGTCCAAGGGACTCTCAAGAGTCTTGTTCAACACCACAGTTCAAAAGCATCAATTTTTTGACACTCAGGCTTCTTTATGGTCCAACTCTCACATCTACACATGACTACTAGAAAGACCATAGCCTTGACTATACAGACCTTTGTTGACAAAGTGACATATTTGCCTAGGTTTGTCATAGCTTTCCTTCCAAGATGCAATCATCTTCTAATTTCATGGTTACAGTCACCATCTTCAGTGATTTTAGAGCTCCAAAGGAGGAAACCTGTCACTACTTTCACCTTTTCCCCTTGTGTTTGCCATCCCTTTTCCAGGAGATCTTCCCAACCCAGGGACCAAATCTGCATCTCCTGCTTTGCAGGTTGACTCTTTACTGTCTGAGTCACCAGAGAAGCCCTAAGTTCATTTTAAGTACTTACTTATCTGACATGATTTTAAGTGATATTGACCCATGCACAAAAAGTTCTTCAGTTTTTAATTCTCTTTCAATTCTTATTATTATATAAAGAAAAGTCTCAAAGAAGAGCTAACATATACCTAGAACTGTCCTTTTCAACCAAGTGCAGGTAACCTTAGGCTGAAAGCCTTAGATGGCAAAGATACCTACCTAGCTAGGACTCAAGAATGTGATTCTGTTTCCTTGAATTCTGTTTCTATTTCTGACAAGTAATTCTATCATGCATTTATAATGGTAGTAATTTAAGTTTCCTTTTAAAATGAGTCACTGAAAAGAAAAAAAAATGTTAAGTAAATGCCAGTATTTATTATGTGTACAACATCTATAAAAATGAGAGCTGATTATTCAAGTTTAGGGAGCATAACCCTACTTCACACCTTATTTTCCCTCATAGATTGCTGTAATAGCTTCTTAAGTGTTCTTCCTACCTTTTTTTTTCCTCTATACTGTATTACAATTTCATCACCTTAAACATGAATGTAATAAAGATACCTTGCTTTAATGGTTCCCTCATTGCCTGTGGAAATATCTAAACTTTTTGGCATAGTATATATACAAGGGTGTTCAATATCTGAGCCTTAGGTCTTGTCATCACTTTTTCCTGTGTACTCTGTGTCTGACATACCAAATCACCTGAAGGCCTTAATCATGATATCACAGGCACATTCTTCATGCTTGAAAATATGCATTCTTCTATTCCCTTGAATTATAAACTTCTCTAACTTTATACACATTTTCTAGTTTTTGATAGTGACAATGATACAGAGAAACATAATTTAAAAATTTAAAAGCAAGAGGCAAAGAATATTTGTCTTATGCTCATGAGGCCACAGGGAAGATGGAGGTAGTTGTGGTTTAGAGAAGGCTAGCCACAGGGTCCAATGGTGCTAACTGATAATGTGTACCAGATCCTGCCATATGTTCTGAGATTCAAGAGAAGCTGCAACTCAGATACTGAATGTAAAACAAATCAATTTGTAAATGTTGGATCAGACACAGAGTACTATATATAAAACAGATAGCCAAGTCCTACTGTATTGCACAGGGAACTATATTTAATATCTTATAATAACCTATAAAAGAAAATAATCTGAAAAAATATATATGTGTGTGTAAAACTAAGTCATCTGACTGTATACCAGAAACTGACATGACATTGTAAATCCAACTTTACTTCAATTAAAAAAAGAAAGAAAGTGGGATCAAGTTATTAAAAATTGAAGAAGAATGTGTCTGGGCCACAAAAATGCATATGTTGGCTGAATTCAGGTAGAGGAAGAAGTGATTTGCAAATATTCCCTAAGGTAATATTTTTGTTACAGTTTGAAAGAATAGTAGGAATTTTTTACCTGAGTGACAATCATTTCTAACAGTCCATATTCAGCTTAGGTTCTCACTTAATACAATATATGACAAGAACCATCAAGATGACATGCACTTATATAATCTATTTCCACCTTAAAACTTTTCTTGCTATGGAAATAAGAGAGAACAATGACATAGATGCCTTTGCAAAGGTGAAAACACATGCTTCTAAATTTGTGTTCTCGTACCTTGACCAAAACATCAGCCCCTTCTACAGCAAATATTAGTGATCAGTTAGTGGGTACAATTGCCTCCCAGAAACAATTTCTATGAGTTATTAGATATAAAATTTTACAGCTGCCAAAAGGTGATAAAACACTTTCTAAACCATGATGTTAGTTTATTCACGATAAGCTGAAGCACATTGTGATCGAGAAGCATTGACTCTACTGTAAGTTGCATGGTTTCCTTAATAGACTCCTTTCCATAAGCCTTTGGTTAAAATCCTTTGAATAACTGAACAGCCAATCAACAATAAAGCCCAGGGGGTTTCCAATAATGGTTTTTGTTTTTGATTCTTATTATTTTCAAATGTTCTCTGATTGAAAAGATAAATTATTCCCATTAATTAAAGAAATCAAGTTTTCTCAGTCTCGAGAAAGAAGCATGGAAATAAATGTAAACACAATTTTGAAATCATTGCCTGAGAATATATAATTGACAGAAGGAAAAATTCTCTTTTATAAAATGTCCTTTCTCTGGAGGCATTCTGTTATGAGTTCTTTTTATTTAAAATGATTTTCTAAAGAATATTTTTATGAGAAATCATGGTAATACTGTTTCAGTGCTTCAGCATCATTTCAATTGCTGTCTGACTGATACAAAATGTAATCATGATTTTACTTAATTTTGCTGGATCTTGCTTATTCCATTTCCTAGAAGGAATTTTTTTTTCCTTCTTTCTTCCACCTCTTGTCTGCTGTCTCTGTCCCCTCCTTCTTTTTACTGAAGCACTCTTACCTTAATTTCAGTAAACCCTTGAACTTAGATTCTCCCAGCAACCTTCCCCTTTTACTTCTAGCTCTCTTGAGACTGTATTTCATGGCAAAACCCGATTAGCTTATTTTGATGTTTTTATCTTTCTGTGATTAGGAACCAGTCCATGCAGCCAAAACAGACAATTTTCTGAGGGCATTAAGTGGGTTTTCAGATCTCCTGTGAGGAGGGATGAGCTTCAATAAAACATTAGGGCATACCAAAGTTGACTGCCTTGAGTGATGTAACATCTTATGTGGTTCCTGCCTTTTACTGTAAGTTTACACTCCCATGAACATTAACTCTGCCTGTCTGCAGTGCCTTAAGTGAAGGTTTGCACGCAAATATGGCCTCCATGAAAGTTACCTCGGGCTAAAGTACTTCCATCATCGACAAAATTAAGCGTCACAGTAAGTCTCTGGTGGTTTAGTTGGCCTCAGATTCAGTTGTGGCTCATGTTTTATTAATGTGGTGAGATTGTCCTTTATTTTCAGCCTCCCACAGCAGGTGAGCTTGTCATATTCGCTAAAAGAGAACGAGAGAAGATTGCCAACCACTTGCGTGAATTGTTTCCACTGTTCTTAATTTCTGTTGAGAGGCACGCAATATAAACAAAGTTTTACTTAACTGCTGGAACATTTGTCAAGGATTTGATACACGCAAACCTCCATTTCTATGCTATGCTATAAAAGATAGTGCACTGGGCTTCCGTGGGTAACCCTGTGCATGCCAAGCGGAATCTCAGAATGAAGACCTTTGGCTACTTCATCTGGCTTTAGCCTAGTGGAAAAAAGTCTACCTACCCAGAAAACTAGATGGGTGGCCTGAAAATAAGTTAAAAATTCACAGTCAGCTAGAGTAGAAAGGTTCTGAGCTCTACTCATGTTTAACTTTACCCCAGCTGAGTTTCCTATGGCGGACATTTTTTTTTTTTTTCTTTTCAGTATAGAAAATGCTAAATCCCTTAAAGTTATACCAGGTGTTAAAAGCTAAGCTCTTGAACTTCTAACATCCTAGAAAAACCTTAAATTTTATTCTATTCTCTGTACCCAATACACCATTTAATACAAAGAATATCTTTCTTTTGAATTATCAGAAATAAGAAATCATGTATATCACAGTAAAAAAGATAGTTCTTACTGTGTTTAATCTCTATTAATATAAACATTCATCTTTTTTTAGAAAACAATTATTTGCTATAATTAAAGATTGTCTTCTCTGAAATAAAACCTACAGATTAAAAGATCAGGGGAACAAATTCTATACTGCAAATAATGATACATAACATCCTGATAAATGGATTCTATATATTAATCATGTTTCCTGAGTCTTGAGAAATGAGCAAACTTATTGGTTTTTGTAGACTGTGTTTTTCAGTTGCTAAATTGTATCCAACACATTGTGACCCCATGAACTGCAGCATGCCAGGCTTCCATGTTTTTTACTATCTTACAGAGTTTGTTCAACTCATGTTCATTGAGTCAGTGATGCCATCCAACTATCTCATCATCTATTGCCCCCTTCTCCTCTTGCCCTTAATGTTTCCCAGCATCAGGGTCTATTATGAATATACATTCATAATCTATAATACAAATCAGGGAATGCTTTCTCCAGTATATTAATATATTCATTGAATAATAGGGAAAAATATACTATTAATGTCTTAAAAAATTTTGGTCTGAAATTATCTAGTTTGATCACATCTGCCAGTATGTTTGCAAATCTGATAATTTGACTGTTAGTTAAATGTGCATGCCAAACATTCCTTCTCAGTTTGTATTTTGGGGATACTTAACTGTGAAAATCATCATGCTCTTTTGATTTACTTATATCTAACCAAAATTTCTAGAATAAACACATGATATGTAGAAGCTGAAGTTCATAGTTGATGCTTTTATAAACCTAAAATTGCTTTAAAATGTGCTTAATTAACTTTAGTTATCTAAAATTAATGTTAAAAATGTTGTCATTCCTTTACATCATTAAAATTTTTGCTTTTCTAATTGTTACTAGATTATTTTTTTAAAAAATGCCTTTCGGAGGGCTTTCCTGGTGGCTTGGTGGTAAGGACTCTGCCTGCAATGTGGGAGATGCAAGAGATGTGGGTTTCATCCCGGGATCAGGAAGATACCCTGGAGGAGGAAATGGCAACCCACTCCAGTATTCTTGCCTGGAGAATCCCATGGACAGAGGAATCTGGTGGGCTACAGTACATAGGGTCACACAGAGTCAGACACAACTGTGCAACTGAGCACACACATGCCTTTTGGAGAATCATGATGTAATTCTAGTATTGGCAAACACATATTTTGTATTTTTTTTAAATTAAATACTTAGAAACATTTTATTTCTATATAATGTAATATACTGTTTTCAAATTCCACTGTAGTGAGAGAAAGTACTCGGTATGTTTTAATGCTTTAAAATTTATTTAAGTTTGTTCCATGAACAAGCATATGGTCTATTTTGGTGAATATATCATATTCCCTTTTTAAAAATGTGTATTGAGCTGCTATTGGTGTAGAGTTCTGCAAATACAAATAAAGTCTAATTGATTCTGTTAAAAAAAATTTCTTTTGAATGGAAAGTCGGTTGTTTTATCTAAGTAGAAAAAAGAATATTATATTTTTAAAAGGACCAATGGTAATTTCAAATGCAGTGCATTTCAGTGTGGAAGACTAATATTTACTGTCCCTGAGAAGAGTGGTTCAGGTACCTTATCGATAATCTGAACTCAAATAATTGCTTAATTAAGGTTAATTTGAGACTTCACAGGTGGCTCAGTGGCAAATAGTCTACCTGCAATGCAGTACACTCAGGAGATGCAGGTTCAATCCCTGAGTCAAAAGATCCTCTAGAGGAGGAAATGGAAACCCACTCCAGTATTCTTGCCTGGAGAATTCCATGGACAGAGGAGCTTGGCAGCCTACAGCTCATGGAGTTGAAAGAGTCTGAGCACAAGATTAATTCTGAATAACTACCTTAACTTCTGCTTATCTATGGATGACATTACCTGACATTTCAATGCATGTCATTATATGAGGAGAATCATGTGGTCTGGAATCATGCAGACCCATTGAATTTCTCCACCTGTAATACAAAGATGATAATAGTCCTTGGACTTCCCTGGTGGCTCAGATGGTAAAGCATCTGCCTACAGTGAGGGAGACCTGGGTTCGATCCTTGTGTTGGGAAGATCCTCTGAAGAAGAAATGGCAATCCACTCCAGTACTCCTGCCTGGAAAATCCCATGGACAGAGGAGTGTGGTAGGCTATAGTCCACGAGGTCGCAAAGAATAGGACATGACTGAGCGACTTCACTATCACTTACTTTCTAAAAGTATGATCGCCAGTCTATGTTTGATGCAGGATGCAGGATGCTTGGGGCTGGTGCGTGGGGATGATCCAGAGGGATGGTGTGGGGTGGGAGGGGGGAGGAGGGTTCATGTTTGGGAGCTCATGTACACCCGTGGTGGATTCATGTCAATGTATGGCAAAACCAATACAGTATTGTAAAGTAAAATAAAGTACAAATAAAAATTTTTAAAAAAAGTATGATTAAGTAGCTGTATTTTTTTTAATGACAGCACAGGCTGACATAATGTTTGAGCACTTCATGGTAGACAGTATTCTAAAAATGTTCCCCCACAATTCCTGCCCCTTGGCTAATAAACACTAACCTAGGTGCTATTGTGAAGGAACTTTGCAGCTGAAAACAAAACTGCTAATCATCTAACCTTACAATAGGGAGATTATCTTAAATTGTCTGTGTAGACTCAGCCTAAATACTTGAGTCCTTAAAAGTTGAAACCCCATTCTCTATGTGGGGTCAAGAAATGGAACACATGAGGGGATCATTGGTGGCAAGAAAGGTGAAGGTGAAGGGAGAGCAGAGAGTCAGAGTGTGTGCATTAGACCGGCTGTTGCTGGAAAGGCTACTTGTAAGCCATGAGGAGGAGTGGAGACAGCCACTAAGAGCAAAGCCAGGTCCCTGAACTGACAGTCAGCAGTGACACAGGGACCCTCTCCTCTAGCTGCAAGAACAAAATTTAGCCAACAAAACTTAGACAAGCTAAATGAGCTTGACAGCAGATTCACTCTCAGAGCCTTGAGAAAAGAAAGTAGTGCTGTTGACACCTTAACTTCAGCCTTGTGAGATGCTAAGCAGAGAACCAGCTGAATTGCACATTGCCTAGACTTCTGACTGCACCCCCCCACCCCCCACAGCAATGTGAGATAAACAGGGTTTGTCTTAAGCCACCAAGTTTGGAGTGGTTTGTTACAAAGCAGAAGAAAACTAATACAGACTTATTTTCTAAGCAGGAGTAATGGCAAGTGTGCAGTTACTGGGATGAAAGGATGCATTTATTGTTATGAATAATACACAGTAAAGAAATGAATGCATTATCAGATAATACACAAATATTAAAGAAACTAATGTAGATGGAAAACGGGTAAACTCAGTTTTCAGAGAAAATGGGTAAATTCTTATCTTAAACCTGCAAAGATTACACAAACAGAAAACAGGAAGTGATGACAATGCAATTGTGCAGTCTATTTGATGTAGTGAAGAAGATTGCATTGAGGGCCTTGTTATGAAAGACAATATGAGAGAGAAAGCCAGCTCAGAAATGAAGTGAAGAGAATGATAAATGAGGATGAAGATGGCAAATTTTGTGCTGGATTGAATAAAGCTTTCAAGGATTTAATGACTCAAAAAACAATTCTGCCAGACAGTGCTGCTTATGTACCTTCAGCTGATTTTGACTTAACATAAAACTAGAATAAAAATGTTGCTTATTATTCTCCCTAGTGATCCATGTGGTTCACTCTGTCACTTCCCCTTAGTTTCTGTTCAAATATCACATTATCAATGGGACTTTTCTAACACTCTATAAAAATGGTAAAATAACCCCCACACCCCATTTGCAACCTCTCTTTGTAAGCTTCATTTTCCCCTGCAAAACTCATGAAGAAAATGCTTACTTATTTATTTTTAATTATCTCTTTTTCCCACTCGATTCATGAGTACCAGAAGTATGTCTGTTCACTGCTCTATTTCCAACACCTAGAAAGTTATATGAGATGCTCAAAAGTTGTTTGCTAAATGGATGAAAGGAAAGCCCAAACATTTAACCCCTGTTTGGAATACTGTACTCCATGTTGCCCTTCCCCTCCATCATTATTCTTCAAGCATTCCAAAATGTGAATGGAACTATTGAATTTGTGTCAGACAAACTGAAATCAAAATTAGATTAAAATACTTTTATTTGGAGAAATTCTAACAACCTAATCAGTGAGAATTTATCCATTAATATTCTTTATGTTAGTAATTTTGGCTATTTAAGAGTGCTTTTCTTTATTTCATCTATTATAAATTGAAGTCTAAGAAAAGGATGAATATGTATATCATAATACACTAAAGTGTTTCAAGCCTTACTTTATCATCAATGGAATTCCTAAGAATTTGTAACTTTCAGGATTTTTACTCAAATTCGAATCCAAATGAGGCATTGGTAACTCTGGATTAACACTTTAATTAAAAAAAGAGTTTATTTAGAAACAACAGAGTTCAAAAACCTGCTTAGCATCATGCAGTAGGATTAGTATTTAGTCCACCATGCTAAGGAAATAGCAAGGCACCGATGTGTGCTGAGTAATGAAAAGGCAGACAGATTGAAGAAACTTCCCCTGAAAGAGCTGGCCCACAGATTCCATTTTTATCCTGTAGTATTGTTTTTTAGCACCTTGTAATGTTTCTGATTGCTATGTGGTCTGTTCCAGAATACCAAGCCAGAGAGAATTCAGATGCTGACGTATCTATGTTCTTTGAAGGTTATTCCTGCCTCATTTTTTGAATCTTAATTTTGGTTTCCTTTTCTACATAGTTTCACATTTTCTTTGAAATATAAAGCTAAATGGCAACAAGAATTATTTGTGTAAAATGAGTTCCCAATGTGCAGTTTCATCCCATAAACAATGCCTATGGTTCAATAATGCAAGTGGAAAATCAGAATCACATTTTAAAATAACTGCAGAGTAACATAGACTAAAGTCAGTTCCTACTACTTAATTAGATTTATTTGTATGAGAAGATGTTCAGGATTATTTCACTGGAGATATTATTTTAGACTTTCTCCTACAGTGCAATAATTATTGACACTATTTTCAGCTAACCACAGCATTTTGAATGAGAAGTAATTCTACCATCACTTTTCTGTCACATGGTATAACTAATAGGCTAAATTTTTCCAGCAAAGAGCATTAGATATGTGAAAACAATTCAAAGCCAGTAAATGCAGTTACTTTGGAAACATTATGAGGAAATGTCACACCATAACATTTACCTACGATGTTTTATTCTTTAACCCTCAAGCGCTTTTGTTGTTTCCTGAGTCGAGATTAGTACCTTAAAAAGCTTTTATTAAACATGTACAATCTAAATGAAGCACTCAGCCAACTGTAAATTCTTTCAATTAGACTTCCTGCAAATGACATATGAGTGTGAATGTTCAATAAACCTCTGAATACTAGTGATTTAGGGCTAAGCAGAGCTAGAGGATTTCTAGCAACAGATTGAATGCAATTGATTGTGTGGTAAAAGGTGAGCAAAGTATGTGGTTGTTCCTTGTTTGCCCTTTCATTTCCTTATGTCAAGGGAGGATACTTGCAATGCAGAATTTATATTAATGTGCTTTGAGCAATAACTCAGGGCACAGAAAAGACACAACAACTCCTAGATTAACAATTACATTATTTCAAGGCACCAGACCTCAGCTTCTTTTGAGCAATATAAGAATTACTTGCAGATAAGAAAAAAAATTCACCCAGAGTGTCATTTATTTGCTTTTGTTTGTATGGAGGAACAATTTCTGTTATTTCTTTACAGACCATAATTGACTTGCTTTATACTCTCTGATGGAAGCTTAGTGTATGTAATGGAATTACTTTGGGTCACATTACATTAGCAATTTTAAAATTTGACGGTGACAGCCAAACATATCTACCTAAATAGGACATTTGACATTTATATTTATTTTCTGGAGTTGTATATTTAATCTCCTATGGAGTAAATTTTAGGCCCTGTAAAATTTCTAGATTAATGATATGGTCGTGAATAGTAAAGAGTATTTGCCTTTTAAATAGGAGGACCATAATATTAACTTTTAAACTTGTTATATTTTATTTGGTTATATATACAGGCATATCTCATATTATTGGACTTTGCTTTATGATGTTTGCATATACTGCATCTTTTACAAACTGTGGGATTGTAGCAACCCTCCCTTGTCAGATGATGGCTGGAACTTTTAGCCATCATATGATAAGGGAGGGTTTAGAGTATTTTAGTGGAGAAGGCAATGGCACCCCACTCCAAAACTCTTGCTTGGAAAATCCCATGGACAGAGGAGCCTGGTGGGCTATACAGTCCATGGGGTCGCTGAGGGTTAGACACGACTGAGTGACTTCACTTTCACTTTTCACTTTCATGCATTGGAGAAGGAAATGGCAACCCACTCCAGTGTTCTTGCCTGGAGAACCCCAGAGATGGGCGAGCCTGGTGGGCTGCCATCTATGGGGTCACACAGAGTCAGACATGACTGAAGTGACTTAGCAGCAGCAGCAGCAGAGTATTTTAGAGTAATTCTAGAGTATTTTTTAATTAAGGTATATACATTTTGTAGACATAATGCTATTGCACGCTTACTAGACTACAGTGTAGTTTAAACAGCTCTTATATTCACTAGGAAATAAAAAAACTTCAAGTGCCTTGCTTTATTGTGTTTTTTTGTTTTATTTTGGTGATTTGGAACCAAACCCACAGTATCTCTGAGTTATGACTATGTTCATCTTTGAAATTAAATAAAGCCCTGGAAGTCAAATCTTGATCATTTATATATACACACATTGTGTCAAGGTATGTTGTGATAGGAAGTAACCCTATATCTATGTCACTAATCAAGTTTAATTCTATTAAAAAATAAACTGCTTCCCTTGTGATCCAGCTGGTAAAGAATTTGCCTGCAAGGCAGGAGATCTGGGTTTGATCCCTGGGTTGGGAAGATCCCCTGGAGAAGGGAAAGGCTACCCACTCCAGTATTCTGGCCTAGAGAAACCCATGGACTCAATAGTCCATGGGTTCACAGAGTCAGACATGACTGAGTGACTTTCACTTTTCATGAAAGATAAACTAAGGTACAGTAAAAATTTAAGAATCTGAGTAAAAATTGATTCTAGTCTAGCAGCACCAAACTGAAAGTTTTTAGTAGGTTTCCACTGATAGGAACCAAGGGAAAGAATTTTGTAGAGAAGATGCTTAAGTAAAGCCAGGGAATTATTTGATTGGCAATAGTTTGAGCATTTGCTCTATTTGGAAAAACCTAGTTGGCTATCCAAAATCACTGCAGATGGTGACTGCAGCCATGAAATTAATTGACGCTTACTCCTTGGAAGAAAAGTTATGACCAACCTAGATAGCATATTGAAAAGCAGAGACATTACTTTGCTAACAAAGGTCCATCTAGTTAAGGCTATGTTTTTTCCAGTGGTCATGTATGGATGTGAGAGTTGGACTGTGAAGAAAGCTGAGCACCGAAGAATTGATGCTTTTGAACTGTGGTGTTGGAGAAGACTCTTGAGAGTCCCTTGGACTGCAAGGAGGTCCAACCAATCCATTCTGAAGGAGATCAGCCCTGGGCTTTCTTTGGAAGGAATGATGCTAAAGCTGAAACTCCAGTACTTTGGCCACCTCATGCGAAGAGTTGACTCATTGGAAAAGACTCTAGCTGGGAGGGATTGGGGGCAGGAGGAGAGGATGAGATGGCTGGATGGCAACACTGACTCAAAGGACGTGAGTCTGAGTGAATTCCGGGGGTTGGTGATGGACAGGGAGGCCTGGCGTTCTCCGATTCATGTGGTCGCAAAGAGTCAGACAGGACTGAGCAACTGAACTGAACTGAACTGAGTTGGCTATCTGTGATTGGTTAAGTATCAGTTTCTCAACCTTGAGGCATTTATGGGCTTAGGTTTTGGTTTGCTTCTGTGGGCTGTTATGGCACTAAATCCACCTCACTCTAATGGCCTCACTGTTCAGTTAATTTATCAGTTCTCATTCATGTTACTTGTCCATTATATGTTAGTTGCTCAGTCCTGTCCAATTCTTTGCAACCCCAGGACGATAGCCCTCCAGGCTCCTCTGTCCATGAATTTATCCAGGCAAGAATACTGGAGTGGGTTACCATTTCCTTCTCCAGGGGATCTTCCCAACCCAGGGATCGAACCTGGATCCTCCACTTTGCAGGCAGATTCTTTACCATCTGAGCCACTAGGGGAGTTCTACTTGTCCATTAAGAGATCGCAATGGAGATATCAAACATTGTCACTTATGGAGTCAGGCCCACTGAGCTGTCACTACCTGACAAGTTGGTTATTGCTTCAGAAGAAAGAAATAAACTTTGGTATTTCTCAGTGCACTGGTGGTACATGTTATGTTCACTTACAATTTACAAAGTAGCTAGTTTTAGTTGCAGTTTCCAGAAAGCAAGTGAAAATGTTCTGGATGCCACCTGATTTTATAGTTCTTTCTTAGCACAATTTTAAAATAAATTACAATTGGCATGGCAGAGATAAAGGGTTGCCAAAATTGAATACAGGTCGCTGAGTGTCGGACACAACTAAGCAACTTCACTTTCACTTTTCACTTTCATGCATTGGAGAAGGGAATGGCAACCCACTCCAGTGTTCTTGCCTGGAGAATCCCAGGGATGGGGGAGCCTGGTGGGCTGCCATCTATGGGGTCGCACAGAGTCGGACATGACTGAAGTGACTTAGCAGCAGTAGCAGTTAATTATACATATGCAGGAAATGCAAGTTCCATCCCTATGTGGGGAAGATCCCCTGGAAAACGGCATGGCATCAACTCCAGTATTCCTTTCTGGAGAATCCCATGGACAGAGGAGCCTGGCTACAATCCACTGTTTGCAAAGAGTCAGACACAACTTAACTGACTTTGCGTGCGTGCATGCATGCATGCTTATACAGTGATGGTGTTGGACCATTCTGTACTGAGGTTGTATCAGTTTGCTGCCACAAAAATAACACAAAGCTACAAAAATTTACCTCAATGGTATCTAAAAATAAAGAGCAAGTTAATACAGGGGTCAGTAAACTACAGCTTGATGGTCCAATGAGATCTTCAACCTATTTTTGCACATCTCATGAGTTAAGAATAGTTTCTATAGTTTTAAATGGTTGATAGAAATTTAAATATTTTATGACACATGAAAATAATATGAAATTCAGATTTCAGTCTCCAGGAGTAAAGTTTCATTAGAACAAAAGCATGACTATTGGCTTACTTTATCTATGGCTGCTTTTGTTGTACAGTGGGAGAGTTGATAACTGGTACAGAGACTATCTGGCCCCAAAGCTGAAAACATTTATTGTCTTTTCCTTTATGAAAAAATGTTCTCTGGTACCTGAACTGAAACACTGGCTGATTTAGCTTGAGTTTGCCTGGAATGGCTCTACTCATGTCTCTCATCTTTCCTTTGGAATTAGTGATCATGCTCCTCTCCTGGCAATGATGACAAGCAAGAGGATGAGAGATAAATATTTGTATGGAGTGAAGATATTCTGGAATACCCATACAGTGAATATTTTGGCACCAGAAAAATTTGAAATCATTTATACTTAATAGAATTTAAATGAAAGATGCCAAAAAGAAATCTCTTGAAATAGCTACAAACCCCTGGAGGAGGGCACAGCAACCCAGTCCAGTATTATGACCTGGACACTTACATGGACAGAGGAGCCTGGCAGGCTATAGTCCATAGGTTGCAAAGAGTCAGACACAACTGAAGCAGCTTAGCACACATGCACACATGCATGCACATGCTTGAATGATTAATACATAACAGGCATCTTGAATATATTAATACATAACAGGCATCTTGAATATATTTATTTTGATTCTAGGTATTACAATTTATCCTTTATAAATGAGAAAACTGAGATGCTAGATGTATTAGATAATTTCCACAATTTTTTGTAACTAATAAAGTGATAAAATAAGGATTAGAGATTCAGATATATTTGCAGTAGGCATGACCATGTGTTTTGGTAGACATGAAGAGTTCTAGTTTTTGTGTATTGCCAGCCTAATGATCAATAATTCCTCTTTTATCCTTAAAATTGTTTGGTTTAGATAATTAATTAAATGGTCACTATAGTCTGAAACAAACTCTTTCAACTGTATCTCTTTGAATTAAAGTAGTGTGTTGTGTGCTAAGTCACTTCAGTTGTGGCCAACTCTTTGTGACCCTATGGACTTGGCCCATCAGGCTCCTCTGTTCATGTGATTCTCCAGGTAAGAATACTGGAGTGGGTTGCCATGCCCTCCTCCAAGGGAACTTTCTGACCCAGGGATTGAACCCAATTAAAGTAGAACAGGAAACTAAATGTAAAAGCCCTGTATAACCTACTAACCTGCCTTTGTCCTTAGTTAAAATATATTTATAAAAGGCTAATTTCTAGAAATGAAATCTCTGCTGTTCAGGACTTAATCCCTTTATCTCCATTATTATAAGTGAGGAAAGTTTCACCACACTGATCTCAGCATTATGGGAATCATCTCTGAGTTTCCTAACATGTTGAAACATTTTTCCCACTTCCATTTTTTATATATGATCAATCCTGTATTTCTTGTATTCTGAAACACATTTTTTATATACCTTGTGTGTGTTTTGACATTTTAAAAGTTTATTACATGGCTTATATATATATACTCAGTAGTAGGAAATAATTTTGGGAGATTTTCATACTAAAGCCAATTATGACTATTTCCTGCATTGTGAGAATTGCTCTCTTATTTCTCTAAATGAATCAAAAAGGATATGTATAACTGGACAGATTTGTTATACCCAAATATTGTTAAACGGGAGGCTGTGAAAAATAAGGTTTTATTTACTTGACTTTTAGTATTATAAGGTGGGCTTCCCTGGTGGCTCAGACAGTAAAGCATCTGCCTGCAATACAGGACACCCAGTTTCAGTCCCTGAGGCAGGAAGACCCCCTGAGGAGGGCATGGCTATCCACGCCAGTATTCTTGCCTGGAAAATCCCATGGACAGAGGAGACTGATGGACTGTAGTCCATGGGGTCACAAAGAGCCGGACACAACTGAGCAACTAACACTTTCACAATAAGGTAGAGTTGAATTATTCACCAATTTAAAATCTTTGATTAATTAGTCCTTCAGTTTAACAGTTTACAGTTAGAATAGCTGTAGAACTTTCTCCACTTAATTGTATTCTTGAATGTATTGTTAGTGTTAGTTTTTCTGGCCCTAAACCTTATCCTGTGCAGTCTGGTATTCAATTAGCGTTTATTGACTAACTGACTGACTGACTGATTGACTTAATGTACTAAATCAGTGCACTTAAAAGGTAAATTTGAGCTCTTTTATTTTATTAGAAGTCAGTGATAAATATCTTTGTATATAACATTTGTTCCAACTTTTTGAGAAGGAAGTTTTACTAATAAAACCATAGTGATCATATGAATTAACTTAAGCAGAGAACATTGTCAGTGAATGCTCACAGTAATATTTCTTTATTAAAAAAAATTCTCTACTAGATGCTACACAGAAAAATACCAAACCCTATTATTTTTAATAATATACTTATATTTAGGAAAGTTTGGGGCTTAGTAATCATGGCTAATAAAGGATGAAAATTTGGGAACATAGTCAAACATGACTTTGAGAAAACAATTTCCCCCTTGGAATTATGTATTAGAATAGCCACTTGACAATTATGGGACTCAGATGCTAAAAACTCCCATGGTTGGAAAATCTTCATTTGAAAATATTTTATGTTAAAAATAGGAGTGAGAATTAAGATAAACCTATGTACATGTATGCACTTTTCTTAAGACATACAGTAGAAAAGATAAGAGAGGAAAAGCTAGCTTTGTGTATTTATTAGATTGCTTTTTCATGATTACAGGACAGTGTGTTCTCCAATATCTTATATTTTTTCTTAACCATAGAGCAATGATGGGGAAGAATATATTAGGTTATTTTTGACGAAAGATATCTGAGGTGAAAACATATTCTCACTGGGTAAAACATACATGTGATATAGTATATAACATTCTAGTTGTGGCAGTAATTGGTATTTAGATTGTAACCTTCAACATCATGTAGACAACAATTGGAAGACCTGTATACTGGGTCATTCAGAAAAGATAAAATCAATGCCCCTACTTACTGGAATGAGACTAGGACAGAGGTAATGGGCTTTATGGTTATTGTTATCTTCAGGTTATTTTGTCTTTTCTTTTTTGAGCAGCTGGTAGAAATCAATTGTCAAAATAGCTACATATCAGGATACTCATATCCTTTAAAGGATTAATTTTATCATATTTTGCTGTGTGCCAGGCTTGGAGGCAGTACTTGTTTAAAGTTACCTTAGCAATCACAGTGTCAAAGCAGAGTGGTGAATCACTGGGTTAGAGCTCTGATGGAGAATATTATTTTCCTCAGACTCTTACTTTCCTTCCCAACAGGATGATAGGACTAAATTTTAAATGAACGTCTTTGAGTGAGGTACAGTTAAGAGGAGAGTGATGACTGCATGGATGCCTACAGGCTTCCTGTCTTCTGTCTTCCACCTTTGATGCAGCTGTCTGACGGTCCCCTTTAGCATAGATGTGACAGGGAAGAACACGTGAGTGAGGACACTTGAATCATGGCTTGCTTCCTGTGCAAGACTTGAGCCATGACAAGACTAGTTAGTGCCAGATAGAGAGGAAATGGGAAGAGCACAAATGAAGAGCAGTATTGAGAGGGAGGATATATTTTTGTTTTCCCAGTTCAGAAAGAATTGAACTAGAGAAAAAGAAAAAGAGAATTTGAAGATACATGCTGCTGCTGCTGCTAAGTCACTTCAGTCATGTCCAATTCTTTGCGACCCCATAGATGGCAGCCCACCAGGCTCCTCCGTCCACAGGATTCTCCAGGCAAGGATACTGGAGTGGGTTGCCATTTCCTTCTCCATGAAGATACATGAGAGAAGTATATTTTTTTTAAACTTACCCTGAAAAAGATGAAAATGATACCAAATTAATTATATCTCTCATTAAACATGCATTTAGTGACTGTCACTAGGGCTGTGCAAACTAAAGACATGAATAGACACTTATGCTTTGGGGGAAGATATAAGGAATAAACAAATACCTTTAAGTCAGAAAGAAACAGTTTGTTATCAAAGGACTACTTATATTTTTTCTGCTTTCTCTAAGTGCCATTAATATTTTCCTAATGATCTATTGTTATGGTCTTTACAGACCGGGACCTAGGGACTGGTGTTGACAAAAAGGGGGACGCAGGGAACCCAAGCCTCTAGTGAAACAAAGGTACTTTATTTGTGGCAGCATGTGTTTATATATCTTTATACAAGGAAGCTTTAGGCAGCAAAAAAAAGTTGAGCAAAAACAGAAACAGGTGAATAACAATCATCACACAATCGTCACAGGGCCAGAAGACAATCCATATCCTGAGTAATAGGGACGTGACTGAGTAATTTACAATAAAGTAAAAGGTCACAGAAGGGAATCCATGCATGCGTTCTGTTCATGACTTCAGTCCTGAGAACTGCGTGCAGCTCTGCTCTTTCCTGTTTTCCAGAAACTACTAAGGAACAGAGGGCCTTTGAGAAACAGCACACAAAGGAAGAAAACAACCTGTTGGATTCCTTAAAGTTGAACGTCCCCTGACGATCTATATTTGAAAACATGTAGACCTGTCCCAGCCATATTCTCCAATATCAATTTCAAACAAAAAGAGAACAGAATAATATTATCAATTTTCTATAAAGAAATAACAGAAAAAAATCCAACCCCAACACTTTGATACCTGATATAAAAAAAGAAGTATTTTGAGTCCTTCATAGAATAATCACAACAAAAGTCTGAAAAGCAAGTAAATTAATTAATATATAATTATTGTAATATTTAAATTGGCATCTCATTGTTGTCATAGTCACTGAGCATAGTGTAGAGAATTAACATAAAGGAAATTATAATTTTCTAGAACTATAACCTTCCTCCCAGATTTAGAAAATATCTAGTCAAACTTTCATTTTTTATTTGTAGAAATTGAAACTCTGAGAAATTAACTTTTATGATATTAAAATTTCTGACATGGTACTAAAAGCACTGTGTTTTAACATTCAATTTTGTGTTTTGAAAGTTATTTCAAATAAACTATGAGAAAAGTCAACTAGATTATTATCTCAATATTTTATATATTGATAACAAATATTAGAAACATGTTTCTCAAAATCTCAACATAAAAGTTGACATATATTCAAAAAAGTAAATGCACATAAAATGAAATTCTAGAATGTGCAATAAGTATTTTTATAAAAGTTTCTCTAAAGAAAGACTGAAATCCATTAATAATTTATTAGAGTTTAGGAATTTAGGAACAATCTGTTTAAATATTTTAACCATAAAGAACACTACTGCTATAATAGACTGAAAATATAACACTGTGCCTCATAAAACCTTCATAGTAATAAATATAGCTATATAAATAAGCATTTAAAAAATTTCAACATATTTTTAGTTAATTTAAACCTTGGGGAGTTTTTATAAGCATGTTTTATAAAATAAGAAAAAATAGTAGGTGATATCACAACCTACTACATTAATGGAAATAATAAAAATAGCAAGACAAAAATAGAAATTCCAAAAGATCACACACAAAAAAGCAAATCTTCTTAATAATATTAAGACTAATTCTATTTTGTCATAAAAAATTGATTAGTTTTTAATATAGGTACTATGTGGATTAGTATAGTTTGAAATATCCTGATTTCTGTGAGACACAACTTGGAAAAATGTTGATAAAGGTTTTTGGAGAGTCTGAGACAAAGCAAAATTAATCATTGCTTTTCAAGTCTAGCAGATGATACATTGAAAAATTATGTCCAAATTAACCTTCATAGATTTGTAGTAATTATAATATGCAGATTTTTATGTTTACTTGACTAAAATTCTGTAGTAAGGTGAGATTAACGTCGATTCTAGTACATATTATGTTTCTCAATTTGGAAAGATATATGAAAGAAGAGAAACTATTTCATAAAACAAAAAGACTTTTTCTATTTAGAAGTGAAGTAAAGTAAATTTATGTTGTGTCAAGTCATTTTAGACAAAATGTACTGGGGAAAGAAAGAAAGCAAAATGATTGCTTCACAGATGCCTACAGTTTACATGAAGTACTAAGACTGTGTGAGAGATAGACTGAAAATCACTCTGAGTTTCTGTTAAATGCTTTTGTTGACATATTAAAAGAAAATAAAAACCTGTCAAAAATGCTTGAATTGCTGTAGAACTTTGATAGTCACATTATTCCAGGCAAGAATACTGCAGTGGGGTGCCATTTCCTACTCCAGGGGATCTTCCCGACTAAGGGATTGAACGCCCCCCGCCCCTGCCGTCTCTTGCATCTCCTGCATGGGCAGGTGGATTCATAACCGCTAGCACCACCAGGAAGGCCCCTAACAGTCCTCCAGCTGAATTTAAATATCACTCTGTATTTCTGAGTGTTCAGTTATTATATGAGCAGAACATAAGAGAAATATATCATTTCTTCAACCATGTTTTACCCATAATAGACTTTTTTATCTTAAAGAAAATAGTATTTTAGGAGTAAAGACCACAGATTATTTCCAAATTAAGATAAATAAACATAACAGTATATCCATGATGTCTGTATTATTACAACATACAAAATGACACCATATAAATATATAGGTTTTTCAAAAGTCCCTTTAATCCTTATTTTCAGGAAAAGAAAGCTAAATGTAATATATTTCTTGAAAAAAAAAAAAAAAACAGACTAAACCAGAACTCTAAAAAGCATTGAGAATAAATGTTTAACTCTTTTGTTCCTTTCTGTGAAAGAAAGAAAGGTCAAATGAAATGGTCACCATATAGGCCAGAATCTTTCTTTCTTCTCTCACTTCATCTCCACCAGTTTTTTCTAAATTCAATGCTTGGCTTTTTGCTTCTCTTCTTCTGGATCAGTTCAGTTCAGTCGCTCAGTCATGTCCGATTCTTTGCAACCCCATGAACCTCAGGACTCCAGGCCTCCCTGTCCATCACCAACTCCCGAAGTCCACGCAAACCCATGTCCATTGAGTGGGTGATGCCATCCAGCCATCGTATCCTCTGTCATCCCCTTCTCCTCTTGCCCTCAATCTTTTCCAGCATCAGGGACTTTTCCAATGAGTCAGCTCTTCACATCAGGTGGCCAAAGTATTGGAATTTCAGCTTCAACATCAGTCCCTCCAATGAACACCCAGGACTGATCTCCTTGAGAATGGACTGGTTGGATCTCCTTGCAGTCCAAGGGACTCTCAAGAGTCTTCTCCAGCACCACAGTTCAATAGCATCAATTCTTCGGTGCTCAGCTATCTTTATAGTCCAACTCGCACATCTATACATGGCCACTGGAAAAATCATAGCCTTGACTAGATGGACCTTTGTTGACAAAGTAATGTCTCTGCTTTTTAACATGCTGTCTAGGTTGGTCATAACTTTCCTTCAAAGGAGTAAGTGTCTTTTAATTTCATGGATGCAATCACCATCTGCCATGATTTTGGAGCCCAAAACAATAAAGTCAGCCACTCTTTCCCCTGTTTCCCCATTTATTTGCCATGAAGTAATGGGATCAGATGCCATGATCTTAGTTTTCTGAATGTTGAGTTTTAAGCCAACTTTTTCACTCTCTACTTTCACTTTCATCAAGAGGCCCTTTAGTTCTTCTGTACTTTCTGCATAAGGGTGGTGTAATCTGTTATTGATATTTCTCCCGGCAATCTTGATTCTAGCTTGTGCTTCTTCCAGCCCAGTGTTTCTCATGATGTACTCTGCATATAGGGTGACAATATAAAGTCTTGACGTACTCCTTTTCCTAGTTGGAACCAGTCTGTTGTTCCATGTCCAGTTCTAACTGTTGCTTACTGACCTGCATACAGATTTCTCAAAAGGCAGGTCAGGTGGTCTGGTATCCCCATCTCTTTCAGAATTTTTCACAGTTTATGGTGATCCACACAGTCAAAGGCTTTGACATAGTCAATAAAGCAGAAATAAATGTTTTTCTGAAACCCTCTTGCTTTTTCAATGATCCAGCGGATGTTGGCAACTTGATCGTTAGTTGCTCTGCCTTTTCTAAAATCAGCTTGAACATCTGGAATTTCACGGTTCATGTTTTGCTGAAGCCTGGCTTGGAGAATTTTAAGCATCACTTTACTAGCGTGCGAGATGAGTGCAATTGTGCAGAAGTTTGAGCAATCTTTGGCATTCCTCTATTTGGGATTGGAATGAAAACTGACCTTTTCCAGTCCTGTGGCCACCGCTGAGTTTTCCAAACTTGCTGGCATATTGAGTGCAGCATTTTCACAGGATCATCTTTCAGGATTTCAAATAGCTCAAATGGAATTCTGTTGATCTCCACTAGCTTTGTTCATCAGAGAAGGCAATGGCACCCCACTCCAGTACTCTTGCTTGGAAAATCCCATGGATGGAACAGCCTGGTAGGCTGCAGTCCATGGGGTTGCAAAGAGTCTGACACAACTGAGCAACTTCACTTTCACTTTTCACTTTCATGCATTGGACAAGGAAATGGCAACCCACTCCAGTGTTCTTGCCTGGAGAATCCCAGGGATGGGAGAGCCTGGTGGGCTGCTGTCTATGAGGTCACACAGATTCGGACACGACTGAAGCGACTTAGCAGCAGCAGCAGCAGCAGCAGCTTTGTTCATAGTGATGCTTCCTAAGTCCCACTTGACTTCACATTCCAGGATGTCTGGCTAGAGATTAGTGATCACATCATCGTGATTATCTGGGTCGTGAAAATCTTTTTTGTGTAATTTCTGTGAGTTCTGGCCACCTCTTCTGAATATCTCTGTTTCTGTTTTGTCCCTACCATTTCTGTCCTTTATTGAGCCCAACTTTGCATGAAATGTTCCCTTGGTATCTCTAATTTTCTTGAAGAGATCTCTAGTCTTTCCCATTCTATTGTTTTCCTCTGTTTCTTTGCTTTGATCACTGAGGAAGCCTTTTTATCTCTCCTTGCTCTTCTTTGGAATGCTGCATTCAAATGGGTATATCTTTCCTTTTCTCCTTTGCTTTTTGCTTCCCTTCTTTTCCAAGCTATTTGTAAGGCCTCCTCAGACAGCCATTTTGCTTTTTTGCATTTCTTTTCCTTTGGAATTTTCTTGATCCCTGTCTCCTGTACAATGTCATAAACCTCCATCCATAGTTCATCAGGCACTCTATCTATCAGATCTAGTCCTTAAATCTATTTCTCACTTCCACTATGTAGTCATAAGGAATTTGATTTAGGTCATACCTGAATGGTCTAATGGTTTTCTCCACTTTCCTCAATTTCATCTGAATTTGGCAGTAAGGAGTTCATGATCCAAGCCACAGTCAACTCCCAGTCTTGTTTTTGCTGACATTATAGAGCTTCTCCATCTTTGCCTGCAAAGAATATAATCAATCTGATTTCTATGTTGACCATCTAGTGATGACCATGTATAGAGTCTTCTCTTGTCTTGTTGGAAGATGGTATTTGCTATGACCAGTGTGTTCTCTTCACAGAACTCTACTAGCCTTTTCCCTGCTTCATTCTGTACTCCAAGGCCTAATTTGCCTGTTACTCCAGGTGTTTCTTGACTTCCTACTTTTGCATTCCACTCCCCTATAATGAAAAGGACATCTTTTTAGATGTTAGTTCTAGAAGGTCTTGTTGGTCTTCATAGAACTGTTCAACTTCAGCTTCTTCAGCATTACTGATTGGGGCATAGACTTGGGTTACCGTGATATTGAATGGTTTGTCTTGGAAATGAACAAAGATCATTCTGTCGTTTTTGAGACTGCATCCAAGTACTGCATTTCAGACTCTTTTTTTGCATATGATGGCTACTCCATTTCTTCTAAGGGATTCCTGCCTGCAGTTGTAGATATAATGGTTGTCTGAGTTAAATTCACCCATTCCAGTCCATCTTAGATCACTGATTCCTAGAATGTTGATGTTCACTCTTGTCATCTCCTATTTGACCACTTCCAATTTGCCTTAATTCATGGACCTAACATTCCAGGTTCCTATGCAATATTGCTCTTTACAGCATTAAACCTTGCTTCTATCACCAGTCCCATTCACAACTGGGTGTTGCTTTTGCTTTGGCTCCTTCCCTTCATTTTTTCTAGAGTTATTTCTCCATTAATCTCTAATAGCATATTGGGCTCCTACCGACCTGGGGAGTTCATCTTTCACTGTCCTATCTTTTTTTCCTTCTCATACAGTTCATGGGGTTCTCAAGGCAAGAATACTGAAGTGGTTTGCCATTCCCTTCTCCAGTGGATGACATTCTGTCAGACCTCTCCACTATGACCTGTCCATCTTGGGTGGCCCCATACAGCATGGCTTAGTTTCATTGAGTTAGACAAGGCTGTGCTCCATGTGATCAGATTGGCTAGTTGTCTGTGATTTTAGTTTCAGTTTGTCTGCCCTCTGATCCCCTCTCTCAGTGTCTACCATCTAACTTGGGTTTTTCATGGATACTAGTTGCTTATTCTGAAAAGTGCTCACATTGTTTCTTTTGCAGATGAAGTTCATAAGAAAGGACACTTTTTTTTTTTTTTTTGATATTTTGTCAACAGCTTCCTGATCTTGTGTTGTTATATCTGAGAAATCTAAGGTTTAAACTCTGGACCATCAATTTGTAACTTGTGTATTTCTTAAATTTTAGTTTCCGCAGATAAAATATAATTGTGGATTCATTTGAAGCAAGGGATGCTGTAGAAAAAATGGTATTCCTTTGTATTTTATTTAATTTTTTATTGTGGTAAATATCACATAATATAAGATGACACATACACATACAGGCAATGGTTATCATAATGCATTTTTAAGGTTAACTTAATATATGCCCTCAGTTCAGTTAAGTTCAGTTCAGTCGCTCAGTTGTGTCTGACTCTTTGCGACCCCATGAATCACAGCACGCCAGGCCTCCCTGTCCATCACCAACTCCCGGAGTTCACTCAGACTCATGTCCATTGAGTCAGTGTTGCCATCCAGCCATCTCATTCTCTGTCTTCCCCTTCTCTTCCTGCCCCCAATCCCTCCTGGCATCAGAGTATTTTCCAATAAGTCAACTCTTCGCATGAAGTGTCCAAAGTACTGGAGTTTCAGCTTGAGCATCATTCCTTCCAAAGAAATCCCAGGGTTGATCTCCTTTAGAATGGACTGGTTGGATCTCCTTGCAGCCCAAGGGACTCTCAAGAGTCTTTTCCAACACCACAGTTCAAAAGCATCAATTCTTCAGCACTCAGCCTTCTTCATAGTCCAATTCTCACATCCATACATGACTACTGGAAAAACCATAGCCTTGACTAGACGTACCTTAGTCGGCAAAGTAATGTCTTCTGCTTTTGAATATGCTGTCTAGGTTGATCATAACTTCCCTTCCAAGGAGTAAGCGTCTTTTAATTTCATGGCTGCAGTCACCATCTACAGTGATTCTGGAGCCCAAAAAAATAAAGTCTGACACTGTTTCCACTGTTTCCCCATCTATTTCCCATGAAGTGATGGGACCAGATGCCATGATCTTCATTTTCTGAATGTTGAGCTTTAAGCCAACTTTTTCACTCTCCACTTTCACTTTCATCAAGAGGCTTTTTAGTTCCTCTTCACTTTCTGCCATAAGGGTGGTGTCATCTGCATATCTGAGGTTATTGATATTTCTCCTGGCAATCTTGATTCCAGACCTACAAACAGATTGTAACTCCCCCCTCCCCCTTGTGCTATACAGTAGCTTCTCATTAGTTATCTGTTTTATACACAGTAGTTAATGTATGTCAATCCCAATCTCCAACTTATTCCACTCCCCCTCAGTCCCCAAATGTCCATGCATTTGTTCTCTACATCTGTGTCTCTATTTCTGCTTTGCTAATAGGTTTATCTGTACTGTTTTGCTAGATTCCACATATGTGTTAATATATGATGTTTGTTTTTTCTAACTTCACTCTGTGTGGTACTCTCTGGGTTCGTCCAGGTCTCTGCAAATGGCACAACTCCATTCCACTTTTATAGCTGAATAATATTCCACTGCATATATGTTCTATGTCTTGTTTATCCATTCCTCTGTTGATGGACATTTAGGTTGTATCTGTGTTGTGACTATTGTAAATAGTGCTGCAATGAACACTGGGAGGCATATATATCTTTGAATTATGGGTTTCTGCAGGTGTGCCCATGAATGGGATTGCAGGATCATATGGTAGCTCTATTTTTAGGTATTCAGGAACCTCTATATTGTTCTATATAGTGGCTGTATCAGTTTACAATCCCATCAGCAGTGTATAAGGGTTACTCTTTCTCCACATCCTTGACAGCATTTATTGTTCATAGATAATTTTGATGATGGTCATTGTGATTGGTGTGAGGTGATACTTCATTGTAATTTTGATTTGCATTTCTCTAATGATTAGTGATGTTGAGCATCTTTTCATGGGCTTCTTGGCCCTATGTATGTCTTCTTTGGAGAACTGTTGACTTAGATCTTCTGCACACCCTATTATTCAATTGTTAGTTTTTGGGTATTGAGTTTCATGAGTTGTTTGTATGTTTTGTAGAGTAATCACTTGTCAGTTGCTTCATTTGCAGATATTTTTTCCTATTCTGAAAGTCTTTTCGTCTTGTTTATGGTTTCCTTTGCTGTGCAAAAGTTTTTAAGTTTAATTAGGTCCCACTTGTTTATTTTTGTTTTTATTTATTCCTTTGACAGGGATAATGGCATAATAAACCCACTTACCACGTGGGTTCAACCCCATGAATTGGACTTCACCTTTCTGTTCTCGTCATCATTTATCATGATGGTACCTTATAGACAAATTTCTCTTAGTTTATGTGTTAGTCAGGACTCTCCAGAGAAGTAGCATCAACAGGGGAGAGATCTGAAAGAGATTTATTATGAGGAATTAGCTCATGCTTTTATGGAGGCTGAAAAGTTCCATGATCTTTCATCTGTAAGACAGAGACCCAGGAAAGCCAGTAGTATAATTTCAGTCCAATTACAAAGGCCAAAAACAGGGAGCTGATGGTGTAAATCTCAGTCCAAGGGCAGAAGACTGATATCCCAGCTTTAACAGGAAGACAGCAAAAAGGGGTGAATTCCTTCTCCATTTACCCTTTTATTTTATTCACACCCTCCAAGATTGGAAGATGTCCACACACATTGAGAAGGGTGACCTATTTTACTCATTCCACTAATTTAAATGCTAATCTTGTCCCTGCTTATTTAACTTATATGCAGAGTACATCATGAGAAACGCTGAGCTGGAGGAAGCACAAAATGGAATCAAGATTGCTGGGAGAAATATCAATAACCTCAGATATACAGATGACACCACCCTTATGGCAGAAAATGAAGAAGAACTAAAGAGCCTCTTGATGAAAGTGAAAGAAGAGAGTGAAAAAGTTGGCTTAAAGCTCAACATTCAGAAAACTAAGATCATGGCATCTGGTCCCATCATTTCATGGGAAATAGAAGGGGAAACAGTGGAAATAGCAGCTGACTTTATTTTCTGGGATCCAAAATCACTGCAGATGGTGATTGCAGCCATGAAATTAAGAGACACTTACTCCTTGGAAGGAAAGTTATGACCAACCTAGATAGCATATTGAAAAGCAGAAACATTACTTTGTCGACAAAGGTCCATCTAGTCAAGGCTCTGGTTTTTCCAGTGATCATGTATGGATGTGAGATTTGGACTATAAAAAACGCTGAGCACTGAAGAATTGATGCTTTTGAACTGTGGTGTTGGAGAAGACTCTTGAGAGTCCCTTGGATTCCAAGGAGATCCAACCAGTCCTTCCTAAAGGACATCAGTCCTGGGTGTTCATTGGAGGGACTGATGTTGAAGCTGAAACTCCAATCCTTTAGCCACCTGATGTGAAGAGCTGACTCATTTGAGAAGACCCTGATGCTGGGAAAGATTGAAGACAGGAGGAGAAGGGGATGGCAGAGAATGAGATGGTTGGATGGCATCACCAACTCAGTGGACATGGGTTTGAATGGACTTTGGGAGTTGGTGATGGACAGGGAGGCCTGGCGTGCTGTGGTTAATGGGGTTGCAAAGAGTCGACATGACTGAGCAACTGAATTGAACTGAACTGAACTTGTCTAGAAACACATTCTCAAACATAGTCAGAAATATCATTTAATCTAGTCAGTCAAGTTGTTCAGTCAAGTTGACATATAAAATTAATTATTTCAATTTGTCAGCTTCCCCACTGAAAACTCACGCCTCATGAATTGTTGTTCAGTCACTCAGTCGTGTCCAGCTCTTTTCAATTCCATGGACTGCAGCATGCCAGGCTCCCTGTCCTCCACTATTTCCCAGAGTTTGCTCGAATTCATGTCTGTTAAGTTGGTGATGCTTGAATGCAGAGACCATATTCAGTAGGTTCCTAGTTTCATCCCTAGCACCTAGCCACACTGCCCCAGCCATTCTTTTTCATACAGTGAGCTCCTTCCCACTCAAATTCAGCTGCTTTCTCAGTAGTGAGGAGCAGTTTCATATACAAACTCTTTAAGAAGAGGAGTGTACATAGATGAGGTGAACTTTACAGCAAAAATACAAGAGAAAATGTTACTTAAAAATGCAGCTTTTTATCTTATATACCCAACACATCCACATACTCTTGGCAACATGGGTGCTCAGTCATGTCCAACTCTTTGGTATCCCATGGACTGTAGCCCTCAGGCTCCTCTGTCTGGAACTTTCCAAGCAAGAATATTGGAGTGAGTTGCCATTTCCTTCTCCAGGGGTTCTTCCTGACTCAGGGATCAAACCTGTATCTCTTGTGTCTCTTGGATTAGCAGGTGGATTCTTTACTACTGTGCCACCTGGGAAGCTCCCTCTTGACAGCAACTTGCTATTATAAAGCTTCCTCAGCTCATTTCTCTTCTACAAACCTGTTCCCTTCCTCAGTTTTTAAACTTTTAGGTACTAGAATCATGAATTTCTCAAACTACAGACATAGAAACCTGCATTCAGTGTTTTACAAAGTGATATCCAATTTCAGGTTTATTTCAATTCAATCATTTTTTTTTTTAATGTACACTTACTTCCCCTGACTTAGCCAACACCTATTGTCTTTTGCCTGATTACTTTAACAGCGTTTTTTTTTTTTTCCAATCTCTCTATAGTTGGCCTTTCATTTTATTATTTTCTCCACCTTAAAGAAGTTTGCGTTTCTTTGTATAAATGATATCTTTCATATTATTATTTGGTTTAAAAAATATAATTTTTAACATATAGGATTCTGTCTACTATCTCTAGTTTGGAAATATAATCCTTCAGAATTTTTCTATACCTACCTATTAATTTATTTTCTATTTTGTGACCTATGTTGCAGAGTTAGTAAAATTTCTTTTATGTATGGTGTTCTTACATGATTCTTTGCCTCTCAATATACACTTCTATTTAAAAAACCCTATCTTCCTCTCTGCCTGAAAGATACCTACTTATTTTCAAAGCACAGATAAATTATCATATTTCACTTTGATAATGTCAGATTCTACAGAGAATTAGTTGCTTCATTTTCTCTAACAATGATATCAACAAGAATAATCACAGACTTTTATGTGCCATTTACTTCCCATCATGTCATGATTCTCTTTCAGGTGATAAAGCTGAAGTTCTGAAATACTATTTAATTCAACCAAGATAATATAAGCTGAGGCCTTACTCCTTAATCAGTCCTTTGAAAAGCTCTTTGAATGAATGAGTCCTTGAGTGAGTAGATTTACAAAGAATTCTTTCATACTTAGATGTACATACTCACTGTACAGTGTTCATTTAGCCCTGCTGTTTCTCATGCATTTGCTTATACCACTATTGATTTAAAAATACATTCTCAGTATTAATACATATTTTTATCCTAATCCCACCCAGATTTCTCTGAGGTATCTTGAAAAGAAGTTGACTTTCTAAAGTTCTCTATTTCATATTCTTACCCATACCCCAAACTGGTTATCTGTATCCATAAGCAATGTGTAGCTTCCAGTCTCTGGTACTCATTGATACTTTAATTTCCCTACCAAATTTTTTATCTTTTACTTGCCATCTACTTCTCTTGGCTTCCAGGATCTGAATTTTGATCTTTTGCTTTAAGTTACATCCCCTCTGTCTCTCTTGATTTCTTTATTACTATATTAGTTAGCATATAGGCTATGTATGGTTATGTATATAGTAACAATGGACATTCAGTGGCTGAAATAGATAAGTTAGATGATGCTTGCCTATCTTTTGCACACACCTAAGACTTTGTTGGGAGAAGGCAATGGCACCCCACTCCAGTATTCTTGCCTGGAAAAATCCCATGTACGGAGGAGCCTGGTAGGCTGCAGTCCATGGGATCTCGAAGAGTCAGACACGACTGAGCGACTTCACTTTGACTTTTCACTTTCATGCATTGGAGAAGGAAATGGCAACCCACTCCAGTATTCTTGCCTAGAGAATCCCAGGGATGGGGGAGCCTGGTGGGCTGCCGTCTATGGGGTCGCACAGAGTCAGACATGACTGGAGCGACTTAGCAGCAGCAAGACTTTGTTGGCTTAACTCTAGGGCACTATTCATGAATTAAAACCTCTTAAAAATCTGCGATTCCTAAGGTTGTCCTGGTCTGAATGGTTCAAGGTAAAGTACTAACAGGTCTGTGTTCTAACCTTTTGTTTGGGAGGAAACAGAGTGCAATGTAATGAGATGTTAAAAGTTGCACCTCCCACCTCTGTTCATATCCCATTGGTGTGGATACAGTCGTAAGACCTTACCAAACTGCAAGCAAAATTGTGAAATCAAGTCACTAACTAGAACTTTTGAAGGGGAGAAAGAGAATAGAAACTAATATAAGTAGAAGTGCTATTATGATTACTGATTATTTCAAAACCATGCTAATTTATCCTATATTAATAGTTATCCAGTTATTTAGTAGAAAATTCCCCACTTGAACTAGAAAGTTCTGAGCCATTTAAAAACATTGGATGTTGGATATGAAATTTTCTGAACCTCAGTTTTCAAACTGAACCTTGAATTTGTGGAAATGCTATCAATGTATGAAAGTGAAAGTGAAAGTGAAAGTGAAGTCGCTTAGTCGTGTCCGACTCTTTGCGACCTCGTGGACTGTAGCCTACCAGGCTCCTCTGTCCATGAGATTCTCCAGGCAAGAATACTGGAGTGGGTTGCCATTTCCTTCTCCAATCTTGAGTAATTTGAAGTAGTAACCACTGTATATTTCAGGAACATCATGCATGATGACAGGAAAACTTATTTTATATGTTTTAAGAGCATATGTTTTATGCTCTTTCATTTAACCAACTCATTTTTATTATAGAGGTCCCTATGACCAAAGGGCAGTGATTTGAAATATTGTGCAATGTTCTATTACTAAAAGGAAAAGAGAGAGGATGGATATTGGGCTAATTAATACTTAAAAAAGTTAAAATTACCAGTATTCTCATGACTTTTTCCCCATATTTTTATAAAATTTTATTATATATATATACTCTTTCATACACTTTTGTGTTTGAAATTTTTCACACAAAATTATATGTCTTTGCAGTTTAAACATCATTAAATCTTTTTAATGAAAGGAATATAAATTCTATACTTATGAAAATATTTGCAAATAAGACACACTAGATTTTCATAGTAGCTGTATATGTTACCAACTAGTTTATAATCTGTGACATCAGAGATATAGGTTTTTTAAATTTTTTTACTTTAAATATTGTATTGGTTTTGCCATACATTGACTTTTTAATATCTACCATAGTTCTTTTCTTTCTTTTTTTTTTTTTTTAAATAATCTTAAGCATTCTATCTATTGTCTCTTGGCCTCAACTTTATTTTTTACTAACTGAGATGGTTAGGCTAGATGATCCCTAAGTGTATTCCCTTATCTAATGTTTCTATTGCCTTGTTAAAAAATTTATTAAAAGTTTCATTAAAGAATGGCATTCTTATTGCATGGCCATTTGCTGTATATAGCTTTAAGTCTGATTGAACAAAATAGACTTAAACAAATATAATATTGTAAGTCAACTACACTTCAATAAAAAATAAAAACATGACCAAGAATCCTCTGTTAAGGAGCTTACCTTTTAATGAGAAGCTTGGTAATGATAATTAAGGAAAAGTAATAATTAGGTAATTAATACCTGAAGGCATCAAAGTCACACTTAGAAGAAAAGAGAAAATTAACATTTACATGAATCTGTGAGTTTCAATAACATAAAGTATTACATTATGTATGTGGTTTCTTAAACACTTAGGTCTTAGAAAAATGTATCCCTACTGGGTTTACTCATATGTTCTTCCATATCCCATCTCTATCCCTCCCCCACCTATAAAAAAATAAAACACATCATATAAATGCACATAGAATGCTGTCAAAGAAGAACTCATTTATAATATTCTGTATCTTCCTCTGGAAGGTTTTCTGTTAAGAGTGTGCAGTGATACTAGACAGCTGTTACATTGAAGCCTACCAATGATTCATTATTAATAAGTCTCTCATACTGAATGACACTAGAAATAAAAGAATTATTTTTTATTTAATCCAAATACTGCCATAAAATATTCTATTTGTGGTAACACTTTGCCTCAGATAATAATTATAAGACATTAGTAAAACATGCCAATAAAAACATTATAGCACAATAAATTTTAAATATACATATTAAGTATAATTTGACATGGCTCAGTATTTTAAAATATGCATTCATTATATTTTTATTCAAAGACACTTATCTAATTTTGAGTTACTGACAAATTGAATGCATGAAAATTTATTAACTACTATTTAGTCCTTTTCAATTATTCCACATTAGCTTTCTTTTTTTTATTTTCATTTTATATTGGAGTACAGTTGATTAACAATGTTGTGTTAGTTTCAGATGTACAGCAAAGTGATTCAATTATACATATATAAGTATCTATTCTTTTTCAAATTATTTTCCCTTTTAGGCTGTTACATAATATTGAGCAGAGTTCCTTGTGCTATACAATAGGCCCTTGTTGATCATCTGTTTTAAATATGGTAATGGGTACATGTAAATCCCAAACTTCAAGTCTAAAGCCCATTGAGAGGAACCTGGGTATACCTTCTTTATCATTTCACCTTAGTGTCATCTCTAAATTAGCAATATCATAATAAAAACTAATCTTTATGGAGCTTTGTGCTAGTTATAATACTGAATTATCTCTTAATACACATCTAACCTGATGAGTTAGATTCTATCAATATTATCATGCTTACTCTACATATGCTGGAAGTGAAACTTGCACAGATTATGAAACTTTCCCAAATAATTTTCAGTTCAGTTCAACCACTCAGTCATGTCCGACTCTTTGCGACCCCATGAATCGCAGCATGCCAGGCCTCCCTGTCCATCACCATCTCCCGGAGTTCACTCAAACTCACGTCCATTGAGTCAGTGATGCGATCCAGCCATCCCATCCTCTATCATCCCCTTCTCCTCTTGCCCCCAATCTCTCCCAGCATCAGAGTCTTTTCCAATGAGTCATCCCTTCACATGAGGTGGCCAAAGTACTAGAGTTTCAGCTTTAGCATCATTCTTTCCAAAGAAATCCCAGGGCTGATCTCCTTTAGAATGGACTGGTTGGATCTCCTTGCAGTCCAAGGGACTCTCAAGAGTCTTTTCCAACACCACAGTTCAAAAGCATCAATTCTTCGGGGCTCAGCTTTCTTCAAAGTCCAGCTCTCACATCTTACATAGGTACAAAGTCAGTTACTCTAGATCCTGAACCTTAACCACAATAAGCCCCTTCTTAGGGACTGTGACTGAGAAGTTTATACAAGTCTCTGTTTATAACTATCTGACTATGTCTTGTTGTTTACTTTCCAAGTTGTAACTAACTCTTTTGTGACCCTATGGACCATAGCACATCAGGCTCCTCTGTCCATGGGATTTCCCAAGCAAGAATACTGTGATAGGTTATCATATCTTTCTCCAATGATGATGTCTAAGTCTATTAAAAAAAAGATGCTAAAATCTAGACTTTCTCTTAGAGAAATGATGCTAATACTATATTGACTGAAAAAAATAATTTTAGAGGATTTTTCCTAACTCAATAATATTACTATATTAACTTTTCCCCAATTCTGTGATACATATACATGAATAGATGAAGCAACCACTCACTTAAAATCAATATGCTATGCATGTTGTTAATATATAGAAAATATTTTATAGTGAAGTCTAAAGAAATTCTGACACTCAAGTATCTAAAAGTTAAGACTATCAGCTTTTTTACAATAAAATATTAGTTCAATTCTGTCCAATTTTATATTTGCTTTATTCTCTTTTAAAATTTCTCTATTATCTGTATATATATATATATATATATGTATGTATGTATACATATATAATTTTGAAAATACAAAAAATGATCTCATTACATAAGGTGTTGACTAAGTTCTTCAACTGAAAGCAGATAGCAGTGACTTAAAAGAAGATAATATAATACTCTTCTTTTTCAAAATGCTGCCATATGACATAGAGGGAAGAGGTATTTTCTATATTGTGGCTTTACCATTCCTAAGGATGTTGACCTTAAAGTGACACATTTGAATCAGATTGAATGCCTGAAAGCAGACTTGAGTAGTGAGCAGTTTTCTTTTACAGGAGTGATGATAAAGTTGCATTCATCATTCCTGCTCCATCTTATTGTACATAAGTCAGGTATATGACAGTTCTGAGTTTCAAAGTAGTCTTGCTAGTTTCTGGAGAAGAAAAGGGCAACCCACTCCAGTATTGCCAGGAAAACATTATGGACAGAGGAGCCTGGTGGGCTACAGTCCACAGGGTCATAGAGTAGGACATGACTGAGCATGCATACTCATCATCATTTTGCCAGCATAGTCTCTAATTGGGTGCTTGTTTGCCCAGGTGAAATTATCAATGCTCTGTTAGTAAAAGAAAAGGAGAAGGGGTTATTGGCATAAATAATCATTAAAGAAAAGAATTTATTTCTGAAATCTTTAATGTTAATTTCTATCCTAGTATGTAGTATTGAAATAAATATGTGGAATACATTAATCATTCCTCAGGTTTGATGATATCTTAAAGAATTCAGAAATGTAAATTCAAGTTAATCCACATAGCAAGCAAGCAGAAAAATAGAAATAGCCCCCAAATACATTCTTTAAAATAGTTCAATTTATACTTGAATATAATTTATGCTTAAAACAATTATATATTCCAGGATATATTTAACACTTTAAAAATGCTATAGGTAAAATTATTTCAAAGTGGACACTTGTTCCTTTTTAATTATTATACTTTTCTAAATTAACTGGCCAATTTTTATTATTCTCCACACTGTGTCTTAATGTATCTTCCCATTTTATGTGAAATTGAATGTTTCATACTAATGTATATGAATTTCACATATATCTTAGATAGTAATGCCTCACTAATTATATTTTTTTTCAGAGGCTAATTACTTTACAATATTGTATTGGTTTTGTCATACATTGACATGAATCCACCATGGGTGTTCATGTGTTCCCCATCCTGAACACCCTCTCCCACCTGCCTCTCCATCCCATCCCTCTGGGTCATCCCAGTGCACCAGCCACAAGCATCCTGTATCATACATCAAACCTGGACTGGCGATTTGTTTCACATATGATAATAAACATGTTTCAATGCCATTCTCCCAAATCATCCTACCCTCGCCCCCTCTTACAGAGTCCAAAAGACTGTTCTATACATCTGTGTCAATTTGCTGTCTCACATACAGGGTTATCATTATCATCTTTATAAATTCCATATATATGTGTTAGTATATTGTATTGGTGTTTTACTTTCTGGCTTACTTCACTCTGTATAATAGGTTCCAGTTTCATCCATCTCATTAGAACTGATTCAAATGTATTCTTTTTAATGGCTGAGTAATACTCCATTGTGTATATGTACCACAGCTTTCTTATCCATTTGTCTGCTGATGGACATCTAGGTGGCTTACATGTCCTGGCTATTATAAACAGTGCTGCAATGAACATTGGGGTACACATGACTGTTTCAATTCTGGTTTCCTCAGTGTGTATGCCCTGCAGTGGGGTTGCTGGGTCATATGGCAGTTCTATTTCCAGTTTTTTAAGGAATCTCCACACTGTTCTCCATAGTGGCGTACAAGTTTACATTCCCCTCAACAGTGTAAGAGGGTTCTCTTTTCTCCACACCCTCTCCAGCATTTATTGCTTGTAGACTTTTGGATAGCAGCCATTCTGACTGGTGTGAAATGGTACCTCATTGTGGTTTGAGTGATGTTGAGTATCTTTCCATGTTTTTGTTAGCCATCTGTATGTCTTCTTTGAAGAAATGTCTGTATAGTTCTTTGACCCATTTTTTGATTGGGTCATTTATTTTTCTGGAATTGAGCTGCATGAATTGCTTGTATATTTTTGAGATTAATTCTTTATCCATTGCTTTGTTTGTTATTATTTTCTCCCATTCTGAATGAAGGCTGTCTTTTCACCTTGCTTATAATTTCCTTTGTTGTGCAAAAGCTTTTAATTTTAATTAGGTCCCATTTGTTTATTTTTGCTTTAATTTCCAATATTCTGGAAGGTGGGTCATAGAGGATCCCCCTGTGATTTATGTCAGAGAGTGTTTTGCCTATGTTTTCCTCTAGGAGTTTTATAGTTTCTGGTCTTAAGTTTAGATCTCTAACCCATTTTGAGTTTATTTGTGTGTATGGTGTTAGAATGGAGAAGGAAATGGCAGCCCACTCCAGTACTCTTGCTTGGAGAATCCCATGGGGGAGGAGCCTTGTGGGCTACAGTCCATGGGGTCACAAAGAGTCAGACACGACGGAGCGACTTCACTCACTCACTCACTCATGGTGTTAGAAAGTGTTCTAGTTTCATTTTTTACAAGTCATTGACCAGTTTCCCAGCACCACTTGTTAAAAAGATTGTCTTTTCTCCATTGTATATTCTTGCCTCCTTTGTCAAAGATAAGGCGCCCATAGGTGCATGGATTTATCTCTGGGCTTTCTACTTTGTTCCATTGATCTATGTTTGTGTCTTTGTGCCAGTACCATACTGTGTTGATGACTGTGGCTTTGTAGTAGTGCCTGAAGTTAGGCAGGTTGATTCCTCCAGTTCCATTCTTCCTTCTTAAGATTGCTTTGGCTATTCAAGGTTTCTTGTATTTCCACACAAACTGTGAAATTATTTGTTCTAGTTCTGTGAAAAATACCATTGGTAGCTTGATAGGGATTGCATTGAATCTATAGATTGCTTTGGGTAGTACATTCATTTTCACTATATTGATTCTTCTGATCCATGAACACAGTATATTTCTCCATCTATTTGTGTCCTCTTTGATTTCTTTCACCAGTGTTTTATAGTTTTCTATATATAGGTCTTTTGTTTCTTTAGGTAAGTATATTTCTAAGTATTTTATTTTTCTCATTGCAATGGTGAATGGAATTGTTTCCTGAATTTCTCTTTCTCTTTTCTCATTGTTAGTGTATAGGAATGCAAGGGATATCTGTGTGTTGATTTTATATCCTGCAACTTTACTATATTCATTAATTAGCTCTAGAAATTTTCTCGTGGAGTCTTTAGGGTTTTCTATGTATAGGTTCATGTCATCTGCAAACAGGGAGAACTTTACTTCTTTTCCAATCTGGATTCCTTTTTTTTCTTTTTCTGCGCTGATTGCTATGGCCAAAATTTCCAAAACTATGTTGAATAGTAGTGGTGAGAGTGGGCACCCTTATCTTGTTCCTGGCTTTAAGGGAAATGCTTTCAATTTTTCACCATTGAGGATAATGTTTGCTGTGGGTTTGTCATATATAGCTTTTGTTATGTTGAGGTATGTTCCTTCTATTCCTGCTTTCTGGAGGGTTTTTATCATAAATGGATGTTGAATTTTGTCAAAGGCTTTCTCTGCATCTATTGAGATAATCATATGGTTATTATTTTTCAATTTGTTATGTGGTGTATTACATTGATTGATTTGTGGATATTGAAGAATCCTTGCATCCCTGGGATAAAGCCCTCTTGGTCATGATATATGATCTTTTTAATATGTTGTTGGATTCTGTTTGTTAGAATTTTGTTAAGGATTTTTGCATCTATGTTCATCAGTGATATTGGCCCGTAGTTTTCTTTTTTTGTGGCATCTTTGTCAGGTTTTGGTATTAGTGTGATGGTGGCCTCATAGGATGAATTTGGAAGTTTATCTTCCTCTGCAATTTTTTGGAAGAGTTTGAGTAGGATAGGTGTTAGCTCTTCTCTAAATTTTTTGTAGAAGCCAACTGTGAAGCCATCTGGTCCTGGGCTTTTGTTTGCTGGAAGATTTCTGATTAGTTTCAATATCCGTGCTTGAGATGGGTCTGTTAAGATTTTCCATTTCTTCCTGGTTCAGTTTTGGAAAGTTGTACTTTTCTAAGAATTTGTCCATTTCTTCCAAATTGTCCATTTTATTCACATATAGTTGCTGAAAATAGTCTCTTATGATCCTTTGTATTTCTGTGTTGTCTGTTGTGATCTCTCCATTTTCATTTCTAACTTTGTTGATTTGATTTTTCTCCCTTTTTTTCTTGATGAGTCTGGCTAATGGTTATTCTTAAAAGTCATTTCCTAGTTTGAGTTCTGCTTCTTATTTAGCAACTAACTGCTTTTCTGTGATACTTTAGAACTTTGAAAGCTTTCTGTTTTTAGTAGTCAAGTCTACCAATAATATTCCTTCAGAGTGGCCACAGGACTGGAAAAGGTCAGTTTTCATTCCAATTCCAAAGAAAGGCAATGCTAAAGAATGCTCAAACTACCACACAGTTGCACTCATCTCACATGCTAGTAAAGTATTGCTCAAAATTCTCCAAGCCAGGCTCCAGCAATACGTGAACCGTGAACTCCCTGATGTTCAAGCTGGTTTTAGAAAAGGAAGAGGAACCAAAGATCAAATTGCCAACATCTGCTGGATCATGGAAAAAGCAAAAGAGTTCCAGAAAAACATCTATTTTTGCTTTATTGACTATGCCAAAGCCTTTGACTGTGTGGATAACAATAAACTGTGGAAAATTCTGAAAGAAATGGGAATACCAGACCACCTGACCTGCCTCCTGAGAAATCTGTATGCAGGTCAGGAAGCAACAGTTAGAACTGGACATGGAACAACAGACTGGTTCCAAATAGGAAAAGGAGTACGTCAAGGCTGTATATTGTCACCCTGCTTATTTAACTTCTATGCAGAGTACATCATGAGAAACGCTGGACTGGAAGAAACACAAGCTGGAATCAAGATTGCCAGGAGAAATATCAATAACCTCAGATATGCAGATGACACCACCCTTATGGCAGAAAGTGAAGAGGAACTCAAAAGCCTCTTGATGAAAGTGAAAGTGGAGAGTGAAAAAGTTGGCTTAAAGTTCAACATTCAGAAAATGAAGATCATGGCATCTGGTCCCATCACTTCATGGGAAATAGATGGGGAAACAGTGGAAACAATGTCAGACTTTATTTTGGGGGGCTCCAAAATCACTGCAGATGGTGAGTGCAGCCATGAAATTAAAAGATGCTTACTCCTTGGAAGAAAAGTTATGATCAACCTCGATAGTATATTCAAAAGCAGAGACATTACTTTGCTGACTAAGGTCCGTCTAGTCAAGGCTATGGTTTTTCCTGTGGTCATGTATGGATGTGAGAGTTGGACTGTGAAGAAGGCTGAGTGCCGAAGAATTGATGCTTTTGAATTGTGGTGTTGGAGAAGACTCTTGAGAGTCCCTTGGACTGCAAGGAGATCCAACTAGTCCATTCTGAAGGAGATCAACCCTGAGATTTCTTTGGAAGGAATGATGCTAAGCTGAAGCTCCAGTACTTTGGCCACCTCATGCAAAGAGTTGACTCACTGGAAAAGACTCTGATGCTGGGAGGGATTGGGGGCAGGAGGAGAAGGGGACGACAGAGGATGAGATGGCTGGATGGCATCATGGATTCAATGGGCGTGTCTGAGTGAACTCTGGGAGATGATGATGGACAGGGAGGCCTGGCGTGCTGCGATTCATGGGGTCGCAAAGAGTCGGACATGACTGAGCAACTGAACTGAACTGAACTGACATACAACACAGAATAGGTTTGATATGTACAAGACAATGATTCGACTTGCATACATTATGATATGATTACCACAATAAGTCTAGTTAATGTATCATCCAGTATAGATACAAAAAAAAAACAAAAACAAAAACAGAAAACAAAGAACTCCTTCTGACGAGAACTCTTAGGATTTATTCCTTTAACAATTTCATATATGTCCCACAGCAGTACTAACTAATAGTGCTCATGTTGTACATGATATGTCTAGTGCTTACTTATAACTGGGAATTTGTACAGTTTGAGCCCTTCATCCAATTACCTATCTTTCTACCTACTCCCTACTTGTCATAATCACAATATTACTTCTTTTACTATGAGTTTCTTAAAAAAAGAAAAACAACTTTCCACACATAAGTGAGATTATACAGTATTTGTCTTTCTCTTTCTGACTTATTTCACCTAGCATAATGCCCTCAAAGTCCACTGATAGTGTCACAAATGACATGATTTTCTCCTTTTTGTGGTTGAAACATACTTCATATATACATACATATGCTGGCAACTTCTTTATCCACTTAGCCATCATTGCATACTTAGGTTGTTTCCAAGTCTTGGTTATTGTAAATAATGCTGGAATGAACATATGAGAAGAAGATATCCCTTTGACATATTTATTTTCCTTCAGATACACACTAGAGCCTTGAACAACACAAGTCTGAGTGATGGGTGCCTAGTTATGTGTGGATTTTTTTCAATAATTACGTTCAGAACTAGGTCTGTGGTTTGTTTTGGTTGAATCTGAAGATATAGAATGACAGATACAGAACTACAGATGCAGAAGTCCTAATATTGGACCTGAGCATCCCCAAATTTTGTTATCCCTAGTGGTTCCTGGACCCCTGTTGTTACCAATGGTATCTTCTGTATACTTCTGGGTATATAGAAGTATAATTGCTAGCTCATATGCTATCTCTTGGAGAAGGCAATGGCACCCCACTCCAGTACTCTTGCCTGGAAAATCCCATGGACGGAGAAGCATGGTAGGCTGTAGTCCATGGGGTCACCAAGAGTCAGACACGACTGAGTAACTTCACTTTCACTTTTCAGTTTCATACATTGGAGAAGGAAATGGCAGCCCACTCCAGTGTTCTTGCTTGGAGAATCCCAGGGATGGGGGAGCCTGGTGGGCTGCCAAATATGGGGTCGCACAGAGTCGGACACGACTGAAGTGACTTAGAGCAGTAGCAGTATGCTATCTCTATTTTTAATTTTTTGAGGAGTTTGAGTATCTTTTAATGTTTTTTGGCCAAATATTACTTCTCATTTAAAGATTAGTAGCATTCATCCATATAATCATTTTTTTTTTCATATGTGGGCTTTTTGTTATGAAATAATACATGTGAATGATTAGGAAGAAAACAGATGCAGATTAGCTCAATATAAAAAAAAAAGTATGACAATCATCACTTCATCTTGTCATCTATAAAAATTAAGCTGCTTGTTATTTCCTGTTTTTTTTAAACAGATGAATAGAGAACATTTTATAAGATTTTTAATACAAATGATATGTTATAAGAATTAATGTAGCAATTGTGCACCATCTATTTTTAAATGTATCTTTACATTGCTTGCTCTGGGAGTTGATGATGGACTGGGAGGCCTGGTGTTCTGTGATCCATGGGGTTGCAAACGGACAGGCATGACTGAGATATTGAATTGAACTGAACTTACATTGCTTGGAGATTTGGGATGAATACTTTTTGAAATGGAGATAACTGGCTGAGTTTTTATAAGGCCCTATAGTGATTGGATTTTTATAGGAATTTTACTCAAAGATCTCTGTACTAGACTAGATATTCATAACTCAAAGAGAAACTAGCTGTATTTTTATAATGGCTAACTTACTGCAGAGCATAAGTGAGGAGGTAATACTCTGCTTAATGCCTCATCCTTCCTGTGTACCTGGTCAGGGCTCAAGCTGACCACTGTATATGGTTCCCTGAAATTTGTCAGAGGAGTAAAGACAGACAAAGTATCAAAATTTCCTTGAAAGTGAGCTTTGAATCTTACTCCCATATGTTCAGGAGCTTTTATGTTATGAAAAGTGAAAGTGTTAGTTGCTCAGTCATGTCCGACTCTTTTTGACACAATGGATAGCCCAAAAGATTCCTCTGTCCATGGATTTTTCAGGCAAGAATACTGGAGTGGGTAACCTTTCCCTTCTCCATGGAATCTTCTTGGCCCAGGAATTGAACCCAGGTCTCCTTCACTGCTGGCAGATCCCTTACCATCTGATCCAGCAGGGAAACCTGGTACTTTTTTATGTTACAGTGACAAATTTTATTGGATAGTGAATTGTGCATATTGATATAGCCAAATAGATTTATTTGCTGTCTTCTTTTTTCTAATTTTATTTCTTAATTATATTTAACTTAGAAAGCAGTAATTGATGAATGACCTTTACTGCTTTAGAGAACTAATTACTTCAACTCTAACACAGATTATACAAATTTTATCAAGGAGAACAGTACCTTTGTTATCAACTCAAAAACTGTTTCTTAACTCTCAGATATACTATCTAATGGAAACATCTAGGAGAGTTTTACAAATTTTTGTTTCACTTAAAAATCTAGGCCTTTACGAATCTACTAAAAAATCTAACTAAAAGAAAAGTATATAAATCCAATATCAGTATCTTAACTTAGGCTGCTGTAACAGATAACCAAAGATTTGGTGGCTTAAACAATAGCCATTTGTTTTTCATTATTCTGAATGAAAGTTTTAAACCAGGACACCAGTTCTGTGTGACAAAATTATAGTTAGGACTCTGTTTGTGGCTTACAGATGGCTGTTTTCTTGCTTTATCCTCAAATGGTGGAGAGAGGTGAGTAGGGAGCAGGTGAGGAGAACAGGCTCTCTACTCTCTTCTTATGAGGGCACTAATCTCACCCTGAGGATCACACCCTCATGACCTCTTCTAACCTTAGTTATTCTCCAAAGGCCCTTCCTTTAAATACCATTACATTGGGAATTTATGTCTTCAACATATGAATTTTGGTGGGACACAAACATTTGATCATTAACTACTAGGAATTGTGTTCATGATATAATTCCTCCAAAGATTACATATAAAGTATTATGAATAAAAATTTAAATGGCTTTTGTTTTCATAAAACACACAGATATTACTGTAGGTCTTACTGTAGAAGCATCTTTATTACTGCCTAAGTGATTTATGGTCTTGTGATGGAACTTCTACTGCTTCAGTAAACAAAAGAAAGCAATTTCAAATTCAATTATTAAAATGCTAACATTAGTTTGGTATGGAACCAAACAGAAAATCACTTTGTCCATGGCTTAAAAAGTAACATTATCCACAGTGTGAAGTAACTTGAAACCATTATGGAGCCAAATGCAATGATATTGAATAACTTTATTTTTCTTGATATATTCCAAGAGCTATATTTTATTAAATTCAAAACTAAACTAGTCTCACCTGGGACTTTTCCAGGAAGACTTCTCTTGTAAGCTTTTATCTCAAAAATGAGAGGATGAAACATTTGTTCACTTCTATTTTGTTGAACACCTCTTGCTCTCTTCAAACCTATGTATATTTTGCCTTTTTCATTTCTGTTTCTCTTCCATCTTTTTGTCTTTTTCTTCCATAAAGTGAACAGAAGTTTAAAAAATATGTAATTATACAAAAATTCTAATGTGCATTTTTTCACGTTAATGTATCCTAATTAAGATGCACAATAGATTTGATGATAAGTCACAGCTTAGATGTTTCTTTCTTAGTGGTTCACTAATAATGGTGAATCTTATAATAAGTGTTCTCTTAGTGTGAAATATAGTTTAATAAAACACTTAGCATACGGCACTTAGCTGTGGACATGTGCAAGGTGGCTATTGTTTGTTCTGTACTACTAATCATAGAGCAAGAAAAAAACAAATGAAGCAAAATGATCTTGCCCATGAGGGCCAATAATATAGCATCAGTTCAGTTGCTCAGTCATGTCCGACTGTTTGTGACCCCATGAACGGCAGCACGCCAGGCTTCCCTGTCCATTACCAACTCCCAGAGTCCACCCAAACCCATGTCCATTGAGTCGGTGATGCCATCCAACCGTCTCATCCTCTGTTGTGCCCTTCTCCTCCTGCCTTCAATCTTTACCAGCATCAGGGTATTTTCAGATGAGTCAGCTCTTCAGATCAGGTGGCCAAAGTATTGGAGTTTCAGCTTCAACATTAGTCCTAACCATGAACACCCAGGACTGATTTCCTTTACAATGGATTGGTTGGATCTCCTTGCAGTCCAAGGGACTCTCAAGAGTCTTCTCCAACATCACAGTTCAAAAGCATCAATTTTTCGGCGCTCAGCTTTATAGTTCAAAGAATAGCAAGGAGAGATAAGAAAGACTTCCTCAACAATCAATGCAAAGAAATAGAGGAAAACAACAGAATGGGAAAGACTAGAGATCTCTTTTAAAAAAAAGAGAGATACCAAGGGAATATTTCATGAAAAGATGAGCACAATAAAGAACAGAAATGGTAGGGACCTAACAGAAGCATAAGATATTAAGAAGAGATGGCAAGAATACACAGAAAAACTGTACAAAACAAAATCTTTATGACCCAGATAATCATGATGGTGTGTTCACTCACCTAGAGCCAGCCATTCTGTAATGTGAAGTCAAGTGGTCCTTAGAAAGCATCACTACGAACAAAGCTAGTAGAGATCAATGGAATTCCAGTTGAGCTATTTCAAATCCTGAAAGATGATGCTGTGAAAGTGTTGCACTCAATATGCCAGCAAATTTGAAAAACTCAGCAGTGACCACAGGACTGGAAAAGGTCAGTTTTCATTCTAATCCCAAAGAGAGACAATGCCGAAGAATGCTCAAACTACTGCACAATTACACTCATCTCACACACTAGTAATTTAATGCTCAAAATTTTCCAAGCCAAGCTTCAGCAATACGTGAAACATGATCTTCCAGATGTTCGTGGTTTTAGACAAGGCAGAGGAACCAGAGATCAAATTGCCAACATCCACTGGATCATGGAAAAAGCAAGAGAGTTCCAGAAAAAAACATCTATTTCTGCTTTATTGACTATGCCAAAGCCTTGACTGTGTGGATCACCATAAACTGGAAAATTCTGAGAGATGGGAATACCAGATCACCTGACCTGCCTCTTGGGAAAGCTGTATGAAGGTCAGGCAGCAACAATTCTCACTGGACATGGAACAACAGACTGGAACATGGAACAACAACTCCCAGTAGGAAAAGGAGTATGTCAAGGCTGTATATTATCACCCTGCTTATTTAACTTATATGCAGAGTACATCATGAAAAAGGCTGTGCTGGAGGTAGCACAAGCTGGAATCAAGATTGCCAGGAGAAATATCAATAACCTCAGATATGCAGATGACACCATTCTCATGGCTGAAAGTGAAGAAGTACTAAAGAGCCTCTTGATGAAAGTGAAAGAGGAGAGTGGAAAAGGTAGCTTAAAGTTCAACATCCAGTAAACTAAGATCATGGCCTCTTGTCCCAGCACTTCATGGGAAATAGATGGGGAAACAGTGGAAACAGTGGCTGACTTTATTTTTGTGGGCTCCAAAATCACTGCAGATGGTAACTGCAGCCACGAAACTAAAAGACGCTTACTCCTTGGAAGGAAAGTTATGACCAACTTAGCATATTGAAAAACAGAGACATTACTTTGTCACCAAAAGTCCATGTTGTTAAGGCTATGGTTTTTCCAGTGGTCACATATGGATAATATAGCATGGCAAAAGAGTACATAATAAATCTGAGCTCACTATCTCAATAACATCTATTTTAATGTTTTCAATTGTTTCTAATCTTTTCCCTCTTAATTTCTGCCTCCCTGTTACTGTGTCCTTGGGCACCAACTTCAAAGAAAAACAAAAAGAAAAGTTCTACCACTAATGTACTATCAAAATTGTCACTGTTATTTGGTTGCTTAATCATTTGGTTGCTTAATCACATCCGACTCTTGCTAAGACCCCATGGACTATAGCCCACCCGGCTCCTCTGTCTGTGGGTTTTTCCAGGTAAGAATACTGAAGTGTCTTGCCATTTCCTTCTCCAGGAGATCTTCTTGACCCAGGAATCAGACCTGCATCCCCTGCATTCGCAGGGAGATTCTTTACCACTGAGCCAGTAGACAAGTAAAGTAAAATAAAATAATTTTATTTAAAAATGATTCAAATAACAGTTCATTTTCTATTAAAATGTGTTGAAGTAGATCTAAAGTCTTAGGTCTACTTATCATGTGTTTTTCTAAGTATATGTGGCCCTTAGGGGAATATTTGGTAGTCTCAAGACTTTTGTATTTTCTACATACTGAGAACTACCAAATGAAAACACTATCCTCCTTCTCTTCTCTGAAATTTAGGATAGCTATGTCTAACTCCCTAGATAGTGTATCTCTATGGATTTTAACAGATACTTCAAACCCAAAATGTGTGAAAGTTCTTTGGGTATTTGCACTCATTCTCATCACAGAAACAGATAAAAGCTTGTTTCTCCTTTAGTGATCATGGCACCTTTATCATTCTAAGTAAACAAGGAAAAAGTCCTATAGTAATTTTTGCCTTGTCTTCATCTCTCAGATCCAATTCATGAACAAATCATGTAAACTCTCCCTTTAAAATGAATCCAGAAACTTTTGCTTCTGACCATGGTAGGATACTGGACTAGGATTAGCCTTCCCTTTGAAAAAAAAAAAAAAAAAACCACTAGGAAACTGGATAAATCTATAACTATTTTTTAGATATTGGAAAATAAGAGTCTTAGAAATGTGGTTCTTATGAAAAAAGAAGCAAATGAGCCTTATGTTTGCACAGGATCTTGATATGGAGGAAATTTCTAGAACACAGTGCATCAAAGAGAAATACAAGGAGGATATATAAGTCTTATTGATGTGAGGAAACAGCAATGAGTTTGGGAAGGCTGAGGCAGCTAACATTTTCAAGAAATAGTACTGAATAAGAGGGAGCTGCTTAGTGTGCCTGGAGCTTTTTGGCTGTAAAAGTGTGCAATCTGTAAGGACAGGCAACCAACAAATACTAGGGAAATAAAATCTCAAAAACTTGAGGAACTCAAACAGGTTGAAAGATGTTAGAATTCCAACCACCCAGAATGAAGAGATGTCAGTGAGTAATCAAGCCAGTCAGGTGAGACCCAGAAAGTTTCTTCCTTAGATAGAGCATGACAATAGCCCTAGAATAATTTTTGTTTTTTTTACCAGACCTGCCATAACAAAGGTGAAACCATCAGTAACTACGGATCAAGATGGTTTTCAGATAAAATAATTGCTGGTATGAATAAAAATGTTTTAAGGAAAACAAAATAAAATATAGATACTATGTGTTATTCACAGTATTTATCATTCAGTGAAAATTACAAGTGATATGAAGAGCTGAATAATATGGACAAAGGGTATAAAATACGCTCAAGGTTAAGAGAGGAAAATTTGATTGACTAAAAGTAGATATACACACTCAATGAAAACTGAAAACACATGAATGCTTGAAAAGTTTGAAAGAATGTCTTTTATGTTGATTTTCTAACATATAATTTTTATTCAAACACCTATGATTCAAATATTTTCCAAGACTTAAGTTCTAGGTGTTCAATTTATCTTCCAAATATGTTTTTCCCATATGTATCTTCAGTACTTTCCAAATTATTTCTACAGCTTTAAAATAAGATTGCTGCTAAGTCACTTCAGTCGTGTCCGACTCTGTGCGACCCCATAGACAGCAGCCTACCAGGCTCCCCCGTCCCTGGGATTCTCTAGGCAAGAACACTGAAGTGGTTTGCCATTTCCTTCTCCAATGCATACAAGTGAAAATCGAAAGTTAAGTCGCTCAGTCATGTCCGACTCTGTGCGACCCCATAGACAGCAGCCTACCAGGCTCCTCCGCCCATGAGATTTTCCAGGCAAGAGTACTGGAGTGGATTGCCATTGCCTTCTCCAAAATAAGATTAATAACAGATTTAATTTAAATACTTCCAGGCATACCTGAGAAAGCTGTATGCAAGTCAAGAAGCAACAGTTAGAACAAGGCATGGCATAATGAACTCCTTCCAAATTGGCAAAGAAGTATGTCAAGGATGTATATTGTCATCCTGCTTAGGTAACTTACACGCAGTGTATATCATATTAAATGCCAGTCTGGATGAATCATAAGCTGGAATCAAGATTGCCAGGAGAAATATCAACAACTGCAAATATGCAGATGATACCACTCTAATGGCAAAATAGCAAAGAGGAAATAAAAATCTCTTGATGAGGGCAAAAGAGGAGACAAAGAATGTTCGCTTAAAACTCATCATTCACAAAACTAAGTTCATGGCATCTGGTCCCATCACTTCATGGCAAATAGTTGGGGAAAAAGTGGAAACAGAGACAGAATTTGTTTTCTTGGGCTCCAAAATCATTACTGGCACTGACTTCAGCCATGAAATTCAAAGACTCTTGCTTCTTGGAAGAAAGCCTATGACAAAATTAACATATTAAAAAGTATAGACATAACTCTGCCAACAAAGGTCTGTATAGCCAAAGCTACGGTTTTTCTGGTAGTCATGTACAGATGTGAGAATTGGACCATGAAGAAGGCTGAGCACTGAAGAATCAAGGCTTTCTAACTGTGGTGCTGAGGAGATTCTTGAGAGTCCCTTGGGCAGCAAGAAGATTAAACCAGTCAATCCTAAAGATCAATCCTGAATATTCATTGGAAGGACTGATGCTGAAGCTGAAACTCCAATAATCTGGCTAAGTGATGCGAAGAAAAATTCATTGGCAAAAACACTGATGCTGTGAAAGATTGAGGGTGACAGGAAAAGGGAGAGACAGAGGATGAGATGGTTGAATGGCATCACTGACTCAAAGGACATGAGTTTGAGCAAGCTCTAGATGGTGAAGGACAGGGAAGCCTGGCATGCTGCAGTCCATGGAGTTACAGAGTCAGACATGACTTAGCTACTGAACAACAACAGGACACACTTTAATAAAATGTTTGTAAGATTAAACAAGAATGTGGCTATAAACTGCTAAAGCATGCCATCAGTAATATCTACACTATTTAAGATGGCACCAGGCACTGATAGACTCCTGTTGAATGGATATTTAGAGTGTGGTGTAAACTTAGTGGAAGAACTTTGTAAACATCATCAGGTCAACTATTATTGCTACATACTTTTTTGCTAAAGTAGAGTCAGCTACCTCTATCTGGAATTAGCTGTCACCTATGTTATCCCTTCTCTGTTCTCATCGGTGTGTTATCCTTATATACATTTGTATTTATCACTTGACAATATAATTGTAATTTATTATGTATTTACCACAAAGTTATGCATGATTAGTAGATAAGAACCATCATAAGAACCACCTCTATAATCTTGCAGCTAGGCCAATACAAAATCACCATAAAATTTCACTGAGCAAACAAATAATATACAAGATTTCAGAAGTAACTTGGCTCTGTGAGAAAGGGCCTTCCCTGTCCTGTTGCTTGAAGGTAGAACTTCTATGAGCACTTTAAACTTCTATTCTAAAACTTAGATATCTGTTGAAATGCAAAAAAAAAAAAAAAAAAAAACAAACAGTTAGACACGTTAATCTGCAGGTAGCACAGAACTTGAAACAAAATTCCCACTTTTAATTAAAATTTTATAGGGAGAAAATGTAGACTTCCATGCAGTTCTAAGAAATAACATAGATTCCAAGTATCCTTTTCCTAGTTACTCCCAATTCTAACGTCTTGAAATACTATAATATGATTTTTCTGTTGGTGTTTGGTTGAAATAGGGCAAGTATTGACAAACATGTTCTGTTGTTAGATTTCCCTGATCTGTTTATTTGTTTGTATGTGTTGTTTAGTTGTCTTCTGTTTTTTTTTTTTGATAAAATAGGCTTTTCTCTGATCTTTTTTTGGTTTGTATGTGTTTTTTTTTTCCCATTGTTTTTTATTTTACGTGGGGATTTTTCTTAGGGATAATAGGCTTTTCTTTGAACTTTTCTGTTGTGTGCCTGTTGATCTAGGTGGTGGTCTCTGCAGTGCCTTGTCTGGAACATATGAAGCAAAGGAAACACAGGAGACTCTTCATTATGTCTGTGAAGTCTCTAGTCAGTCTTCTTTCTTCTTTCCATCTTTCAGAGTGTTCATATGCTTCTTTGTTTTATGATATCCAGGGTTTTTAGGTTGTAAGAATGAGGACTGGGATGAATGACATTTGTGCATATTGGTGAACCAGATATGTTCTCAAAATATATCAGTAGAATGAGTTTGTAATTTATGGGAATGGAAAACAGTTACAAATGAGATTTACCTAGATTAAGCAAAGAAACTGTAGGCTGTATGCTTTAAATAGCAGAAGAGGAACCACAAATGGGAAGGAAAGTAATATGAGAAATATGGCAATACAAAAGACAAATTTTGATTGCTATGCCATCTTTTTCCTAAGAGATGGCTCAAGATGACAATATTTCTAAACAGAGAGAGACTGTCAAAGCACTGACTATTAAAGAAGGAGGAAATTGTGTCCAACTATAGAAACAGAATTTAATTTGCGTGAACTGAAGAAACATCAAACCTATCATATTATACCTAGGCCTTCTTCCAGATAAAAGTGAGATTATAATTTAGATATCTGCAAAAAACAAACATTTGCATTAAATGTGTTTGTAGAATACAATGCTACAGAGAGGGAGGGAAGAAAAAGACAGGGAAAATAAAATTTGTTACAGATTTCAGATTATTGAGCCCTGATGTAAAATTTCCTTGTCATGTTAACAATTTGTTGTTGTTCAGTTGCTCAGTTGTGTCTAACTCTCTGTGACCCCATGGGCTGCAGATACCAGGCTTCCCTGTCCTTCACAATCTCCTGAAGCTTGCTCAAACTCATGTTGATTGAGTTGGTGATGCCATTCAACCATCTCATCATCTGTCATCCCCTTCTCCTCCTGCCTTCTTTTCCAGTAGCAGGGTCTTTTCCAATGAGTCGACTCTTTGCATTGTTAGTCATAGGAAGTCATGAACAGGTAAATCAAATAGAAAACTGTACTTGTTATTTGAGGCAATTAAAGAGGCATGACTATGGAAATAATCAGATTGGCACACCCACATTAAGGAAGATCACCCATCTGTCTGATCAGGGACTTAACTACTGTGTCTAAAAGTGCTAAGGCATCTGATGTTTGCATGCTGCTTAATGAAACAACAATCCTGACAAATTTTTAAATTTTTAGAGTAAAAGCTTGTTTAAGTGTTGTTGTAATGCTGTTCAAGTCTCATCAACTGGAAATACAAGACCCAAATTCCCCACTGAGGATGGAGATAATTTGGTATTTATGGTCGTTCAATCAAGTTGCTTTATTTAGCAATAGTAGAAAATGCAGCTGATTTATCAGCAGTGGCTGTATGATATGATCATTCCACACTCCAGAATTTGTAACTGGTAGGATGTTATAATTTTGTCTACAAGGAAAGATTTGGATCTTTGATTCATAAAAACTCTTCTTTAATAAAAAAATTTAAAAGGAAAGTGTTCATAAAAATAGTAACAGAGCCAAACTTCAGTATTCTCAAATAAGGCATAGTATTTTAATGAATAAACCAGTGTTTAACAGAGAGAGGAAAATAAATTTGTTTATAGATCATATGAGTAGCTGTTTCATTGACATAATTATAGATAGGAAAAATCAGTTTTCTATATAACTATAATTATCTCCTTGAAACTAGAGAAAATGAGAATGATTTTTTTTTTTCAAATGTGAAAATATAAGGGATATAGCTAGTACTGATTGTGACTTTTCTGGCTAGTGAATAAATTTTGGGACCAGATGGGACCAGATTCCATGATCTTAGTTCTTTGAATGTTAAGTTTTAAGCCAGCTTTTTCACTCTCCTGTTTCACTTTCATCAAAGGCTCTTTAATTCCTCTTCATTTTCTGCCATAAGGGTGGTATCATCTGCATATCTGAGGTTATTGATATTTCTCCAGCAATCTTGATTCAAACTTGTGTTTCATCCAGCCCCATATTTTGCATGATGTACTCTTCATATAAGTTAAATAAGCAGGGTGACAATATACAGTCTTGACATACTGCTTTCCCAATTTGCAACTAGTCTGTTGTTCCATGTCCAGTTCTAACTGTTGCTTCTTGACCTGCATACTAATTTCTCAGAAGGCAGGTCAGGTGGTCTGGTATTTCCATCTCTTGAAGAATTTTCCACAGTTTGTTTTGATGCACATAGTTAAAGGCTTTGGTGTAATCAGTAAAGCAGAAGTAGATGTTTTTTCTGGAGTTCTCTTTCTTTGTCTAGGATCCAATGGATATTGGCAATCTGATCTCTGGTTCCTCTACCTTTTCTAAATCCAGCTTGAACATCTGAAAGTTCACGGTTCATGTACTGTTGAAGCCTGGCTTGGAGAATTTTGAATATTGCTTTGCTAATATGTGAAGTGAGCACAATTTTGTGATAGTTTGAACATTCTTTGGTGTTTCTCTTCTTTGGGATTGGAATGAAAACTGACCTTTTCCAGTCCTGTGACCACTGCTGAGTTTTGTAAATGTGCTGGCATATGAGTGCAGCACTTTCACAGCATCAGATGTTTTTAGGGTTTTAAATAGCTCAACTGGGATTCCATGACCTCTACTAAGTTTGTTCATAATGATGCTTCCTAAGGCCCACTTGACTTTGTATTCCAGGATGTTTCACTCTAGGTGAGTGATCACGCCATCGTGGTTATCTGGGTCATGAAGATCTTTTTTGTATAGTTCTTCTGTGTATTCTTGCTACCTCTTCATAATATATTTTGCTTCTGTTGGTTTCATACCATTTCTGTCCTTCATTGTGCCCTTCTTTGCATGAAATGTTCCCTTGGTAATCTCTAATTTTCTTGAAGAGATCTCTAGTCTTTCCCATTCTATTGTTTTCATCTTTTCTTTGCACTGGTCACTGAGTAAGGCTTTCTTCTCTCTCCTTGCTATTCTTTGGAACTCTGAATTCAGATGAGTATGTGTCCTTTTCTCCTTTGCCTTTAGCTTCTCTTCTTTTCTCACCTATTTGTAAGGCCTCCTCAGAGAACCATTTGGCCTTTTTGCATTTCTTTTTCTTGGGTATGGTCTTGACCCCTGCCTTCTGTACAATGTCACGAACCTCTGTCCATAGTCCATCAGGCATTCTGTCAATCAGATCTAATCCCTTGAATCTATTTGTCACTTCCACTGTATACTCATAAGGGATTTGATTTGGGTCTAGTGGTTTTCTTATTTTTTCAACTTAAGTCTGAATTTTGTAATAAGGAGTTCGTGATCTGAGCCACAGTCTGCTCCTGGTAATTTTTTTTTTTTCTGACTGTATGGAACGTCTTCATTTTTGGCTGCAAAGAATATAATCCATCTGATTTCAGTATTGACTATCTGGTGATGTCCATTTGTAGAATCTTCTCTTGTGTTGTTGAAAGAGGGTGTTTGTTATGACCGGTGTGTTCTCTTGGCCAAACTCTGTTAGCCTTTGCCCTTTTTCATTTTGTACTCCAAGGTCAAGTTTTCCTGGTATTCCAGTTATCTCTTGACTTCCTACTTTTGCTTTCCAGTCCCCTATGATGTGAAGGACATCTTTTGTGTGTGTGTGTGTTTGTTCTAGGAGGTCTTATAGGTCTTCATCAAACCGTTCAATTTCAGCTTCTTTAACATTACTGATTGGGGCATTGACTTGGATTACTGTGATATTAAATGGTTTGCCTTCAGTGATATCTCTTGTGTTACTAAAGAAAAGTCACTTAATAGTTGATGCCTCAGTTTCCTATCCGTGACATGATGATAATAATTAAGCAATAAATCTACCTACCTTGTCGGTTTGCTGAAGGATTGAAATAAGAGAAGTTAAAAAGAGCTTAGAACAGTACCTGTTACATAAGAGTTTTTCCCTAATCTCTCCATGGTTGCACTTTTTTAAATTGATTGTCAACAAAGGCCAAATGTTGCTAAATATGCATGCCAGACTTGTATGAGTAGGAATAATATTGTTTTCTTCTTTAGATGGACATTATAAAAGTGAAATAGAAAATGTATACCAAGGAACTAGTTATACTTTTAATGAGACAAAGTAATTGCCCATTGCATTGGAAGCTGGAGAAGATGGTGTATTCTTCATGAAATGTTCAGTTTCAACTCTTATGTTGTTTTTGTTCTCCCAAATATTCAAGGGTAGCAGTTTTATATAGCACCAAGCAGCTTCACCAAAATAAAGGAATGTCCATGTATTTTTATAAGTGAGATAGAAGTCACTTGAACAATCACAGCTAAAATCTTCAAGGTATAGAAAGTACAAATTATAGCTTAAACATCATAATAACTAAAATAGCTTTTTTTGTATTTGGATAATTCATATATCCTCCTCAGAGTTTAAAATCTATAATTTAAAATTCATAAACTTTTGTTTCTAGAAAAAAAGACCTAAAACTCTGTTTGTTCCCAACTGTAGAGCTTTTGAATATTGTAGACCTTTAAAAAATAGATTAATGATGAATTAGAAATCAGATTTTACTAGAAATATCTGTTTATTGATTATAATGGTAACAGTGAGAGAAATGAAATATTATTTATTGAATTATATAGTAAACAATAAGGTCACTGGAAAGCACAAAGTTCAGAAATGAAGTATAAGCTTAGTGGTCTTTGTTCTCCTAAAAATATTAAAATAATTTATAGTAGCATATGTTTACATTTTTTGCTGCTCTATCTACTATAATTGAGTATGTGCTATAGATCCATAATATGTTTTCAAATGTATTATGACTGTTTCCTCTTGGCCTTTGACTAAGATCAAGTGTTATGTGTTGTCTCAAGGGACTCTAGCCTGCAAAAGCCAAGAAACAGATTGTTATCTAATAAGCATTTTAACTAAAATGATGGTAACCAATATTACACTATGTGTTTGATTATTTATGAGTAATCCTCTGCTCAGTAAAGATGTGCAAAGCATTAGCCATAATGAATCTTCATCATTGTCAACCATGTCAGACAGTAATCACACTCCATATTTTTTTCTATTCTTTTAACTCTTTTTCTTTTGCCACTTGATTTGTTAAACAAAAAATAAGCTAAGTATAGCTTAAAGTCATAAACCCTATTGGTTTAGAAGTATTTGACTTTTTCTTTTCTGCTGTCAATATATTAATGGAACACCTATTTTATTCACTGTAGCACTTTTACAGACTCCTTAAGAGAGAGGTAATTATGTAATGTATGGATATTAGATAGTGTGTGTGTGTGTGTGTGTCCTTACAGAGTCCCAGAGAAAATTAGGAGGAACTGCACTTTTTTTAGATTCCCATGTTTCAGCAAATAGTTTCCTTGCCTTCATTCAACTGTCAACACTCAGGTTTAACCAATTAAGACGTATCACTGTGTGATGGGGAAATCACTCATTTCTTACCCATTACTTGTATTTCTCATTCTTTGCTCAGATAAATCATATATTATTGGAACAAAGAGGAAATCTACTAAGCTCAAAAAATACATCTGCTGTCCTCCTTTGTAGTTAAGGTTACTATTTGACCTTACCTTATAACCTGTCACTGGGGCTTCTGGGGAAGTACTTAAAAAATACACACACACTCCTGACCACTTTGACTATTGGCTACTTGTATTTCTACTTCCTTCCACACTCATGGCTGTCACTGTGTGATTGCCTGGTTCTCCCTGAGGATGGCAAAGTGGAAAGGCAAAAAGATATTGGGGGGTTACTAGACCTCAGCAGCCCTGCATTGTCTCCAGATTTATCATTAAGTGACAGATTCCTCATTAATTTTGTCTGAGTCAGTCCCTTCTAGAAATCTTATATTCACAGTGATACCCAATCCTTAGCATCTTCACAAGCCATGTATATTTTAGAAAGTGCTTTGTAAGAACATAATGCCTTAAGTATCTGAAGAAAGTGATTGATCAAATCTTAAATTCTGAAGTTGAAACTTCAGTTTTTATGACACATGAAACTTAAGATATTTTATAGTTACACTTAGTTGCCCTTATTAGGAGTATATGGTAATATAGAAAAATATTATGCTTTAAGCATGGACTATTCTCATTTGGGAATTAATCAAATCCTAAATTACTAAACTTGACAGACTGTACAATTCCAGGAAAGGAGGAAACATTTTTATCCTGCCTAAAATATCCTCAGAGCCTAACATGATTTAAAACATGGAAGATTCTAAATAAATACTTTGAAATAGTTGAGTCAATTAATGAAAAGACGGACAAACACAGGTTGTGCCCAAACCAACAAAACTCATAAAATGTGGATCATTCTTCTTTGATGTTAAAAGACTTTTGTGAATGATTTCTGCCCTTGAATAGGGTCAACAAATAGTGCCCTGCAGTCCACACAAAGGCTTTTGTTTTCTGAGGTGTCTTTTTCTCTTCTCTTCCTCCCTTCTCCTGGTAACCTCCCCCACTCATCCCCTTCTCATTCCTTCCTTTTTCCCTCTCCTCCCTCCTCTCTCCTTCCCTCCCTTCTTTTCCCTTTTTTCTTTCTTTCTTTTGTTGTCTCTCACTAGCCTATTTGCTTAGTGCCCCCAGTCTCCATCTTTTCAGCAAGACTCTGTGATCAAGAATCTGACTTTTCGAACCAAAGAGATACTGAGAGTGAACAGATATGTGTGTGCCTTCTTTTCATGAGAAAAAGAAATCCACTGAATGCCGTTTTTTTTCTTTATCTCTTAACCCCGGTTTTCTTTCCTATGTAAGCAGAATAAAATTTTTACTGATTAGTTTACATGGCCTAGACCTCATATAAGCTTTAGAAGCAGAATCAAAATATCATTTCTTCCTAGAATATTACATTTTAAACCCACTTAAAACATAACAACGTGTAGAGAAAGTGATTTTACTACAGCCTCCAAATATTAGATTGCACATCTCACCAAAATTGATTTTCAATATCTAAGTACAGGAAAAGTGGATAAAAATATTGCAGCCTGTTTTAAAAATAAATTGACCAAGTTTACTGATTCTAGATAAATTTCAACTACTACTCCTCATATCTTTAGTTTGATCTTGAACTTAATATCATATTGACCCCTGACTCTGTCTCTGGTCAGCTAGATAAAGTCCTGGAACTAGGGTTTGTATAATTTTATGCTGCACTTGTTAGTGTCTCTTAGATGAAAGTACAGCCAATATTGGGAAATAAAAGACTTTCGGTTCTCTGGATTCACTGGAAATCTTTGCTCATATAAACACTTTTGAGATTCAACTTAGAAACTGACCTTAGTTTATCATTGAAATAGACAACTAAAAAGTGTTCAGGAGGAGTCTCTGGACTTAAAAAAAATTTCCAAGTATCAGCCTTTGGCGTAACAACATTCTAGAGTCACATCACAGGTTGTAGGTTCATTTCTGTATTGATGTTTAAAAGCATATATGATATATATGTTTCAGGAGGTGATTTAATATTATATCCATTACAAAACTCTGAGTCACTCACAAAGTGAAGAATATTGTACTGAATTGCATGGCATCAACTGTGATGTTATCACCTCTGACACCAACGTAACCTTCTCTGAGAGGCCAATTTCCAGAAAAACTGCCAGAGCCCAGGCTTGAGGAGAAAGTAGATATAAAATATATTAATTTAGAGGCATTAATGCTGTTTCCCCAGTTTCCATGGGTGTTCAACATAAAATGGCTATCACTGTTTTATTTTGATGTTAAACCTTTTTAAAATTTTCAAGTGTATAAAGTTGAATAAGATTTGAATAGTAAGACATGGTACTATAAAATTCCATGTTAATTGTGTTTATATATATAAATATACAACATATTTGGAGGAATACAAAGTATTATTGAAAGTAAACCTCAGGAGAAAAGAGTTTAGTAGTCAAGAAAGTTTTAGTATCATTGGCAGTTTTTGCTCTTTTTCTTATATTGAGATCTATATATTTATATCAATTGTAATTTTATAAATAAAATATTAAAACATAATATAATAATATCATATCTCAGAATTGGAAAGGTGCCTTAAAGGTATTTTAGCATATTGGTGACAGAAAATTCTGTTTTGATAGATAATAATAGAGTTCAATCTAGAATTAAGACCATCTTTGCTAATCTCTCTGCTATAAAAATTAAACAAATTGACATTCTGTCTATCACTACAAATTAAATGTTAATTTACCACTATAAATTTTAAAAGCTCAAATATTTGTTTAAAAACAGCTTACTATGCCATTCTCCCAAATCATCACACCCTCTCCCTCTCCCTCTGAGTCCAAAAGTCCGCTATACACATCTGTGTCTTTTTTGCTGTCCTGCATACAGGGTCATCATTGCCATCTTCCTAAATTCCATATATATGTGTTAGTATACTGTATTGGTGTTTTTCTTTCTGGCTCACTTCACTCATTGAAACATGTATAATATCATGTAAGAATCGAAATGCCAGTCTATGTCTGATGCAGGATATGACACGCTTGGGGCTGACGTGCGGGGATGACCCAGAGAGATGTTGTGGGGAGGGGGGTGGGAGGGGGGTTCATGTTTGGGAACGCATGTACACCTGTGGTGGATTCATGTCAATCTATGCCAAAACCAATACAGAATTGTAAAGTAAAAATTAAAAATAAAAAATAAAAAAATAAAATAAAATAAAATAAAAGCAAGGCAATATGAAAACAAATATAAAATGGATTAAGATGAGTATCTAGGATAATGAGAAGTTAAAATATAAAATATACTTGGGGCACTTAACTAGAGATTAGTGTGTGTGGATGTGTGTGTTTTGCTGGAAAAATGTTCTTTACTCAAGCTATTAAGAAAATACTGGAAAATTTAAATAGCCTAAATTATGCAGCAAACTGTAAAGGCAGAAGTTGAATCTGTGACTGATCTACCTTTGTTTAGAAGTTTGGTTTTGATAGGGTGGATGAGGGAACTAAAAAAAGAAAAAAAAAAAGCTTACTAATACAGTAATTACTTAAATCTAGAGTTTCTGTAATATATCAATGAGAAAAATTTTTAAATAGAAATAAAATAACTAGATTCTAATATTGCCCAAATGTTTCCTTTTTTAATGATCTTTAAATTTATCATTAAAAATATAGATTCTTACACCACTTTCCACATTTCTAGTGTTAAAAATGAATTTATAAATTCTGTCCACATTGTCACATACATCTTATTATTCAATGAAATAATATATGATAAATATAAGTATTTAAAATTATGTTTTAAGTGGATAGAAAATATGCATAGCAGATTACATACGCATATATGTGCTTTCACTTTTCACTTTCATGCATTGGAGAAGGAAATGGCAACCCACTCCAGTGTTCTTGCATGGAGAATCTCAGGGACAGGGGAGCCTGGTGGGCTGCCGTCTATGGGGTCACACAGAGTCGGACACGACTGAAGTGACTTAGCAGCAGCAGCAGCAGCATGTGCATGCTTTTTATTTTTATATTTATTTTTGCAGAACAAACCAGAATCCAGGAATATTTAAGTGACAGGAGCAAATATTATGGCTTAGAATTTATACATCTTTTGGCAATAACTTATCCAAACTGTCCATAGAGAGATACAAGCAACTTTCTGCTTGCTGAGAACTACATTTCTCAAACTAATAAGTTTGACAATCTTGAAAAATTTTTGGAAATAAATTAGAGTAAATAGATGAGAAGAGAGTGATGTACAGTATGTCATGTGACAGCAGGAAATTAACGGAAAAGGGAGCTTCTTTATGGAAACGTGAAAAAAAATCATCAACATTTATGATGAGGGAAGCATTTGGTCTCATATATCTATGACTACATTTTTTTGGCATTATACTGGCAGACATATCCATACAATTTGTTAATTATAGTATAAAATAAAATAAGTAAAATTACTTAGGAGATTGACTTCCAAAAAACAAAAGTGCATTTTAAAATGCTTTTTGAGGGGGGAGGAAGCAAAACAAAAAAGTACATTAGTGGTGGTGATTAGGCACCAAGTCATGTCCAACTCTTTGCGGCCCCATGGACAGAAGCCTGTGAGGCTCCTTTGTCAATGGGGTTCTCCGGGCAAGAATACTGGAATGGGTTGCCATTTCTTCTCCAGGAGATCTTACCCACAGACCCAGGGACTGACCCACCTCACCTGCATTGCAGATGGATTCTTTTACTGCTGAGCCACCAGGGAAGGCCCCATGTTTTATAGATTCACTCACTTGGAAATCATAAGCCACTTGAAAGAAACAATTCTGATTTGGGGAAAAGAAAAAAAAAAAGCTGTGAAAATTAACAATTCAACTAGAAAGCTACATTTCTTTTTTCTTTCTAACTTTAGAAGGCATCTTTGTTGCAAAATATTGTAATACCAATTAATTTCAGGGCCAGGTTAGAAGAAAATTAGAGGCAGAGCATCTGTTCCCAGGTTTTACCTGCTGGTTGCCTCCCTCCTGCAATTTCAGAGCAATAAAACCTCTGCTATTGGATAATTTCCAGAGTAGTCTGGTTATTTCCTTGGTGCAGCAATCAGTCTAAAGGGCTCTGCTCACAAGTTTTGGAGCCATGAGACTTGTTGAGAACTGAGATTTTGCTGTACAGTGTGTTTGTGTGCCAGTGTGTAAGAGTATAGGTATAATGAGACCGGCTTTTCCACTGTGAGAATGTTTGTTTGTTACGGAAGCCTCTTTGTATTTTTATTTTTTCCTGGGTGTATTGCATATGCAAATTCTTTATACAGTTGTTTTTGTTTGTTTTACTGGTTTTGTGTGTCTTCATTTTTTTAGAAGTCATAGCAGCATTGAGACATGTTTATATTTCCTTGACTGTTCATCTGATCCATAATCAATGAACCACATGGATAGTAAGAAACAATATCTGCCCTGGGGCTAGAATGTAAGTTTCTTATTTATTCCCTGTAGTTTGAGTTGCCTCAATGTGTAAAATTCTAAAAACTTCATACCTTCCTGGACTTTACAGTTAATTCTTGGGGTATGTCTGGAAATATAAGTTCTAGTGAAACATTCCTAGCACTTAGTCAAGGCTGAGTTGCAGCTAAAATTTTTCTCTAATTGTGTTCTAATTTTTCTCTAATTGTGGACACTAATTATGTTCTCTAAAAAATAATAAAACAGTATGTATATTCTGTTACATATGCTCTCAGAATTGGTACATGTAGAATATTTCAGTTATAATGTAAGTTATATATTGTATAATATTAGATTGACAATCATATTAGTACATGTATATAATATTGCTTATTTGTTTATATATTATATATGTGGATAGATTGTTTAATAATTTTTAAGGTAAATAATTTCAGGAAAGTTTACATTTAATTTACAGAAATAATTCAAGTGTTTATCATATTTTCTACAATATAAACAAATATATTGTTTATATGCCTTGTAATTACTTTCAAATTCCAATTTTCTTTGGCTGATTTGCTCCAAGAATTTACTACTATCACTGAATAATAAAAATATATATTATTGGTTATTTGCATCTATAAGAAATGAAATTATCCTCTGTACAATTATTCTCCTTAAAACAGAATATTGAAGAGCATAGCTGAGTGAATAAAATCAATATTTCTTGCAATTTCTAGAAAATTAGCAAAGTTTAAAAATCTATATGCACCTTGTATTACCATTAATATATAAAAATAAGACAATATATATTAAATGAATCTTTGCAGGAATCTCACTTGATTTTGTAATCCTCTTCTCTGTCACCTAAGTCTTATGGCTTTACTGTAAACTTGTAATATATAGCAAGCTGTTATCCTTGAAATAGATTTCCCATATATGTCACAAATATTAAAAAGGCTTCCCTGGCGGCTCAGTGGTAAAGAATCCACCTACCAACTCAGGAAATACGGGTTCGATCCCTGAGTCTGGAAGATAGCATGGAGGAGGAAATGGCAACCCACTCTGGTATTCTTGTCTGGGAAATCCCATGGACAGAGGAGCCTGGCAGGCTACAGTCCATGGGATCACAAAAGAGTAGAACATAACTTAGTGACTAACAACAAAAAACAGATATGAAATTCTAGTTTCCATAAGGCATTTTATTCTGAATCTATACCATATAAGTCAATTAATCAAGACCCTCTATAAGATGCAATTCACTGTCCTTGAGGAGGCAGGATCCCACAATCTCAACAAAACCCAAGTGGCAAAGCTAAGCTACCAGAGTCTTCCCACCACTGAAAGGTCTCTTCATATTACAGGGTATGCTTACTGTTGCTCCTTTAACATGCTAATCTGCAGATGGTAAAGAATCTGCCTGCAATGCAGGAAAACAAGTTTCAATTCCTGGGATGGGAAGATCCCTTGGAGAAGGGAATGACACTCATTCTAGTATTCTTGCCTGCAGAATCCCATGAACAATGGAGCCTGGTGGGCTATACGTTCCATGGGGCTGCAAAGAATCAGATACAACTGAGCAGCTAACATTGTCACTTTATTTTCACCAGGTGGAACCTTTCCCAATGTTCACCATTGCTTATGCGTACTGTCAGCCTTTGGTGATCATGCTGGCATTTTTTTCCTTTTGGGTTTTAAAGTACTGATGTATAATGCTTTGATGGAGAGTGAAGTGAAGTGAAATGAAGTTGCTTAGTTGTGTCTGACTCTTTGCAACCCCATGGACTGTAGCCTACTGGGCTCCTCCATCCATGGGAATTTCCAGGCAAGAGTACTGGAGTGGGTTGCCATTGCCTTATCCAGAGGATCTTCCCCACTCACGGATCAAACCCGGGTCTCGCATATTATGGGCAGACGCTTTACCATCTGAACCACAAGGGAAGCACTTTATTGGAGAGTAACATGGATAAAAGTTAATATCTCATTTCTAAGATGGTATCTTTGCAGCCTCTGATGGATGAGGTAAAAGTGTTATTAGAAGCACTGCACTCAATATGCCAGCAAATTTGGAAAGTTCAGCAGTAGCCACAGGACTGGAAAAGGTCAGTTTTCATTCCAATCCCAAAGAAAGGCAATAGCAAAGAATGTTCAAACTACTGCACAATCGCACTCATCTCACACGCTAGCAAAGTAATGCTCAAAATTCTCCAAGCCAGGCTTCAATAGTGCACAAATGGAAAACTTCCAGATGTTCAAGCTGGATTTAGAAAAGGCAGAGGAACCAAAGATCAGATTGTCAACATCTGTGGCTTCATGGAAAAAATAAGAGACTTCCAGAAAAAAACATCTACTCCTGCTTCATTGACCATGCTAAAGCCTTTGGCTGTGTGGATCACAATAAACTGTGGAAAACTTTTAAAGAGATGGAAATACCAGACCACTTTACCTGCCTCCTGAGAAGTCTGTATGCAGGTCAAGAAGCAACAGTTAGAACCAGAGATGGAACAATGTACCTGACTGAGTGACTGAACTAAACTGAATTGCCTTAAAGAAGCATCTAAACAACAAACAATAAAGACAGCTGACAATCTGTAGTTATATTAGGATCTATAAACTTTTCTTTTTCCTGTTATTCACAACTTTAACTTGAATGCTCAATTTTCGTGATTATTTACCCAGTCCCCCAATCAGCATTAGTATTACCCCAATAGGATATCTATTATAGTATATTATAATATCTGTTGCCCTGAGTTACATCCATCCACCTGTGACTCTTCTATGCTATACAAGCTGATTGTACATTTTGTCCTCTGTCTCATTCCCATCCCCTTATTCTGGTACCTGACATAGTAGCTTATAAATAGTAGATGTTTCCTAAAGAAATGTGATTGTGTCAAGTGTGTCATTGGAAACATCTCAAGGAGGTTGACCAAATTGGATAGTATCTTCGGTTTCTTATTAAATTTGTTAGTCTTGTAAAAGTGCAGGTTAAACATTACAAAAATATTTAAAATCATTCCATACGCATCTTTATTTACATAAATGTCATTCAGGCTCCTCTGAAACAAGGCACCAATGGACCTCATTACTAAGATAAAGAAAAATACAATTTCAGCATAATCTCTCAGGGTAATGAAATCAAAGAGAAAGCATGGGGTCTGAACCCTGAGATTATGATTATGGCTCTGACATAAGAGATCTTTGTGAACTTCACCAGGTCATTAATGCTCTCTTGGTCTGTGTTTCTTCTTTACTAAAATTATGACAGTGCATGAGGCCACCTGCCTAAAGTCGTTTCATGTTTTAAGTTGCCAATTTTAATTATGAGTTCAGCTCAATTACTCAGTCCTGTCTGACTCTTTGCAACCCCCTGGACTGCAGCACACCAGGCCTCCCTGTCCATCACCAACTCCCAGAGTCCACCCAAAATCATGTCCATTGAGTCAGTGATGCCATCCAACCATCTCATCCTCTGTCGGCCCCTTTGCCTCTCACCTTCAAGCTTTCCTAGCATCAGGGTCCTTTCAAATGAAGCAGCTCTTCGCATCAGGTGGCCAAAGTATTGAAGTTTCAGCTTCAACATCAGTTTTTCTAATGAACATTCAGGACTGATTTCCTTATGATCGACTGGTTGGATCTCCTTGCAGTCCAAGGGACTCTCAAGAGTCTTCTCCAACACCACAATTCAAAAGCATCATTTCTTATGCACTCAGCTTTCTTTATAGTCCAACTCTCACATCCATACATGACTACTGGCAACACCATCACCTTGATTCAACGGACTTTTGTTGACAAAGTAGTGTCTCTGCTTTTTAATATGCTATCTAGGTTGGTCATAGCTTTTCTTCTAAAGAGCAAGCATCTTTTTATTTCATGGCTGCAGTTACCATCTACAGTGATTTTGGAGCCCCCCCAAAATAAAGTCTGCCACTGTTTCTCTATTTGCCTTAAAGTGATAGGACTGGATGCCATGATCTTAGTTTTCCAAATGTTGAGTTTTAAGACAACTTTTTCACTCTCCTTTTTCACTTTCATCAAGAGGCTCTTTAGTTCCTCTTCACTTTCTGCCATAAGGGTGGTGTCATCTGCATAACTGAGGTTATTGATATTTCCCCCAGCCATCTTGATTCCAGCTTGTTATTCCAGCTTCATCCAGCCCAGCATTTCTCATGATGTACTCTGCATATAAGTTAGATAAGCAGGGTGACAATATACAGCCTTGACGTACTCCTTTTCCTGTTTGGAACCAGTCTATTGTTCCATGTCCTGTTCTAACTGTTGCTTCCTGACCTGCATACAGATTTCTCAAGAGGTAGGTCAGCTGGTCTGGTATGTCCATCTCTTTCAGAATTTTCCTCAGTTTATGGTGATCCACACAATCAAAGGCTTTGACATAGTCAATAAAGCAGAAATAGATGTTTTTCTGGAACTCTCTTGCTTTTTCGATGATCCAGAAGATGTTGGCAATTTATTTTCTGGTTCCTCTGCCTTTTCTAAACCCAGCTTGAACTTCTGGAAGTTCATGGTTCACGTATTGCTGAAGCCTAGCTTGGAGAATTTTGAGCATTACTTTGCTAGTGTGTGAGATGACTGCAATTGTGCAGTAGTTTGAGCATTCTTTGGCATTGCCTTTCTTTGGGATTGGAAGGAAAGCTTCCCTTTCCCAGTCCTGTGGCCACTGCTGAGTTTTCCAAATTTGCTGGCATATTGAGTGCAGTGCTTTCACAGCTTCATCTTTTAGGATTTGAAATAGCTCAACTTGAATTCCATGATTTCCACTAGCTTTGTTCTTAGTGATGCTTCCTAAGGCCCATTTGACTTCACATTCCAGGATTTCTGGCTTAGATGAGTGATCAGACCATTGTGATTATCTGGATCATGAAGATCTGTTTTGTACAGTTTCTGTGTATTCTTGTCACCTCTTCTTAATATATTCTGCTTTTTATGTCCATACCATTTCTGTCCTTCATTGAGTAAAGGACCAAAAACATTATGAGTAAAAAGTACCAAAAACATTTGAATTTTATATTTTTATTGAAGTGTATTTGATTTACAATATTTTGTTATTTTCATGTATACAGCAAAGTGATTCTCTTTACATGTTATACATATATATGTGCATATATGTTTTTTAGATTCTTTCCATTTTGTTATTACAAGACATTGAATATACACACTGCTATATATGAAATAGATGAACAAGGATGACCTATTATATAGAATAGGGGACTATACTCATAAAAACCTGAATTGTAACACATTAAAAAAGCTGCAAGTCAAAAACCCTAGCAACCGAAAATTCTGTGGAAATATATCAAATTAAATGACCACATATTCCATTCTCTCTCTATCTCTTTTTGAATAAATCCTCACTAGTACTTCTCTCCTGGTGTTCCAGATGGTTTAGCATTTTACCTGGGCTCGTTTTAATGAGATATATTAGTAAGAGAGAAGTCAGAATGGCTGTGGTAGATCTTCATTACAGCATCTGCCATGGTCTCATCTGGTAGCATGTGTGATGCCTGTGCTCTGTATGAAGATTTTACTTTTATCACATGAGTAAACATGAAAGAGAACGAACAATAATTTTTTAACCCAAGAGTCCCAGAGGCAAGGTAATTGAAGTCTATCAAGACAAACAGTGCAGGGGCTCACCTTTAAAATAAGCACTTTCTGATTAATGTGGCCAGTATTGGCTAGCAGTAGGACACCACAGCCCCTGTCAGCCTCTTACAATAAAAACTGGCTGTGCTATCTACTAAGGCCTGCAAGATACATAAGCCACTTGGCTACTTCTTGGCAGGGTCAGTGGAAACACAGACAACTATATTAGCTGTATAAAATATGTGAGTGAAACAGAGGTTAAGCAGTCTTGCCTCAGAATGTACATTCTGAATGCTTTTGTTACAGTGCTTTTACCAATTTTTATGTGGTGAAAATCTCAATTCTGTCCATTTTCTTGTTTGATGGTACTATGTTGTTGATTTTATTTTAATTTTAAACTTTATTTTAGGGTAGATTTAGGTCTACAGAAAACTTACAAATGTAGTTTAGATAGTTTGCAGATGCACAAACCTGATTCCCTCTATTAGCACTATTATTAACATCTTTATCTTACATTCATAGGAGACATTTGTCACAATTGATGAGCCAATATTGACATGTTATTTTTGACCAATATCCATACTTTCAGGTTTTCTTAGTTTTAAAATGATGCCTTTTTTTTTTTTTTCTGTTCCAAGATTCTATCAAGGATACCATAATACATTTAATCATCTTATCTTCTTAGACTTTCCTTAGCTGGGACATTTTCTAAGACACTTTCTCTGTGATGGTCTAGTAAGCTTTACAGGGGTGCATGTATGTGCTCAGTCATGTCTGACTCTTTGGGACCCTATGAACCATAGCCCACCAAGCTCCTCTATCCATGGAATTTTCCAGGCAAGGATACTGGAGTGGGTTGCCATTACTTACTCCAGGGGATCTTCCCAACCCAGGGATCAAACCCTCATTTCTTGCATCTCCTGTTTTGGCAGGTGGATCTTTACCACTCTAATAATTATACTCTGTATTATGTTCCTTAAGTAGGAGTTGTATGACTTTTTCTCATGATTAGGTTGGGCATGTGGGTTTGTGAGAGGAAGACTACAAAGTGCCATTTTCATAGCATACCAAAAGTGCATACTATCAACATGATTCTCCTTTTTAAAGTTAATTATGATCATGAAAGAGCTGATACCAGGTTTTTCTACTGCAAAATTTTTTAGAATTTTTAAGGTTTTTTACATAGATCATCATGTCATTTACAAATAAAGACAGTATTATTTTTTCTTTCCAATTTATATAGCATTCAGTTTCTTTCCTTGTTGCAGTATGAAAGGACTTCTGATATGATATTGAAAGAAAGTAGTGGAAGAGGACATCCTTGGCTTGTTCTCAATCCAAGAGAAAAAGTGAGTCTCTCATTATTTTTTTTTAAATAGTCATTTTGGTTTTATATTTATTAATTTATTTGCTGTCAGGTCTTATTTGTGGCACACAGGCTTTTCTCCAGTTGTGATGCTTGGGCTCAGTAGTTGTGACGTGGGTTTAGTTGCCCTATCAGAGACTGGGGATCAAACTGGTACCCCCCTGCATTGCAGCTGGATTACTAACTACTGGACCACCAGGGAAGCCCCTGAGTCTATCATTATTAAGTATGACTTTATCTGAAGATCTTATGGTGGTGTTCTTTAGCAAGTTGAAAAAGTACTCTTTAATTTCTGGTTTGATGAATTTTTTTATCATAAAAAGGAGAGTGTTGTTAAATGCTTTTTACTCTATCAATTGATGTGATCATGTAGTTTTGTTTGTTTATATTCTTTACCCTGTTGGCATGGTTTTGTTGCATTGATTTGTTTTTGAATATTGAATCAGACTTGTTTTCTTGGGAAAATCTCACTTGGTACTTGATCATAATGTATATAATTCCTTTTACACATTCCTTGATTTGCTTTGCTAATATTTGAGGATTTTTATGTCTGTGTTCATGAGAATTATCAGTCTGTAGTTTTTCTTTCCTGTAACATATTTATCTGACTTTTAAAATGATTATTTTAATTAATTTATCTTTTTGGCTACACCAGGTTTTAGTTATGTTATGTAAACTCTTAGCTGTGGCCTGTGGGATCTAGTTCCTGACCAGAGATGGAACCCAGGCCCCCTGCATTGGGAACACAGAGTCTTAACCACTGGACCACCAGGGAAGTCCTATATTTATCTGATTTTGATACTGGGGTAATGCTTCATAAAAAAGTTAGGAAGTTTTTCTTTTACTTCTGTTTCTAGGAAAAAATTACAGAATTGGACTTTTTTTTTTTTTTTTTTTTTTTTAATGTTTGGTAGAAATCACCAGCAAAGACATTCAGGCTCATTTTTTTTTTTTTAAGTTATTAACTATTGTTTCTGGTTTCTGTTTTTAAATAGATATAGGCATGCTTAAATACTCCTTTTCAGGGAGCATTCTTGTCTTGCTACTCTTTCAGCTGTAACCTTAACTGTTACTAGTCTTATTGGTGTGTTGGTCAAGGATTCATGTCAATCTATGCCAAAACCAATACAGAATTGTAAAGTAAAAATTAAAAATAAATTAAAAAAAAAAAAAAAAAAGAAAAAAAAAAAAAATAAAGAAGATAGTGTTCTATATTCTTCTGATTAAATCTCAGTGTTTTCTTGGGCTTATATACCTTGGCTGTGGCCATCAGTAGTGTTTCCCTCCATCTCTTTGGTGGAATAAGAAGACACAAGGGGACAGGAACTAACTTCCCAGAGTTCTACTTCTAGTTTGTGTATTGGATGGGGGAAAAAAATAGAACAGTTATTAACTAAATTTGTATTTCAAGGCACTGATCAACTGATGTAAAACGGCTATCATGTAAAAATCTGTGCTGTTTTTTATATGCTAATGGAGTCACTAAATTAACACTTACTATATTATTTGAAATAAAAATATGTGAAATTAATTGAGACATTTACAATCTAAATAAAAATAATTTATCCAATGATATAAAAACATAATTTTTACAATGGTAATATTAAATAGCTTTTATTAAGTCAAATCTTATAAATTAAGATTACCTATGATTTTGTAGCACCTAATGATGATTTAATACTAATTGTACCATAAATGAAGATAAGTTTTTGGAGATTTTCATTCATAAAATTATATATCAAAGGAATGTATCTTGAGTGGAGACAGAATACAGTACGTGTATTAATATATGAGATTAAATATTTAAATATATTTGCTTAAAGTTAATTAGGCTTAGAAAAATCCTTCATTTAGCTTAGTTTGCTTTGAGCTTCTCTGGTATGTTAGCTCTTAGAAAAGCAATATTTTTCAATTAAATATGTTGTGATCTACAGAGAAGTGTTAATTGAAGATATGAACTGTGGGTTACCCATTAAATTGCAACTTTGAAGTAGATTGTAGTCATGCATGTTTGAAAAAGACCATAAAAACATATTTTTGCAACACCCCATATATTTTTCAGAAACATTTTTTTTTCTTCTGAAACTGACATTTTATTAGTGACAACTGTGACTAAGAAACTGATTGCAGCATGTGACTATGTAACCAAAATATTTTGGGTCTATATTATTTTTAAATGTTCTAAAATTGCAAAAAAGATTTTAAACATGTTTCTTTAATGTACATGGACTTATCTTTAGAAGGAATTTTAATTTTGAAATTAGATTTTGAATAATGCTATTCCAGAGATTACCAATATAATCAATTAATCAAGTAAATAGATATTTAGAAAATGGATGCAATTTTTGCTCTTTGTGTTGCTCTTCCTTCTGTTAAAAGTTCAGGGAAAAAATAAGTCAAACCAATGAACCACTGAAATAGCAAGTACAAGTTTATTATGAACACATCAAAAATAGTTCTCCAAACCAAAGCACTCAAACCAAACATGGAATGAAGCCCAGAGATATTTTGTTATACAGCAGTTTATGTAGTATGGAAGCAGTGACTATTCTTCACAGTGATTGCATATCATGCTAGAATTTCCTTAAATGCAAGGACATTAGTTAGTGGTTATCTCATATCAACCTTGAGGGATAATTTATGTTCCACTTACAATTTTCAGAGTCATAACAAGAAGTCACCTAGGTCAACTTAGCCTTATTAAGCTTTGCTTGTATGACTAAACTAGTTTTGTCTTAGGGAATTTTCAAGTCTAGTTTCCATTTGTATTTGATTTTAACACCACTATCTGAAGCGTTTGTACAATAAATTATGCTATTACCCTATTTATTGAATACATACAGAAAGAAGTTTTAAAAGTGGTATCTAAAATGTATTTAAAACCGTTCTGTTGGGATATAATATTTAAGATATAAAGCTATTAGAAAAAAAAGATTGCATGGTAATTTTTGTCTAATTAAAATTAGACCTCCCAGTATTCAATGTACATCCTCTTCTGCTTAATACAGTTTTCTTTATAAGCTTTCTAGGCCACCAAATACAAAAGCTACTACTGTCTTCTCTCTGAATTTGTCTATATCAACAAAGTCTGCAACAGTGAACCAAGATTCAGGTCTTTGTAGCAAAAATAAAAATAAAATAGAAAGCACCATATGTTTAACCAATACTTATTTCACAATCTGAGCTCTATTCTAGATACAAATTATGATCACATTGTAAGAATAACTTGCACTTCAATTATTGGAAGTAAGTGTTTTATATAAACAAACAAAGTAATTCATTGGACTTGTAAAACTCTATTCACCTGAAAGATTTAAAACTGTGTCTTTAAAAAATACAATTTTCCACACAAAAGAGATTAATATTATTACAGGGTTGGTGATTCAGCATTAAAGTACAAAGAATTTCTAGCCTATCTTTGCACTCATCAACCAAAAGAAGAGACACAAAGTTAGACAGACTTTGTTCTGCTGCACCCTGCTTGTTTGTAAAGCCAGACATTCAAACATCCAAACTTTTGGGTGCCTCTCAAATATTAAAGTGGAAGAATTATTGGCAGAGAGGCCAAAGGCACTGAAGATGTGAAAACTGAAGTGCACCATCCATTTGAAATGCAATGAATAATGTGCAGCCTGCTGATAGTGATGGATGGTGATGGCTCCTCAGTCAGCACTAGCCACTTGGCTGAAAGGCAAATTGGGAATGCGAGGCAAACTCAAAGCTGGGCAGGCCATCAAAATAAATAAGTAAAAAGAAAGGACACTAAAAGGCAATGGATTGTTAGGATGAAGGCTTGTAATAAATGATGATGTCAGTGATAAATTGAAACCATGAAAAAAAAAAAAAAAAAAGTTGCTTATGTCATGGTTAGAATTTTGGGGAGGAAAACAGATTGGAAAACTTAGCATTATCAGCTACTAGAAACTAGCTGTCAGACTGCTGAGTTTTAAAATGTAACTTTCTGTCAGAAATGCAAAGTTAAGATTTAGGTGATACCAGAGGATATAGATCAATATCTATGTTCATTTATTCTTCACATACCTGAGGAAGTTGATTACAAAAAGAAAGATAAATATTGAAGAGAATTAGGATGGGCATGGGAAATGGATGACATATGTGATAGGGATTAAGAGGAACATAATTCCAACTATAAAATAAACAGGTCATAGGGAAATAATGTACATATAGGAATTATAGTCAATACTATTGTAAAAACTGTGTGGTGGCAAGTGGTAACTGGGCTTCCATACAATGCATGTGCACACGTATATAGAATCACTATGTTTTACACCTGAACTAATATGTCATATTTATAGCTCAAAATATCAAAAATTCATTTTGAACTTCCTCTAGAGAAGTTTAATGGCACATGTATTACAGTTACAAAACTTATTTGGCCCAATCTCATCCTAAACTAGGTTTCTGATCTCCCAGAGGGTATTTGGTTCCATTTATTCATTTATATGCAGAGTACATCATGAGAAACGCTGGGCTGGAAGAAGCAGAAGCTGGAATCAAGATTGCCAGGAGAAATATCAATAACCTCAGATATGCAGATGATACTACCCTTATGGCAGAAAGTGAAGAGGAACTGAAGAGCCCCTTGATGAAAGTGAAAGAGGAGAGTGAAAAAGTTGGCTTAAAGCTCAACATTCAGAAAATGAAGATCATGGCATCTGGTCCCATCACTTCATGGCAAAGAGATGGGGAAACAGTGGAAACAGTGTCAGACTTTATTTTTGGGGGGCTTCAAAATCATTGCAGATGGTGACTGCAGCCATGAAATTAAAAGACACTTACTCCTTGGAAGGAAAGTTATGACCAACCTAGACAGAATATTAAAAAGCAGAGATAAAAAAAAAAATCAGAGATATTACTTTGCCAACAAAGATCTGTCTATTCAAGGCTATTGTTTTTCCAGTGGTCATGTATGGATGTGAGAGTTGGACTATAAAGAAAGCTGAGTGCTGAAGAATTGATTCTTTGGAACTGTGGTGTTGGAGAAGACTCTTGAGAGTCCCTTGGACTGCAAGAAGATCCAACCCATCCATCCTAAAAGAAACCAGTCCTGGGTGTTCACTGGAAGGATTGATGTTGAAGCTGAAACTCCAATACTTTGGCCACCTGATGCAAAGAGCTGACTCATTTGAAAAATTCCTGATTCTGGGAAAGATTGAGGGCAGGAGGAGAAGGGGACGACAGAGGATGAGATGGTTGGATGGCATCACCAACTCGATTGACATGGGTTTTTGTGGACTCTGGGATTTGGTGATGGACAGGGAGGCCTGGCGTGCTACGATTCATGGGGTCGCAAAGAGTCGGACACGACTGAGTGACTGAACTGAACATTCATTTACATGTGTCAGTAGGTCAATTAATGAGTCTACTACTTGCTAAATGCCACATGTGTGTAGCTGTGGACTGGGCTTTGTGTTAGGTGCTGGTGAAAAAATCAAAGTCCTTGCCTTAAAGCTTTCTAGCAAATGGGGTGAAAAAAGTTTTTATTTCATATTTCAACAATTAACTTTACAGTGTTTTACCAAAATTCAACTAATGTGACTTCAATAACAGAGAAGGCAATGGTAACCCACTCCAGTACTCTTGCCTGGAAAATCCCATGGACGGAGGAGCCTGGTAGGCTACAGTCCATGGAGTCGCTGAGGGTCGGACACGACTGAGCGACTTCAATTTGACTTTTCACTTTTATGCATTGGAGAAGGAAATGTCAACCCACTCCAGTATTCTTGCCTGGAGAATCCCAGGGATGGAGGAGCCTGGTGGGTTGCTGTCTATGGGGTTGCGGACATGACTGAAGCGACTTAGCAGCAGCATATGGTGATTTTTGTGTTTGAAATACCTTTCTAGACAAATGGTTACCTGGAAGCCAATGATCTGAATGGGAGTGGGAGAACTGAAAACACTGGATCTGTTACTTGGGCAGGATTTAAAAATCCTCAGTTTGAATATCCTTGGAGAAAAACTCAAAGACAAGGTCATACAAATCAAAGCTAAACAAAAAATCTAAGGGAAATCACATATGAGAAAGAAAACAATGAGAACAAAGCAGCAGGAAAAAAAAAAAAAAAAAGAAACACCAGAACAGAACAAATTTGGTATAGGGTAGAAGGCAGAGTCTAGGCCAAAAACTTTTAAGGAGCTAGAACATAACAATGGAGTCTTATCTTATGCTTACAGCCTCACCAATAGGTGTGAAAAGATCTTTGAAGGGTACCAAGTAGGCTCAGATGAGTATATTATATATCTCATCTATATAATAGGTAAGAATCTATGAGATAAGATTTAAATAAATTTATTTAAATTCATAAATTTCTTAAATAAAATAATCAAAGCCTAAAAATATTCAGCATTGAGAATATTTTGTTGCATCAGAGTTAAGAGGAATAAAATATGATAAATGTATTGATTTATACTTAAAAATTTTCTTTTTATCTTGAATTAATTTTCTATCTAACATGTTCTTTGTCCAGCCCTGTCCATCCTTTTATCTGTGTGTTCATTTGGACCAATAAAAGGACCAAACCTACTCTATATTATAAATCTCTGCTGTTTAGATGCAGCCTGGGATGTTTCTGCTACTGAACGACCCAGTGTCCCTGAGGCAAGCCCTATTGTGTGTGAGCATCATGCTTTAGGCATCCTCTAGTCTCCACTACGTTCACTGTGCTTTTTCTCTCATTCAAGGTATAATTCCCTGCTACAGTGACCTCAGTCTCAGGTTACTTGACTGGTATCACTGAGATGATGCTCAGCTGTAGGTGGGGAGAGCAACTTTATTCCCCACCAACTTTATTCCTTGATCCACCTTGGCTTTCACTAAATCACAACAGTTTTTCCAATACAAAAACATATTGTTTAAAAAGTACTCTAATACCCCTTTCCAACCACATGTGGACACTTTTCCTACTCATTCCAGCTTCCCAGTAGAAATTGAATACTGTTTTCTATTCTGAAAATATAATAATTCTGCATTGTGCTTTCACTGTTGCTTGATATCTGGATGTGTGCTGCTCTGTCACATCCGAAAATGTCTCTGAGTTTTCTTGCTATGATGGCCAAGTTTAAGCCCAAGTTGCTCTTTCCCTTTGAAACCTTAGAACTCATGGAACAATTATAACTCAGAGGGAGGAAACCCTACAACTTGGTATTCTCCCCAAGTCCTGTTCTCTCTGGCCTCTCCATTTGTTTTTCTGGGCTTTCCTATCTCCATTGCATCTCAGAACTGAGTTTCCCCAATTCCACCACAAGTCTGCCTTGAAAAGTGTGAAGCATAATCTCAACAAAGTAGTTTTTATTAGGTATTTTAGTTCTATTTAACACATTATAAATAAGTGCATGCTTTTATATTTTGAACTGTGTTGATTAACAAAATTTATTCCTGAATTGAGGGTCCTCCAAAAAAAAACTGGTGCTTCTGTCAAATACAAGTCAGTTTGCTCTTTTGAAAATCATTTTTTTAATTTATAAACAATGTTATAAATGTAATGTTTTGTAGAGATGCAAAACAACAAGAACAATATCATAGCAAATATAAATACGAAAGCAGAAAGCATCTTCATTCAAAGCATGTGTTTTTGACCTAGAAATAATGTAGAAGTGTGTTTGTGTCTAAAGACACTTTTTATGCAATAGAATTTTTTTCAGTGAAACATTGAATGTGTCTAGTGCTAGCACTTTAAACCTCAGAAAACCTTGTGATAAGATGCTGTGTGTGAGTGTAATAGTGTGTGTGCCTAATCTCTCTCTCTTGCTACCCTCCGTTTGCTCCTGTTTATTAACTCCTGGAAAAGAAAAATTATTTTTCATTTCTCGCTCATGATTCCCCTTTCTAATTATTCATACCCCAGAATACATGGAAATTCATAGGACTCTTTTGGTATCACTATTTTGAAGACAGTTTTTGGCTACATTGGTTAACTGAATAAAGAATACTAGAATCTCATTCTGTTTATTCATCTCCCAGTATTATGGCACTTTTTCTCTTAGCTTCATACTCCCAGACTTAAAATGAGTATTAAAAAAGTAGATAGGTATTGAGCACAGAAATGGAAATAAGACTGTAAAGCCAAAATAAGTATATGGAGAATGAGAAAAAATCAAATGAGGAGTAGAAATTAATAGTTTCTTTTATTAATGTGTGAAGTATGACTGTCAGTTTGTAACCTACTTCACTTGATCTCAGAATAATATCACTAAGAAAGTAGCTCACATCTGGAGAAGAGAACAAAGGCCTTGAAATGTTAAGTAATATTCTCTCAGTTGCTTAAGTTGACAGGAGGCAAAACTTGAACCCAGTACAGTCTGTTTTCAAAGATACCCCTTCCATTATTTGCCTGTCCCTGAGTTCAATCATGCCCTTGTTCTATACTGTATTTTCTCAAATGCATTTCCCCATTCTCTAAGTATCCTAAATTCAATTAGTCCTTCAAATACAGCCCCAAACTTGTTCCTTCAAGAAACTTCGTTGATTACTCTACATTAGCTTTCAAAGAGTCACCAATCCTCTACACTTTATTTCCTCTTTACAACCCCCTGCTTATTTAACTTATATGCAGAGTACATCATGAGAAACGCTAGGCTGGATGAAGTACAAGCTGGAATCAAGATTGCCAGGAGAAATATCAATTACCTCAGATATGCAGATGACACCACCCTTATAGCAGAAAGTGAAGAGGAACTAAAGAGCCTCTTGATGAAAGTAAAGAGGAGAGTGAAAAAGTTGGCTTAAAGCTCAACATTCAGAAAACTAATATCATGGCATCTGGTCCCATCACACCATGGGAAATAGATGGAGAAACAGTGGAAACAGTGTCAGACTTTATTTTTTTGGGCTCCAAAATCACTGCAGATGGTGATTGCAGCCATGAAATTAAAAGACGCTGACTCCTTGGAAGGAAAGCTATGACCAATCTACATAGCATATTGAAAAGCAGAGACATTACTTTGCCAACAAAGGTCCATCTAGTCAAGGCTATTGTTTTTCTAGTGATCATATATGGATGTGAGGGTTGGACTGTGAAGAAAGCTGTGTCGAAGAATTGATGCTTTTGAACTGTGGTGTTGGAGAAGACTCTTGAGAGTCCCTTGGGCTGCAAGAAGATCCAAGCAGTCCATTCTAAAGGAGACCAGTCCTGGGTGTTCACTGGAAGGACTGATGTTGAAGCTGAAACTCCAATACTTTGGCCACCTCATGCGAAGAGTTAACTCATTGGAAAAGACCCTGATGCTGGGAGGGATTGGGGGCAGGAGGAGAAGGGGACGACAGAGGATGAGATGGCTGGATGGTATCACTGACTCGATGGACATGAGTTTGGGTAAACTCCGGGGGTTGGTGATAGACAGGGAGGCCTGGCATCTTGCGATTCATGGGGTTGCAAAGACACAACTGAGTGACTGAACCGAACTGAACTCCTGTAACATCCATCACACAGAAAACATTTGTCCAATCATATTGTGCCCTGCATTATTATAATTTTTCATATAGACTTTTAAATCTTCAGTAGGATTGTAAATTCCTTTGGTTTAAAGCTGAGAATCCATCAGTCAACAGATTTACTGTGATTGAGATATTGTGTGAGGTGAAATGGTGTATAAAACAATTTGAACAGTAAATAAGCCAAAGTCTTAAAAGACAGTAGGTATCTTGGTATACTAATGGCACAATAAGTCTTAACACCGTGCCATCACTACACTCATGGCTCATGAAAGTTAAGGGTCTATTCTCACCTTCACTGTGTGTTGATTGACTGTACTGAGGCTGTTTTCTGGCCCAGATTTGTTCCAGCTATGGTCAGGGCTTCACTGATGGTTCAGACGTTAAAGAACCTGCCTGCAATGAGGGATACCTGGGCTTGATTCCTGAGTTGGGGAGATCCCCTGAAAGAAGGCATGGAAAGCCACTCCAGTATTCTTTCCTGGAGGATCCCCATGGACAGAGGAGCCTGGTGGACTACAGTCCTTGAGGTTTCAAAGAGTCAGATATGACTGAGTGACTAAGCACACACACATGGTCAATTCCATAGATGCCTCATTCTGGGGCATAGACTCAGGAAACTCTGTGTAGGTAATTCTTGTCCTTAGGAATTTGAACATTTGAAAATTTGAATGTTTGACATCCCCAAAGGATCCTTTATTGATATACTTCTTAAATTACAATATTTTTTTAGCAATGATATGAAATAATCATGTATTCATCAGTAATTATCTATATTTTTCCTACACATTAAATTGTATAATGTTGAAATTCAGTGAAACATTTTATATTAAAACTCAAATTTACCTTTTTAAAGCAAAATACTTACCCTTCAAAGTTTTCTTTAACCTTAACAATTTTGCACATAAATACAAACTCTAAGTGGTCACATGCAATGGCATTAGTAACTCAAGTTGTGTCTACATATTTATAATTACTGTGAAATTGTTACTTAAAAATATCTCTTGGTTAGAAGCAGGGATAAGTAATGCTAGAGGGCTTGGAGGCTCAAACTGCTTCTGAAGTGAAGTTGAGTGATCTGACCAATTATCAATTTACTCAAAATGAATCTAAATAACTTAGTCTACTATGCTAATGGCTGAATATAACTTCAGTAACTATTCGGAAACAGGCCAACAAACTTTTTTTTGTTTTGTTTTCTGTTGACTAAGTACTTCATCCTTTGTAAAACTCTCTCTGTTTCTGCAGTACATACATAGGATTCCCGGACTTCAAGAAGTTAAACTCAGTCACACAATCTCAATTCAACTCTCTGTTCATATCATGTCTACTAACATCCTATTAGTCAAACAGGTCACATGGTTAGGCCTAAAGTCAAGAAGTAGGTATGGAAGTATACTTTCCCATGATAGGGTCATGGCATGGATGTGAGGAGTTAGAATTGAGATGAATATTTCAATCTACTCCAGTAAATAATAAAATCAGTAATATATATTATGATTAATGAATAAGTAACTTGAAGGCAAAAAGGAAATTCTGGTTACAAAAGACAAAAAGGAAATTCTGGTTACAAAAGATAAAAAGGAAATTCTGGTTATAAAAGGATTTCTTAGTTCAAGAAAATACTCAGAGTCATATGTAACTGGCATCTTTGAACAATTTCTAATCATGCATTTGCAAGAGTATCTTTTATACACTATATACAGGATTTATAAAATAATATATTAGCTACATACAGTAAATTATTCTTCTTTCTGTGGATCTCTATTGCTCAGCCACAAACCCTGCAGTAAACCTTGGCAGAGTACATAAAGGTATAAAAGTAGTTTCAGGAGGCTATTGTGTAGTTAAAGTATATAGAGCAATGCTGATTCATTCCTAGTAACAGAAACCATAAAGATCTTTTGACAAAGGCCTTTTTCCAATTTTTTTTTTTTTATGGCCAACTTCTATGTATGTTTTAATTAACAATGAAATAAACTGAAAATAAAATGTAAAGTTTGTATGGTTTCATTAACAAACAGAAAATTGTAAAAACCAATAGATACACATTTGGAAATGAAAAAATGTCAGACGCTTCATTGTTGATGTATTTAAAGTATTTGTAGTTCATTATAAAAGGTCCATGTAGTGAAGGCTATGGTTTTTCCAGTAGTCATGTATGGATATAAGAGTTGGACTATAAAGAAAGCTGAGCGCCGAAGAATTGATGCTTTTGAGCTCTGGTGTTGGAGACTCTTGAGAGTCCCTTGGACTCCAAGGAGAGCCAACCAGTCCATCCTAAAGGAAATAAGTCCTGGGTATTCATTGGAAGGACTAATACTGAAGCTGAAACTCCAATACTTTGGCACCTGATGCAAAGAGCTGACTCATTTGAAAAGACCCTGATGCTGGGAAAGATTGAGGGCAGGCAGAGAAGGGGAAGACAGAGGATGAGATGGTTGAATGGCATCACCGACTCAATGGACATGAGTTTGCACGGACTCTGGGAGTTGGTGATGGACAGGGAGGCCTGGTGTGCTGCAGTTCATGGGGTTGCAAAGAGTCGGACACAACTGAGTGACTGAACTGATCTGATAAAACTTAAAGATTGTATTATAAGGAATATTTGTCTTATACTTGTGAAAATGAGTGTATTTATAACTTAATTTTTTATTATAATAGTGGCCATAGAATAAATGATTGAAATATACAAACACTTGCAAATTAAATCCTTTATTATTATAGTTCTAGACATTTCTACATCACTTCAGTATGTCCCCTGCCTGGCTCACTCATACTTGCTCTATCCAAAGAAACTTATCTTTGTCTCTGAGCTTTGTCACCAAGTTTCAGAAATATTCATTCAGTTTACAATTGATTGCTTACCAACAGATGGCTCAGTCAATAAAGAATCTGACTGCAATGCCTGAGACCCAGGTTCAGTCCCTGGTTTGGGAAGATCCCGTGGAGAAGGGAACAGCAACTCACTCCAACATTCTTGCCTGGAGAATTCCATGGACAGAGGAGCTTGGCAGCCTACAATTCATGGGTTCACAAAGAGTTGGACATGACTGAGCAACTAACATTTTCAGTTCACAGTTGATTGAAGTTCAAATTTATAATGTCTCCCTTCATTGGTGGTGTTTGCAAAGAGAAGTTTTTACTTTTCTATTTCTACTGCAGCTTCTACAGAATGTCCAGTCTTTTCATGACTGTCACTTTTCCTCTGCTGCTCATTTCTTGACACATCTTGACTTCTATCTGACTTACGCTATGGTTGCTAAATGGTTTTCCATCTCTGAATATTTGGATGGGAATGGGGTTTGGCAATCAGTGTTCCTTTGAGTTGGAGAAGGAAATGGCAACCCACTCGAGTTCTTGCCTGGAGAATCCCATGGACTGAGAAGCCTGGTAGGCTACAGTCCATGGGGTTGCTAAGAGTGGGACACAACTGAGCAACTTCACTTTTGCTTTTCACTTTCATGCATTGGAGAAGGAAATGGCAATCCACTCCAATATTCTTGCCTGGAGAATCCCAGGAACAGAGGAGCCTGGTGGGCTGCCATCTATGGGGTCAGACAGAGTCGGACATGACTGAAGTGACTTAGTAGCAGCAGCAGCAGCAGCAGCAGCAGCAGCAGTTCCTTTGAGTCATGCCTGAAAAAGATCACCTTCTTCACAGAAGTCATGAGATCCAAGTTACATCCAGTTCAGCTTCCAGATGGCTGAATAAGCTCTTAGTTGTTTCATTTATTATGTAGACTTCAAAAGCTCTCCAACTTCAGTTCCCAAACCAGGAGACCTCACTGAACTTAGCATTATTAATTTTGCACATTCAGAGCTCTTTTTTTACTTGATGCTTCTTCAAAAGATTTTCAAAATTCTTCTCTGGAATATCAGTGGGACTTTCTAGAAAAAGGTATAACATATGCATTATAGATTTACTTAGGCCTAATTATATTAAACTAAGCAGTATGTTGCTACTTAACTGTGTAGCTTTAATGCTTTATTGTAATACTGTAAGTGTAGTTAATACTTTTATAACTAAAGACAATTTCTCTGTGCTCATCACACAAGGACCATTTCAGAAAACTGTTTCTGTAGCTTTGTTTTTCTCTACCACTTGTAAATTGCTTATCGCCATCAAAGCAGCAAAGAAAAAGTGAATACTGTTTGCTCTTCAGAATATGGTAACTGCCTTAGGAGTGTCCTGTGCTCTGGGACCTATAATTGCAATGGAGAAAATTGGTTTAGTTAGATTCATTGTAACACTGTGAATCAAGCTAATTGCTGTTTTCAATGTAGTCTCTACAATGCTAATAAGACAGGCAAAATAACCATTTATTCATTCAACATGTATTTACTGACCAGTGATGATTTTGGAATCAAAGAAAGGATCAGAGGACAAGGAGAGAATTCAATAGAGTAGATCCTTATTAAATTTAAAAAAAAAATTAAAGAAAATCTAAATTAGGAATGATCACCATATCTAATAATTTTAGTAAAATATAGGCAATGCTGAATGCCACATTTTAAAAGATAAAATTTAAATAATGATGACAGACATTTGACTTCTAATTAAGTTTTTCTTCACTTATCTTATAATATATGGTATTTAAATTTCTATTCCCCAAACTTGTAGATTACTAACCATCTTTTTTACTTGAACATAAACTCCTTGAAGGTAGACACTGTCTTGTTTGCCAGTAATGTCACAAATTATGATACATAGGAAGCACTCAACAAATACTTGTTGAATTAACAAATTCATTAGCATTAATGGGATCAGAAAACAAAGATCATGGCATCCGGTTCCATCACTTCATGGGAAATAGATGGGGAAACAGTGTCAGAGTTTATTTTTTTGGGCTCCAAAATCACTGCAGATGGTGACTGCAGCCATGAAATTAAAAGACGCTGACTCCTTGGAAGAAAAGTTATGACCAACCTAGATAGCATATTGAAAAGCAGAGACATTACTTTGCCAACTAAGGTCCGTCTAGTCAAGGCTATGGTTTTTCCAGTAGTCATGTATGGATGTGAGAGTTGGACTGTGAAGAAGGCTGAGCGCCAAGGAATTTATGCTTTTGAACTGTGGTGTTGGAGAAGACTCTTGAGAGTCCCTTGGACTGCAAGGAGATCCAACCAGTCCATTCTGAAGGAGATCAACCCTGGGATTTCTTTGGAAGGAATGATGCTAAAGCTGACAGTACTTTGGCCACCTCATGCGAAGAGTTGACTCACTGGAAAAGACTATGATCCTGGGAGGGATTGGGGGCAGGAGGAGAAGGGGACGACAGAGGATGAGATGGCTGGATGGCATCATTGACTCGAAGGACTTGAGTCTGAGTGAACTCCTTGAGATGGTGATGGACAGGGAGGCCTGGCGTGCTGCGATTCAGGGGGTCACAAAGAGTCGGACATGACTGAGCGACTGAACTGAACTGAATGAGATGATAAAGTCAATCTAAACCAGGAAAGCTAAAATCACAAACAACAAAGGTCCTCTGTGTAAACTTGTAAGAGAAATCCAATATGTGGATATCCACAGAAACTTCAGGTAAAATCAAAAGAAAGAAAGTGATAATAACAGTACTTCCATAGTGTTTTCTTGTGCCTAATACTTTATTACTTTATTGTAATACTGTAAGTGTAGTTACATTTTACATATACTCACTCATTGAGCTTTCACAATAACCCTTTGAGGTAGATAATATCATTATTTGTATTGTTTCACATGAAAAAATTGAGGGATAGAGAGATTAAGAAACTTGCTGAAGGTTATACAGCTAAATCTTGGTTAGTCTGGGATTTTAATCCAGTTTGGTTTCAGAGTTTCTCATAAAATATAAAGTTCCTTGAGACTTCATGTGGAGAGAAGTGAATGCTGGCAGGGGTACAAGTAAAAACCTTTCTGATAATTTATATTAGATTTTATCTCATGGGAATAACTGAATCTGCAGAAAAGTGATCACCTAAACAGTTACTTAAAAATTTTTAGAAAAATTATGTTGGTTTTGATGGAAATGGATGACAGACTAGTTCTGTATCTGCTCTACTTCTGGGATGATTCACAGGTAGTAGGATATTAACAATTGAAGGATATTAATAATTATTTAATGCAGTATATACTGTGTGCTGTTATTGTTCAGTTGCTCAGTCATGTCTGAATCATTGCAGCTCCATGGACTGCAGCACACAAGGCTTCCCTGTCCTATACTGTGTAATCAATTCTTTTTCACTGCTAAAAGTACAACAGTGCAGTGGAAAGAACACTGGATTTGAAATAAAAAATAATAATAATTCAAACTTTAAGTTCTATAATCTACAATCTCTGTTTTTCTAAAACCTGAGTAAGATCCTTGAATTGGGATGTAGAATACACAGAAAGCCAACTGATTATCCCTCTTCTCAAAATCTGAAGCAACTGAGAGATGGATACCCATATAGGGCACAAATGTGATATATGGTGCTTGCCGTCACAAGGAAGTGAGAAGAAAGCATTCAATATACAGGCCATTAAGTCCAAAACTGATCAAAGGCCATGAAAACACAGGATCTTTTCTTCTCTTAGGGCTTCACAGGTGGTGCTAGTGGTAGAGAATCTGCCTGTCAATGTAGGAGATGCAAGAGAGGCAGGTTTGATTCCTGGGTTGAGAAAATCCCCCGAAGTAGGAAATGACACTCCAGTATTCTTGCTTGGAAAATTCCATGGGTAAAGGAGCCTGGCAGGCTCCATGGATTCACAAAGAGTTGGACACAACTGATCACTTGAGCACTGACATTGGTCACCCCAAGATATAGCAGTTTCCCAAGTCACTTCTTATTGCACATACCCTAATCTTCAGACACAACCTATGTCAAGAATAGTAACTAACAAACTCCATCCCACTTTCTAAAACTCTCCCACTTTGTCCTCTGGAATACATAGTCATCAGCCATTTCCTCTCTCTTCTCAAAGTCTTTAAGGTTCCTTTCACTTTCTTACTTTAACTGAAATCTGATTATTTTCTACTCCTCTTACATTTCTTTCAGGAGATGGTTGTTTTTTCTCCCATCCTTCAGAACCACTTGGCCTGGAGTGAGTCTGGGTATGACTTCTTTCAATCCCAGATTAGTCTCCCTTTCTCCACTATAACTGCACTCATTCTGAACAGCATGTCATCAAATTCTAAAACCTACACCATTCCTTGCTACAGACATTTCCCAGCCCTTTAAAGCATTCTTCTTGCCTTCCATGTATATAGCATTGGCATCACTGTCACTTTAACACTGCTCGTGACCCAATTTTATTGATTTCAGAATCTGTATGATGATATGTCTAATATCACATCCTCTCAATTTCATGACCAGATCCTCTCCTACAAATATGTTGTCCTTTGTCTTTCCTCAGCTGCTCACTTAAAGGATAATTTGTCTGTCTCACACTCCAGTGTGTGATTTATGAAGTTGAATACCATCTTGCTCACAGTTGAATCATTAATGCCTGAACAGAGTCAGCAAATAGGAGCCATTCAATACTCATTTACTGAATGAATAAGTGGTTTAAAAGATATCAGCAAATATTTATTGAATAAGTCAATGCTGTTGGTGTCAACAGGATGCCAGTCTAACCCAGTTTTCCAGCATCCACAACCTACACACTTAAATGTAATTAGGAGGAATCTCTGAATAAGTTTATGGTGAAAGCACATGTACCATATAGAGGTGGTAAGAGCCGAACACCCTTATCACACTGCCTTATCAGACAGGGTAAAGACAAATATTTCTGAGAGTATAACTTGAATAAATACATAACCAGATAATCGGTCTGGTGTTCCAGGCATAGCTATTTCTGGAGGTTTTTTTTTTTTTTTTTTTTTTTTTTTAGTATTTTAATATCCTTTTCACTTTTAATTTATTTTGCTTGGGAGAATTTTCTTCCTAAATGATGATACCACCATGATCCATGATCTTTTGTTAACCGTTATCCTACAATTAAAGCAGATATCCCTCAAATTAAATGTGTTCACTCACAGCTCCATCCTTGCGTTTTTCCTAGTCTCTATGACTTTTTCAATTTTCAGTGAAATTTAGCACTACACCATGAAGACTGGAACTGACTGCATTATTTTGCTCTAAAAGCTCCACATCCAGTAGAAGGGCTTTTTTTTTTTTTTTTTTTTAAGTCCCAAACTTGTCTCCAATGGAGATTCTTTACTAGCAGGTTTCTACTTGACTTGAAGCTGCTTTGAGCTTTGATGTTTACAATGCTGGTATCTAAGCAATGGTGTTACAGCATGGGGATCTCCCAACTTCACTCATACCTTTCCAGAAATTTCAATATCCCAGACTTTGAGGGACTTAAGTTAATTTATTGACAGCATAAATATTTATTCCTGTTATATGTTTTTCTTAATAAGGGTGCTTCATTGTTTTTTGTTGTTTTCTTTTGCCTTTAGGCAAGTTTTGTAGTTGTTCTTCATTCACTAAATCATGTCTGACTCTTTACCACCCCTTGCACTGCAGCACACCAGGCTCCTCTGTCATCCACTATCTCCCAGTGTTTGCTCAAATTCATGTTCATTGAGTCAGTGATGCCATTGAAACAGCTCATCCTCTGCCGACCCCTCCTTCTTTCCCCTTCCATCTTTCTCAGTATCAGGGTCTCCAGTGAGTCAGTTCTTCACTTCAGATGGCCAAATTGTTGGAGTTTCATCTTCAGTATCCATCCTTCCAATGAATATTCAGGGTTGATTTCCTTTAAGATTGACTGGTTTGATCGCCTTGTTGTCCAGGGGACTCTGAAGAGTCTTCTCCAGCACCACAGTTCAAAAGCATCAATTCTTCAGTACTCAGCTCTGTGTTCCAACTCTCACATCCATACATGACTACTGGAAAAGTCATACCTTTGACTATGCAGACCTTTGTCAGCAAAGTGATGTCTCTACTTTTTGATACACTGTTAGACAAGTTTAGGCAAGTTTAAACAAATTAAGCTGCTTTGTATGTTAGCTCCTTTCCTGTTTCAGTATGACATGAGATGTCATTATTTGCAGTTCCAGAGAAACAGTATTTAATTTCCTTTTTCTTTGCTTTTTGAACTAAACATTTTATTTTCTAACGTCTGATTTGGATACTGTCTTGCAGAGGTCCTTATAGGAAGCAATACAGAGCAAATTTCTTCTTTTTTTGGCAGGCATGCATTTGCCATTCCAGCGCACCCAGTTTTGGGTACTGCCAGCTGGTATGTAAACTTTGATGGATCCAATACCTACCCATCTTTGAATTTCATCTATATACAGTTGACCCTTGAACAACATAGGTGGGGACCACTTGGGTCCACTTGTAGGTAGATAGCTTTCAACAGCAAGTACTAAAGTACTATACAGTTGGTGGCTGGCTGAATCTGCAGAAGCAGAACAGTGGTTACAGAGAAACAACATAAAAGGAGGACTGACTACAAGGTGTAAGTGGATTTTCTACCACATGAAGAGTTAGTGCCCCAACCCCCACTTTGTCCAAGCTTCAACCATATTGTGCCCCTGTCTAGCAACATTGAGTGTATCTCACTTTCTTTGAACACTCCCTCAGTAACACTGATTTACAATAATACATATCATGAACATTTACTTCACAGACAATAACCTGAAACACCCCCAATTTCACTGTCATATTAAAACTCTTCTGCTAAGGCTTCAAATGAACTGTTTCTCTCCTTAGTCTCTTCTCTCCTTAGTCTCTTCACTCCATTATCCTCAAACCTAACTATACATTAATGAAATACAACTGTCCTTGTCTATAGGCAGTAGTTCCAAAATGTCTGGGACTTCCTTGGTGGCTCAGGCAGTAAAGAATTCACCTGCAATGCAGGAGAGCTGGGTTTGATATGATCCCCAGGAGAAGGGAATGTCAACCCACTCCAGTATTCTTGCCTGGAGAATTCATGAACAGAGGAACCTGATAAGCCACACACCATGGGGTTGCAAAGGGCTGGGCACTGAGCAACTAACACTTTCCAAAATGTCTTACTGACTGTCTACCTGCAATTTTAAGAGAAGGGCTCTGACTTGTTTCTTATATGTGGGTTTTTTTTTTTTCCTGGAAATTCCTTTTGTTTCTGAGACCTTTGTTTTCTTCATCTGTTAGATTTAATTTAGCTGTAGTCCTCCTCTCTAACGCAGAAATAACTGAAATATCTTCTCATCATCTGATCCCACATAGAAATGTAGTTGGTCAGTTTATGTCTTCATACTCCCTTCACATCCATCACTGGGAGAGCCTCAAATTATCAATCAGGGAAATTTTTGCTTTCCATCATCAGCAGAAGGCATATCTCTTTGGTTTTCTGACCATATCAAAACTTTTTTTTAAATAAACATCCTTGATTATTTATACAAATCTAATTCCTAGAACAAACTGTTATAGGCATCAGTTCAGTTCAGTTCAGTCGCTCAGTCGTGTCTGACTCTTTGCGACCCCATGGATCGCAGCACACCAGGCCTCCCTGCCCATCACCAACCCCCGGAGTTCACTCAGACTCACATCCATCGAGTCAGTGATGCCATCCAGACATCTCATCCTCTGTCGTCCCCTTCTCCTCCTGCCCCCAATCCCTCCCAGCATCAGAGTCTTTTCCAATGAGTCAGCTCTTCGCATGAGGTGGCCAAAGTATTGGAGTTTCAGCTTTAGCATCATTCCTTCCAAAGAAATCCCAGGGCTGATCTCCTTCAGAATGGACTGGTTGGATCTCTTTAATTTCTTTCTTAGCCTCTGGGTTCATAATAATTTCACTGAGCCTTTACTCAATCTAAACTAACAACACAATTTGTCTTTCACATAATAAGGTCCTAGTCTTTTTTATGTCTCTATAGATAAGACCAGCCACACTTTTGAGGCTAAATTATTGATACAATTTGAGTGATTAAAATAGATATTCTTTATTAAAATTTATAGTGAGCTCAAGATACTTCAAAATTTATGTGTAGATGTGTATATACATGCATACTTTAAATTATAACATTATTAAAGTCAAGATTTACTTAGCCCAATATTTATTAAGGGCTAACACTGGGTTTAGTTGACTTGGTTTGGTAAGTCTTGAGGTTTCCAATTTAATTCACCTGACCCTATAAAAATGCTTATATAGTATATATCTTTTCTTATTAAAGTAAATTTTATCTATTTATAAGATGTTTAGGCTGTGAAATGCATTTCATGAAGGTGTGTGAGGAATTAATAAATTTTAAAACTCTGCTAAATTACTATGAATGACTGTTTTAACTTTGCCTGTGGAAAATTATATTAAATTTGTACATACTTATGTGGAAATACACAGAAAGAATACTGTTTATATATCATATATAATTTCATTATTTTTATATATGAGACTAAGTTGATAACCAGAACATGTTGATGTATGTACAACATTATAAAGCTCACAAATTTTAGTGATTATCATTTATACCCACCTACTTCTTCACCATATAGTATACTTTGGGAAAACAAAACAAAACAAAAACAGTCTGTCAAGTAAGTTATTTTTATATAATATCTTTTCTTTCTTCTTCTTCTTTTTTTGTATAAGGTAATTGGCTTCCAAACAGGAGAAGCTGCACTGTTAGTAAGAGGTTGCTGCTGCTAAGTCGCTTCAATCATGTCTGACTCTGTGCAGCCCTATAGATGGCAGCCCACCAGGCTCCTCTGTCCCTGGGATTCTCCAGGCAAGAATACTGGAGTGGGTTGCCATTTCCTTCTCCAATGCATGCATGCATGCATGCTAAGTCGCTTTAGTCTTGTCCGACTCTGCATGACCCTATGGACAGCAGCCCTCTAGGCTCCTCTGTCCATAGGATTCTCCAGGCAACAATACTGGAATAGGTTGCCACTTCCTTCTCCCTAGTAAGAGGCAGGGCTTGAATTTGATCTTAGCTCTGTTTGATTGCACAGAACACGGTCTGTGATGTAATTTTGAATTCTTTGGAGATGCTAACAATATATTCAGTGTCCTAAAGTTTAAGATTATTGAATATGAAAGAAACACTATTGTTAACTGATCATTATTTTTCATTAGGTAATTACACTAAATTTTATCTTAATCTCTTTGTGTGTGCACATGTATATAAGTGATCACTAAATGTGTCTTAAAAGGAATGGCTTTTTTTCTTACCCACTATTTTGAGTATATACTTGAATGAATATAATTCCCTTATATAGATATTCCCTCTAGAAATCTATCTTAAATTTAATGTGTCAATTTCATTCAATTCATTTTTTAACTTTAAATTTCAACACATCATCCTTTTTTTATTCTGATTCTGATAATGACTTTTCCCCATGCTTTTCTTTTTTTTTTTTTTCTTTTTACTACAGCACTCATTCTTCTATCATATTCTTGTGTTCAATCCTTTTTGGACTCTTTATTATAAGATTACCTAATTTCATGAGAAAAACTCACCACATTAAATATGTAGACTCTTCTTATCTCAATATCTTTAAAAAGAAAGTGAACTTTCTTATTGTGTTTTACAGATAGGAATATGTTGTACCAAAATAGTGATCTCATTTTGCCTTAATTATAGTGAATGATTTCCCCAGAGAAGAGAACCAGTAAAAATTATCTCTTCTAAGAATTCCTCTTTGTCATCAGAGTACACTAAAGGATATTTACAATATATGTTTTAAAATTTAAAACAAGGACTTAAATGTTTAAATTTTGTCATTTCTAAATGATGTAGAATCATTGTCAAGTAGTAATTCCATCTCCAGGTTGTAGTAATTCTCTTTAGCTCAGTTCAGTCGCTCAGTCGTGTCCGACTCTTTGCGACCCCATGAATCGCAGCACGCCAGTCCTCCCTGTTCATCACCAACTTTCGGAGTACACTCAGACTCACTTCCATTGAGTCAGTGATGCCATCCAGCCATCTCATCCTCGGTCGTCCCCTTCTCCTCCTGCCCCCAATCCCTCCCAGCATCAGAGTCTTTTCCAAGGAGTCAACTCTTCGCATGAGGTGGCCAAAGTACTGGAGTTTCAGCTTTAGCATCATTCCTTCCAAAGAAATCCCAGGGCTGATCTCCTTCAGAATGGACTGGTTGGATCTCCTTGCAGTCCAAGGGACTCTCAAGAGTCTTCTCCAACACCACAGTTCAAAAGCATCAATTCTTTGGTGCTCAGTCTTCTTCAAAGTCCAACTGTCACATCCATACATTACCACAGGAAAAACCATAGCCTTGACTAGACCGACTTTAGTCAGCAAAGTAATGTCTTTGCTTTTCAATATGCTATCTAGGTTGGTCATAACTTTTCTTCCAAGGAGTAAGTGTCTTTTAATTTCATGGCTGCACTCACCATCTGCAGTGATTTTGGAGTCCAAAATAATAAAGTCTGACACTGTTTCCACTGTTTCCCCATCTATTTCCCATGAAGTGATGGGACCAGATGCCATGATCTTCATTTTCTGAATGTTCAGCTTTAAGCCAATTTTTTTCACTCTCCACTTTTACTTTCATTAAGAGGCTTTTTAGTTCCTCTTCACTTTCTGCCATAAGGGTGGTGTCATCTGCATATCTGAGGTTATTGATTCTCCCGGCACTCTTGATTCCACCTTGTGTTTCTTCCAGTCCAGCGTTTCTCATGATGTACTCTGCATAGAAGTTAAGTAAACAGGGTGACAATATACAGCCTTGATGTACTCCTTTTCCTACTGGGAACCAGTCTGTTTCATGTCCAGTTGTAACGGTTGCTTCCTGAGATGCATACAGATTTCTTAAGAGGCAGGTCAGGTGGTCTGGTATTCCCATCTCTCCCAGAATTTTCCACAGTTTATTGTGATCCACACAGTCAGTGACTTTCACATAGTCAATAAAGCAGAAATAGATGTTTTTCTGGAACTCTCTTGCTTTTTCCATGATCCAGTGGATGTTGGCGATTTGATCTTTAGTTCCTCTACCTTTTCTAAAACCAGCTTGAACATCTGGAAGTTTATGGTTCACGTATTGCTGAAGCCTGGCTTGGAGAATTTTGAGCGTTATTTTACTAGCGTGTGAGATGAATGCAATTGTGTGGTAGTTTGACATTCTTTGGCATTGCCTTTCTTTGGGATTGGAATGAAAACCGACATTTTCTAGTCCTGTGGCTACTGCTGAGTTTTCCAAATTTGCTGGCATATTGAGTGCAGCACTTTCACAACATCATCTTTCAGGGTATGAAATAGCTCACCTGGAATTCCATCACCTCCTCTAGCTTTGTTTGTAGTGATGCTTTCTAAGGCCCACTTAACTTCACATTCCAGGATGTCTGGCTCTAGAAGAGTGATCACACCATTGTGATTATCACAGAAATAGTGATAATCACACACTGTGATATCACAGATAATCATACATTGTGATTATCACAGAAAACTCATCAGTCTAATCACACTACGACCACAGCCTTGTCTAACTCAATAAAACTAAGCCATGCCCGCAGGGCAACCCAAGATGGGCGGGTCATGGTGGAGAGGTCTGACAGAATGTGGTCCACTGGAGATGGGAATGGCAAACCACTTCAGTATTCTTGCCTTGAGAACCCCATGAACAGTATGAAAAGGCAAAATGATAGGATACTGAAAGAGGAACTCCCCAGGTCAGTAGGTGCCCAGTATGCTACTGGAGATCAGTGGAGAAATAACTCCAGAAAGAATGAAAGGTTGGAGCCAAGCAAAAACAATACCCCGTTGTGGATGTGACTGGTGATAGAAGCAAGATCCGATGCTGTAAAGAGCAATATTGCATAGGAACCTGGAATGTCAGGTCCATGAATCAAGGCAAATTGGAAGTGGTCAAACAAGAGATGGCAAGAGTGAACGTGAACATTCTAGGAATCAGCGAACTAAAATGGACTGGAATGGGTGAATTTAACTCAGATGACCATTGTATCTACTACTGCGGGCAGGAATCCCTCAGAAGAAATGGAGTAGCCATCACGGTCAAAAAAGAGTCCGAAATGCAGTACTTGGATGTAATCTCAAAAACGACAGAATGATCTCTGTTCGTTTCCAAGGCAAACCATTCAGTATTACAGTAATCCAAGTCTATGCCCCAACCAGTAACGCTGAAGAAGCTTAAGTTGAACGGTTCTATGAAGACATACAAGACCTTTTAGAACTAACACCCAAAAAAGATGTCCTTTTCATTATAGGGGACTGGAATGCAAAAGTAGGAAGTCAAGAAACACCTGGAGTAACAGGCAAATTTGACCTTGGAATGCAGAATGAAGCAGGGCAAAGACTAATAGAGTTTTGCCAAGAAAATGCACTGGTCATAGCAAACACCCTCTTCCAACAACACAAGAGAAGACTCTACACATGGACATCACCAGATGGTTAACACCGAAATCAGATTGATTATATTCTTTGCAGCCAAAGATGGAGAAGCTCTATACAGCCAACAAAAACAAGACCAGGAGCTGACTGTGGCTCAGATCATGAACTCCTTATTACCAAATTCAGACTCAAATTGAAGAAAGTAGGGAAAACTGCTAAACCATTCAGGTATGACCTAAATGAAATCCCTTATGATTTTACAGTGAAAGTGAGAAATAGATTTAAGGGCTTAGATCTGATAGACAGAGTGCCTGATGAACTATGGAATGAGGTTCAGACATTGTACAGGAGACAGTGATCAAGACCATCCCCATGGAAAGGAAATGCAAAAAAGCAAAATGGCTGTCTGAGGACGCCTTACAAATAGCTGCGATTCTCTTACAGATATGTAAATCATCTAAAATGGTAATTTTGATTTTGGTGAAAAATCATATTTGTACAGCAAGATTATTTTTTCCCCAATCAGGTATTGCCCACTGTAAGATACATATGATGTATTAGACCTGTTGTGATGCAGAAGGAAATGGCAACCCACTCCAGTGTTCTTGCCTGGAGAATCCCATGGGCAGAGGAGCCTGGTAGGCTACAGTCCATGGGGTCGCTAATAGTCTGACACGACAGAACGACTTCACTTTCACTTTTCACTTTCATACATTGGAGAAGGAAATGGCAACCTACTCCAGTATTCTTGCCTGGAAAATCCCAGCGACAGAGGAGCCTGGTGGGTTGCCGTCTATGGGGTCGCACAGACTTGACAACACTGAAGCGACTTAGCAGCAGCAGACCTGTTGTGAAAGTACTTGATAAACATTTAGAAGTTGATTTTGCTTTAATGTTCTGAGACTGAGTTAGAGAAACTATTTATTTATTAAGTAGCTACAAATGGAACAAAGTCCTTAGGACAAATTTGTGGGAGATTTGCCCCATCACTCTAAGCTCATCCAGCAGCTGAGACACCGAGATTCACTCTAAGCATGAGTGGAAAATCATTACAAAAGCCCATAGTAACGTCATTGAATTCCATGAGTTGCCTGGCTTATCTTCTCCAGAGCAATGCCACGTGCTAAGTTCCAGGCTCTCAAGTGTTTATTTTCCAGCAGATGCTCTGCTGAATCATGTTTGTGCCAAGTTTTGCATAATGTTTTATGTTCTTTATCAGTACAACAATATTAAAATTTAATAGGAAGTTATCACTGTGGCCAATATAAAAGATTAAGTAGGCTTGTCAGTCTCTTTTCTCGAAAAGAAACCATGGTATTCAGAGAGAATAAAAAAAAAGAGAATCAGACAACCAGATGAGGATTCAAATCAAAATATTATATTCTTCATTTTCTATATCATAAAGTGTTTTTCTATCATTCTTAACCACAATGAGACTATAAGAAACTCAATAGATTTATATCCATAAAGATAAAATGGTTTATTTTTTTCAAAAATAGGGAAAAAGACTTGCCAAAAGTAAACACACAAAAAGTAGGAAACATATATTGGAAATTAGGACTTAATGATGAAATAGTAATTTTTAGAAAATATATTTTACAATCTTAGGACTTAAAATATGATATTTAAATGTGAAGGTATGAAGCTAATAGAATTAAATGAAACAGAAATAACTTGAAAATGTATTAAGCCTATAGGTTTATGAAAATAACACTAATAGATGTTACACATTTCATCAGAAAATAATGAAAGTTACAAATATGGTTCTCATTTTTCTTTTCTTTCCATACCTTGTCTCTACAAGGCAGTGATAAACTGCATCAGAAAGCAATTCATCACTAAGATAGTGACTTATCAGAGCACCTGGAGTTGTTTGTACTTGTTCACTGCATTTTAGAAAGTAATAGCCTCCTACTCTTTCTAGGCAAACTGGCTAATTCTTTGAGATTATTCCTTCTCAGTATTTGAGGTGGTCATTCAGTCCTACTGTGCTCAGGTTTAATATGTAAAGCAAGGTGTAGCAGATAGCCTATATTACATTAACTGAATTACTTTATTTTCATTGACTTCACTGTGGTTCCCTCATAGTTCAGTTGCTAAAGAATCTGCCTGCAATGCAGGAGACACTGGTTCAGTTCCTGAGTCAGGAAGATCCCCTTGAGAAGGGATAGGCTCCCCACTCCAGTATTTTTGAGCTTCCCTTATGGCTCAGCAGGTAAAGAATCTGCCTGTAATGTGGGAGACCTGGGTTTGATCCCTGGGATGGGAAGATCCCTGGAGAAAGGAAAGGCTACTCAGTTCATCATTCTGGCCTGGAGAATTCCATGGACTGTATAGTCCATGGGGTCACAAAGAGTCAGACACGACTGAGTGACTTTCACTTCAACTTCGCCACATCTTTCTCAGCACACCCTAATCTCTGACCCTTCTTTAAAGCAGCATGTAAAGCCACAATTATTCACTAAAACCATCAAGAGATTGATCATGTGCTGTTAATTGTATTTTTGTCTCAAGTCCTACTCTACTCCACCATGTAGTTTTGTTGCCACAGCAAATTATTTTACCTCAAATTACTTATGGTGTTCATTCCTTTTTGTGAGAATTGAACAAAATCTTGGTGTATGTCTCTAGATTTTCTGTATAAATTACCCTCAATAAGAAAATAAATCTCAGAAAAAAAACAAAACAAAACAAAACAAAGCAAAGTGAATCCTAGTTGACTCATGAAACTTGAGTCTCGCTTCATGAAAAATTAGAAAGCCAAAGAGGTAATTCTTTGAAAATAAACATATGTTTTGGATTGGTTGAGCTTTAATCAGCCTAAGGGCCAAAAGAGAGTTACGTGAAAAGAAAATAAAGCTGTACTGAAAAGTCATTTCAGAAGACTGTTTGAAGGAAGGAGAGAATGAGGCTTAGAGAATAAATAAAGGGCATATTTTTGGAGAGGAAGGGTCTTCACATATTTGAAGAGATATTCCCTTTCCTTTTTTTTGTTACTGATGGACAAATAAGACTAAGGGGGTAAAAAATTCTTAATAATTATATCTCCTCACATATTATTGAATTACTCAAACATAATTTTTTAAACAGGATTTTTGAAAATAATTTTATTTATTTAGCTGTGCTAGGTCTTCATTGCCGAGAAGGCTTTTCTCTAGTTTTCATGAGCAGGGTCTACTCTAGTTGTGGTGTGTGGGCTTCACTTGTTTATGAGCACAAGCTCTAGAGAGTTCTGACTTCAGTAGTTGCCACTTGTGGGCCCAGTAGTTGCAACTCCTGGGCTCTAGAGCATAATCTCAGTAGTTGTGGCACATAGGCTTAGTTGTGGGATGTGGGATCTTCCCAGGCCAGTGATAGAACCCATGTCTCCTGCATTTGCAGGTGGATTCTTTACCACTGAGCCACCAGGGAAACCCTGAAGCATAACACAGGGGAGCCTGCTGGGCTGCCGTCTATGGGGTCGCACAGAGTCGAACACGACTGAAGTGACTTAGCAGCAGCAGCAGCAGCAGAAGGAAGAGTGCATTGGGTGAAATCTAACTAGACAGGTTTTGATTCTGTATTTCATTGAGCTTCTGACTCAGAACCGCCTATTCTAAGTTCCTTAGGGACAAGGTCACATCTGTTTATGCTTGAAAGTATTTTGAGCCTTAGCTTATAAATTACTCTTTAGAAAGGTAAATAGATTGTAAACTATCTACTACTTTTTGTTTGCCCATGGTGACTATTTCAGTGTGTTGAATATATCAGAGACTCAATAAATACTTTATGGACTAATTGGCACATGAAATTTTGAAAAGCATGTTCTTAGAAATGCAGCCAATAGGACTTCACAGCATACTCAACTTTGTCTCTGCAGATGTTTGGACTTAAACTAATGTGATCTGTCGAATTTGGCACCTTGGCTTAGAAAGGCTTTTTCTACTCCAGGTGGCAATGCCTTGAAGTAATCGCAAATGACTGTTTCCCAGCAACGAGGAGAAGAGCCTCCTGCTACACAGTAATTTCCTTAGTTCTTCTTAACACAAATGAAAAAAATAAATAAATGGGGATTAACCCTGTTTATTGAGTTTATCGTTTCTATCTTTTGCCCTTTCTGATAGTCTATCATCAATTAAGAATGTATGGAGGAAAATCTGTTTCAATAAAAACTTTGTTATACATATATATATATATATATATATAGCATACAAATGTGTATGAATATATACTAGAATGATTGTGAATAATAGTGATTGTGAAAATCTCATTCAAATTAGATGCAGGAAAAGATTGATCCAAAATTGGATTCAAGTATGTTTGAATTTTATATGTATTTATGATGTACATATTTTTATTATATAATATATATTGTGTGATGTTCATATTTATATATTTAATGATATACATATATATTTTTTGATGTACATATTTCCATCTAACACAAAATTTTTTATTTTTATTAGTGGTTAAAACATAGTTTGATTTTCTGAATAAGGTCATAATATCTCAGTCTACAAAATGTCAATCTTAAAAATGTGTACATTTAAAAATATAACACATTCCTGCTCTAATGATCCTTCTATCTATGCAGTCAAGTTACAGAATATCCATCTGTAAGTCAGTGAAATTGATCAGTATATGATTTTTCACATGGAGGCATCACTGAGAATGCTAAGCAAGGCATTAGCTATTAGCTACATGACAGCATAAGAGGGAGAGACAGAAGGATCCAGTAAAACACAATGGCCAGGATCCCAAGCTCTAGAGACAGACTGAATTTGCATCTCAGGTTCAACCACTTATTACATGTATGATTTGAGGCAAATTATTTAACAATTCTGTAGCTTAATTTCCTCATCTGTAAGTGATAATGGTGACTTTGATGGTAGTCTCTACATTTTAATATTTATTTAATGAATTGATATGTAAATATGACTTAGAATGGAAACTTGGTAAAATAAGCTTCAGATTATTCTAAGCACTCAGTTATACATACAATTTACATGTATGTATATGCTCAGTTGTTCGGTCATGTCTGACTCTTTGTTACCCTATGGACTATAGCCTGCCAGACTCCTCTGTCCGTGGAATTTTCCAGGCAAGAAAACTGGAGTTGTTTCTGTGCACTGCAATATGCTCCTGGGATGCCCTTACATTTACATACCTATAGATAAATTAATAGTTGCTTCAATCAAATGTTAATCAGAAGAATAACGGAACATTTCTATCATCTGAGTTAAAGACCTAGTCACCACTTTCTTCCCTATGTTCCATTTAATAGTTAATAACTGATATTGAAAAAATTATGATAATTGTGCAATGTATTAGTTTTCATTGTGAATTAATAATGCATATTTTATAATATACTTTATAATGTAATTGTGCTAATAGTTTCAATACCAATATGAGGTATTAAGTTTACATTTTTGCATATCCTTAAAGAGCAACTCTCTACAAAAAAACATTTTTTCAATAGCATAATGGAAACAGGATACACAACTTCAAAAGCAGAGGCAGACAGATATCCTACTTTTGATTTGCACAACTAATGTTGAACCAATGAAGATGAAAATAAAAAGAGAATTTATAACCTGAGGGAATAATAGTCCTCTGCATTTGTATGAAAGGATACGAAGTGCTAAAATCCATTCAGCCTACTAGACCATCTTCTGAAGCTTCACATCACAGAGCTCTCGGATTAGACCATACCTATAGCAAACAAAAGGGTTTCTTTCTTCCAGTTACTGTGGTAAATCTACTGAAAACTCCTGAAATTAACCTCCCTACTAGTCTTTTCTGTCTGCCAAGAAAGACCATACTGGGCAAAGAACAAAACATTGTGATGGCTGTGTAGGACTAAATAAATCTTTCCTTCAGAAAGGAAATTTGGATAACAGAGGACTTAAAAAAAAAAAAAAAAAGCTTCAACAAGTATAGCTGAAACTTTTGCATTGTTTATCAATCTTTGTCACTAATTCTATGTATTTTCTTATGCCATTGGAGGAAGGGATCTAGCTACAACAGGTAAAGAATTTCAAAAGGTGTGAAAATGTGGGTCATTTGGATGCCAATTAGAAATTAAACTGGTCAAACTTGACCCCGTCAGTTTCACTGCTTTTGTAAGTTTTCTACATTAAATTTCATGACTTGAAAGGACAAAGACTGGATATGCTGTTTTTCAAAAACTTTTTATGATAGAGAGGAAAGGAAGAGGAGAGAATAAAGAAACTTCAAACTAAATGAATCTTTATATATTCAAATGATTGGAAAGTTAGAATTGTACTTTGTGAAGAATATTTTAAGTACTGTGAGTACATATTGAATATGAAAATAGATTAATTTAAATAAGCAAATATTAGTTGATCATGTATTACATATCTGGACTTCCAATAGGTGCTTTACATTATGGTAAATATAAGTTGAATTATACATGCCCTCTGATCTTGGAACATAAACATCAAAGATGAACAAAAATAATAAGGTAGGGAGTGATACATGCTATTGAACAAAGTTTTCAAACTATGTATTATTTTTCATGTGAAAAAGAGGAAGAATAGTTTACCCAAGGCTGGAGGAACCACAGAGAATTTCTTTCAGGAGGCAGAATTTGAGAGAGTTTGCAAAATGGGTAGACCTTAGTTGATACATATGGTAGGGAGTAATAATCCATATAGAGAAATGTGTGATTAAAAATATAAAGACAAATTTTTACCTGTGTTTCTGGATCTCTGTAAAGTCTATATAAGTCAAATGCATATAAAAAGGAGGAGTGGGAAAGAAACCATATTAGAAAAAAACAGTTTGTGTCAAAATTATAGAAGTCCTATTTTGATAAGAAACAGGAAAAAATAAATTTTCTAGGCATAGGAACCATTGAAAACTGAATTAGAGTGCCATGGAAAGAGGTATGTCTAGGGGGAGGATATACCTAGTAGTTACTGCAATGATTATGCCATGCATAACAATATTTTATTAATCAAGGCTATAAAATATCTTATATTCAAAATGATTAGTTCTGAAATCCATAAAGATGTATTTTGAATTATTTTACTTAAATGTCAGAGCATACATGGTTTTGCTACCTTTTTGGTTTATGTTGTTCCTCGCTATCAATCACATTGATATACATATATATAGGAAAGAAAGTGAAAGTGAAGTCGCTCAGTCATGTCCGACTCTTTGCAACCCCATGGACTGTATTCTATCAGGCTCCTCTGTCCATGGGATTTTCCAGGCAAGAGTGCTGGAGTGGACTGCCATTTCCTTCTCTAGGGGATCTTCCCGACCCAGGAATCGAACCTGGGTCTCCTGCATTGCAGGCAGACGCTTTACCGTCTGAGCCACCAGGGAAGCTTGTACATATATATATCCTATATAGTATATCTATAACTATATGTTATGCAACTCTTAGTAGCACTAGTTGTTAAGAATCCATCTGCCAATGCAAGAGACACAAGAGATGCAGATTCAACCCCTGGGTAGGGAAGAACCCCTGGAGTAGGGAAAGGCAATCCACTCCAATATTTGTGCCTCGAAGATTCCATGAGCAGAGGAACCTGGTGGGCTACAGTCCATGCATAGTCAGACATGACTGAGCACCTGAGCATATACATACACACATCTATGATATAAGTATAGATATACAGATCTTTATTCACCTTTAACCCAGTCACAGTGTTTTGAGGAAACTCTAACCACATGGAGATGACATGTGCATTTTCTCTCTGACAGCTACAGCTAGATCCCTTGATAACATCAACTTTAAGATTTATAGGTCAATGAGCATCCAGATCATTTAATCACCCAGGTTTGAGATTTCTCAGGTGAGGCCTCAGACACATTGGAGCAGAGAGAAACCATCTCTGATGTACCTCTGTCTGAAATCCTTACTGTGTCAGCACTGATTATGGTGTTCTAGTTTGGCTAAAAGGGGATGACCGAGGATGAGATGGCTGGAAGGTATCACTGACTTGATGGACGCGAGTCTAAGTGAACTCCGGGGGGTTGGTGATGGGCAGGGAGGCCTGGTGTGCTGCGATTCATGGGGTCACAAAGAGTCGGACACGACTGAGCAACTGAACTGAACTGAACTGATTCATTGGCTTGTTTAAGAATTATTTATGTTTATTGAAATTTTTCCTGCCTAATCCATCATATTTTAAGAAAGATTTATTTTTAAATCTCTCAGTATTATGTGGATTTTACTATCTATACTTGCGGTTGTAAGAGACCTGTGTATGTGGAAAATTTGTTACTAAGGATTTATGTTGTAGAAATTATCATGTCTTCTGATGAAATAAGCCACTATCATTAGATAACTGCCCTCTTTATCACTGGTAATGTTGTATAACATTTTGTCTGAAATTAATGTGACCATTCCAGCATGCTTTCTATTATAATTGCTTGGTATTTTTCCCACTCTTTCACTCCTTCAGTTTACTTACATTTTAATTCAGTTGTTTGTAAGCAATATCTAGTTGTATTTAATATTTCATCCAATGTAACATTTTCTTTGGATTATATTCCTTATTTTCATTTATCGTTACTACTGATATACTTGGATTAATTTCTAAAACCTTATTTGGTTATGCTTATCTTACCCTTTTCCCTTTGTTTTTCTATTTTTGAATAGATACTTTTATTTCATTTTTCCCTTCAACTAATTTTTAATACGTTTACTGGTTTTGTTATTTCCTCTTGCACCACTGAACTTCCATCTGGGATAGTTATTCTTCTACTTATCTTAGGAATTTTCCTAGAGACAATTTATTACTTACAAACTGCTTTCTATATTTGGAAGTTGTTTTATTTTTTTAATATTACTCTTATTCTTGAAATATTTTCTCAGGATGTGTACTTGATGGGACACATTATTCTGTTCTCAATACTGTGAAGATATTTCCCACTGTCCTCAGGCTTCTGTTGCTGTTGAAAAATTATTGGAAAGTCAGGGATTGAATAATGGTTGGTCTTTGGAAAATAGCCTACCTACTTTTTCTCATCAGCTAACTCAAAGTCACCTTGCTATCTCTGATATCCTGATGAACCATCATACCAATACTACACTCAGTCATTTTTTTTTTATGAGACAAATACACCTGAATAATTTGAAAATACTCTAATAGAACTCTTGTTATTTGAAGGCTAAAACTTAATTTGAAAATGTAGGTTGTTGTTCAGTCACTCAGTTGTGTCTGACTCTTTGTGACCCCATGGACAGCAAGCACACCAGGCTTCCCTGTCCTTCACCATTTCCCAGAGCTTGCTCAAACTCATGTCCATTCAGTTGGTGATGCCACCCAACCATCTTATCTTCTGTCATCCACTTCTCTTCATGCCTTCAATCTTTCCCAGCATCGGGGTCTTTCCTTGTAAGTAGGCTCTTTGCATCAGGTGGCCAAAGAATTAGACCTTCAGCTTTAACATCAGTCCTTATAATGAATATTCAGGATTGATTTCCTTTAAGATTGCCTGACAATGTATATATAGTGTTTTAGAATTCAGGTGAATTTTTTCATATGATAGATTTGAGTGAATGACATTGGCTCTGTCTTTTAAGCTCCTCCCTAAAATAATGGAGAAATCTTTGGCAATTTTTTATATTTGGGATGTTTTAAGTGTATGACTTGTTTGAGGACTGGATTTTTCAGTCTAATTTTTGTTTTACAAGTAAGATTTATTTTACCTCTTTATAATGAAAAGATGATATTTTTCTGTTTATGAAGTACCATTTACAGTCACTTTCCAACTACAGGAATATCCACTGTCAACACTGCATTTTAAAAAAATGCAAGAACTTCAACAATCTTCACATAGAGCTCTCTGATGAAATATTAACTGCTGTTTGTATAGTGCTAATAAGATATTTTTGTATAAGTCATTTTGTTTGATCCTTTAGGAAACCTATGCTTTGTGTATTACTCTTGCCATCACTTTTTCCATAGCACAGGAAAAGGTTAGTAAGATTAAATGCTTTCTTAAAGTGTATAAAAATAGTACAAAATTGACACAATCCTTCTAACTTCAAAACTGATGCTTTTATCAGCACATTTTAACATTATTCTCCTAAAAATGTGGAAGCAAATTTCTCCCTGTATTTGATACTTGTGAATACTTTGGGAACCTACAAATTATCCTGAGATATCCTTATTTGAGATTACACTTGACAGAAAGCCACAGTGACATGAATGGATATTGTTGCCATTTGAATAATAAACATTTAATATAAAATGGTATGTCTTGGTGAAGGGGTTAATGGCTTAATATTTTGAAACTATTTTTCTACCTGCAAAAATCCATAATTTGTGCATTGTTTCTTCAGTGAAAAGATAAATCTCTCTATATATATATATATTTAATTAATCAATATCCCATCATCCAGGCATAGAGATTCATCCAAGTAACAAGTGTTTATTGAGTATATGTTATGTGCTAAAAATGGGAGGCATAGCAATAAACAAGACAGATAACATGCAATTATTTTGTGGGTTAGAAAGTTTTAAAAAGTCAATAACATTTCAAATGATAATAAGGATATTAATGGCTACTGGTCTGCCCCACTCTATTAAATTTCACAGAAAAAGTTTTATTTTCATGAATGTTTTTGGCACCTTGCTTTAATTGTCACTACTCGATGTGAAGGTGGAAAGTATCACAGTTTCTTATTCTTATCTACTTTAGGAATTAACCTACTTCCTAAAGTATGTGCTTTATGTTGTCTTCTAAGTAGGCTAAATTTTTCATGAGATATTTCAATATTCACTTGTGATGGATGAATGTTTTGCCTTTAATTTTCTTCCCCTTCAAAAGGATGTGTTAAAGTCCTTACCTCAGTACCTCAGAATGTAACATTATTTGGAAATGGGGTTTTTGTAGAGAAAATCAAGTTAAAATGCTGTCATTATGGTGGGCTCCACTACCATATGACTGGTGTCATTAAAGAAGGAGACATGTGGGTACTAAGACAGACACACATATAGGAAAGGCAACGTAAAGACCCAGGGAAAATACCAAGTGAAGATGGAAGGTTGGAAGGCTACTCTTCAAGGCAAGAATCCCTGGTGCTGCAAGAGCTAGGACAGAGGCAGGGAACTGATCATTCCCAACAGCTTTCAGAGAGCCTGCAGTTCTGTCAACACATTGCTCTCAAGACTTCTGGCCTCTTGAACTGTGGAACAATAAACTTCTGTTTTAAACCAGTTTGTGGGACTTCGTTATGGTAGCCCTAGGAAACTAATCTAGTGAGTAAACTGTCCACATTATGAAATTTAGCAAAAAAAAAAAAGAGAGAGAGAGAGAGAGAGATTCAAAAAAATAAAAAAAGAAATACACTTACTTTCAAATAAAAGGTGAGATTTCCAGCATACTAGAAGGGAAAGAAAAGTATTACAGGTAGCACATGATGGTCTTTAATCAAGTGGGAGAAATGCCTCATCATGGGGTTGTGGCTTTCTCTTACACATGTTTGGCTAAAACTGGAAAGCTAGTGGGACTGAAAAACCACAGAGTGGCCTTAAAAATGATTTATTTATTTTACTGGCTAGGCCTGAATTTCAGAGTCATCAAGAGACTCCTATAACTAAGACTGAAAAAACAGAGTAACATATGAGGAGGATAAATTCCAGTTGTTTTTTTTAATTTTATTTAACTTTAATAGAGAAGATTTAAAGGATGTTGTTTAGACTTTATGTCCTTTGGGACTTTAATTCCCTAGGAAATTCATAGTAAAAAGGAGTTTTTATTCAAATTTTTGGAAATTATATATTAAGTTTTATGATCGAATTGCCTTTATGATTTTATTTGTGATTCACAGTTATACTGCTGCGATAAGTGATGCCAATTGAAGACTAAATAGCATACAACATTCACGCTTAAAATAATGATGGTAAATAATGCCCTTCATATATTTTCTTTAAAAATATATTTTACTAAATTTTTAATGTTATTTTTACTAAATATTGAGACTATTTTTCCCTATCTTTTTTTGCCATTATTTCTGTTCATTACATTGATTATTCTTATTTTATATTTGAAAACACTTGGTATGTGAATACAAAAGCATTTTTACTTGAGTGTGAAGAGAAAAAGAATCAGCAAGCTGGGAGCTTAAAAGTAAATATTCTAGTGCTTCTCAAATTGTTTTCCTCAAACAGGAGACTGTTGTGAGGTGATAGTCTTCAATGATCTGATTTAACAATGCAAATATCCAAATTTAATGAAAAACTTTATGTGATGTAGCTAAGGCTATCAGTCTATCCAGTATTATGAAGTCTTGTGATGATTAACAGCACTGACAAAAGGAAAGGACAGGTAGCACAGTCGTGTCTCACTCTTTGTAATCTCATGGCCTGTAACCTGCCAGGTCTTCTGTTCATGGAATTTTCCAGGCAAGAGTACTGGAGTGGGTTGCTATCCCCTCTCAATGGGGTCTTCCCAACACAAGCATCAAACCTGGTTCTCCTGCATTGCAGGCAGATTCTTTACCAACTGAGCTTCTAGGGAAGCCCCAAATAACACTGAAATAGCCACTAGATCAAAATATCCAATGAAAAATAAATCATTTTGTTAGTATGACTCATCCTCTCTCCACTGTTGATTCCTCTTCCTCAGTAAGATACCTTTCAATGAAAGACAAAAAAGATAAGGAAAATGCTAGAAAGACAAAATAAGTTTTATGTAGTGGTAAAAAGATACTATATTACAAATAGTTTAGTGATTTTGAACTATGAAAGCGACAATAATGTACACATCTAATTTAAAAGCATTTCCTTTTCTTGAATATTTACTAGTATATTCAGTCCTATGCCAGAAACATTGCATAGATTGTTACCTTTGTGAAAGAAAGTGAAGTCGCTCAGTCGTGTCCGACTCTTTGCAACCCCATGGACTGTAGCCCACCAGGCTCGTTGTGTCCGACTCCGACTCTTTGCAACCCCATGGACTGTAGCCCACCAGGCTTCTCCATCCATGGAATTTTCTAGGCAAGAGTACTGGAGTGGGTTGCCATTTCCTTCTCCAGGGGATCTTACAGACCCAGGGATCAAACCCGGGTCTCCCGCATTGCGGGCAGACGCTTTACTGTCTGAGCCACCAGGGAATCCCTATATTTCTTCAATACTTTCTAGTATATCCAGACCTATGCCAGCAACATTAAATAATTGTTACATTTAATTAAAAAGAAATCCACATTAGTATTTTTTTCTTAACATTTTCCTTCCCTGAAATGCAGAAGGAAAAGTTACTAAAGGATGATTATATATAATGTCTATAATAGATGATTTTAAAGCTAAAATTTGAACCCCTTTCATTGTTTCTAAAGCTTATATTCTTATCATATAGTTATCCTGACTCTTTATTATGTAAAATCTCAATGATTTTAATAACTGATTATGCCAATTTGGTGTGTTACACAAGCTTTATTTCTCTGTGGTACTAACTATTCAGTTCACAGCTCATTAGTACCTTAACTTAAAATGTAGAAAGGGAACTAGAGCACTATGCAACAGATGAATTTTGCATTTGTAGATTTAGTATGAATGAACATGAAAACTAATTGCTAACCTAAGACCTCTTTTTTTACCTAATGTTTTATTTGAATTTTTTTGGGTTATAGGTGCAGCTCAACTTTCTATTCTATTTCTTTCTCTGATAACGATACAGAATAACTGAATTATTGAGGTTAGACTTTTCCAACACTTATCAGTTATCTGGCTATCTATCAATTTCACAAACATATACCCACAAACACCAAATAATAGACAGTGTTTTTCTTTCAATATGTTAGCTTGTAATGTGTCATATTTTACTCTTAAATGTCAAAATATAATGTATTTCTTTAAATTCTTACAATTAATTTTTGGCATTTATGAATGAAATAAAGTGAAAGATTTTCATTTTAACAACAAACACGCAATTTTTTTGAAATTTCCAGCTTTATATTTCTTTTTATGAACCTAATATTCTGTAGCATGTAATACCTCTAAGATCACTGTTCTAGTTTATAAAAATCCATATTATACTCTTAGGCTTCATATAAATGCAATAATCTCTTCATTTCTACTTTAGAGATTAAGAGCTTTAGATTTATGATTTTCCCACTGCAAGAATGATCAAGGACTTTATTTTACTTTACTTTCTATGCATGGGGTAAATTAAGCATGCTCATGTTGTGACCAATATGTTATTTTCAGTTACAAATAGAGCTAGGCAAACATTTGAAAAAAGTCAGAAATTTTGACTATGCTTTGAGGACTATTGCTTCAAATTATTTCCAACCTCAATTTACTTCACTCTTTTTTGTTCCCTTATAAAAAAGCCTTATAATTACAAACATGCAGAGAAAATTTAAAATTCAGTTTTATATTGTTACAACTATCATTATGATAATAGCATTTCTCAGAGTTGGACTGCATCTTAAGACAGCCATACTAAGATTTCAGTAATAACCAAACTCCATTTGTTTCCTAAAATTACTTGAAATCTTTTTCACAATATTATTATTTCACAATATTATCACTGTATTGAGCATGTTAATAACAATGTAGATATCTTCACAACACTGTATATAATTATCGATAATCCTATAGGACAGACCTAATACAATTTGGCACCTATTTACATAGTGTTGTTAAATCAAATTTTGATTCAGTACATACATGTATATATTAAGTGACCATTTAAATTTTTACTTGTATTTAATGTTCTAAAATAACTGCCTTTGAGATTTTCCCTGAACTGGTAAAAATTATCCATCTTGTTATGGAATGTTACCTTCAAATTCATCAGGAGAGAGGAGATAATGAAAGTTATGAAGGAGAGACATTTGAAGGAATAAGTCAACAAGGCTTGGGGAAGGAAGAGAAGAAAAAGGAAACTAGAGAAAATGAGAGAGGAAGAAAAGAGATACTGGGAGAAATATTTTCAATCTATTGTGTTGATAAGAATATACTCATAAGGATTTTGCTAAGACTTTTAATAGTTTTACATGAAAGTAAATAATATGTCCCCCCAATACTAGAAATATCAGTATTAGATGGCTTACAGCAATATTTGATAACATCAAATTAAGTTGAGAATAACGGATGATAATTTGCAAACCTCAGGAACTTTCTAAGTGTTATCTAAAACTGGCACCCATATGCAAAGGGCAGCAAGAAGCCAAGGAAAGAGGCAAACCCCTACAGATTGGTTGGGGTCAGATTTAATAAGTAGCAGAACTTACCTATGAGGATTGTCTTATGAGAGACCCCAAGAGGTATAGATTTCTGCACCTGCCTGGAAACCTTGAAAGTTTATATAGAGTTATAATTAGGTTCAGTCATGTATACTAACCAGATGATCTCAGCACCACATTTGTATCTCAGTGCTGTACCCATGGGGCAACTTCTGGGAACTGGGAAGGCAAACAAAGCACATATTCCAAAAACAGGTGAATGGGTGGGAAGACTCCAACTGCCAGGGTCCAACTCAAGGTCAATCAATGGGTCATGTCTTTTCAATGACCTGCGCCCAAAATAGATTTTATTAGAATTAAGGGTTTATTTTACAAGCAAAGGCTTATTTACTATTGTGCTATTAGAACATTTTCAGCAAAAATAATTATCTTATCATTCTAGTTATATTTGAAAGTGAAAAAAATCAACAGAATGGTAATCAGTGAATTGTAAAGTACTTAGTAAATCCTGCAAGGTGAAAATATTGATTGATCAAGATCATAACTAGTATGTAGGAAAATTCTTACACTCAAGTGAGCCTATGTTTATTATCTATGGACATATAAAAGTATAGGTTAAGTAAGCTTGCATATTTAAAGTTATTTTATGTTTTGTTTGAAGTAGAATACAAATGAATTGCAGGAATAGAGTGCAGAGGTAGAGAATGGACTTGTGGACACAGTGGCAGAAGGCAAGGAGGGGGTGGATTGAGAGAGTAGCATTGACATTTATACACTACTATGTATAAAATAGCTAGTGAGAAGCTGCTATATAGCACAGGAAGCTTAGCGAGGTGCTCTGTGAAGATACAGAGAGATGGAATGGGGGCGAGGGATGGAGGAAGGCTTAAGAGGGAAGGGATATATGTATGCTTATAGCTGATTCATGTTGTACAGCAGAAGCTAATACAACATCGTAAAGCAGTTTTTCTCCTATTCAAAACAAAGAATATGTACCACAGCTTTCTTATCCATTCATCTGCTGATGGACATCTAGGTTGCTTCCATGTCCTGGCTATTATAAACAGTGCTGTGATGAACATTGGGTGATACTGGATGCTTGGGGCTGGTGCACTGGGACGACCCAGAGGGATGGTAAGGGGAGGGAGGAGGGAGGAGGGTTCAGGATGGGGAACACGTGTATACCTGTGGCAGATTCATGTTGATGTATGGCAAAACCAATAAAATATTGTAAAGTAATTGACCTCCAATTAAAATAAATAAATTTATATTAAAAAAACACAAAGAATACGAGTGAATCTTTTGAGTACTTATAGACAATTTTAACAAAAACTTAGCAACTGCTAACTGTACAAAGACAAGACAGACCAAGGAATAACATGTAACATAATGGCTTAAATTATTCTGTGAAAGTGACATTAATATGTAGACCTTTATTTCCTGCTGGAGATTTTATTCTACAAATGTACCATTGCTTTGGAGATTAAGCTAATGTAAACGTTCCTTATAAATACAATGATGACTGTCAAAAAGAAAATACTTTTGTAATAACCTCACTATATAAAAGAAATCTGAATTATATAATTTTAATGATCATCCCAATCAAATTTAATTAATTTCCATTACCTTGGTTATTAGGTGAAACTAATAAAATTATATTTCATGTAACTATCATTTTCCATAAGCAAAAAGCCTGGATAATATGAAAGATACTTATTATACTAGTTATGTTTCTAATCAATTTCCAACAGGGAGTCCTTTTAGTGTAGGTAATTTTCCTTGTAGAAACATCAGTTAACTCTCTCTGATAAATCTACCTAGAAGTGGTGAGCCACTTAAAATCTCCAACTTCTTAAAGAGTTTGCAATATGGCCATTAATCATTATCAGCTAACAGATGTATTAAAATTTATCACTCTTCTAAAACTCTCCTGTCGATTTGGACCCAGGCCAGGGTGGGCCCTTTTCACATAAAATGGAATAAAACAGACACGCACATAGACTCATTTCAGTTCGGCCTGTCTCACCACAATGACTTGAAAAATGTATTCAATAAATTGTGTTCACAGATTTATGACCACCGGATCTTTCCCTTTTTGTCTAGAACTAAAAGCAGATATTTAACTGAACTAGATTCTTGTGCTGCTTTCAGTGCTCCACTAAAGCAATATTTGAAGGATGCAATCACAGAAGAAAAAAAAAGTAAAATAGGAAAGAATACCAAGTATGTTTGATGTGCCCTTCATACACATTTTTTTTCCCCACAATGTCATGACTGCCAACTGCATTATCAATGGCTTCAGGAAATGTGACTAAAAGGTGAAGGGAATAAAAAATTCAGTTTAAAAGGGACAAAATTAACTCATCTCAAGTGTTTTTGATGCTTCTTTGTTATTTTATGGTCATATAATTGTTAGTGTTTCCATCTCTGTGATCTCTAGATCCAGCTTTTGCTTTTCTCAGTTTCTTTAGAAAAGAAAGAAATGCTATTTTTCATGCATAAAGAGCTTTATAGTTTGTGTGTAAATATTTGTATCTCTTTATCCAATGTAAACCATAGTTAAAGCTTTTCTTGTGTTTCTTTGTACATTCTTAGATGCAGTGTTTGAGAGTCATAGTCTCATATCACTGAAATTTTTCAGCTCCAGTATAATAGGTAGCAATTTTGATTAATACATAGAGAAATTATTTTTTTATCCTTACAGAGATTTAATACATATACATACAAAGGAAATGTATAATCTTTCTCCCCTCTTTAATTCAAATGGTAGCGCGTTCTATTCCTTGTTACATTTACATAAAATATACATGTTGAAAAATTTTCCATATGGCAACATGGAGTGCTCTCCCCTTCGCTTTTCTGTGGTAGAAAACACATAACATAAAATTTTTCATCTTAACTATTTTTAAGCATGCAACAGATCTCTAGAATTTTTTTCAAAACAGAAACTCTGTATTCATTTAACAGCAACTGCCCTTTGCCCAGCCCATGACAACCACAATTCTACTGTCTAAGAATAGGTAACTATGCTGTTGCTACTGCTAAGTCTCTTCAGTCCTGTCCGACTCTGTGCGACACCATAGATGACCTCCTACCAGGCTCCTCTGTCCCTGGGATTCTCCAGGCAAGAACACTGGAGTGGGTTGCCATTTCCTTCTCCAATGCATGAAAGTGAAAAGTGAAAATGAAGTCACTCAGTCATGTCCGACTTCACAACACTATGGACTGCAGCCTACCAGGCTCCTCCATTCATGGGATTTTCCAGGCAAAAGTACTGGAGTGGGTTGCCATTGTGAAATCATGCAGTATTTGTGATTGGCTTATTTCATTTAACCGTATATAGTCCAGTTTCATCTATGTTGTATCATATGACAAGATTCCTTTATTTTTAAGGCTAAATAATATTGTACTGCATGTATGTATTAACACCACATTTTCTTTATCCATTCCTCAGTCAATGAACATTTAGTTGGCTTCCATATCTTGGCTATTGTGACTAATGCTGAAATAAACGTGGGAGTACACATTTGCCTTTAAGATCCTGAATTCAGTTTCTTTGAATATATACCAGAAATGAGATTGGTAGATAACACTAGTTTTAATTTTTTGAGAAAATTCCACACCATTTTCCATGGTGGCTGCACCATCTTACATGCCACCAACTGAAGCCAACAGTTCCAGTTTTTTCACATTGCTGCCAACACCTGTATTTCCTATTTTTGTGATTCATTCTGTTCAGTTCAGCTCAGTTGCTCAGTTGCATCTGACTCTTTGCAACCCCTTGAATCACAGCACACCAGGCCTCTCTGTCCATCACCAACTCCCAGAGTTCACCCAAACTCATGTCCATCGAGTCAGTGATGCCATCCAGCCATCTCATCCTCTGTCATCCCCTTCTCCTCCTGCCCCCAATCCCTCCCAGCATCAGAGTCTTTTCCAATGAGTCAACTCTTTGCATGAGGTGGCCAAAGTATTGGACTTTCAGTTTCAGCATCAGTCCTTCCAATGGACACCCAGAACTAATCTCCTTTAGGATGGACTGGTTGGATATCCTTGCAGTCCAAGGGACTCTCAAGAGTCTTCTCCAACACCACACTTCAAAAGCATCAATTCTTGGGTGCTCAGCTTTCTTCACAGTCCAACTTTCACATCCATACATGACCACTGGAAAAACAATAGCCTTGACTAGACAGACCTTTGTTGGCAAATTAATATCTCTGTTTTTGAATATGCTATCTAGGTTGATCATAACTTTCCTTCCAAGGAGTAAGCGTCTTTTAATTTCATGGCTGCAATCACCATCTGCAGTGATTTTGGAGCCCAAAATAATAAAGTCTGACACTGTTTCCACTGTTTCTCCATCTTTTTGCCATGAAGTGATGTGACCAGATGCCATGATCTTCGTTTTCTGAATGTTGAGCTTTAAGCCAACTCTTTCATTCTCCTTTTTCACCTTCATCAAGAGAGTGCCAGGCTGCATCGGCACAGGAGTGGCCAAGAGGAGCTACCCCACGCCAGAGGTCAGGGGTGGCGGCTGAGAGGAGCTACCCCATGCCCGAGGTCAGGGCGGCAGCTGAGATGAGCTACCACACACCTGAGGTCAGGTGAGGCGGCCAAGAGGAGCAACGCCACATCCAAGGAGCAGCCACTGCATGGGTGCAGAGGGGCTGAGAGGAGCTACTCCACGTTCAAGGTCAGGAGGGGCGGCCATGAGGAGATACCCCTCATCCCAGGTAAGGAGCAGCGGCTGCGCTTTGCTGGAGCAGCCGTGAAGAGATACCCAAATCCCAGAATGACAGAATGATCTCTGTTCGTTTCCAAGGCAAACCATTCAATATCACAGTAATCCAAGCCTATGCCCCAACCAGTAACACTGAAGAAGCTGAACTTGAATGGTTCTGTGAAGACCTACAAGACCTTTTAGAACTAACACCCAAAAAAGATGTCCTTCTCATTATAGGGGACTGGAATGAAAAGGTCGGAAGTCAAGAAACACCTGGAGTAACAGGCAAATTTCGCCTTGGAATATGGGATGAAGCAGGGCAAAGGCTAATAGAGTTTTGCCAAGAACACACTGGTCATAGCAAACACCTTCTTCCAAGAACACAAGAGAAGACTTTACATGTGGACATCACCAGATGGTCAACACCCAAATCAGATTAATTATATTCTTTGCAGCCAAAGATAGAGAAGCTCTATATAGTCAGCAAAAACAAGACCAGGAGCTGACTATGGCTCAGATCATGAACTCCTTATTGCCAAATTCAGACTTAAATTGAAGAAGGTGGGGAAAACCACTAGACCATTCATGACCTAAATCAGATTCCTTCTAATTATGCAGTGGAAGTGAGAAACAGATTTAAGGGACTAGATCTGATAGACTGAGTGCCTGATGAACTATGGATGGAAGTTCGTGACATTGTACAGGAGACAGGGATCAAGACCATCCCCATGGGAAAGAAATTTTTGTGATAGTGGCCATCAAACAGGCATGAGGTGACACCCCATTGTGGCTTTTAATTTGCATTCCCCGGATACGTAGTTATGTTAAAGATCTTTCATGTGCTTTTGGGATATTCATTCTTTTCTCCATTTCTATTCAACTCCTTTGGCCATTCTACAGTGAAGTTTATGTTGTTGTTTATGTAATTATTATGCATTTATGTTGTTGTTTTTGAGTTATAGAAATTTGTATATTCTGGATATTAAATTCTTAACAGATACATGATTTGCAAATAATTTCTGCCATTCCATAGATTGCCTTTGTTCATTCTTTTCTTTGCTTCACAGAAGTTTTTAAGATTGATGTAGTCCCACTGGTGTATTATTAATTTTGTTGCTTCTGCTATTGTTGTGATATCCTAGAAAGGTTTGCCAAATCCAGTGTCATAGAGCTTTTCCCCGATGTTTTTTCTAGGAAAATTTAGCTTCAAGTTTTAGGCCTTTAATGTATTTGTAACTTCTCATATATGATGTAACCTAGAGTTCACCTTCATTCTATTGCATGTGAATATCCAGTTTTCCCAACACCATTTGTTACAAAAAATATCCTTTGCCCATTATGGCAACTTTGTCAAAGGTCATTTATGAAGTGATGACATTTTTCTGTGCTTTCTATTTGTTTTCATCTTTCTGTATATCTGTTTTTTATACCAGTACCACAATATTTAAATTACTGTAGGTTTGTACTAGGTTTTGAAATCAGAAAGTGTAATTTTTGAACCTGCGTTTTCTTTCTCAAGATTGTTTTTGATATTTGATATCCTTTGAGATTCCATATCAATTTTAGAATTTTATTTCTATTTCTGCAAAAAAAAAATATTCCATTGAGACTTTGATAGGGATTCCCTTGAATCTATAGATCACTTTGGGTAGTATGAATATTTTAACAATATTTTTTCTAATCTATGAACATTGGATGTCTTTCCACTTATTGGTGTCTTTAATTTCTGTTAGCAATATTTTGTAATTTTCACAAGTCGTTTGCCTTGTGATTTTTTTTTTTTTTGTTAAATTAGCATATGTTAAAAAGAGTGTTGGAATCTTGAGTGGAGAGTGATGGTTCACAAAAGACCACAAAAGAAGGTGAAATAGCAGTTCATAGGTCCTGAAGAAGGTACACAGCATGCCTTGAGGGGCATTACGAGGAGGTCCAGGCAAAGTACAGGCAGACAGTGAGCCACAGGACCTGGGAAACATTCTTTTATTAGGGTTTGCAGATAGAATGCTTTGTGGTTCTGGGCTAAGCCTGGCTTTGTCAATTCAGAACAGAACAGAAACGTTCTGGTAAGATTCCAGGGGCTATTATTTAAGAGATACACAAGGAAAGAGCTGGAAGACAGAAGAGACTGTTTATTACAAGGGGCATTGAGGAAATCATATCAGGAACTTATATTTACCTGTGACTCAGTGAGATGTTATCTAAGGCATGTCCTTGACAGAGGAAGAATGACATGTCAAGCCCCCTGCAGGCTACTTTGCTTCACAAAACGAACACAATATTATAGTGAAAGTGAAGTTCGCTCAGTCTTGTCTGACTCTTTGCAAGAATTCTCCAGGCCAGAATACTGGCGTGGGTAGCCTATCCTTTCTCCGGCCTATCTTCCCCACTCAGGAATTGAACTGAGGTCTCCTGCATTGCAGGTGGATTCTTTACCAACTGAGCTAAAGGGAAGCCCGTATGGGATAGTTTAAATTCTTAACAGGCCTCTTCATTAACTTTATCCCTGTTTCTTTTTTTTTTTTTTTTGATTCTGTTGTAAATGGGATTGTGGTCTTAACTTGCTTTTCAGATAGCCCATTGTTAATGTATAGAATTACAAATACTTTGTTGTGTATATGTGTAGCCTGTTACTTTGTTGACTTTGTGGACTAGTCCTCCTAACTTTTTTTTTTTTTTGAGTGTGGAATATATAGAGTTTTCTACATGTTCAGTTCAGTTCAGTCACTCAGTCGTGTCCAACCCTTTGTGACCCCATGAATTGCAGCACACCAGGCCTCCCTGTTCATCAACACCAACTCCCTTAGTTCACTCAGACTCACGCCCATCGAGTCAGTGATGCCATCCAGCCATCTCATCCTCTGTCTTTCCCTTTTCCTCCTGCCGCCAATCACTCCCAGCATCAGTCTTTTCCAATGAGTCAACTCTTTGCATGAGGTGGCCAAAGTACTGGAGTCTCAGCTTTAGCATCATTCCTTCCAAAGAAATCCCAGGGCTGATCTTCAGAATGGACTGGTTGGATCTCCTTGCAGTCCAAGGGACTCTCAAGAGTTTTCTCCAACACCACAGTTCAAAAGCATCAATTCTTCGGTGCTCATCTTTCTTCACAGTCCAAATCTCACATCCATACACGACCACCGGAAAAATCATAGCTTTGACTAGACGGACCTTAGTTGGCAAAATAATGTCTCTGCTTTTTTATATGCTATCTAGGTTGGTCATAACTTTTATTCCGAGGAGTAACCATCTTTTAATTTCATGGCTGCAGTCACCATCTGCAGTGATTTTGGAGTCCAAAAAAGTAAAGTCTGACACTGTTTCCACTGTTTCCCCATCTATTTGCCTTGAAGTGATGGGACCAGATGCTATGACCTTCATTTTCTGAATGTTGAGCTTTAAGCCAACTTTTACACTCTGCTTTCAATTTCATCAAGAGGCTTCTTAGTTCCTCTTCACTTTCTGCCATAAGGGTGGTGTCATCTGCATATCTGAGGCTATTGATATTTCTCCCAGCAATCTTGATTCCAGCTTGTGCTTCTTCGAGCCCAGCGTTTCTCAGGATGTAGTCTGCATATAAGTTAAATAAGCAGGGTGACAATATATAGCCTTGACATACTCCTTTTCCTATTTGGATCCAATATGTTCTTCCATGTCGAGTTCTAACTGTTGCTTCCTGACCTGCATATAGGTTTCTCAAGAGGCAGGTGAGGTGGTCTGGTATTCCCATCTCTTTCAGAATTTTCCACAGTTTATTGTGATCCACACAGTCAAAGGCTTTGGCATAGTCAATAAAGCACTATAGGTATTTTTCTGAATTCCCTTCCTTTTCCATGATCCAATGGATGTTGGCAATTTGATCTCTGGTTCCTCTGCCTTTTCTAAAACCAGCTTGAGCATCTGGAAGTTCATGGTTCACATAGTGCTGAAGCCTGGCTTAGAGAATTTTGAGCATTAATTTACTAGGATGTCAGATGAGTGCAATTGTGTGGTAGTTTGAGCATTCTTTGGCATTGCCTTTCTTTGGGATTGGAATGAAAACTGACCTTTTCCAGTCCTGTGGCCACTTCTGAGTTTTCCAAATTTGCTGACATATTGAGTGCAGCACTTTCACAGCATCATCTTTCAGGATTTGAAAGAGCTCCATTGGAATTCCATCACCTCCACTAACTTTGTTCGCAGTGATGCTTAATAAGGCCCACTTGACTTCACATTCCAGGATGTCTGGCTCTAGATGAGTGATCACACTACCGTGATTATCTTGGTCTTAAAGATCTTTTTGTACAGTTCTTCTGTGTATTCTTGCCACCTCTTGTTAATATCTTCTGCTTCTGTTAGGTCCATACCATTTCTGTCCTTTATCGAGCCCATCTTTGCATGAAATGTTCCCTTGGTATCTCTAATTTTCTTGAAGAGATATCTAGTCTTTCCCATTCTTTTGTTTTCCTGTTTCTTTGCATTGATTGCTGAGGAAGGCTTTCTTATCTCTCTTTGCTATTCTTTGGAACTTTGCATTCAGATGCTTATTTCTTTCCTTTTCTCCATTGCTTTTCACTTCTCTTCTTTTCACAGCTATTTGTAAGGCCTCCTCAAATAGCCATTTTGCTTTTTTGCATTTCTTTTCCATGGGGATGATCTTGATCCCTGTCTCCTCTACAATGTCACGAACCTCTGTCCATAGTTCATCAGGCACTCTATCTAGTCCCTTTAATCTATGTCTTACTTCCACAGTATAATCATAAGGGAGTTGCTTTAGGTCATACCTGAATGGTCTAGTGGTTTTCCCTACTTTCTTCAATTTAAGTCTGAATTTGCCAATAAGGAGTTTATGATCTAAGCCACAGTCAGCTCCTGGTCTTGTTTTTGTTGACTGTATAGAGCTTTTCCATCTTTTGCTGCAAAGAATATAATCAATCTGATTTTGGTGTTGGCCATCTGGTGATGTCCATGTGTAGTCTTCTCTTGTGTTGTTGGAAGAGGGTGTTTGCTATGACCAATGCATTTTCTTGGCAAATCTCTATTACCCTTTGCCCTGCTTCATTCTGCATTCCAAGGCCAGATTTGCCTGTTACTCCCTGTGTTTCTTGACTTCCTACTTTTGCATTCCAGTCCCCTATAATGAAAAGGGCATCGTTTTTGGGTGTCAGTTCTAAAAGGTCTTGTAGGTCTTCACAGAACCGTTCACCTTCAGCTTCTTCAGTGTTACTGGTTGGGGCATAGACTTGGATTATTGTGTTATTGAATGGTTTGCCTTGGAAATGAACAGAGATCATTCTGTCGTTTTTGAGATTGCATCCGAGTATTGCTTTTGGGACTCTTTTGTTGAGCAGAGATAATTTTACTTCTTTCCTCCCAAGCCACCTGTCTTTTGTATTTTTTTTTCTTGTCCAATTTCTCTGGGTAGAACTTTCACTACTATGTTGAAAGGAAATGTGAGAGAGGTCAGTCTTGCCTTTTTCCTAATTTTAGAAAGACAGCTTCTCAATGATGAATGTCGTGTGGACATACATGAAAAGCTGTGAACTCTTCACATATGCTTTGACTATGTTGAGATAATTTCCTTTTATTCTAGTTTGTAGTGTCTTTTTTTATCATGAAAATATATTGAATTTTGTCAAAGCACTTTCTGAATCAAATAATTCTGGGTTTTGTTTTTCATTCTGTTATTGTAGTATACCACATTAATTGATTTTACATGTTGAATCATCTTTGCATTCCAGATATAAATCTCATTTGATCATGGTGTATAATCATTGTAATGTGTTGTTAGATTCAATTTGCTAATATTTTGTTGAGGAGTTTAGCATCAATATCCACAGGGGGTGGTCTATAATTTTTTGCAGTGCTCTTATCTGCCTTTGGTATCAAGATAATATGGACCTTGCAAATTAGTTTACAACCATTCCATCTTATTCAAGTTTTTGGAAAGGTGAGAAAGATTGAATGAGTTTCCTGATTCTGTCAAACTGTTTATCTGTGCTCCCTTGTAGCTGTCTGATCTAACTTAGGACAATTATTTTAGGTTTTTGTCAGGAAATTTGTGAATCTTCATTTCTTTGGAGTCAGCTACTAGAAGCTTATTATACTCCTTTGGTGGTGTCATGTTTCCAGGGTTCTTGTGATCCCTGTAGCCTTGTGTTAGTATTTACACATTTGAGAAAATAGTTACCTCTTCCAGATTCATGGAATGGCTTCACTAGAGACATTCACTTGTGGTGGAATACACTGGAGCTTCTGTGGCCTTGGGTCTAGTGGTGTAGAACATCAGTTGCAGGGACTGTGTGATGGCCCCCAATTTGTTGGAGCATGGTGCCTTAGCTCAGACAGCTGGCTCCATCACATTGACAACATTGCAGTTCTTGATGGTGAGAGCCAAAGGGTGTCCATCATGGTTGCCAGGGTTATTGAGATCCTCAGCAGTGCCGCTAGTTGCAGTGGTGAGGACAGGTGATAGTGGTAGCTACAGCTAGTGGTTTGCCCCTGCTAGTGGCATGAATTTTATACAGGTATGCACATAGTTTTAAGGGCCAGGACCAGGGCATGTTGTGGCACATAAGACAGTTATGAGGGTTCAGGCTGTAATTATGTACTATTCAACTGTAGAGACTGACTGCAGATTCCCACATGGTGATTGTTGCTTGTTACAGCAGAACTGGCAAAGTGCACGTGTGTGGCTGTGGTTGTGTAAAGCAATGCAGGCTAGTGACAGGAGTTGAGGCCATCTCTTGGTGCCCAAGCAACTGTTAGAGCCTTAGCTTTTTATGTGCACTCACATACTGTAGGGACTAACTGGGGACATATGCATGGCAATAAGGCCAGCTGTGGAGAAATGGGCTGGTGTAATTCATAGATGCTGCCACAGGGCCTGAGGCCGGCTTCAGATGGGGTAGCTACAATGAATCCTGGGGCCTGATGTATTCACAGTAGCACTGAATGGGGCTGCTACAGTGGGAGTGGGTTAGGGGAACAATCAGACAGCTGGAGTCTGTGGGGCTTTTCATGGCAAAAGCTAGAAGGGGATTTTTGCTGGCCAGTGATTTCCTCAGTGGCAAATGCAGCTGGGTTCCTCTTGGAGTAGTGTACTGCGGTCCATGACAAGATCCTTTGTGTTAAAACCTGCAGATGTTCTGCCATGTCCACAAAGTCTGTAGAGGTCCTCAGAAGTGAGTGCTGCTTGATCCTCTGCAGATCAGGCTGTTGGGAACCCTGGTCACTCCTTCCATGTGGCTGATACTTACAGCTCTTCCCCTTCTTTATTCTTAGTCATCACTATGCATCTTTGCTATCCCAATCTTTGGGTGGGGTGAAACTGAATTGGAGTCTTCATACAGTACCCTGAAAGAAGGAGGAGGCTGATCATTTAACTGACTGTGCCTTTCCCAGTGAGAGGAACACTCTGGGGCTGAGGAATTGCATTTTGGTACAGAGTTGTTCTGGTCTGGGGGTTAGATGATGTATACAAAATGAAACTGTTCTTCCTACCCTGTGTGCAGTTATTTTCAAGTATTTTTGCTCAAGCTGATGAAGCTTCATAAGTGAATTCCTAAACTCTCCTAGAGTGATTTTCCATTTGTGGATAGACATATAATTGTTCTCCTCTGTGCAGGGAGATGGAAACTGGAGGTCTCCTACTCTATTATCTTGCTAATAAAGCTCTCCCATAACAATGTATTTGAAACTGATAACAACTAAAATTGTATTTAAAAAAAAAAACAAAACTCTTCAACCCCTGGATTTTATGTTATCATTGTCACAAATTCTAGATTTTTATATTTTGCATTTGTTAAGTCTTATAGTAATTTATATAATAAATATGCTTTTATTTTCAAGTCTAACAATATTTGAAAGGGATTTATGTATCATAATTAGAATATTATAGGATTCTGTACTTGTCTATTTATTTATCTTTAATAGAAAGCCTTATATTTTCATATGTCAATTTGCTGTCTAGCATCCTTTGATGTGAAGTAGGAATTTCTTTAATGATTCTTATAAAGCCAGGAAAGTATACATTTCTCCTTCACTTTTAAGGATAGTTTTGCCAGGTACAGAATTCTTGTTTGGCAATATTTCTTTTCTTTCACTACTTTGAATATAATACCACATGCCATTATGGTCTGAAAGGTTTCTGCTTAGAAAAAAGAACTAATAGTCCTATGAGAACTCATTTATATCTGATAAGTTGCATTTTTTTTTTTTCTGGCTGGTTTCAGAATTCTGTCTTTGTCTTACATTTTCGATAGTTTGATTTTAATGTGTCTCATTATTGCCTTTGTGTTTATCGTTGTTGTTTGAATTTCTGGCTTTGAAGGTCCATCTTCTTCCTCATGTTGAGAATTTGTGGGCCACTATTTCTTCAGAAAAATTCCCTAAGCTTTTCTCTTTTCTCTCCTTCTGGACTCTAATAATGTGACTATTTGACTTCTTGATGGTATACCATAAGTGCCTTAGGCTTTTGTCACTTTTCTTCTTCATCTTTTTCTTTTTGTTTCTCTGATTGGATAACTTCAGATGACCCATCTTTAAACATCCTTATTGTGTCTTTTGATTGATCAAGTCTGCTATCAAACCCCTCTGGTAAATTTTTCAATTTATTGTATTCTTCAGCTCTAAATTTTTTTTTTCTCTTGGTATACTTTCTATCATTATTATTATCATTTTGTTCATATATAGTTTTCCCAATTTAATTTATTTGCCTGTATTCTCTTGTAATACACTAAGCTTCTTAATGTCTATTATTTCAAATTCTCCATAAGGTAGTTCATAGATCACCTTTATTTATGGTCAGTTTCTGGAGATTTATTTTTATTATTTGATTGGGCCATATTTTCTGTCTCTTCATACACCTTGTTATTTTTTGCTAGGATATATGCATTTGAAAAAACAGTTACCACTCCACACTGTCTTTGTACAGGAGACAACAATCAGCCCAGCTAAAGATACTCTACTACTACTACTAAGTCGCTTCAGTCGTGTCCGAATCTGTGCAACCCCATAGATGGCAGCCCACCAGGCTCCCCCGTCCCTGGGATTCTCCAGGCAAGAACACTGGAGTGGGTTGCCATTTCCTTCTCCAGTTTTCCTTTAAAATTGGAGGAAGTTACAGTTCAGTACACACAGGCAAAGTCGTATCTGACTCTTTGTGACCCCATGGACTGTAGCCCACCAGGCTCCTCTCTCCATGGAATTCTCTAGGCAAGAATACTGGAGTAGGTTGCCATTCCCTTCTCCAGGGAATCTTCCCGATCCAGGGATCAAACCCAGGATCTCCTGCATTGCAAGCAGATTCTTTACTACCTGAGCCACCAAGAAAGCCCTTTCACACACAGGCAAAGGAGCCACAGTGGACTCCTAAAACCTATAAAATCATTCTCCTGTTCCTTTAATGCAAAGTATAAAGAAGTTTCCTATCTAACATCTCTTTTCTGTTGAAAGAAATCTGATAGATTTTTCCATTAAACCTATTATTCTTTCTTAAGTTCAAGCTGGTTGGCTCCCCATTAAGTATAAAAGTGATTTGTTTAGACAAAAATGAAGTTAAGGTGGCTATGAGCTCAGATGTCAGATATACATTTGTTTACCTATCTCTGTTAAAGCATATTTTAAAGCATTCTGCATACTCAGGGACCCTCAAACCCTTTGCAGGGATATGTCTTTTTTGAGCCTGTACATATAATTTCCTAATTAGAGAGGTTTACTTGTGTCTCTTTAGAAGAGTTTACAGTCTTCTAAGTGAAGGAGGTCAGTGGGATTCTTCCAAGGTTATCCACTTTTGTCTTCTGTGTAATCTGGTTTAGATTTCCTCTTTTCATTGTGTTTTATCTTACACAGAAGCATTTTTCCATAAGTTATAATATAATATCTTATTATTCATCATTAACATCAGGTAATGTTATATAATAGGATTAAGTTGAAATACATAAATGTGCTTTTTTGTTTGGCCATCCCAAGAACAAAAATTCTTTGCCATTGTTTACTCCTTCTACCTGAGAGATTACTTTGAGTGCTGTGTTTAATTTAGACTGTAGTGGTAGAAAATGGAAGAGAAAGTTTAGAAAGGTAAATCTTAAACTTCATGAGGAGTAATTATAGCTTAGACAAGTCTCTGAATATAGGTCATATATAGTTTATATCTTTGTAATAAGTGATTTCTGGTTCTGTTATAAAATATAACAAATGTGAGTAATTTCATTATTTTGCATTTCTGTTTAGAGCTTTATTTAAATAAATAATTACAGGTTTTGTCACATGATTCCTTCATGTATTTTATACACAATGACATTTTTAAATAAGGTTCAGAAAACCTGTTTGCATCTCTGCATGTGTGCTCAATTGCTTCAGTCATGTCCAACTCTTTGTGACCCTGTGGACTGTAGCTCACCAGGCTCCTCTGTCTTTAGGATTCTCCAGACAAGAGTACCGGCGTGGGTTGCTATGCCCCTCTCCAGGGATCTTCCTGACTCAGGAATTAAACCTACATCTCCTCCATTGCAGAGAGACTCTTTACCATCTGAGCCACCCGGGAAGACCAATCATTGTTGTAATTACTTACAGTCTCCCAAGGTATTCATAGAGTTACCTACTTCTAGATATTTAATGCCTTCAACATATTATTAGCATTATCAATCACTTTTTCAATGACTTCTGCTGGATCTAAATTTATTAAACTCTTCAATTAAGCCCATTAAGATGCACAATGACCATGTATATTTCACGCAAGTGTTTTGGTGGTCCCAAGTGATGTCTAAAGAGCACTTTTCATATCATAAACAACACTTCTTAAGGGATAAGTTCCTCCTAGTTGCCACTACTGTATTCTGAAAATTTCAGTAAATTTTACATATACAGAAATTAGTATGTACTTTCCAAATAATATCCAATTCACCACATTATCCTCTTACATTCATTTTTAATTTAGCCATTATCTATATGAGTGTTAATATACTTCTCAATCACAGGGTTATCTCCTCTTTAAAAACAGATGGAATCATATCTGATGTCTGTGCTCTGAAGTTAATTATCAATAACCTGATCTTAAGTCAGTTTCACTGTTTGAAGCAGAGTCTTTTAATATTAAAATTAGTTTCTTATGTAAGACTTGTTAGAAGTTCTCAAGTAGGAAGTCAAGAAACATCTGGAGTAACAGGCAAATTTGGCCTTGGAGTACAGAATAAAGAAGGGCAAGGCTAATAGAGTTTTGCCAAAAGAGTGCACTGATCAAAGCAAACACCCTCTGCTAACAACACAAGAGAAGACTGTACACATGGATATCACCAGATAGTCAACACCAAAATCAGACTGATTATATTCTTTACAGCCAATGATGGAGAAGCACTATACAGTCATCAAAAACAAGACTTGGAGCTGACTGTGGATCAGATAATGAACTCCTTACTGCCAAACTCAGACTTAAATTGAAGAAAGTAAGAAAAACCAATAGACCACTCAGGTATGACCTAAATCAAATCCCATACAATTATACAGTGGAAGTGAGAAATAGATCCAAGGGACTAGATGATAGACAGAGTGCCTGATGAACTATGGATGGAGGTTCATGTCATTGTACAGGAGACAGGGATCAAGACCATCCCAAGAAAAAAAATTCAAAAAAACAAACTGGCTGTCTGAGGAAGCCTTACAAATAGCTGTGAAAAGAATAGAAGCAAAAAGAAAAGAAGAAAAGGAAACATATATCCATTTGAATGCAGAGTTCCAAAGAATAGCAAAAAGATAAGAAAGCCTTCCCCAGTGATCAATGCAAAGAAATAGAGGAAAACAGTAGAATGGGAAAGACTAGAGATCTTTTCAAGAAAATTAGAGATACCGAGGAACAGGTCATGCAAAGATGGGCTCAATACAAGACAGTAATGGTATGGACCTAACAGAAGCAGAAGATATTAAGAAGAGGTGGCAAGAATACACAGATGAAGTATACAAAAAAGAACTTCACAACCCAGATCATAACAATGGTATGATCACTTACCTAGAGCCAGACATCCTGGAATGTGAAGTCAAGTGGGCCTTAGAAAGCATCACTATGAACAAAGCTAGTGGAGGTGATGGGATTCCAGTTGAGCTATTTCAAATCATAAAAGATGATGCTATGAAAGTGCTGCAATCAATATGCCAGCAAATTTGGAAAACTCAGCAGTGGCCACAGGCCTGGAAAAGGTCAGTTTTCATTCCAATCCCAAAGAAAGGCTATGCCAAAGAATGTTCATACTACCACACAATTGCAGTCATCTCACATGCTAGTATGGAGAAGGCAATGGCACCCCACTCCAGTACTCTTGCCTGGAAAATCCCATGGATGGAGGAGCCTGGTGGGCTGCAGTCCATGAGGTTGCTAAGGGTCGGCACGACTGAGCGACTTCACTTTCGCTTTTCACTTTCATGTACTGGAGGAAATGGCAACCCATCCCAGTGTTCTTGCCTGGAGAATTCCAGGGACGGGGGAGCCTGGTAGGCTGCTGTCTATGGGGTCGCACAGAGTTGGACACGACTGAAGTGACAGCAGCAGCAGCAGCAGCAGCAGCAGCAGCATGTTGGTGAAGTAATGCACAAAATTCTCCAAGCCTGGCTTCAACAGTATGTGAACGGTGAACTTCCAGATGTTCAAGCTGTTTTTAGAAAATGCAGAGGAACCAGAGATTAAATTGAAACATCATTGGATTATCAAAAAAGCAAGAGAATTCCAGAAAAATATCTGTTTCTACTTTATTGACTATGCCAAAGCCTTTGACTGTATGGATCAGCACAAACTGTGGAAAATTCTGAAAGAGATGGAAATACGAGACCACCTGACCCCTTCTGAGAAATCTGTATGCAGGTCAGGAAACAACAATTAAAACTGGACATGGAACAACAGACTGATTCCAAGTAGGGAAAGGAGTACGTCAAGACTGTATATTGTCACCCTGCTTATTTAACTTATATGCAAAGTACACCATGAGAAATGCTGGGCTGGGTGAAGCACAAGCTGGAATCAAGATTGCTGGGAGAAATATCAATAACCTCAGATATGCAGATGACACCACCTTTATGGCAGAAAGCGAAGGAGAACTAAAGAGTCTGTTGATGAAAGTGAAAGAGGAGAGTGAAAAAATTGACTTAAAGCTCAACATTCAGAAAACTAAGATGGCATCCGGTCCTATCACTTCATGGCAAATAGATGGGGAAACAGTAGAAACAGTGGCTGACTTTATTTTGGGGGGCTCCAAAATCACTGCAGATGGTGACTGCACCCATGAAATTAAAAGACCTTTACTCCCTGGAATAAAAGTTATGACCAACCTAGACAGCATATAAAAAGCAGAGTCATTACTTTGCTAGTCAAGGCTATGGTTTTTCCAGTAGTCATGTATGGATGTTAGAGTTGGACTATAAAAAAAGCTGAGCACTGAATCACTGATGCTATTGAACTGTGATTTGGATAAGACTCTTGAGAGTCCCTTGGACTGCAAGGAGATCCAACCAGTCCATCCTAAAGGAAATCAGTCCTGAATATTCATTGGAATGATTAATGTTGAAGCTGCAACTCCAGTACATTGGCTACCTGATGCAATGAACTGACTCATTGGAAAAGGCCCTGATGCTGGGAAAGATTGAAGGCAGGAGGAGATTGGGACGATAGAGGATGACATGGTTGGATGGCATTATCAACTCAATGGACATGAGTTTGAGTAAACTCCGGGAGTTGGTGATGGACAAGGATGCCTGGCGTGCTGCAGTCAATGGAATCAGAAAGAATTGGACATGACTGAGTGACTGAACTTAACTGAACTGTACTGAGATGTATTCATAACTCAACTTTTATACTTTAAAAAGAGGAATCTGCAAATGATAGGATAAATCCTTCCTGTTGTCTGTTTTTGCACATTCCATGAGCACAGAATGGCTTTTCTATTTATAATTTTTGAAAAAAAAAATCAAAAGAGTAATATGTTGTGGCATGTGAAAACTGCATGAAATTCAAACATCAGTGGTCAAAAGTCCTATCTTAACCCAGTGATCACTCATTTATGTACCATCTGTGGTTGTTTTCACTACTACAAGGGCAATGCTAGATGGGCACTTGTGATAAAAGCCATATAGCTACCAAGAGCTACAAAGTCAACACTACTTACTCTCTGATAGTTTAAAAAGTTTTCCAACCACATTCTAATGGTGAGAGCTTAGAGCTTCAGTGTATCATATTAGTCCCTTTTCTAGGACCAGTATTCACTTTAGGCAGGAAGTATCTAAAATACTAAAACCCAACCTTGCAATTCAATAGTAAGGCTCCTTTATGTCCAGTCTGACTTCTGACCATACTCCTCAGAAGTCATTATCAGCTACCAAATGAGTTTCTCCCAAGCTTCTGCCACCAGTTAGGTCTCCCTATTGCTTTGACATGTACTCCAACCACAGTAGGTAGTCTAGCTTCAGGTCCCAGGAACTTGTCTACTTCATGACATTTCAGGTAAAAGAGCATACTTTATTTTTGATAATACGTACTAGGATCCTTCTAGGACAGCGTTTTTGACAGTGTGTTTCATGAAACATTAGTTTCCCAGGATGCTCCAGTGTGTTGCCAAAGGATTCATATTTAAAATAAGTTAGCGAATCTCTTGACTGAATAAATTTAAACAGTTTCTCTTCAGAATGACTTCTTTGTCATCTGATTTAACATGCAGAATTCCTCAAACTTACTTGACTGTCAAACATCTTTTTATGTGAAGCATGTCACAGGACTTCAGTTTTCTCTAAGGTGTCTTAGTGTTTAGAAATGCAAAATTAAAAATCAAGCTAATGATATGCCAATATTAAAAGTGAGGAGATTTTTCACCTTTAATCTATATAGTAGTTTTCCACTTCTAAATTTCTCAAACGGATCCATTGCCTATTTTTATTTAGTGACTAACACATAAATAACACTCTGTGTCAGACATTGTTCTAGACACTTTTCATATACTGATTAATTTAAAACTTGCATAATAACCCTATGACTAAGGTGAATTATTATCCATGCTTTACAAATGAGAATGCAACAAAAATATAAGGTGATTTTACCAAGGTCATTTGTTAAAAAGTGATAGAGCTAGAGTTCAAATCCAGACAGATTGCTCTCAGAGTCTATCTCTTTAATCCATAAACCATACTGGCTCTCCTGAACCAGTCACAAAATTTCTCCAAATGCAGAAGTTTACTCATCTATGACATATCTATTTTTGACAAAGGAACTTTCTAATCAAACTATATGGTCTGCTCTGCATCTCATTTCCCATATGTAGAAGGAGACTGTAAACAAAAATAATAGTAACAATAGCAACAGTAACAAAGAAAAAAAGAGAGACAACAAACCTTTCATTATCCCTCTGCATTAGTTTGGGCTGCCATAATAAAATATCAATAGCACAAACAGGGTGGCTAAACAACAGAAATTTCTCATTATTCTGAAGGCTGAAAGTCAGAGGTTAAAGTGCTGGCAAGCTAGGTTTCATTCTGAAGCCTCTTCTCTTGGCTTGTAGACACCCATCATGGCACTGAGTACCTACATATTCTCTTCTTTTTATACACATAGAGACATAGAGATGGGGAGAGTGAGATCTCTTTGTCTCTTCTTATAAAGATACCAATTATCCTGAATCAAAACACCATTCTTATGACTGCATTTCACCTTAATTGCTTCCTATAGATTCTATCTCCAAATACCTTTACTCTGGGGGTTAGGCCTTCAACATAGGAATTTGTGGGGGGACAGTGAATCAGTCCATAGCAGTCCACTATGAATATCTTTAGAGGTACCTTTACAGTTAGGTAGGAGTCAGTTGACTGGTTGTTTTCAATAAACTGAAAACAGAAGTATTGTGTAGGCCAATGTAATTAAGAACTATTCTTTCCAACTCCTTCCTGATGTGGTAACCTCAAAGGCTACATAATTCAAATGATGCCATTTCACGTTGTAGGAGAGGAGTGGGTATGTGTCACATACAGTAGAACAGAGTGTAAAAGAAAAACGTAACACTATTTCCAAATTAGTTTCACTATAAAATCTAGAAGCCATAACTTTTTCATCTTTTTGAATCTATTTAAAACTTAACTCAGTTTTTTCCTGGAAATACAAGTGTTTAAGAATGCAGCTGGAAGGAATATGTACTGGACATAATAGGCTGGTTATAATCTCCTATTTGTCAAGACTTAACTCTGACCTTTAACAAATCATTTAACATCTCTGGAACTTGGTGTCCTCTTAGAAAAATATTGGCCAGATGGACTGGATATCTCTAAGACTATTTCAAATCTGTTATTAAAACATAACATAAAATCAGAGAAAATATACTTTTACCAGGATAAAAATACTCTAAGAATACTGTTTTTTCTTTTTCTCACATTATTTTTATTTGAAAGACACATAGCCCCTCAGCACCAAGAGTATTAAACTCATTAATAAGAACAAATAATTTGTATTGTGTTAACAAAATTGAAACTTTAAATTTATTTCCATAGAGTGACCATTACATCTGCTGCTGTGGTCAGGAATCCCTCAGAAGAAATGAAGTAGCCATCATGGTCAACAAAATAGTCCAAAATGCAGTACTTGGATGCAATCTCAAAAACGACAGAATGATCTCTGTACATCTCCAAGGCAAACCATTCAATATCACAGTTATCCAAGTCTATGCCCCAACCAGTAATGCTGAAGAAACAGAATTTGAACGGTTTTATGAAGACCTAAAAGATCTTGTAGAACTAACACCCAAAAAAGATGTCCTTTTCATTATAGGGGACTGGAATGCAAAAGTAGGAAGTCAAGAAACACCTGGAGTAACAGGCAAATTTGGCCTTGGAATGCAGAATGAAGCAGGGCAAAGGGTAATAGAGTTTTGCCAAGAAAATGCACTGGTCATAGCAAACACCCTCTTCCAACACACACAAGAGAAGACTCTACACATGGACATCACCAGATGGTCAACACTGAAATCAGATTGATTATATTTTTCCCAGCCAAAGATGGAGAAGCTCTATACAGTGAACAAAAACAAGACCAGGAGCTGACTGTGGCTCAGATCATGAACTCCTTATTGCCAAATTCAGACTTAAATTGAAGAAAGTAGGGAAAACCACTAGACCATTCAGGTATGACCTAAATCAAATCCCTTATGATTATACAGTGGAAGTGAGAAGTACATTTAAGGGCCTAGATCTGATAGATAGAGTGCCTGATGAACCATGGAATGAGGTTCGTGATATTGTACAGGAGACAGGGATCAAGACCATCCCCATGGAAAAGAAATGCAAAAAAGCAAAATGGCTGTCTGGGGAGGCCTTACAAATAGCTGTGAAAAGAAGAGAGGCAAAAAGCAAAGGAAAAAAGGAAAGATATAAGCATATGAATGCAGAGTTCCAAAGAATAGCAAGAAGAGATAAGAAAGCCTTCTTCAGCGATCAATGCAAAGAAATAGAGGAAAAGAACAGAATGGGAAAGACTAGAGATCTCTTCAAGGAAATTAGAGATACCAAGGGAATATTTCATGCAAAGATGGGCTCGATCAAGGACAGAAATGGTATGGACCTAAGAGAAGCAGAAGATATTAAGAAGAGGTGGCAAGAATACACAGAAGAACTGTACAAACAAGATCTTCATGATCCATATAATCATGATGATGTGATCACTAATCTAGAGCCAGACATCTTGGAATGTAAAGTCAAGTGGGCCTTAGAAAGCATCACTACAAACAAAGCTAGTGGAGGTGATGAAATTCCAGTTGAGCTGTTTCAAATCCCGAAAGATGATGCTGTGAAAGTGCCGCACTCAATATGCCAGCAAGTTTGGAAAACTCAGCAGTGGCCACAGGACTGGAAAAGGTCAGTTTTCATTCCAATTCCAAAGAAAGGCAATGTAAAAGAATGCTCCAACTACTGCACAATTGCACTAATCTCACATGCTAGTAATATAATGCTCAAAGTTCTCCAAGCCAGATTTCAGCAATACATGAACCATGAAATCCCTGATGTTCAAGCTGGTTTTAGAAAAGGCAGAGGAACCAGAGATCAAATTGCCAACATCTGCTGGGTCATCAAAAAAAGCAAGAGAGTTCCAGAAAAACATCTCTTTCTGTGTTATTGACTATGCCATAGCCTTTGACTGTGTGGATCACAATAAACTGTGGAAAATTCTGAAAGAGATGGGAATACCATACCACCTCACCTGCCTCTTGAGGAATCTGTATGCAGGTCAGGAAGAAACAGTTAGAACTGGACATGGAACAACAGACTGATTCCAAATAGGAAAAGGAGTACGTCAAGGCTGTATATTGTCACCCTGCTTATTTAACTTATATGCAGAGTACATCATGAGAAACACTGGACTGGAAGAAACACAAGCTGGAATCAAGATTGCTGGGAGAAATATCAATAACCTCAGATATGCAGATGACACCACCCTTATGGCAGAAAGTGAAGAGGAGCTAAAAAGCCTCTTGATGAAAGTGGAAGAGGAGAGTGAAAAAGTTGGCTTAAAGCTCAACATGCAGAAAACGAAGATCATGGCATCTGGTCCCATCACTTCATGGGAATTAGATGGGGAAACGGTACTAACAGTTTCAGACTTTATTTTTTGGGCTCCCAAATCACTGCAGATGGTGACTGCAGCCATGAAATTAAAAGACGCTGACTCCTTGGAAGAAAAGTTATGACCGACCTAGATAGTATATTGAAAAGCAGAGACATTACTTTACCGACTAAGGTCCATCTAGTCAAGGCTATGGTTTTTCCTGTGGTCATGTATGGATGTGAGAGTTGGACTGTGAAGAAGGCTGAGCACCGAAAAATTGATTCTTTTGAACTGTGGTGTTGGAGAAGACTCTTGAGGGTCTCTTGGACTGCAAGGAGATCCAACCAGTCCATCCTGAAGGAGATCAACCCTGGGATTTCTTTGGAAGGAATGATGCTCAAGCTGAAACTCCAGTACTTTGGCCACCTCATGCAAAGAGTTGACTCATTGGAAAAGACTCTGATGCTGGGAGGGATCGGGGGCAGGAGGAGAAGGGGACGACCCAGGATGAGTTGGCTGGATGGCATCACAGACTCGATGGACGTGAGTCTGAGTGAACTCCAGGAGATAGTGATGAACAGGGAGGCCTGGCGTGCTGTTATTCATGGGGTCGCAAAGAGTCGGACACGACTGAGTGACTACACTGAACTGAGAGTCTTTAAAATAGTTTAACAATAAAAAGGTAAAAATATCTGAAATATTCCTTGATGCTGGGAAAGATTGAAGATAAAAGGAGAAGAGGGTGACAGGGGATAAGATGGCTGAATAGTACCATTAATTCAATGGACATAAGCTTGGGCAAACTGCAGGAGATAATAAGAAAGAGGGAGGCCTGATATGCTTCAGTCCATGTGGTCAGAAAGAATGGTACATGACTTAGTGACTGAACAACAACAATGTGTAATATTGCAAAGTCATTTTATTGTCTAATTTAGTTCAGTTTCTCATGACAGAGTACCACAGATTGGGTAGTTTAAACAAAAAATTCATCTTCTCCAAGTTCTGAGCCTCAAAGCCCAAGCCCAGTGTGCTGGCAAGGTTGGTTTCTGGTGAGATCCCCCTTCCTGGTTTATGCATGACAACTTTTTGCTGTGTTGTCAAATGCCTTTTCATTTCTTATATGAACACTATTCCTACTGGATTAAGGCCCTGCTCTTATGACTTCATTTAACCATGATGACTTTAAGGATCTAGCTCCAAATACAGTCACAGTAGGAGTTAAGGCTTCAACATAAGAATTTGGGTAGAAAAAATTCAGTTTATAACATTGCCACTTAAAACCTTTTACTTTTCAATAAACTTCATTGTTATAAATATAATGAAATATGCCTAATTCCTTAATTACAGATCAAGATATCTGTATAGCAGTGCAAGTCAAGTTTTGAAATTCAGTATCATATATTTTACCTGAAATTATTTTCATATAAATTATTGTAAAAAAAAGTTATTCCATTTTGAAGACTGTGTTTTTCTCTTTTAAGCATCTCTAAGCCTCATTTTTTTCATTTACAAAATGGGAATAAAATGCCTGTATCATAGAGTTTTGTTTCATTAGATTTAAATTTGTAGTAGATCTTTACAAGTGATGAACATACTAAATGTAAAAAAAAATAAAGTATTATCTTTATTCTGCAGATTAAATTATGTGTTAGTTTGAATTTAAACCATCTATAGTAGACCAAAATACTTTCCTTAATCAACTAAATAGTAGGATAAGAGCTTAAACTTCTGAAAAAATTGTATCAAAATTTTCAATTGCAAAAGAAACGCAGTTTGAAGATGCATTATTCTGCTTGCAATATGAAATTTGAAACTGTAAATTTACGATGACAGTAAAATAAATTATTATTTACTTTTTTTTCTCCATACTCTATGGAAGACTTGCATGCATGGTTGTCATCAGTGAAGACCAGTAGCAGCCTTTGAAGGCGTCAGTGGAAGCCAATATTCATGATAGACATGATGGAGGAAGCAATGTCAGTAGTGATGTAATCAGCATGATATACATGAAATTAGGGTATTTCAAAGGGAAGAAGATCTATACTGTTCCATTACAAATAGATTCCAAAGAGCATTCCACTGTGAATAACAGCATTTCTACCTTTTTTCCTAAAGTGATAGATGTAAAATTATCCAGGAACAGCATATTTGACAAGAAAGAATATAAATCCCATCAATTTCTTTTTTTTTTTTTTTTTGCCAAGTAACCTGTATGTCCTAAGGGTGGCCCTAATGTTGGACTTCCCACAAGACTTGGGAAGGAAACTGGAATTATTTAATATTAAGAGAAAGAATAATCCCAATAGTTTAGATGCATTGTCTACTTATAGTTTATGCTAATAGCTTATTTTCACCCTATTAACCTAATCTTCTCAGCAAGTATTTCATTTCCTCGCTATCAATTAATATTTGATAAGTATGCATTCCACTGTCAAAAAGCAAGTAAGTAGAAAAGAGTTTGCAGAACTCAGGTATTATTATTTTTCTACTTTTGTGCTCTTTACACTGAAATAAGTGATGTCTTGTTGGGAAGTTTAGCTTTGTCAACATCAACAAATAGTCTTACAAGTCCTACTTATTTTTCTCTATCTTGAGCATAGATCATGTGGCCATAGGGTTATCTGACTTGTGCAATTTAACAAGATAGAGAGATACTTTAAAAAAGGTGATAAAGATAAACTCCTCACCCTGAGCTCACATGCAGTATGCTTTCCAAACTGTCTACAGGATTATTAGCTGCTCGATTTTGACAGGCCTCAGTGAGATTCATAGATCCTTGACTAGAACACTGCTTTACAATTTAATAGCAGCTCTTCCTACATCACCCTTGCATTAAATAAGGACACAGCAAGATTGGATAGTAGCTTGACTGGCTTCACAATAATCACTGAAATACCAGACCCAGAAGCACATATCTCAATGTCTGGGATTTTTGAATACTAATCCCAGATTCTCTTTTTTTTTTTTTTTTTTCTGATTCTCTATTTTTTATAAGACAACTTTTATATACTTTTCTGAATATTAGTGAGTTATTCAGAAATGCATATGAAGTGCATAGTAAATTTGCTGTATGCTATGTGAGGTCCCAAGAGATTTACTTTTTAGAAACAAATGCAAAATCAGGGGATCCCCTAAATGTACATAGAAAAAAAGAAGGGTAATTGAAAATGAAAGGCAATTTTTCTTGGTAATCATTGAGACCAGCTCAATCTGCAGATACAATGCATTCTATTTCTCCAAAAGATCAGACATACTATAAATCTAACAAAGAATAACTAAGGTAAATAACATAACACTGAATCTTTACTTCTGAACTTCTTTATGGCTCCATTATTCTTGGTACACATACAGAATGCTTTTTAAAGAAATTTAGTTTTCAAACTCAATGCTTGTGTGTTGGGGATATAGATTTTTAAAATATTATAGAAATTGTTCCACAAAATTGGAAAAAGTAGAAAAATTTGGATTACATTTTAAAAAAGTAAAATTGGATTGTAGAATTGTAAAGGCAAACAAAAATCTAAGGAAGTCTTATTTTATCAGCACAGTGATTATAATGGAGTTATATGTTAAATAAAATTTGAACCAACAACAAATAAGAATAAATAAGTGTTTAAGGAGAATAAGAGTGAACACTCAGATGATATAAATAAATAGGGATCTGGAGTATTTTAACTTTCCCATGACAAGTAAAAAAGTCAATGACTCTTCTACATGCATAAAATAATTCAAACTGCATATAATTCAGAGATGCTTGCATTATTTTAGTTGTCTTAGACTTTTCTGCTGAAATTTACAGACTTGCTAATATGTCACCAAAGTTATCATGATATTTGCATTACTAATAACACACTCTGGAGTGGCTATAAAATATTTTAAAACTATATAAAATTACATTTATGTATAAAGTATCTACTTAGAAGTTATGGTGGTTTGCCCTCAGCATCCGTGTAATCTCAGATGGCTCTTCGTAGCCAGTCAAATGAACCTCCTTTTTCTCTTCAGTGACTATGATAGGAGTAAATATGTGTTCTAATTATTTCAAAGAATCATAAATTAAGATATGTTAGGTGTTTCCAAAATTTTTTCTCATTTCTAATAGAAAAACACAGGAAGATATGGCTTCCTGATCATTAGGATATTGGTTATTTATTTCTGACTTCAGTTCAGTTCACTTGCTCAGTCATGTCCGACTCTTTGCAACCCCATGAATCTCAGCACACCAGGCCTCCCTGTCCATCACCAACACCCAGAGTTCACCCAAACTCATGTCCACCGAGTTGGTGATGTCATCCAGCCATCTCATCGTCTATTGTCCCCTTCTCCTCCTTCCTCCAATCCCTTCCAGCATCAGGGTCTTTTCCAATGAGTCAACTTTTCACATGAGGTGGCCAAAGTACTGGAGTTTCAGCTTCAGCATCAGTCCTTCCAAAGAACACCCAGGACTGATCTCCTTTAGGATGGACTGGTTGGATCTCCTTGCAGTCCAAGGGACCCTCAAGAGTCTTCTCCAACACCACAGTTCAAAAGCATCAATTCTTCAGTGCCCTGTCCAACTCTCACATCCATACATGACCACAGGAAAAACCATAGCCTTGACTACACAGACCTTTGTTGGCAAAGTAATGTTTCTGCTTTTGAATTTGCTATCTAGGTTGGTAATAACGTTCCTTCCAAGGAGTAAGCATCTTTTAATTTCATGGCTTCAATCACCATCTGCAGTGACTTTGGAGACCAAAAAAATAAAGTGTGACACTGTTTCCACTGTTTCCCCATCTATTTCCCATGAAGTGATGGGACCAGATGCCATGATCTTCGTTTTCTGAATGTTGAGCTTTAAGCCAAATTTTTCACTCTCCTCTTTCCCTTTCATCAAGAGGCTTTCAGTCCCTCTTCATTTTCTGCCTAAGCGTGGTGTCATCTGCATATCCGAGGTTATGGATATGTAACTCCCCAAATAATGACAGATATTGGGCAACCATAAGGAAAAATAGGGCTTACTGACAGGTGGCTCAATTGGTAAAGAATCTTCTTGCAATTCAGGAGACCTGGGTTTGATCCCTGGGATGGGAAGATCCCTGGAGAAGGGAATGGTTACCCACTCCAGTATTCTTGCCTGGGGAATTCCATGGATAGAGGAGACTGGTGGGCTTGAGTTCATGGGGTCACAAAAAGTCAGACATGACTGAATGACTAACACTTCCACTTTTTTCAAGGGAAAACAATCTTAGAAAGGAAAAGCTAATGATGAGAACATTATAAACTAAAGATGAAAAGGATTTACATCATTGACATTATTGAATTGCTAATCAAATTATCTGAGGGTCTATACTAAATTTGGGAACTTTAGGAGAGAAAATAAATTTTTTGGTGTTTTAGCTGTTTTGAAGTAGGATTTTCAGATTATACTTATTTAAAGAATTATTCTGTATATAGCCAAGGTTTAAGTGTAAAATCTGCCAACTTCTTCCTTACTTATAAAGACAATTAGGAAGACCTAAATTTAAATATATATACATGTATACTTATATATAGTTATATATGTAAAAAACATCTACATAACCATTATTTTATTTTAATCTAATTATTTGGTACATTGCTTTTTGAGAGGTACTTCTCAAAAAAATAATAGCAAAAATAATCCTGCCTAAAATTGCCTCTTCTCCTTGGATATTCTCTGCCTCCTGATCTATCAAACTTTTTTTTTTTTTTTTTGAGGGGTGAAAATTGTATGCTTGTTTGTTAATCCTTTTGTTGACAATGTCTGTATCCACACTCAAGCTTATTTCCCAACCATTTCAATTGGTATTTGTTCCTTCTACCCCACTGCTGTCTTTGCAGATAATCAGTTCAGTTCAGTCACTCAGTTGTGTCTGACTCTTTGTGACCCTATGAATCACAGCATGCCAGGCCTCCCTGTCCATCACCAACTCCTGGAGTTCACTCAGACTCACATCCATCGAGTCAGTGATGCCATCCAGCCATCTCATCCTCTGTCCTCCCCTTTTCCTCCTGCCCCCAATCTCTCCCAGCATCAGAGTCTTTTCCAATGAGTCAACTCTTCACATGAGGTGGCCAAAGTATTGGAGTTTCAGCTTTAGCATCATTCCTTCCAAAGAAATCCCAGGGCTGATCTCCTTCAGAATGGACTGGTTGGATCTCCTTGCAGTCCAAGGGACTCTCAAGAGTCTTCTCCAACACCACAGTTCAAAAGCATCAATTCTTTGGCGCTCAGCTTTCTTCAGGTTTCCTTAAATCCGGATAGATTATCTCTAGTATAGTGTCCATTTCACTGCTTGTTTATTGTGGGGAAAATGCATAATAAGTTTATCCTCTGAGGTTTGCTTGATTATATTTTAGTACTCAAGACTACTTATCACAGCAAACATTCTCCTTTAATTTAATCAATTATAAGGAATTGATGATCAGTCTTTATAGGGGAAGAGGGATCTGTCACAACAGTACATTTTCTAAGATGTCTCAGGATGATTCTGTGAAGATGAGCACATTATTCCATTTATTTACCTTTTCAATTTCTTCATGGTACATAATAAGGATAGAGTTGTTTGGGGAGATATAAAATATGAGAAAGTACTTTAAAAGGCTTTTTGTTGTTTTAGATAATGGCCCTAATAAATTTAGTTACAACTTTTCTTATCCAAGCAATTGGGAAATGGGAACTATTAGAGTATTTGTTAACATCATGCTATATTTTTATAACACTTTATTTTAATCTATTATCCTTAATCTATTGTAATTTAAAAAAAGTCCTTTTCTTCATGTAAAATGGGCTATACTTCTGCAGTTTTGTATATATCAGAATTAAGTTTGATGACAATTTAATAATAAAAACAAACTAAGAAACTAAATACCTATATATCACTAAACCAAAAACAATGATAAAACAACAAAATGAATACCTACCAAAACAGGACAAGAATCTGGAACTAATGCATTGTTTATGCAATAAATGGAACAAAATTTAACTTCTAAGCTAAATGAAATAATTTACATGTGTTTTTGCATGCTCAGTAGTACCTGACTGTGACACCATGGACTGGAAGTCACCAGGCTCCTCTGTCCATGGGATTTCCCAGGCAAGAATACTGGAGCAGATTGCCATTTCCTACTCCAGGAGATCTTTCTGACACAGAGGTGGGACTCTGTCTCCTAAATTGGCAGGTGGATTCTTTATCACTTCACCACTTGGGAAGCACAAAGTTTACCTACTCAGTCCAACTTGTGTGGCCCCATTCTGTGAATATAATTGAGTATTTTTAGATAACCAGTAATATATAGAAATTAGTTTTAGTACATGTCTGAAATCCTTTCAAAACACATAAAGTAAAGTGTACTTCAAAATTCCATCTTCTAACAGATAAGATGGTGTATATATTTATTATGTAACACTCCCATCAGAATCTGGGGCAGCACTTCATAATTTTCATACTAATGCAGTAGAAGTTATGAATATTTACAATATGTGGGACAATGTGCTGTGCTGTGCTTAGTCACTCAGTCATGTCTGACTCTTTGCAACCCCACGGACTCTAGCCCTCCAGGCACCTCTGGACATGGGGATTCTCTGGGCAAGAATAATAGAGTGGCTTGTCATGCCCTCCTCCAGGGGATCTTCCCAAACCAGGGATAAATAGTCTCCTGCACTGCAGGCAAATTCTTTTTTTTTTTGTTTGTTTATTTGTAAATAAAGTTTTGAGACCCAGTCATACCTATTTGTTTACCATCTGAACCTCCAGGAAAACTCATGAATACTGGAGTGCATAGCCTATCCTTTCTCCAGGGTAACTTCTAGACCCAGGAATTGAACCAGGGTCTCCTGCATTGCAGCAGGATTCTTTACCAGCTGAGCTACCAGGGAAGCCCAAGTGGGACTATAAATAACCTCTTTTCACCTCATATCAACATTTGGCATCAAAATGTTTATTGTAAGTAAAGGGGAAAAAATCTTACCATTTTCAGAGAGATTTTGGTAATGGGATTGCAGATAAGGGATTGAATATCTGTATTTAGTTTAGTGTATATCTCATAATGCTGTGCTGTGCTTAGTTGCTCAGTCATGTTCCAACTGTTTGTAACCCATGGAAGATAGCCCACCAGGCTCCTTTGTCTATTGGGATTCTCCAAGTAACAATACTGGAGTGAGTAGCTTATCCTTTCCCCAGGGGACCTTCCCAATCCAGGAATTGAACCAGGGTCCCCTGCATTGCAGGCAGATTCTTTAGCAGCTGAGCTACTAGGGAAATCTTTATATTATAATAGATAATATAATAAATATTTGCTAAATAGATCTGTAATAGAAACTGATTAAGAACATATTTAGTTCAGTTTAGTTCAGTTGCTCAGTTGTGTCCAACTTCTTGCAACCCAATGAACTGCAGCATGCCAGGCCTCCCTGTCTATCACCAGCTCCCAGAGTTCACTCAAACTCACGTCCATCGAGTTGGTGATGCCATCCAGCCATCTCACCCTCTGTCATTCCCTTCTCCTCCTGCCCTCAATGTTTCCCAGCATCAGAGTCTTTTCAAATGAGTCAGCTCTTCGCATCAGGTGGCCAAAGTATTGGCATTTCAGCTTCAACATCAGTCCTTCCAATGAACACCCAGGACTGATCTCCTTCTTTATGGTCCAACTCTTGCATCCATACCTGACTACTGGAAAAACCATAGCCTTGACTAGATGGACCTTTGTTGGCAAAGTAATGTCTCTGTTTCTTAATATGCTGTCTAGGTTGGTCATAACTTTCCTTCTAAGAAGTAAGCATCTTTAAATTTCATGGCTGCAGTCACCATCTACAGTGATTTTGGAGCCCAGAAAAATAAAGTCAGCCACTCTTTTCACTGTTTCCCTATCTATTTCCCATGAACTGATGGGAGCGGATGCCATTATCTTAGTTTTCTGAATGTTGAGCTTTAAGCCAACTTTTTCACTCTCATCTTTCACTTTCATCAAGAGGCCTTTAGTTCTTCTTCGCTTTCTGCCATAAGGGTGGTGTCATCTGCATATCTGAGGTTATTGATATTTCTCCCAGCATATTTAGTATTGTTGTTCAGTTGCTAAGTCACGTCAGATTCTTTGCAACCTCATGGGATGCAGCACGCCAGGCTTCGTTATTACAATAAGGAAAACACGGGACAAGAAATTATAATATTGTTATTCTAGAGCGACTTCACTTTGACTTTTCACTTTCATGCATTGGAGAAGGAAATGGCAACCCACTCCAGTATTCTTGCCTAGAGAATACCAGGGATGAGGGAGCCTGGTGGGCTGCCGTCTATGGGGTCGCACAGAGTCGGACACGACTGAAGTGACTTAGCAGCAGCAGCAGCAGCAGCAGCAGCAGTCTTATGTTTATTACTTAAGGTCTCTGGATGTTGTAGGTCATATTTATTTGTCCTTCGAATTAATATAATTTTGACAATGAGATGAGAAATACCAGAATTTGGCACACTTCTGTTCTAGATTTAGTGTACATAAATGCTGTAGAATCTGGTAATTCTGAAAATAAATTGTGTTTCTACCAAAATACAGACAAACTTCAGATGATAACATTGACTCTTTGGAAACTATTACACTGATTAAGAATTTTTAATGAAATCTAAAGAAAATAAAACAAGCAATTTGCAAGAAATTGTTTTCCTATTTTTTGAAATCTCACCACATTTAAATAGAATTCATGTGAGTACTAAATTTCCTTCAGGAGTTCTGCATTAGCTTTTACATTTATTTACTCCTTCCAATTAAAAAAAAAATGTTTCAAACTAGGAAGTTTGTTTTTTTGCTCAGAAAATATAAAAAAGTATTATATGCATCCTAGCAACAGCTAGAACTTGACATGGAACAACAGAATGGTTCCAAATAGGAAAAGAGTACGTCAAGGCTGTATATTGTCACCTGCTTATTTAACTTATATGCAGAGTACATCATGAGAAACACTGGGCTGGAAGAAGCACAAGCTAGAATCAAGATTGCCAGGAGGAATATCAATAACCTCAGATATGCAGATGACAGAAGAGGAACTTATGGCAGAAAGTGAAGTGGAACTAAAAAGCCTCTTGATGAAAGTGAAAGAGGAGAGTGCAAAAGTTAGCTTAAAGCTCAACATTCAGAAAACTAAGACCATGGCATCTGATCCCATCACTTCATGGGAAATAGATGGGGAAACAGTGTCAGACTTTATTTTGGGGGGCTCCAAAATCACTGCAGATGGTGATTGCAGCCATGAAATTAAAGGATGCTTACTGCTTGGAAGGAAAGTTATGATCAAACTAGATAGCATATTAAAAAGCAGAGACATTACTTTGCCAACAAAGGTCTGTCTAGTCAAGGCTATGGTTTTTCTCGTGGTCATGAATGGATGTGAGAGTTGGACTGAGCACTGAAGAATTGATGCTTTTGAATGGTGGTTTTGGAGAATAGTCTTGAGAGTCCCTTGGACTGCAAGGAGATCCAACCAGTCCATTCTAAGGGAGATATTTCCTGGGTGTTTATTGGAGGGATTGATGCTAAAGCTGAAACTCCAATACTTTGGCCACCCCATGCAGAGAGTTGACTTATTGGAAAAGACTCTGATGCTGGGAGGGATTGGAGGCAGGAGGAGAAGAGGACAACAGAAGATGAAATGGTTGAATGGCATCACCAACTTGATGGACATGAGTTTGAGTAAACTCTGGGAGTTGGTGATGGACAGGGAGGCCTGGTGTGCTGCAATTCATGGGCTTGCAAAGAGTCAGACACGACTGAGCAACTGAACTGAACTGACTGAGAGCCATTTTAGTCAGTACTGAAAAATGATAATTAGAAATATTTTAAAGTCATTTCTTCAGAATAAAAGTAATCAAAAACAATGTCAAAAATTTTGAGGAGAACCTAGAATGAAAAAAAAAAAAATTGTTGATTTTGCTTTAACTACTCTGACATTTTGGCTTGAAACCTCATTTCAAAGTGTGTGTCTTCTTTCCGTGATCTTTGACAATTTACATTTGTCTCAGTGGGATTTGAAATATGTCATTTTTTTATTGTGGTAAAAATTCATAAAAACACATGCCATTGATAGCTTATGGTGAACGGTGTCAAATTCCTGATCTCCAAAGAAGTTTTAACTTCATGACCAGGGACCAGGTTTGATCACTCAAGAGGTTTTGTATAGCAGAGATTTATTAAAGTATAAAAAGGGACAGAGAAAGCTTCTGACATAGACAACAGAAGGGGTATGGAGAGTGCCCCCCTCACTAGTGTTGGCAAGGGAGTTATATAATTTTAATTAATTATTACAATAAATCAAAAGAATGTCTCAAGGTTGTAAAGATCTTACTAGATCCATTCCCATAATTTACATTTTAAGATAACAGGATTAGCCAGAAGGTTTTCAGGTAGGAGAAATTGTCTTCAAGCAGGATACATTCCTGTTGTATAATCCTTAGTACAGAGTTTAAACTGATTTGTTTGTTGTGTAATCATCTGTTCTGGGCCTAAAGAAAAAACCTTTTATGTGATTAAGACTAAGGAAAGTAAAGAAAAAAAAAAGACGTTTGTCCTTTCTTCCTCCTTGAGAACTCCAGACCCCTATGTCCTTGAGAGCACCAGACCCCCTTCTTCTTCTCCTCCTGCTCCTGCTCCTCAGGGACCCTAGACTTCTTATCAACTGGCCTAGGAATTAACTCTCACATCAAGGTGTTGCATTCAATAGGTCAGCAAATCTGGAAAACCCAGCAGTGGCTACAGGACTAGAAATGGTCAATCTTTATCCCAATTCCCAAGAAGGATAGCACTAAGAATGTGCTAACCATTGGACAGTTGCACTCATCTCCCATGCTAGTAAGAATATGTTTAAAATCTTGCAAGCTAGTCTTTCAGTTCAGTCGCTCAGTCGTGTCTGACTCTTTGCGAGCCCATGAATTGCAGCACATCAGGCCTCCCTGTCTATCACCAACTCCCGGAGTTCACCCAAACTCATGCCCATCAAGTTGGTGATGCCATCCAGCCATCTCATTCGCTGTTGTCCCCTTCTCCTCCTGCCCCCAACCCCTCCCACATCAGAGTCTTTTCCAGTGAGTCAACTCTTCGCATGAGGTGGCCAAAATATTGGAGCTTCAGCTTTAGCATAAGTCTTTCCAAAGAAGGACTGATCTCCTTTAGAATGGACTGCTTGGATCTCCTTGCAGTCCAAGGGACTCTCAAGAGTCTTCTCCAACACCACAGTTCAAAAGCATCAATTCTTCAGTGCTCAGCCTCAAATCCAAACATGACCACTGGAAAAAGCATAGCCTTGACTAGACAGACCTTTGTTGGCAAAGTAATGTCTCTGCTTTTTAACATGTTACCTAGTTTGGTCATAACTTTCCTTCCAAGCAGTAAGCATCCTTTAATTTCATGGCTGCAATCACCCATCTACAGTGATTTGGAACCCCCAAAAATAAAGTCTGACACTTTCCACTGTTTCCTCATCTATTTGCCATGAAGTGATGGGACCGGATGCCATGATCTTAGTTTTCTGAATATTGAGCTTTAAGCCAACTTTTTCACTCTCCTCTTTCACTTTCATGAGGCTTTTTACGTCCTCTTCACTTTCTGCCATAAGGGTGGTGTCATCTGTATATCTGAGGCTACTGATATTTCTCCCAGCAATCTTGATTCCAGCTTGTGCTTCTTCCAGCCCAGTTTCTCATGATGTACTCTGCATAGAAGTTAAACAAACAAGGTGACAATCTGCATCCTTGACGTACTCCTTTTCCTATTTGGAACCAGTCTGTTCTTCCATGTCCAGTTCCAACTGTTGCTTCCTGACCTGCATATAGGTTTCTCAAGAGGCAGATCAGGTGGTCTGGTATTCCCATCTCTTTCAGAATTTTCTACAGTTTATTGTGATCCACACAGTCAAAGGCTTTGGCATAGTCAATAAAGCAGAAATAGATGTTTTTCTGGAACTCTTTTGCTTTTTCCATGATCCAGCAGATGTTGGCAATTTGATCTCTGGTTCCTCTGCCTTTTGTAAAACTAGCTTGAACTACTAGAAGTTCATGGTTCATGTATTGCTGAAGCCTGGCTTGGAGAATTTTGAGCATTGTTTTGCTAGCATGTGAGATGAGTGCAACTGTGCAGTAGTTTGAGCATTCTTTGGCATTGCCTTTCTTTGGGACTGGAATGAAAACTGACCTTTTCCAGTCCTGTGGCCACTTCTGAGTTTTCCAAATTTGCTGACATAATGAGTGCAGCACTTTCACAGCATCATCTTTCAGGATTTGAAACAGCTCAACTGGAATTCCATCAGCTCCACTAGCTTTGTTCGTAGTGATGCTTTCTAAGGCCCACTTGACTTCACATTCCAGGATGTCTGGCTTTAGGTGAGTGATCACACCATTGTGATTATCTGGGTCCTGAAGATCTTTTTTGTACAGTTCTCCTGTGTATTCTTGCCACCTCTTCTTAATATCTTCTGCTTCTGTTAGGTCCATACCATTTCTCTCCTTTATCGAGCCCATCTTTGTATGATATATTCCCTTGGTATCTCTAATTTTCTTGAAGAGATCTCTAGTCTTTCCCATTCTGTTGTTTTCCTCTATTTCTTTGCATTGATCCTTGAGGAAGACTTTCTTATCTTTCCTTGCTATTCTTTGGAACTCTGCATTCAGATGCTTATATCTTTCCTTTTCTCCTTTGCTTTTCACTTCTGTTCTTTTCACAGCTATTTATAAGGCCTCCTCAGACAGCCATTTTGATTTTTTGCATTTCTTTTTCCTTGGGATGATCTTGATCTGTGTCTCCCGTACAATGTCAGGAACCTCCGTCTATAGTTCATCAGGAACTCTATTGGATCTAGTCCTTTAAATCTATTTCTCACTTCCACTGTATAAACATAACAAACTTGATTTAGGTCATACTTGAATGGTCTAGTGGTTTTCCCTACTCTCTTCCATTTAAGTCTGGATTTGGCAATAAGGAGTTCATGATCTGAGCCATAGACAGCTCCCAGTCTTGTTTTTGCTGACTGTATAGAGCTTCTCCATCTTTGACTGCAAAGAATATAATCAATCAGATTTCGATGTTGACCATCTGGTGATATCCATGTGTAGTCTTCTCTTGTATTGTTGGAAGAGGGTGTTTGCTATGACCAGTGCGTTCTCTCCGCAAAACTCTATTAGCGTTTGCCCTGCTTCATTCCATATTCCAAGGTCAAATTTGCCTGTTACCCAAGGTGTTTCATGACTTCCTACTTTTGCATTCCAGTCCCCTATAATGAAAAGGACATCTTTTTGGGTGTTAGTTCTAAAAGGTCTTGTAGATCTTCATTGAACCATTCAACTTCAGCTTTTTCAGCATTACTGCCTGGGGCATAGACTTGGATTAATGTCATATAGAATGGTTTGCCTTGGAAAGGAACAGAGATCATTCTGTCGTTTTTGAGACTGCATCCAAGTACTCCATTTTGAACTCTTTTGTTGACCATGATGGCTACTCCATTTCTTCTGAGGGATTCCTGCCCACAGTAGTAGATATAATGGTCATCTAAGTTCAGTTCACCCATTCCAGTCCATTTTAGTTCGCTGATTCCTAGAATGTCAACATTCACCCTTGCCATCTCCTGTTTGACCACTTCCAATTTGCGTTGATTCATGAACCTAACATTCCAGGTTCCTATGCAATATTGCTCTTTACATCATTGGACCTTGCTTCTATCACCAGTCACATCCACAGCTGTGTATTGTGTTTGCTTTGGCTCTATACCTTCATTCCTTCTGGAGTTATTTCTCCACTGATCTCCTGTAGCACATTTGGCACCTACCAACCTGGGGAGTTCCTCTTTCAGTATCCTATCATTTTACCTTTTCATACTGTTTATGGGGTCCTCAAGGCAAGAATACTGAAATGGTTTGCCATTCCCTTCTCCAGTGGACCACATTCTGTCAGACCTCTCCACTATTACCCACCCGTCTTGGGTGGCCCCCATGGTATGGTTTAGTTTCACGGGCACAGGAGGGCCGAGAGGAGCTATTTCACATTCAAGGTAAGGAGGGATGGCTGTGAGGAGATACCCCTCATCCAAGGTAAGAGAAACCCAGGTAAGATGGTAGGTGTTGCGAGAGGCATCAGAGGGCAGACACACAAACCATAATCACAGAAAACTAGTCAGTCTAATCACATGGATTACAGCCTTGTCTAACTCAATGAAACTAAGTCATGCTAGTCTTTAGCATTATGCAAACCAAAAACTTCTAGATGTCCATGCCGAGTTTAGAAAAGGAAGAGGAACCAGAGATCAACTTGCCAACATTTGCTGGATCACAGAAAAGCTAGGGAGTCCCACCCCACCCCCCAAAAAAATCTACCTCTGTTTCATCTACTGAGCCAAAACCTTTGACAGTGGGTCATAATTACCTGTGGAAAGCTCTTAAAGAGATGGGAATACCATTTTACCTGTCTCCTGAGATACCTATATGCGGGCCAAGAAGCATCAGTTTGAACCCTGTATGAAACACTGATTAGTTCAAGATTGAGAAAGGAGACAGGGCTGTCTGCTATCACCTTGTTTGTTTATGCTGAGCACATCATGAGAAAGGCTGGATGAGTTACAAGCTGGGATCAAGATAGTCAGGAGAAACATCAACAACCTCAGATATGCAGATGACACCACTCTGATAGCAGAAAGGGAAGAGGAACTTAAGAACCTCTTGATGAGGGTGAAGGAGGAGAATGAAAGAGATGGCTTAAGACTAAATATTAGAACAAAGGGACAAACTAAGGTTGTGGCATCCAGCCCCATTACTTTATGGCAAATCTAGGGGGAAAAGATGGAAGTAGTGACAGATTTCTTCTTCTTGGGCTCTAAAATTACTATGGACCGTGACTGCAGCCATGAAATTAGAGGAAGATTGCTTCTTGACAGGAAAAGAATGAAAAATCTAGACAGTGTGTTGAAAAGCAGAGGCATTACTCTGCCAAAGAAGTAATAGTATAGTCAAGTCAAGTCAGTAGTATAGTCAAGGCTATGGTCTTCCTGGTTGTCACATACAGTTGTGAGAGCTGGACTGTCACAAAGGCAGAGCACCAAAGAATTGATGCCTTCAAAATATGGTGCTGGAGAAGACTCCTGAGAGACCCTTGAACAGCAAAACCTTGGAGATCAAACCAGTCAATCTTAGGGGAAGTCAACCCTGAATACTCTTTGGAAGGACTTATACTGAAGCTCCAGTATTTTGGTCACCTGATTTGAACAACCAACTTATTGGAAAAGTGCCTGATGCTGGAAAGATTAAGGACAGAAGGAGAAGAGGGCATCAGAGGATGAGATGGATGGCTGGCATCACTGATGCAATGGGCATGACCTTGGGCAAACTTCAGGTGATGGTGAGGTCCAGGAAGGCCTGGTGTGCTGCAGTCCTTGAGGTCACGAAAAGTCAGACCTGACTGGGTGACTGAACAACAATATACATAAAAATTTGTTATTTTAACTGTTTGTGAAATATTTATATTTGTCCTCAATTACACTCAACATGCTGTGTATCTATCACCACGCATTTTCAGAATTTTTTTATCTACTCACACTGAAACTCTGTATCCATTAAACAGTAATTCCTTTTCTTCCCAGCCCCTGGCAACCACCATTTCACATTTTGTCTCTATGAATATGACTAATCTATGTAGGTCATAGTAGCTCAGTTGGTAAAGAATCTGCCTGCAGTGCAGGAGACCTGGGTTCAATCCAGGGTTGGAAAGATCCCCTGGAATAGGAAATGGCAACCCACTCCAGTATTCTTGCCTGGAAAATCCTATGGCACAGGAGCCTGGCAGGCTACCATAGAGTTTCAAGAGTTGGATACAACTTAGTGACTAAATCACCACCACATTTGTCATGGAGTCAGAATCATGCAGCTTTTGTCCTTTTATACCTACCTTATTTCCCTTAACATAATGTCTTAAATTTTATCTGTGTTGTAGCATATGTCAGACCTTTATTCATGACAAAATGATAGATACTTCATTGTATGGAGTATGCTCTTTGTGTAAATAACCTATCTCTATGTTTTTATTTTGTGCTTATGGTAGTAAATAGCCTTTTGTGATGCTGTCTTGTTAATGCATGAATGATGTGCTTTCAAGGTCATGAAAATCAATATGACAGTATTTACTATTCTCCAGGTGGGATATATCCATCCTAGTGAGATTAGAAAAAAATGGTAAGATTCAAAAATAAGAAAACATATTTTTGGAAATTATCCACTTTGTTTTTCTTTAAATTAAAAAAAAAAAACTTGTTAGCAGTTGTAATGATTTTCAAAGAGTCAAGATTATTAACCAAAGTATTTTTGAAATATTATTTGACTTTTTTTTTTTTTTTGGTGTAAGTTTGTTACAATCTCTTGTTGATTTTTATTACCAGCCGTCAAAAACTGTGGTGTTTTTATTATTAACCAAAGTATTTGGGAGATATTATTTGACTTTTTTGGTACAAGATTATGAAAATTTCCTGCTGATTTTATTATTAACCATCAAAAGCTATGGTGTTTTGTTGTAATAGATGTGTTCTTGTTCATATATTTATCTCTCTCTATTCAGTTGATATCCAGGGTGAAAGTCACTAAGTAATGCAAAAATTTTGTCTGCATATTAAATTTTTTATCTTCATGGATTTCCACTACTTTTCAGCCAAGTGAGTAGGTTTCATATTCCTCAAAATTATGTTTTAAGTCTGCATGCTGTACAACTATAGTGGTCAAAGAATGTCAATATCAAGTAAATTGCATTGACAGCTTTTGATCAAACTAAGCTGCTTGTAGGAACTGCATTTTCAAATCTTCCTATGTCTGCTACATAATTATGTTCAAAAGACCTTTGATCATATTTTATAGGCATTTTATTTACACACTTAAATCATAGTGAAAATACTTAGAGAATCAAATTTAAATTCCTAAGTTGAGTACAGATGTAAAGGGTTAAAAATTGGTATGTGCTCCAATTTGAAGTAATTAATTTAGTAATTGTCAGGGTTGAATAAGTAGAGCATGAGAAAGAATATTCATTATGTGCATAAAGGAAGACTCCGGATTCCCAATTAACATTATAGCAGAATCAGCATAAAATGAGCATTAATATTCCACAGGATAATTGGCAAGCTTTGTGGTATTATTGTTTTGTTTGTTTGCTCTTTTCTCTGCTTTAGCTATTCTCAAGAAGGTGCCAATATTCCTAAGGGGGATCAGAATTTATTCTATATTCTACTCCTATTCTTACTGATAGTTAAAGGCTTTTGTTACATACTTAATACAAACCATGCTGAAAACCTATGAATTATCTTGTTTAATCTTTACCATAGCCCTATGATGTAGTATTTTTATATTCATTTTATGAACAGGATATGCTATGGCTTTTGTAAGGTCATTGGACAAGTGGCTGTGCTTCCATGTTTTATTTCTGTGTTACAAACTCTTACTCATATTTTAAGTCACATTTTACCATTTTATAAACATTTTTATGTATATTGTTTCAACATCAACAAACCAACCCTATGTAATAGTAATTTTCTGGGTTTTGGAGATAAACAAGGTAAACCAAGACTCAGAAAAATTAAGTTGCCACAATGACAAAATTCAGAAGTAATTCACCTCCCAAGTAAACTCACCTCTCTATTACTTAATGCCTCAAATATTAGCTGTTTTTTTTTTTTTTGAGAGACGCAAAGTAAAGCATATTTGTATAGGTTAGTGATTGGTTGTAGCCCTTATGTGTTTTTCTCACTTTGAAATGATTCAGTTCAGTTCAGTCGCTCAGTCGTGGCCGACTCTTTGCGACTCCGTGAATTGCAGCACGCCAGGCCTCCCTGTCCATCACCAGCTCCCGGAGTTCACTCAGACTCACGTCCATTGAGTCAGTGATGCCATCCAGCCATCTCATCCTCTGTCATTCCCTTCTCCTCCTACCCCCAATCCCTCCTAGCATCAGAGTCTTTTCCAATGAGTCAACTCTTTGCATAAGGTGGCCAAAGTACTGGAGTTTCAGCTTTAGCATCATTCCTTCCAAAGAAATCCCAGGGCTGATCTTCAGAATGGACTGGTTGGATCTCCTTGCAGTCCAAGGGACTCTCAAGAGTCTTCTAAAACACCACAGTTCAAAAGCATCAATTCTTCGGCACTCAGCCTTCTTCACAGTCCAACTCTCACATCCATACATGACCACAGGAAAAACCATAACCTTGACTAGACGGACCTTAGTCGGCAAAGAAATGTCTTCTGCTTTTGAATATGCTATCTAGGTTGGTCATAACTTTCCTTCCAAGGAGTAAGCGTCTTTTAATTTCATGGCTGCAGTCACCATCTGCAGTGATTTTGGAGCCCAAAAAAATAAAGTCTGACACTGTTTCCACTGTTTCCCCATCTATTTGCCATGAAGTGATGGGACAAGATACCATGATCTTAGTTTTCTGAATGTTAAGCTTTAAGTCAACTTTTTCACTCTCCTCTTTGACTTTAAATAAAATTGAGATGAAAAATAAAAGTCTATATTCCAGTTTATTTATAAAAATTAAGAAATCTAGCCATGTAGTAGCAAGCAGATGGGACTGAACAGGGCTGCCTTCACAGAAAGGGTATGAGCTATTGAGTTCAGAATTCCCATCACCTGATTTGTTTTACATTAAGCTACTTCACTTACTAACTAGCCTGTGTCTGAGTTTATTTGAACCCTATATAGCTGAATCTTTGTGTCAGAAGAAACACTCTCTACTCTAGATTGCACACTGTTTATAAATCTGAAACATGAATCTCTATACCCTTCCATTTATGAAAGTTCTACTAAACTATTAAGACACAAGCCAATCCTTCCTATATGCAGATATTTTCCTAGATAGTTTGGGCACATTGTGATGCCTGCTGTCTTCAAATCCCCTACAAAAGCAAAAATCAGACTGAACAGTGTTATACAGAGAAGGGATACATTATTCAAGATGACTGCAATGGAATAAATAGAACAGAATACAGCCTGAGCTCAACTCCCTTAGACAAACAACAGAGGTTGAGCTAGTGTAACAGTACTGGAGAGTGATAAGAGTTAGAAAGATCAATGGGACATGTGGATCCCATTGAATTAGTTCAGGGTTTGCAAATGCTTCTCTTTGTGATGAGGCTATCTGTGTTTGTTCACAGCACTGGCCCATTGAAGGCCTCTGTTCTTTCCTAGAGCCTGGAAGTTAGGGATCTATCTTCCCTGAAGATTATATTTTAACAGGATGGTTCCTACATTCTTGAGAAAGATATTTTTACTTGTAGATCAAGGAAGAGACTTTTAAAGAGGTTTATATCTAAAGGGAAAGAGAAAGAATTTACAGTTATACAATTTCTAAAGTAATTGCTCTAAGAAAAGCAGTATTAGGTGCATAGAGCTAAAGGTGCAGGAGACTGTCTAAAGGTTAGTGAAGCTGAAGAGAAAGTTAAAGTCATCTTGGTCACCCTATATAACCACTGTGCAGAGACAGACAGTTATTGGCCAATGTCCATTGCTCCATTTTTCCTTCAGTAATTAGAATTCAAAGTTTGATGCTGGGCGCAGAACTGAGCTGACAGACACAACATATCCCAGTCCAATTGCTAGTAAGTAATCTATCTGACTAAATCTTGGACAATAAGAAATGAGTGGACCTAAAGTATGTTACCCCCAAAGAGAACAGAGGCTTACCCTCTTCTTTGCCTTCTCCAAGTTCTGTGGGAAGGAATGTAGACAAGATAGCAGGAGCTGGAACACACATTTTACATTTTGACAAGGAAAATGTATGTTTTGGATGGCAGCAACATGGCAATGAGTGAAATGACAGGCGAATTTGCTGTTGTTCAGTCGCTCAGTCATGTCCAACTCTTTAATTCTCCATGGACTGCAGCACACCAGGCTTCCCTGTCCTTCACCATCTCCCGGAGCTTGCTCAAACTCATATCCATTGAGTCAGTGATACCATCCAACCATCTCATCCTCTGTTGTCCCCTTCTCCTCCTTCCTTCAATCTTTCCCAGCATCAAGGTCTTTTCCAATGAGTTGACTTTTTGAATCAGTTGGCCAAAGTATTGGGGCTTCAGCATCAGTCCTTCCAATAAGTATTTAGGATTGATTTCCTTTAGGATTCACTGGTTTGATCTCCTTGCTGTCCAAGGGATTCTCAAGAGTCTTCTCCAATAACAAAGTTCAAAAGCATCAGTTCTTCAGTTTTCAGCCTTCTTTATGGTCAAACTCTCACATACATGTATGACTATAGGAAAAACCACAGCTTTGACTATATGGACCTTTGTCACTAAAGTAGTGTCTCTACTTTTTAATATGTTGTCTAGGTTGGTCATACCTTTTCTTCCAAGAAGTGTCTTTTAATTTCATGGCTGCAGTCACCATCTGCAGTGATTTTGGAGTACAAGAAAGTAAAGTCTGTCACTCTTTCTATTGTTTCCCCATCTGCATGCCATGAAGTGGTTTGACCAGATGCCATATTTTATTTTTTTGAATGTTGAGTTTTAATAGAACTCCTTCACTCTCCTCTTTCACCTTCATCAGGAGGCTCTTTAGTTTTTTTAAAAGATAACATGTTTAAACGTAATGACTCTCTTACAGGTATAAAAATTAACATATATTTAACATTTTATTTAAATCATTAATGAAAAAATTTAAGGGTTAATAATCAATTCAAAAAAGAATTTGAAGCATAACGTGAACGTGAATGTGAAGTCGCTCAGTCGTGTCCAACTCTTCGCGACCCCATGGACTGTAGCCTACCAGGCTCCTCTGTCCATGAGATTTTTCAGGCAAGAGTACTGGAGTAGATTGCTATTTCCTTCTCCAAGGATCTTCCCAACCCAGGGATCGAACCTGGGTCTCCCACATCGTAGACAGACGCTTTACCGTCTGAGCCACCAGGGAAGTCAGGGCATTTATAAATATGAGTATTATAGACAGTAAGAAAATAAGGGCAAATGTAGGAAAATATAGTTTGTCTATTTACACCTAATTAATTTATCAACGTATAGAGAAGAATCATTTTACACTGGTACCAATTATCTAAAATTAATAGAGTTATAAAATACACCCCATAGAATCAGTATCAAATCACCTTGAAGGATATACTTTAGACAGTGAGTTTTCTGTTGAGCACTTCCCCTCTACTGTTCCCCACAACCTGCTATTTTTCCTTACAGTTCCCAATACTGTGAAGCTCCCACATCATTATTGGGATGCTTACACTTAGACTGTCATGTGAGAGAAATGTAAACTTATTTGTAAGCAGCTGTATTTTTTGTTTTGTTTCTTACATATTCATGGCCAGACCTTAAGTTAAATACTATTATTTGGTTATTAAACAAACACTGTTTTGAAATATCTCAACACAGTCTTTAAAAAAACAATCATGAATACAGGTAAAATGTCATATACCTTTTTGACTCTCACTCCAATTACTTGACACATCCATAGAGGTATTCTGCAGATATTAATAGATTGATTACTGGCAACTTAATTTGATGTTATTCTAGAAAAAAATGTGAGCACGGAGATTGGGATATTTAATTCTGCCTTCTGTGAAACAAGGTTATAAAGGGAATCTAGGCTATTAAATTATTTAAAAATGGAAGATGTCAGCATAACTGGTCCCCATCCAATGCTAATATTAACTGCATTAGTGCTTTGAGCTTTGGAAATTTTCCATGAAAGAGGAAGATTTTAGATTACTTCTTCATAAAAAAAAAAAAAAAAAAAAACATTTGGGAACAGAGTTGAAAGATGACCTCAATGATAAGTTACCACTGCTTATTCCAAGTCTTGAATTATATAGTAAAATTTAAGTGCTAATGTTTTCCAGAAACATAATATACCATTATGACTTTCATTTATTGTAATTGAGTACAATGTACATGTAGGTAATTAAACTGTATTTAACCCAAAGTATTATTTTTGCCACTAAATTCAGCCTATTTCACCAAAACTTTTACTTGAGAAGCTAGTAAGAAGTCTAATTAATTAATTTATATATCTCAACCTTTAATACACAACAACTAATCCTATGATTAGTGTGAATACACAAAAAGATCTTAAGACATATTGCTCATTTTCCAGAAGTAACTTAGAAATTATCTAACATGTATTATTTATACTACTACTACTTATAGTAGCACTATTAAAACTAACTTACCACTTAGGTACTCTGATATAAGCCTCACCAATATGTTCATGTATTTCCAAAACTGTTCTTTTCTACATGTCCAGGCAGTATTTGGTCATTAGCAATACAGAATAAACCAATCTGAGAGTTTCTGAGCAGTGGAAACTGGAGCTAGGTTGGTTGTCCCCATGTCCATGTTACTTTTGTCATTGAACTTCTGTTTGGTATGTGAAGGTTGATGTGAAAATGCAGCAAGAACATACTTGAAAGAGGTCCATGCGATATGCATGTTTCCTTTCTGCATGATTCACACATACCATTCTTGAAGCCCTATGACCACAGAATTCTTGTGGATCATTGAATGACAAGGATTCAGTAGGCCTCAAAGCAAGTATTAGGAAAAGAATTTATAGAGGCCACTAACCACCTATGCACTAAACAATGACAGAGAAGAAAGGGGGAAGATTCTGAAAACAATAGTTCCTTTTCCTTGCTTACTCTTCAGTCGGCCAAAGACAGAGGGTATTGGTAGAATGTACCTGTATCAAGAAGTCAAATAAAAAGAGTAGAATTGTGTAGTATTTCCACCAGTTGGGGTAGAATGATATGTGTGAATAATTTGGTTTCTTTATTACTGTTCTTTTTATTTTTCTTTTTTCCCCCGTGAGTTAAATACTCTTACGTTTCATTTAATCTGTCATTGCAAAACGAAAAAAAAAAAAAAAAAGAGCTATAAAATACATGCTAATACATTAAAGGAAAGTAGTTAGGTAGCAAATAAAAACAGTATAAATTGAAAGAGAGATCACAGACAAAAAAGAACTTTGTTTTTATAGTTGTGTTTGAGCAAGAAGCCTCACACTTTCATTTTTCCCTGAGCTCCATAAATTCTCTAACTTCCCCCATTTGGAATTTACATTCTCATGAGGAAACAGTAAGAAAACCCATTAGAATGACAGATATGGGAGTGTTGTAACATGGGAAGGGAATAGCTAGTGGGGAAGGGAAAAGATAGTGTGGAAGGGAAAGGGGTTTCAGATAGGATTTCAGGAAAGAGGTTCCATGTTTTTGAGAAGGTGACTTTATAATGGAGACCTGAGAGATGAGAAGAAACTGAGCATGATAATACCTGTGGATATCTTGGAAGGAGGGAACAGCATAAGGAATAGTTTAGATATTGGACATGGCTTCATGAGTCCCCAAAATGGGAAAAACAAAAGGCCTTTGTGGCTTGAGCAGAGTGACTGGAAGACTAGTAGAGAAGAGAGAAGAGGGGAGAGAGCCACTTCAAGGGTCATGATGCCCTAAGGATGGGTTTTAGGCTTTCACTAAGCAGAATGGGAGCATCCAAGTTTTTGAGTAGGACAGCGATGTAACTGTATAAAGTTTTAGTTGTGTTGAAATGGAGATTTAGAGGTTTAGGGAGTTATTTTAATCTCTTCTCTAATGTTACACAGTTAATAATAAGAACCTGGTGGAATAGGTCTTTAGATATATATTTTCAGGAACAGAACTAAAAACTAATTAATCTTACTCTAGGACGCATGTATTTACCCATGGTGCTATACTCTGAAAATAGACACTGCCTGCTGTGAAAAACTACATGAACTGAACAATTACACAGATTTCCTTCTGGCAGCTGCAGTAGGGAGAACATTCATTGCTGAGGAAGCCTCAGAGTAAAGGAAAAAGAACTGGTGTCTTATAGAAGTAGGAAAAGCAGGGAGCTCTTGGGAAGAATGGAGGCAATTTCCATGTTGGAAAATGCAAGGGGAGGGTAGTCTTTTGACATTAGCCTGTTTCTTAGAAGACAAAATGGTATGGAAATTTCTCAACTCTTCTTGTTTTCAAGGTGCATAAGGCTCAGGGGCAATTCAACATTGTCATTCACTGGCGCAATTCAACATTGTCACTCCCTGGCACAACTTTGGTCATGGCTTCTCAAACTGCCATCATTTCAGTTGAACTTGGTAGGTCGTTGGTACTATATTTGTTTACATTTCCTTTATACACGATAAACATAACATAGACCATAAACATCAAAATAGAAAGTTACTTTATTCCTAGAAATGCACAGAAACAGAATAATCAACTACAAATTGGCACCTGCTTGTCAACTGAAAATTGGCATTTGCCAAGAGCATTTGCCAGCAACTGAACAACAACAGGTGCATTTGCCATCTACCTCTGTGGAGACTGAACCCTGCACTGCTGCATCTGCTGGCCTTCAACACTCCCTAAAGGAAATTCAGTGTAGAGAATGAGGCACTCTGTGCTCCAAGGAATCTGGTGGAATAGGTCTTTAGATAGATATTTTCAGGAACTGATTTCATGATGTCAGTCTTTGCATCTCTCCATACCTAAAAAAACACTAAATCCCTTCATGGTGACATCAGCTTCTTGTGACTAACAGAAACCCTCTTGTAAAGTAAGTGCTTGATTGCATTGAACTCCTGCTTCACCAAAATTGTACATATTGACCTTCCCCCACTACCCTTTCAAAACAATTTCTCAGAGCTATCTGCGGTGCTCTCTCTTGGGATGCAGTCCTCATCTTGCCTCAAATAAAACTGAACTCACAGCTCTCACATTGTGCATCTTTTTAGTCAATAAGAACAATCTGTGAAAAATAAATTGTGAAGCAAATATTAACCATTTGAAAAATGACACAAATCTTAATTTCCTTGGAAGCCTTGACCAAGTGCATTACACCTTTTCTACTCACTTGTCCCAGGTAGCTGAAAGTATTTGTTTGAAACACAGTCTTAGCTTCATTCCAGATCTACTAAACCAAAATTTGCTTTTTAAGTAAGTAAGATCCTTGGGTAATTTGTAATGCTTAAAGTTTGAGAATCACTGATTTGAGGCTGTATAATTTCTTATTCCTAAAATCCATAAAAAAAGATTCCTATCATGGATAAAGAAATACTACTAAAGGCAGAAGAAACTGTCAAATACCTTAAATATTTGACAGATATTTCAAAGTAATAATAGATTTGTGGGATTGATTAAAATGTTTTCCAATACTTTTAGTGACATGTAGTCTAATAATTTAACTGGCTGCTTTTTTATCTGTGTTACATATGATGTCTTACAATAACAGTATATTCAATTCATTGAAATACAATATTGCCCCCAATTTGTAAGAGGAAACATACAGAGAAAGGTAATAGATGAATGCATTTTCTCTATACTACAAATTCTGTAGTCATAAGATAATGAAATAAGAGAGAAAGGAAATGCTACAGAATAGTAGTTTCAGTCCTAGTTTTGCCCCTATTTGAGAAATTCCTGTTTCTGTCCATAAAAGAGGTACAATAGCCCTTTCTTATGGAAACATACATACCATTGTACAGAGTATTCAGAAGGAGAATACTACACAGGATACCAAGCTACAGGAGATAAGATCCAAATGAAATGTAATCGGATATAAATCAGGAGAAAATTTTTTGACTACAGGAGGGAAGCAAACTCTCATAATATTCAAATAATAGCTACTATACAATTAAATAGACTTTAAACATGGATATATCCAAGTACCAAGTGGATCTTCAAACAGTAAACCTGTAGACAGGCAAATATCTCTGCACAGCTTAGAATGATGAACAGCATTAAGAAATCTGTAGCATAAGGTTTCCACATGATTCCACATTTATTTAGAAAGTGGAGATGTCTCTAAAGGGATTTTGTAAAATCTTTAGTGTTCGTGTTGAGAGTGAATGAACTTATAATCTAACTAGAATTTCATACAGTTTGCTATGCATAATTATATAAAATGATCAGAAGATATATTGAAATACTTACATAATTTCTACCTTGTTATCACTCAAACATTGGTTATAAAGCTTAAAGACTAGATGGTCTTTGTGAGTTATCTGTTTCTGAGCAATTTGGAAGTGGAATCCTTTCATGTTTTGTGAGCCTCAATTTTACTAATGCTGGAAGAGTTGCCTGTGTAATTTCTTGCATCAGGGTTCTTGAGATTTCTGCCATTTTTAAAAATTGTCCAAAGATTAATCTTTTAGAATTGGCTTATAAAATTAATTTCTATGGGAAGAATTGCTTTCCTCAAAATTTTTCTGCAAAATTCTGATCGCTTTCTTCATTAACCATTGAGTTGGTTTTTTTAGTAGTTTAAATAGAGCAGAAAAATTTTTCCAAAAATTATGTCATCAATTTAGATTTCCTCCTATTTAAAATCTTCTACACACATTATAAGAAAAGCCCTTGAGATGTTTATATAATTTTAATTAAAGTGAACAAGTTTAGTTGAAAATTAAAATATGAATACATTTGGAATCCACACATATGCATTTGATAAGTTCACAGAATATGTTACTATTATGAATTAAGAAAATAGCATCATGCATTGATTAAGTAGTAGTTTACTTGGTTTTCAGGAAATAAATGCAAAATTTTATTTTATTTTTGATGTAATGTGTTCATTTGTAATATGTTGAAAAGAGGGTAGTATGTTCAAATGTAAAGTAAATCTATATAGACTTCTTTCTTCTGACTTTCAGAGTATATATGAGTGAAAAAGGTTAGTTGCTCAGCCGTGTCCAACTGTTTGCAACCCCAGGGTCTGTAGTCTGCCAGGTTCCTCTGTCCATGGCATTCTCTAGGCAAGAATACGGGAGTGGGTTGTTGTTCCCTTCTCCAGAGATCTTCCTAGCCCAAGGATTAAACCCAGGTCTTCTGCATCGCAGACAAATTCTCTACTGTCTGAGCCATGAGGGAAAACCACATGAATGAGTAGCCAGGTCCAGGGCTGCTCGTCTGAACCCACTGATAACATGAAGGAACTTTCCATACATATGTAATTTACAGAGTTGAGTTGGTAAATAATGGCTTTGAAAATATTTCTATCAGGTGCCAAGTTGATAATTATTCCACATAGAGAAGTTGAATAAGTGCCTTAAAAAATTCTAATTATATGTTAGTCATTGACTGGTTTAAAGGTAATTCTCTCCTCTATACATGTTAAAAAAAAAAAAAGTGAATCCTTTAAACGTTAGAGATGACTTTTGTCCTAAAACTTTCTGTTTTTGGGGGATATAGTAGTTGCAAGTAGATTAAAAAAAAATTGCAGATAACTAACTCTTAGATAACCAGACATTGCTTAAAAACCACATGGCTAAATAAATAACAATTAGTAAGTAATACTTTTCTTTCCAAAATTACATTCATTTGAAAATATAGTTAAGGGAAAATATTCTTATGAACTAGACCAAACATTGTCCAGGATTATCAAAAAACACAATGTTTAGAAAATATTTTAAGAATTGTTGGACAAAGATATGTAATGAATGTCAAAATTTACAGGTATTAAGTTATTTAACCCATACAACATCCTTTAACATTTTGTATCTAGAGAAACAGAGAGCAAGCCCAGAAAATAGCTCACTTCCTTAACTTCACCTAAATGGTAAATAAGAGAATAGATTTTGAAATAAATGCTTCAGTTGCCAAACTTGACGATTTTTCTGTATATAGAAGACAGATAACTCTAACATAAGAAAAACTTTTAATTTCCTTTTGTCCTTAACTAATGATTTATCATGCCCCTTGTAAGAATGGCAGCCCACTCCAGTATTCCTGCCTGGAGAATACCAGAGATGGAGGAGCCTGGTAAGCTACAGTCCATGGGGTCACAAAGAGTCAGACACGACTGAGTGACGTGACTTCACTTCTTCACTTCTTCAAACTGGTGAAAGTGAAGTCGCTCAGTTCTGTGACTTTTTGCGACCCTGTGGACTGTGTCCATGGGATTTTCCAGGCAAAAGTACTAGAGTGGGTCGCCATTTCCTCCTCCAGGGGATCTTCCTGACCCAGGGATCGAACCCGGGTCTCCCGCCTTGTAGGCAGAGGCTTTACCATCTGAGCCACCTATCTAAACTGGTGAATTGATAGCTATTCCCTTGTAAGAAATGTACAAGTTAAGCCAGAGAGGAAAAAGGGAATCTGGAAAGGGAGAAGGAGATTATTTATAGGTTGACTCACATTTGGGTTTCTGTTGTTCAGTGTCATGATTAAGTCACTCTTTTTAAAATTTTATTTTATATTGGTGTTCCTTGATTCCTTTTATGCTTGCTTGCTACTCTAACATCTGTGAACTGAACGACCTATGGATTAGCAATGTCAGTATCACCTAGGAGCTTGCTTAGAAACGCAGACTCTTAAACTTCACCCCAGGCTCACCTGAAGCAGGACATATAATTTTACAAGACCCTGAGTTAACTCAGAGTCTTGATATTTGCAAAAAGCTTCTTTATAGTGTGTTGCTTTCCAAAGTATGAACATGCAAATTTCCAACCACAGGTGAGATAGACAATCTTTCCAAAATGTCCTTGAAGCAAGTGTAAATAAGGGCAATAACTCAAATTGTTTTATAGGGATGGGTCAGTCCATGCTCTGTGTCATACCCAATTTATGGAGTTAGTGAATAGTTTTTGAAAACAAATCTTCCATCATTCTCCAGATGGATATCTTCTTCTAGATTTGTTTCTTGAAGGCTGTTTGGAATATACTGCCAGTATCCCACTTATAGCTCTACTAGGCAGCTATCAGTCACCATTGATTCCTGGTAGTGATGTGACTGAAATCAATGGCTTAAATCTCTCAAAACCCGTATGCTGCTGCTGCTGCTAAGTCACTTCAGTCGTGTCAGACTCTGTGCAACCCCACAGACGGCAGCCCACCAGGCTCCCCCGTCCCTGGGATTCTCCAGGCAAGAACACTGGAGTGGGTTGCCATTTCCTTCTCTAATGCATGAAAGTGAAAAGTGAAAGTCAAGTCATTCAGTCGTGTCCAACTCTTAGCGACCCCATGGACTGCAGCCTACCAGGCTCCTCCGTCCATGGGATTTACCAGGCAAGAGTACTGGAGTGGGGTGCCATTGCCTTCTCTACAAAACCTGTATAATTTATCCTTAAACCATTCATATACTCTCTGAACAACAGTGGTTTTAACACAATGCTCAGTTTTTCACTACAATGCTTTCTAACTCCCATATAAAGAATTCTGCTTATTTGAATATTTTGTGTTAATGGAGATCATTTACATAAAATAAAATTATATGAAATTTAAAAATTCAAATATATTAAACTGTAAGCACAGATTAAAAATGGATTTTACTTCACATTCCTGAGTTGAATATGTTTCAGCCAGAAAAATTCTAACCATTTGAACTGACTCTCTTTACTTACTAGTATGCAAGAAAATATCTATATAGACATTGATTTATAATGAAATAGGCAGAGCTTGAAATAAAGCTCCTAAACATATCTCAGTCATTAATAATATGTTTTCCATTATTCTAATAGCAAATGGAATAAATTCTCCCAACCTAGATAGAAAAAGCAAAAGGAACTTGAGAATAAAAATTGTTAGTTTGAAAAATAATCATTCTATGATTTTGGACATAAGAAAGAATTGGGTTTCCCAAATAAGCCAGTCAAATTTGGAAAAGAATTACAGAATTTAATAACAGAAAATGGAAGTTGATTTGGAGAAAGCAAATATTGTAGTGCTTAATTATTACTAAAGTTGGTAGAATATAATTTTTTTTCAAAAATGGTGGCAACAAGAAATATTATTTGATTAAACAGAAATGGACAAACAAGCAAATGATATAATTGAAATATTGTACATATTTCAAAAATATAACCTTTACTTTGATAAGTTGAATCATGGAGGTAATAACTCATGCTACCATATAAATAAAATATTAATATGTTAATTATTCATATATGTTATCTAATTAGCATTTTAAATGGAATCAGAGTAACTCTTAGATTTTCTGTTAAATTAAAATTGCTTCAAATTTGCCTTCGAAGAAAAGAAAGAGGAAAGGAAATTAACAAATGACATTCTATACAAGATTATTTAAATGTGCCTCAATTAATCTCATTAACTCTTTTCAGTGAGAACTATTATAAAACTTAATAGGAAACAAAACAGAAATTCAGAGAGGCAGATCCGTTGGAACAACCCAGTTGACAGAGGAGTTTCAAATTTCAACTGGAAACATGATTTTAAAACATATTCTTTGTCCTGTAAGACATTGCAATTGTCAACTACAAATTGGTACTTACGAAGAGTGTTGCCAAAGACTGGACAGAAAAGGCATTTGCCATCTGCCTCTACAGAGACTGAACCCCATGCTACTATAGCTGTTGACATTCAACAATCCCTGAGGGAGCACTAAATCCCTTCATGGTGATATCAGATCCTCATGACTAACAAAAAACTTTTGTAAAATGAGTACTTCATGGCACTGAACTCCCTCTCTACCAAAACATTATATATTGACTTTTCCCCACTGCCACTTTAGAGTAGTCTTTCAGAGCTATCTGAGATGCTGCCTCCCAGACTGCAGTCCTCATTTTGCCCCAAATAAAATCTAACTCACAATTCTCAAGTTGTACATCTTTTTAGTCAACACAATCAATCAGTCCAGACGCTCAGTTGTGTCCAACACTTTGAAACCCCATGGACTGCAGCATGGCAGGCTTCCTTGTCCACCACCAACTCCCAGAGCCTACTCAAACTCATGTCCATTGCATTGGTGATGCCATCCAACCATCTCACCCTTTGTTGTCTCCTTCTCTTCCTGCCTTCAATCTTTCCCAGCATCAAGGTCTTTTCCAGTGAGTTGGTTCTTCATGTCAGGTGGCCAAAGTATTGGAGTTTCAGCTTTAGCATCAGTGCTTCCAATGAATATTCAGAACTGATTTATTTTAGGATGGACTGGTTGGATTTTCTTGCAGTCCAAGGGACTCTCAAGAATCTTCTCCAACACCACAGTTCAAAAGCATCAATTCTTCGGCACTCAGCTTTCTTTATAGTCCAACTCTCACATCCATACATGACAACTGGAAAAAACATAGCTTGAATTAGAAAGACATGTACTCTTGTGCACACCAGGACCCAGGAGAAAGGAGCTGTGACCCCACAGGAAACTGACCCAGGCATTCCTATGACTGTCCAGAAGTCTCCAGCAGAGGCGTGAGTTGGCAGTGGCCTGCTGCAGGCTCTGAGGCATTGAGTGCAACAGGGTATGCATGGGACCTTTTGAAGGAGGTCAACATTATCTTCATTACCTCCACCATAGTTTGGCCTCAGGTCAAGCAACTGGGAGGGAACACAGCTTTGCCCTTCAACAGAAAATTGGATTAAAGATTTACTGAACATGCCTCTTCCCATCAGAACTAGACCAGGTTTCCACCTCAGTGAGTCTCTCCCATCAAGAAGCTTCTGTAAGCCTCTTATCCTTATCCATCAGAGGGCAGACAGAATGAAAATCACAATCACAGAAAACTAACCAAACTGATCACATGGACCATAGTCTTGTCTAGCTCAATGAAGCTATGAGCCATGCCATGTAAGGCCTCTCAAGACAGATGGGGCATGGCGGAGAGTTCTGAAAAAACGTGCTCCACTGGAGAAGGAAATGGCAAACCACTTCAGTATTCTTGCTTTGAGAACTCCATGAACAGTGTGAAAAGGCAATAAATCAAGATATCAGTTCAGTTCAGTCACTCAGTCGAGTCTGACTCTTTGCGACCTCATGAATCACAGCACGTCATTCATCCCTGTCCATCATCAACTCCCAGAGTTTACCCAAATTCATGTCCATCAAGTCAGTGATGCCATCCAGCCATCTCATACTCTGTCGTCCCCTTCTCCTCCTGCCCCTATCCCTCCCAGCATCAGGGTCTTTTACAATGAGTCAGATCTTCACATAGATGGCCAAACTATTGGAGTTTCAGCTTCAACCTCAGTCCTTCAGGTGAACACCCGGGACTATCTTCTTTAGGATGGACTGGTTGGATCTCCTTGCAGTCCAAGGGACTCTCAAGAGTCTTCTCCAACACCACAGTTCAAATGCATTAATTCCTGGGTGCTCAGCTTTCTTCACAGTCCAACTCTCACATCCATACATGACCACTGGAAGAACCATAGCCTTGACTAGACAGACCTTTGTTGGCAAAGTAATGTCTCTACTTTTTAATATGCTATCTAGGGTGGTCATAACCTTCCTTCAAGGAATAAGCATCTTTTAATTTCATGGTTGCAATCACCATCTGTAATAATTTTGGAGCCCCCCAAAATGAAATCTGACACTGTTTCCACTGTTTCCCCATCTATTTCCCATGAAGTGATGGGACCAGATGCCATGATCTTCGTTTTTTGAATGTTGAGCTTTAAGCCAACTTTTTCACTCTACTATTTAACTTTCATCAAGAAGCTTTTTAGTTCCTCTTCACTTTCTGCCATAAGGATGGTGTCATCTACATATCTGAGGTTAGTGATATTTCTTCTGGCAATCTTGGTTACAGTTGTGCTTCTTCCAGCCCAGCATTTCTCATGATGCATTCTGCATATAAGTTAAATAAGCAGGGTGACAATATACAGCCTTGACATACTCCTTTTCATATTTGGAACCAGTCTGTTGGTCCATGTCCAGTTCTAACTGTTGTTTCCTGACCTGCATATAGGTTTCTCAAGAGGCAGGTCAGGTGGTCTGGTATTCCCAACTCTTTCAGAATTTTCCATAGTTTATTGTGATCCACACAGTCAAAGGCTTTGGTATAGTCAATAAAGGTAAAATATATGTTTCTCTGGAACTCTCTTGCTTTTAATGTGATCCAGCAAATGTTGGCAATTTGATCTCTGGTTCCTATGCCTTTTTTAAAACCAGCTTGAACATCTGGAAGTTCACGGTTCACCTACTGCTGAAGCCTGGCTTGGAGAATTTGAGCATTACTTTACTAGCATATGAGATGAGTGCAATTGTGCGGTAGTTTGAGCATTCTTTGGCATTGTTTTCTTTGGGACTGGAATGAAAACTGACCTTTCCCAATCCTGTGGCCACTGCTGTGTTTTCCAAATGTGCTGGCATATTGAGTGCAGCACTTTCACAGTATCATCCTTCAGGATTTGAAAGAGCTCAACTGGAATGCCATTACCTCACTAGCTTTGTTTGTAGTGATGCTTCCTAAAACCCACTTAACTTCACATTCCAGGATGTCTGGCTCTAGATGAGTGATCACACCATAGTGATTATCTGGGTCGTGAAGATCTTTTTTGTACAGTTCTTCTGTGTATTCTTGCCACCTCTTCTAAATATCTTCTGCTTCTGTTAGGTCCATACCATTTCTGTCCTTTATTGAGCCCATCTTTGCATGAAATGTTCCCTTGGTATTTCTAATATTCTCGATGAGATCTCTAGTCTTTCCCATTCTTTTGTTTTCCTCTACTTCTTTGCACTGATCGCTGAGGAAGGCTTTCTTATCTCTCCTTGCTATTGTTTGAAACTCTGCATTCAGATGCTTATATCTTTCCCTTTGTCCTTTGCTTTTTGCTTCTCTTCTTTTCACAGCTATTTGTAAGACCTCCTCAGACAACCACTTTGCCCTTTTGCATTACTTTTCCTTTGTGATGATCTTGATCCCTGTCTCCTGTACAATGTTACAAACCTCCGTCCATAGTTCATTAGGCACTCTATCTATCAGATCTAGTCCCTTAAATTTATTTCTCACTTCCACTGTATAATCATAAGGGAATCGCTTTAGGTCATACCTGAATGGTCTAGTGGTTTTCCCTACTTTCTTCAAGTCTGAATTTGGCAATAAGGAGTCCATGATCTGATCCACAGTCAGCTCCCGGTCTTGTTTTTTCTGACTGTATAGAGCTTTTCCATCTTTGGCTGCAAAGAATATAATCAATCTGATTTCAGTGTTGACCATCTGGTGATGTCCATGTGTAGAGTCTTCTTGTGTGTTGTTAGAAGAAGGTGTTTGCTGTGACCAGTGTGGTCTCTTGGCAAAACTATATTAGTCTTTGCCCTGATTCATTCCGCATTCCAAGGCCAAATTTGCCTGTTACTCCAGGTATTTCTTGACTTCCTACTTTTGCATTCCAGTCCCTTATAATGAAAAGGACATCTTTTTTGGGTGTTAGTTCTAAAATGTCTTGTAGGTCTTCACAGAACTGTTCAAATTCAGCTTCTCCAGTGTTACTGATTGGGGCATAGGCTTGGATCACTGTGATATTGAATGGTTTGCCTTGGAAACGAACAGAGATCATTCTGCCATTTTTGAGGTTGCATCCAAGTACTGCATTTTGGACTTTTTTTTTGACCATGATAGCTACTCCATTTCTTCTAAGGGATTTCTACCCACAGTAGTAGATATAATGGCCATCTGAATTCAAGTCACCTTTTTCCAGTCTATTTTAGTTTGCTGATTCCTAGAATGTCGACGTTCACTCTTGCCATCTCCTGTTTGACCACATCCTATTTGTTTTGATTCATGGACCTAATATTGCAGGTTCCTATGTAATATTGTTCTTTACAGCATCGGACCTTGCTTCTATCACCAGTCACATCCACAACTGGGTATTGTTTTTGCTTTGGTTCCATCTCTTCATTCTTTCTGGAGTTATTTCTTCACTGATCTCCAGTAGCATATTGGGCACCTACTGACCTGTGGAGAGTTCCTCTTTCAGTATCCTATCATTTTGCCTTTTCATACTGTTCATGGGGTTCTCAAGGCAAGAATATTAAAGTGTTTTGCCATTTCCTTCTCCACTGGACCACATTCTGTGAGACCTCTCCACCATGACCCACCCATCTTGGGTGGCCCCACAAGGCATGGCTTAGTTTCATTGAGTTAGACAAGGCTGTGGTCCGTGTGATCAGATTGCCTAGATTTCTGTGATTATGGTTTCAGTGTGTCTACCCTCTGATGCCCTCTTGCAACACCTACCATCTTACTTGGGTTTCTCTCCCCTTGGACGTGGGGTATCTTTTACCTCGGACATGGGGTATTGCTTCATGGCTGCTCCAGCAAAGCGCATCCGCTGCTCCGTACCTTGAACGAGTCCCCACTCCTGACCTTCAACGTGGAGTAGCTCCTCTCTGCCCTCCTGCGCCTGTGCAGCCACCGCTCCTTGGATGTGGGTTTGCTCCTCTTGGCCACCGCCCCTGACCTCAGACATGGGGTTGCTCCTCTTGGCTGTGCTTCTGTGCGGTCTGCTGCAGCTGCTGTGCTTCAAGATATAAACAAATGCTATTCTTCAAATGTTGTAGTTGGGAAGATTAGCTGATAAATAATTATATCAAAAGTAAATAATTTTACAATCTAAACTACATCTTACTGTCTGAATATGATCCTGTTGCATGATTTATTATTTTCTTTAAAAATTTGCTTCCAAATTTCATATTTAACCTTGGCTACCTTTTCTTCTCCCTTTTCTGTCAGTCCATTTTGCAACTTATCTTTTTTTATTTTTAGCAAACAGAAATAAGAAAAATCACCATGCATATTCATTATGTTGCTGCTGCTACTGCTAAGTCACTTCAGTCATGTCCGACTCTGTGCGACTCCATAGACAGCAGCCCACCAGGCTCCCCCATCCCTGCGACTCTCCAGGCAAGAACACTGGAGTGAGTTGCCATAGTTATCATAAAACTGATGCCCTTCTCTGTTGCTAAAAACGAAGTTCAAAGTTAATGAAAGCAGATTAAATATTTCTAAAATGGACATATAAACAGACATATGCAATAGAGCTAAAAATAAATCACCAAAGCTAATGTAATCCAACAGAATGTCACCAATGCTTCTGGAAAACTTTGAAGCAGCTTTCATTCTCTAGGAATGGAGTTCATGAGTTATTTTATTTTTTTCCTTACTGCACTCACCTAAGATTCAAATATCTTGGGTAAATGCAGCTGATTAGTGGAGCCTGGTTCTTTCATCTCAACCTAGCAACATGGGAGCCTGGAAAAGGTATCTGACTTCTGATATGATTTCTATATTTCACCAAGATTCCTAAAATGAAATAAAGTTCAATTATATGAAAGGATTTCAATGTGCTTGTTACCAAACAATTGTTTATATTATCTTTTACATAATGAAATTATGTAGAACATGAAGTTATTTTTTATTGGATATTTACAAATTAATTTCAATGAAAAAAACCTATAAAACTATAAGATACATAGTTTTGATCTAATTTGAAATGGCAACCCAGTCCAGTATTTTTGCTTGGAGAATCCCATGCACAGAGGAGCTTGGTGGGCTACAGTCCATGGGTCGCAGAGTCGGACATGACTGAGTGACTTTACTTTCACTTTCATATCTAAAATGTATCTTCAATTTCTTCTTGTAGCATTTAAAAACATTATTCCCATTTTCACAAGCTAGGCTTCAAAAGCAATACAGCAGCTATAAATTTTATCATTTTTATAAGAATACTTTATATTATAAAATGAAGGGCTAATAATAAATAGAGCAGTAGCTTGCAATCTAGGATGTTCTGGACAGCTGGTATCTGAAGTCACCCTAAGTGTGCAGGGACACTATCTAGTGGCTCATATTGGAAAGTCTGATTGTCTAGAGAGCTTCAAACTCTTATATGATTAGTAAAAAAGAAGAAGAGGAAAAAAAATTGGGCAGTATTGAACAATGCAGTTCAAGAACATAAGCAGTGATGCAGTGATCTGCAGTTGTGAACATAAGTTCAGGAATCTAGGGTTAGGAAACTTTTCTGCTGTCCCAAATATCTCTCAACAAACATGCAAATTTGGTCAATGAATGTGTTAACACACAATCTGGCCACCATCTCTGCTGAAACTTCTCCCCAGCACTAGCTATTGCCTACTGACAATCCCCAAACTTCACAACCTTGCTTGCCAGCAGAAAATAGACACAAGTAGCCAGAAAACAGCCTCTGTCTCTCCCAGGGATAGATTTATTCTAGATTCAATTGTGCCTCTGAAACTAGATCTGAGGGCATCTGGAAAATGTAGTTTTAAACTTTTCGGCCCAATCCATTTGGCTCCCAAGAAGGAAGATGATAAAAACATCTGTCAAGTCTATTTACCATACCAATCCCAATGTTCCACTCACTGTCTTTCTCCTCACTCTGTCTCATTCACATGCAAGCTCCAGTTCTGTTTAAACTCAACTCCTTAACAGCATCTATGCTGCTGTAGACAGATGGAGATCAACTCACTCTGACTGTTCTCACTTAAAAATCATGATCATGAACCTCAAGTTGGAGTGTGACATTGTCACTGTTCTACCAGATTTTGCTCTTCCATGCACTCTTTCATTCTCCTAGAGGAATAATGCATACTGAATTTCCTGTCGCATTCATCCCTCACTTCCTTTTCCTCCTTACTCTCAGTAACCTTACCTTCTATTTTCCTGAGAGATAAAAGAATCAAAAGATAAATTCCACAAAATATACTACCACCTACTCACTAACATTCCTACATACTATACCCTGCCTTCCTCCTAGATGAACAGTTCATGCTTTCAAGGCTGAGTTCTTTCCTTTTTAAAAATTAATTCCATCACTTCTGACATACTTATGCATACTGTGCCAACAGTTAGACAAGGTCTCCTATATAATTAATATAAATTTTTCTATGGAATCATTCCCATAGTGTATAAATGTTTATAATTGTCCTTTATAGAAAAATCCCCATGACATCACCTTTTTTTTTTTTTCCCACAGCAAAACTTTTGAAAAGATTTGCTATGCTTGTCTCCAATATTTAAAAATCTATACAAATGAAGCTTTTGTGTTATCACTTCATTGGAACTACTTTTGTCAATATCTCTAATGATCTTTTTACATTAATGCACACAATGTAAAATTCTCATCCCCCCTCTTTTGTTAGGACTCATCAGTTTTGAACAAGTTTATTGCTTCTTCCTTGAAACATATTCTTTTCTTGGCTTCAAGTAAATAACAGTTCTCTTCTATTCTGCATGCTGCTCTGAAATCTTTCTTGTTTCTCTCATCTTCCCAATTTCTGAACACTGGAATAACTTGGAATCCTTTCCTTCTCTATCTATATTAACTCACTTAATAACTAAATCTATTTCTACTATTTAAATAACATTTATGTATGAATTTCTTATTTATAGCTCTAGTTTTTAGTAAAATCCTGATTAATATGTCCCAAGCACAAATTTGTTAACTCTCTTAAAAATCTAACAAGTATTTCAAATTTTAAGGTTGAATATAAAACTTGTTAGAAAATCTCCCTTCTGAAATCTACTCCTTCTACAATTTTCTTCTTCACAGAAAATGGAAAACCTATCATTAAGTTGCTGAAATTAAGAATTTTGAAGTCATATTTAACTGTTTGTATGCTTTCCCATTTCCACATTTCATTTTTTCATTAAATCTCCTTTGCTTTGTCTTCAGAATTATGCACAGAATTATAACACTTCTTGCTACCTCCATTACTACCAATTCCAAGTTAAAAACACTATCATCACCTACCAATTTCCTATTAACTCTTCTACATTTCCTTCCCACCGTCTCTACTCTACACACAAGCTAATTAATTATATAGTTAGTTAGGTATCTCATGTCACTCTTTGGCTTAATTATATTTGCTTCTCTAGTATCCAGAATAGTGTTTTGCACCTAATGGGTACTTAGATGTTTGCTATGGTCATTAAATGACTGAATGCAGATGCCCCATGGATGTTCAAGTTGACTCATTGACTAAAATAACTACTATTGCTGTAATCACCATATCCATGTTCCAGGCTTGAAGAAGAAAAAAAGAATGACATAAAGTCCTTTGCCTAATAACTTTATCTTTATTTAATGGGACTTTCCAAAATTTTCACAGAAATGATTCACTTTCGTATCATTGGTTATTCTTACTACGAATAAACAATGCAGCTGTTTTCTCCTCTTGAATCTGGATAGGTTTGTGATTATAGCAGAATTCACACAGTACAAGTTCCAAACCTAGCTCATCGAATGCACTATAGTGAGTTTCTGGTCTTCAGTCCATTTGCTCTTGTAACCCAGATACTGTAATGTGAGGAAGCCCAGTATGCGCTGAAAGGCCAAGTATTCTAGCAATAGATCTTACTAGCGTCTCAAGAAACAGCCAGTATTAAGCATGTGAGTGAAACTTGGAACATATAATAACAACGTCTAGCTTTTGGGTCTTCCTAGCTGAGGCCCAGATGGAATGCACAGAATTGAGACAAGGCCCCCTCAGTGTGGCCACAGCAAAAATTTGAAGTGATGGACAGACCACTTTTATAGCTCAGTTTTATTGGCAAGCAAAGGAAAATACATCCTGGAGGCGTCAGGACGGGCCAACCCAAAAGACTGGAAGAGAAGATAAGCCTCAATTTATTTAAGCTTCCTCCTTTTATACTTTTGTCTCCTCCCCCATGAGCCTGCCCTATGTAAATTGGACTAGCCAGGAGGGCAGTTTGTTTTTAACCTGAGGTCCTCACTCCAATCCTCAGACCTACCTTTGTTCTGTTTTCACTGGCTTTTCCCTTCATTGTCTTTTCAGTTCAGTTCAGTCGCTCAGTCGTGTCCGACTCTGCAATCCCATGAATCGCAGCACGCCAGGTCTCCTTGTCCACCACCAACTCCCGGAATTCACTCAAACTCATGTCCATCGAATCGGTGATGCCATCCAGCCATCTTATCCTCTGTCATCCCCTTCACCTCCTGCCTCCAATCCTTCCCAGCATGAGGGTCTTTTCCAATGAGTCAACTCTTCGCATGAGGTGGCCAAAATATTGGAGTTTCAGTTTCAACATTAGTCCTTTGAATGAACACTCAAGACTGATCTCCTTTAGGATGGACTGGTTGGATCTCCTTGCAGTCCAAGGGACTCTCAAGAGTCTTCTCCAACACCACAGTTCAAAAGAATCAATTCTTCAGCACTCAGCTTTCTTCACAGTCCAACTCTCACATCCATACATGACCACGGGAAAAACCATAGCCTTGACTAGACGGACCTTTATTGGAAAGGTAATATCTCTGCTTTTGAATATACTATCTAGGTTGGTCATAACTTTCCTTCCAAGGAGTGAGTGTCTTTTAATTTCATGGCTGCAATCAAAATCTTCAGTGATTTTGGAGCCCCCCAAAATAAAGTCTGACACTGTTTCCCCATCAATTTGCTATGAAGTGATGAGACCAGATGCCATGATCTTTGTTTTCTGAATATTGAGCTTTAAGCCAACTTTTTCACTCTCCTCTTTTAGCCACCACCATTTTAGACTCCTTTTTCCTATTCTAACTATCTAACAATGTAATGGTTGCTTTACGCCACTAAGTTTTGGAGTGATTCATTAGGAAGCAGTAGACAATTGGAATGTGTGAATTAGTGTTTTGGGTTTCAAATATAATCAAGGTTTTATTATTAATTGTTCAACTAATATTCTGCCACAATTTCTTTTATATTATTGTACTTACTAAAACAAGGATGTAGTTTTAGCTTTTAATAATGCCTATAGGAATGGTAAAAGTATTAAGAACTTCCATGCTAGAAATATAATTATCTTATCCCCATATTTTTTTGACTGAGCATAGAATTATTTCTTGAAAATTATCTATTGGCAGTATTCCAGTGTTTTGCTCTCTGACAGTTATTATTATTGCAGCTCAGGAGTCTAATACCATCTCATTCTCAGTATTTTGATGAAGCTTGGATTTTTTTTCCTCATCTGGAAGATTTTTACAATTTTTTTCTTTTTTTTTTTTTAATATATCCTTGGTGGTACACATTTCATCATAGTTCATCTCAGCATGAGACTTTTTAATTCATTAAACTGAGCACTCAACACATACTATTAACATTAAAAATATTATTTTTAAAACTTGTGGAATAATGTTGCAATTTCTCTCCCACAATTTTGTTTTCTGTTTATGAGCTTCTCACTAAAATATTGAGTTGCTTAGATTAATCCTCTGATTTTCATTAATTTTTCTTGCTTTTGTATCATTTTTTTGAAATGTGTTCTCAATTTTATTTCTCAAATGTATTTTTTTCTTTTCTGTTCTTTGCTCTTTTCCTATTTTTTAAAACATATGTATATATTTTCTTTTGTTCTTTACATAGTTCTCTCCTTTCATGATGGTTTTTTTCTTTGAATGAGTCATAATTTTGTTAATGTTTTCATATGTAAGGTTTAGGGAATTAGAATAAAATGACAGAATTACAAAATGATAGAATGATCTCTGTTTCCAAGGCAAACCATTCAGTGTCACAATAATCCAAGTCTATGCCCCAACCACTAACACTGAAGAAGCTGAATTTGAATGGTTCTAGGATAATCTACAAGACCTTCTAGAATTAACACCAAAAAAAGATGTCCTTTACATCACAAGATGGAATGAAAAGTAGGAAACCAAGAGATACCTGGAGTAACAGGCAAGTTTTGCCTTGGAGTACAAAATGAAGCAGGGCAAAGGCCAACAAAGAGTTTTGCCAAGAGAATGCACTGGTCATAGCAAACACCCTCTTCCAATAACAAAAGAGAAGACTCTACATATGGACATCATCAGATAGTCGATACTGAAATCAGACTGATTGTATTCTTTGCAGCCAAAGATGGAGAAGCTCTATACAGTCAGCAAAAACAATACCAGGAGCTGACTGTGGCTCAGATCATGAACTCCTTATTGCAAAATTCAGAATTGAAGTAGGGAAAAGCACTAGACCATTCAGGTATGATCTAAAATCAAATCCTTTACAATTATACAGTGGAAGTGACAAATAGATTCAAGGGATTAAATCTGATAAAGAGAGTGCCTGAAGACATATGGATAGAGGTTCATGACATTGTACAGGAGGTGGGATCAATGCCATCCCCAAGAAAAAGAAATGTAAAAAGGCAAAATGAGGCCTTACAAATAGTTGAGAAAACAAGAGAAGCTAAAGACAAAGGAGAAAAGGAAACATATACCCATCTGAATGGACAGTTCCAAAGAATAGCAAGGAGAGATAAGAAAGCCTTCCTCAGTGTTCAATGCAAAGAAACAGAGGAAAACAAAGAATGGGAAAGACTAGAGATCTCTTCAAGAAAATTAGAGATATCAAAGGAACATTTCATGCAAAGATGGGCACAATAAAGGAAAGAAATAGTATGGACCTAACAGGGGCAGTAGATATTAAGAAGAGGTGGCAAAAATACACAGAAGAATTATACAAAAAATATCTTAATGACCCCGATAACCACAATGGTATGGTCACTCATCTAGAGCCAGACATCCTGGAATGTGAAGTCAAGTGGGCCTTAGGAAGCATCACTATGAACAAAGCTAGTGGAGGTTATGGAATTCCAGTAGAGCTATTTCAAATCCTAAAAGCTGATGCTGTGAAAGTGCTGCACTCAATATTCCAGCAAATTTGGAAAGCTCAGCAGTGGCCACAGGACTGGGAAAGGTCAGTTTTCATTCTAATCCCAAAGAAAGGCAATGCCAAAGAATGTTCAGACTACCACAAAATTGCACTCATCTCAGACACTAGCAAAATAATGCTCCTAATTCTCCAGGCTAGGCTTCAACAGTACGTGAACCAAAAACTTTCTGATGTTCAAGCTGAATTTAGAAAAGTCAGAGGAATGAGAGATCAAATTGCCAACATCTGTTGAATCATAAAAAAGGCAAAGAGTTCCAGAAAGACATCTATTTTTGTTTTATTGATGACATCAAAGCCTTTGAATGTGTGGATCACAACAAGCTTGGAAAATTCTTCCAGAGATGGGAATATCAGACCACCTTACCTGCTTCCTGAGAAATCAATATGCAGGTTAAGAAGCAGCAGTTAGAACTGGACATGAAACAATGGGCTGGTTTCAAACTGGGAAAGGAATACGTCAAGGCTGTATATCGTCACCCTGTTTATTTAACTTATATACATACAGACTGAAGTGAAGTGAAGTCGCTCAGTTGTGTCCGACTCTTTGCGGCCCCGTGGAATGTAGCCCAACAGGTTTCTCCATCCATGGGATTCTCCAGGCAAGAATACTGGAGTGGGTTGCCATTTCCTTCTCCAGGGGAATCTTCCCAACCCAGGGATCGAACCCAGGTCTCCTGTATTGCAGGCAGACGCTTTAACCTCTGAGCCACCAGGGAAGCCCATGTATATACAGACTATATCATGTGAAATGCCGGGCTGGATGCAGCACAAACTGGAATCAAGACTGTGGGAGAAATGCCAATTAACATCAGATATGCAGATGACACCACCCTTATGGCAGATAGCAAAGAGGAACTAAAGAGCCTCTTAATGAAGGTGAAAGTGGAGAGTGAAAAAGCTGGCTTAAAACTCAGCATTCAAAAAACTAAGATCATGGCATCCTGTCCCATCACATCATGGCAAATAGGTGGGGGAAACAATGGAAACAGTGACAGACTTTCTTTTCTTGAGCTCCAAAATCACTGATGGTGACCATAGCCATGAAATTAAAAGACGCTTGGTCCTTGGAAGAAAAGCTATGACCACCCTAGGCAGCATATTAAAAAAAACAAACAAACAAAAAAAAAAAACAGAGACATTACTTTGCCAACAAAGGTCTGTCTAGTCAAAGCTATCTTTTTTTCCAGTAGTCAGGTATGGATGTGAGAGTTGGACCATACACAAAACTGAGTGCCGAGGAATTTATGCTATTGAACTATGGTGTTGGAGAAGACTGTCAAGAGTCCCTTTGATAACAAGGAGTTCAAACCAGTCAATCCTAAAGGAAATCAGTCCTGAATATTCACTGGAGGCTGAAGCTGAAACTCCTGTATTTTGGCCACCTGATGCAAAGAACTGACTGATTGGAAAACACCTTGATGTTGGGAAAGACTGAAGACAGGAGGAAAAAGTGATGACAGAGGATGATGGTTGAATGCCATGACCAACTCAATGGACATGAGTTTGAGCATGGTCTGGGAGCTGGTGATGGACAGGGAAGCCTGGTGTGCTTCAGTCCATGGGGTCTCAAAGAGTTTTACACTACTGATCAACTGAAATGAACTGTATTAGAGTAAAAAAAGTACCTACTACACAGTGTAAATGAGTTTTCTAGGATAGATTTCCATTTTTATGGAATTTCAAATAGCCTTTGATGTAGTCCTAAAAATGCAAGATTCTTATGCCTTCTTTGGAATACATGTAAATCCTCTCCTCTCCTTAATTATGACACCTGTAAAACAAAAATGTATTCTCTGAGTTGTTTCAAATTTGCTGTAAGGAAACCATCAGAGTTGGCCATTTTTTGCATGTACGGAATGTAAAGGGGGCACACTGAAGGGCACACTTTTCTTTTCTAAAAGGAAAAATGTCTTCTTAGCTACCCCTCAATTATTCACACAGATCTTGTTCCACTTCCCCTTTCAACGTTGGGATCCAACAGATTCTGTGTTAGAATTCTCTCCAAAATTTCTCTCAGAAAATGATGCTGGTTGTACTACTGCCTTTTCCCCCATACATTCTATTATTTTCAGATTACCCATCAAGACAATCTCATCTATCTCTCTCTTCCTCAGTTTTTCAAAGTACATTATCTGCTATCATCTTCACATCCTCAGAACTCTTAAATGGCATTAATGGTTTACAGGGTAAAGGCCAGGCTGTCCCTTGTTCACCTCCCTCCTTGGTAAGAAGCTACATGGTTTGTTAGGTTTGCTTGTTTATTCTAGCTTAATAGGTGGCAGATTTTCATAATAACAAAAGACTATAAATTGATAACAGAAGTATAGTTGCTTCTCCCAGTAGTTTCTTTAAATGGTTTGACATGAAAATGACCTTTATTAGTTTAATTTTCTTTCTTTTCACTCTTTCTCTTCTTCTAAGAGCATAAGATATTTCTATTGGGATCTTATTTCTATCTGTGTTTAAAGATAGTGTAGAAATGACTATATGCTTAAACTCACTGAAAGATGAACCATCCTTTGACTGGTAGATGAGGTTTACAAAAGAATGAATATCAAAAGAGATTGACTGACAAAATGCTTTGGAATACTGACATTCTAAGTATGAGTGACTAAGTCAAAGATGAGAAACTAAGTCCATCTGAGGATTATAGAAAAAGGCATTAATGTGAAGGCAACACTTGTGAAGGAGAAGCAAGATTTGATATGTGTAGAAGAGAAAGTAAGTAGAGAATTTTCTGGAAAAGAAAAGGAGAACAATAAAGAAGTCAGAGAAATTGAGAAGTAGAAAATATTCAAGAATACTGTGAATAATGAAGTTTATTTAGAGCAAAAGACTCGGCTAGTATAAGGAAATGACCAAAAACTGTGACCATAGCATAGAATGTATGCTTTATTCTGAATCCTGGAGGCAATAGGTTAAGTATAAAAAATACATATGTAACAAATGACAAGAGAATATTTATGCTTTAGATAGATAATTTTAGGAACTGTGAACAAAATTCGAGAAATTTTTACAGTAAGAGTAGCCATTGTCAGAAAGTATTGATGATAAAATTGCAACTGATATTTAGGAAATCAGATTGAAAGACCCTATCAGGTTGCTGAACATAGCACCAAAAAGAGGAACATATTAAGGTTTTGAGCCAGGAATTTGGAAAAGAGTTTTACAGATGGGTATGAGAAGAAAAATAATAAATTATTTTTTTGATATGTTACATTTATAAATTTGGAGGGATGTGTATATTGAGACATAAAGCAAGCTATAGATGAAATGCATGAATAGAATGTTTAAAATATGACTTGGGCTATTGGTATATATTATGAAATACATATTAAATATGTATAGTCAGTGCTTTTAGAAATAAAAATACTTCTAAGGCCATATAAATCCTCTGGAGGAGCAAATGGCAACCCATGCCATTATCCTTGCCTGGAAAATCCCATGGACGGAGGATCCTGGAAGACTACAGTCCATAGGGTCATGAAGAGTCAGATATAACTTAGTGACTAAAAACAAACAAACAAAAAGGCAATATTGATAGAGGTAAGAGGTGAGAATGAAATATATTAATAAAAGACATGCAAGAGATTCATTGAGTTTACCTTTATCTTTAGAGATGGAGAAGACAGAAGCTTCAGAGGAGACAGGCAGCAGCTCCCTAAGTTGCAAGAGAAGAGCTAGCAGGTAAGAGGATCCTGGAGGTCAAGAGAAGAGAGAGTTTCAAGAATCAAAACAATAGTGACCCGATCATTGAAGGGGGAACCAGAGATGAATAAGTTCAAAGAGAAGGTCATTGGATTTCAGTCATTCTAAAGGAAATCAATCCAGAATATTCATTAGAAGAACTGATACTGAAGCTGAAACTTCAGTACTGTGACCACTTGATAGGAAGAGCCGACTCATTAGAAAAGACCCTGGTGCTGGGAAAGATTGAAGGCAGGAGGACAAATAGTTGACAGAGGATAGGATGGTTGGATGATGGCACTGCTGACTCACTGGGCATGAGTTTGAGCAAATTCTGGGAGATGGTGAAGGACAGGGAAGCCTGGCTTGCTGTAGTCCATGGGTTTGCAGAGTCGGACATGATGGAGTGAGTGAACAAGAAATGTAAGATGAAGTTGAACAAAGTCTGAACAAAACTCTTTTCTTTTACTATTTAAATATCAATCCTATAAAACAGGAGCCACATTATATATTGTGTGTAGGAGACAACAAGAACAATAAAAAAAGTGCTGGAAGTTATGAGAAGCAGTTTTTTAAAAACTTGTTTTACATATTTACAGATTGAGTGAAACCTGAAAATACTGCCTCAGGAGGTGCCTCTCAGGAGAGGCAGGATGACTAGAGTTTGTAGAGTGATTCAAGCATGAGTTGATCCTGTAGTCAGATAAATTACTTGATTTTTATAATTGAGCACTAAAATGGTGTGGCAGTTGAATATTGCCTTCTTCAGAGTGGTAATAACAAAGGTCTGTGGAAGGTCATGGTCCAGAACACCCTGCTCTCTATTGCGTGGCCCCACATTAGAAGAGCTATCGTCATGTCAAAGGGTGTATCACTTTTGACATCACTCCCTTCACTTGCATTTCACTATTTATGCAGCTACTGACCTTTTTCCATTAAAATCATTGTTGTCCTAATGACAATCTACTCTATTCAGCACTTTCATAATGTCTGTCACTAAGGAAATTAACACAGTCATAAAATTAGCATAGTCTGATGACTTGAAAGATATCATGAAACTCTCTAAACTGCTAAAGCTTATAGACATCTCATGAGTTCTTGTTGTGTTAGTGAGTATACCAGAAATGGGAAAAATTATAGCCTAATAGCTTTTAATACAAATATTTGTTTGTAAGATTTTATTAATACTGAAAATTAGACTTTCAGTTCAGTTCAGTCACTTAGTCATGTCCGACTCTTTGCGACCCCATGAATCACAGCACGCCAGGCCTCCCTGTCCATCACCAACTCCCGGAATTCATTCAGACTCACATCCATCAAGTCAGTGATGCCATCCAGCCATCTCATTCTCTGTCATCCCCTTCTCCTCCTGCCCCCAATTCCTCCCAGGATCAGAGTCTTTTCCAATGAGTCAACTCTTCGCATGAGGTGGCCAAAGTACTGGAGTTTCAGCTTTAGCATCATTCCTTCCAAAGAAATCCCAGGGCTGATCTCCTTCAGAATGGACTGGTTGCATCTCCTTGCAGTCCAAGGAACTCTCAAGAGTCTTCTCCAACACCATAGTTCAAAAGCATCAATTCTTTGGCACTCAGCCTTCTTCACAGTCCAACTCTCACATCCATACATGACTACTGGAAAAATCATAGCCTTGACTAGACGGACCTTTGTTGGCAAAGTAATGTCTCTGCTTTTCAATATGCTATCTAGGTTGATCATAACTTTTTTTCCAAGGAGTCAGCGTCTTTTAATTTCATGGCTGCAGTTTCCATCTGCAGTGATTTTGGAGCCCCCCAAAATAAAGTCTGACTCTCTTTCCACTGTTTCCCCATCTATTTCCCATGAAGTGATGGGACCAGATGCCATGATCTTTGTTTTCTGAATGTTGAGCTTTAAGCCAACTTTTTCACTCTCCACTTTCACTTTCATCAAGAGGCTTTTTAGTTCCTCTTCACTTTCTGCATTAAGGGTGGTGTCATCTGCATATCTGAGGTTATTGATATTTCTCCTGGCAATCCTGATTCCAGCTTGTGCTTCTTCCAGCCCAGTGTTTCTCATGATGTACTCTGCATATAAGTTAAATAAGCAGGGTGACAATATACAGCCTTGACGTCCTCCTTTTCCTATTTGGAACCAGTCTGTTGTTCCATGTCCAGTTCTAAGTGTAGACTTTAAAGACTAGCAAATATGTATCTATTACTCAGGCTGGCTTAATTATAAGAGAATAAGGCTAGCTTAAGTATATGAAGATAATATTCATGTTTGGCTGCAAAATGGGATTTAAAGCCATTTGATAGGTTGCCCCTAAATATCACTTCTTAAAGTCCTAGATATTGAATGAAATATCATCAGTTTAGGTAAACTACAATATTTACAAAGCAAAAAGCCTTCCAATGCTTTACGAGTCTTTCCTGTGTCACTTGTGAAATGAAGATAATGATATTGTCTGCTATTTATTTCACAGAGGTATAAGGATTAAATGAGATAATTCTTATGGAAGTTTTTTTAATAGACATTAATATATTATATGATGTAACTTAATGTATAAACTTTGTGAAAGTATATAGCCCTTGGAGACACACTTGGCTGTTAAGAACTATCAGTATCTTAGTGTGAATCTGGTTCATGTTTATAGAATATTAAGAAAGCCTGACTTGAGGAGAGCAGGGTTAATAGGATCTAGGCTGCTGCCTAGGAAGGGTGATTGCAGAGATCCAAAGAAAATCTGGGCAGCCAAGATCACAGGAGGGAGCTGGTGCCTGAGAGAAATTTACAAAACTCAAAGGGCATAAATGAAAGAGGGACTTTGAAGTTTTCCCAGAAAAATATTGATGATCAAGCTTTTAGTGGTCCTTGTAAAAAAGATTACTTTTTAAAGGATTATAGAGTAAGTTTCCTTAAAATGAAATGAGATGATATTTGTTTACTTTGCAGGGAGAGTATAGTCCCTATATATTGTTTTCTATTAATAATACATTGTTCATTTTTGTTTTGTCTGTTTTATCATGATATAATTTAAATAGAGTAAAATTCACCCTTTTTAGTTGTACACTTTGAAAAGCTTTTATAATTCTTTATAGTACTGAGCCCATCACCACCCAAAATTATGACAGAATATTTCCATCACCCCCCAAAATTTCCTTTGTACCTTTTTACAGTCAATCCCCACCACAACAGCATGTTCTGGAGACCACTATCTGTTTCTGTCTATATAGTTTTGCCTTTTGCAGACTGTCATATAAAATAAATAATAAATACATCATCTTTTCTGTCTATTTTTTTTCACTTAACCTAATGTTTTTGAAATTCATCCACAGTTTGCCTCTATTGCTGATTTGTTCCCTTTTGTGGCTGAGTAGTACTTCATTGCACAAATATACCTAAGTTTGTTCATCCATTCACCAGTTGAGAGACATCAGAGTTATTTTTAGGTTCGAGTTACAGTGAATAAAGTTGCTTTTAATTTTTAGTTACAAATCTTTAAATAAGGGTATATTTTCATTTCTCATGATTAAATATGTAGGGTTGGAATTATTGAATAACTATTGTAAGTATATGTTAACTTTATAAAACACTGCTGAACTGTTGTCCTAAGTAGCTGTATCATTTTGTATTTCAAAGAGCAGTATCTGAGAGATTTTTACTCCACAACCTTGCCAACACTTCATATCCTCAGTTCTTATTAATTTTAGTCATTCTAATGTGCATGCAGGGATATCTTTGTGACATTGTAATTTGCATTTCTGTAATGCCAAATGATGATGAGCATCTTTAAATGTGCTTCTTTGATAAAAGGTCTAAGTCTTTTGCATATGTTTAAATTGTATTGAGTGTATCTTTATTTTTGACTTATATAGTTCTTAACATATCCTGTATGAACAACTTTTTGTGTCTTGAATTTTCATTTTAAGAGTATTTTTGAAGGAATGGAGTTTACAGTTTTGATAGAGTCCAAGTTATCATTATTGGTTATTTTAATTCACATTTTTCATGACCTAAGAACTATTTACCTAACCCAAAGTAATAAAAACTTTTAAATGATTTCTTCTAGAACTTTTATATAGTTTAAGCACTTATTTTTATGTCTAAGAGTTTTCATGTTCATTTTTATGTATGGTATTAAGGTTTAGATCCCTTTTAGAAGTACACACAGCCAACATTTCAGTATTATTTATTGAAAATATTATTGATACCTTATTGAAAGAATCAATACTGTTAAAATTTGTATTATACTAACCAAGGTAGTCTACAGAGTCAATGCAATCTCTATCAAATTACCAATGGCATTTTTCATAGAACTGGAACAAAAATTTCTTAAATTTGTATGGAAACAGAATATCAAAAATAGCAAAAACTGTCTTGAGAAAGAAGAACAAAACTGGGTAAATCATTTTCCCTTCAGACTATAATATAAAGCTACAGTAATCAAAACATGTACAGTACTGGCACAAAAACAGATCAGTGGAACATAAGTCAGTGGAATAGGATAGAGGACCCAGAATTAAACCCATGCATTTATGGTCAATTAATCTATAACAAAGGAGGTAAGAATATACAATGGAGAAAAGGCAGTCTCTTCAATAAGTGATGGTAGGAAAACTGGACAGCTCTATGTAAAAGAATGAAATTAGAAATTCTCTAAAACTATGTACAAAATAAACTCAAAATGGATTAAATACTTAAATGTAAGACTGGATACTATAAAACTCCTAGGGGAAAATATAGGCATAACAGTCTTTGAGATAAATTGCAGCAATATATTTTTGGATCCAACTCCTAAAGTAAAGGGGAAAAAAAGTAAGCAAAGGGGATATAATTAAATTTCAAAGATTTTACAGCAAAGAAGTCCATTAATAAAACAAAAAGTAACCTACTGAATGGGAGAAAATATTTTCAAATGGTATGATCTGTAAGGGATTAATAACCAGCATATATAAACATCTCATACAACTCAATATCAAAAGCTAAACAACCTAATCAAAAAATGAGCAGAAGAGCTAAATAGACATTTCTCCAAAGACAACTGACAAACAGGCACATTAAAAGTTGCTCAACATTACTAATCATCAGGAAAATGAAAATCAAAACCACAGTGAGATATCACTTCTCATTTGTCAGAATGCTATCATCAAAAAGAACACAAATAACAAATTTTGACTGGCAAAGATGTGGAGAAAAGAAGCCTTATACACTGTTGGTGAGAATGTAAATTGTTACAGCTACTGTGCAAAACAGTATGTTTTTCACAGTTTCACAGGTTTTTCAATAAATGAAAAATAGAATTAACACATGACCCAGCCATTCCACTCCTGGGTATATAACCTCTCAAAAATTCGAAAAGATATCAATGTTCACAGCAGTGATTACTTACAGTTGGCAAGGTATGGAAGCAACCTAAGTACCTAAAATAGATGAATGGATAAAGAAGGTGTGATATATTCATATACAATGAAATACTACTCAGCCATTAAAAAGAACAAAATGTTTGCCATTTGTAGCAACATGGATGGACTTTGAGGGCATTATGCTAAGTGAAATAAGTCAGTCAGAAAAAGACAGTATTGCCAGATATCACCTTTATATGTAATCTAAAAAATACAACAAACTAGTAAATATGTAAAAAAAAAAAAATAGCAGATTCAGATTTTTTTTGTTCAGTCACTCAGTCATATCTGACCTTGTGATCCCATCAACTGAAGTATACCAGGCTTCCCTGTCCTTCACTAACTTCTGGAGTTTGCTCAAACTCATGTCCGTTGAGTCAGTGAAGCCATCCAACCATTTCATCCTCTGTCACCCCCTCTCTGTCATCCCATCCTTTGTCCCACCTCTCGCCCTCAATCTTTCCCAGCTCATAGACACAGATAACAAACTAGTGGTTATTAGTGGAGAGATGGAAGTGGGAGAGGGGCAATATAGGAGTAGGGGACTAAGATGTACAAACTATTAGGTATAAAATACAAAATAAGTTACAAATGTTCTACAAGGTAGAAAATGAGGGATATAACCAATATTTCTAATAAATATAAATGGAGTATACCCTTTAAAAAGTAACTTATTGAATTACTTTGGCATGATTGTCAAAAGCACGTTGCCAATATATGTGTGGTTCTGTTTCTATATACTCGCTTCTGTTTTGTTGGTGAACCTGTTTATGTTAATACCAATAGTTGCTTGATTTCTGTAACTGTCCTAAGTGTTGGAAACAGTTTGTGTAATTCCTCCCAATTTTTTTTTAATTTCACTTGTTATTTCATATAATTTTAAATTTCCATATATATTTTAGAAACAATTTGTCAATCTTTCCCACAACTTTGTTGGATTTTGATTAGGATTGTTTGCCTTTATTGATCAGTTTAATAACAACTTATTTTATTTTATGTATTTTTTGGCCACACTGTGAGGCATGTGTATCTTAGTTCCTCAACAGGATCAAATCTGTGTCCCTTACAGTGGAAGCACAGACTCTTAACCACTGGACCACCAGGGAAGTCCCAAGAATTTATATCTGTTTTATATGATATTTCTGATCATGATCATAGCATCTCTTCCTTTATTTAGGACTTCCTTAGCTTATTTCCATGATTTTTTTTAGCATACATGTTTTATATATCCTTCACTAAATCAATCTCTCATTTCATTTTATACTATTGTAAATGATACTTAAATTTTCTAATTATGCACTGCCACCATGTGGAAATATAACTGATTTTTTATAATGACTTTGTATTCTGTGACCTTACTCTGTTGCTGTGCTTTATCACTCAGTGTCAGTTGTGTCCTACTGTTAGTGACCCCATGGACTGTAGCCTGCCAAGCTCCTCTGTCCATGGCGATTCTCCAGACAAGAATACTGGAATGGGTTGCCATGCTCTCCTCCATGGGATATTCCCAACCCAGTGATCAGACCCAGGTCTCCCGCATTTCAGGCTGATTCTTTACCGTCTGAACCACCAGGGAGATCAAGAATACTGGAGTGGGTAGCCTATCCCTTCTCTACGGGATCTTAACAAACCAGGAATCTAACTGGAGTCTCCTGCGTGGCAAGAGGATTCTTTACCAGTTGAGCTACCAAGGAAATCCTGACCTTACTCTGCTCACATTTTAGTTCCATAGCTATTTTAGTGGGCTTAATTTTTACAAATGTTAGCATGTGGTTTAAAAATAGTCATTATTGCTTCTTGCTTTCTAGATTGAAGGCTTTTTTTATTTTGCTTGCGTTGTTACACTGATTTTGATCTTTTGTTTAGTACTCATTGTAATATTTAAGGTAAGAATGCAAACATTAAGTGTGAGGAAGAAAGCACCTAGGTTTTTCTCCGTGAGGTAGGTTGCTTGCTCTAGGCATTTCTTATGTCCCCTTCATCAGACTGAAGAAATTTAATTCTGTACTTAGTTTTGTGAGAAGTATTATAATAATGTGTACTGTTTCATCAACCACTTTTTTCCTACATCTATAGAAATTACCAAAAGTTTTTTTTGTTTGTTTCTGTCTTTCAATATAGTAAAATACTTTGATTAATTATGAGCTATTAAGCCCAAACTGCCTGGATTGAAATAAACAGTTCTTCTCATGAAGTACTATACTTTTTATATATCTTTTGGAATTGTCATACTGCTATATACATGGGTTCATTTTGCTGAATTTTATTTCATTATAATTTAGTGTTCAGTGACTTGCTAAAGAATTAAAAAAATAAGGACAAGGCATTGTTTCTTATGGTTAATATAAATGACTATTTCTAAATTTGTAGATTATATGTTTTCTGATTTTTTTCTGTATGTGCTTTGTTCTTTAACATTCTATGTTTTCATATGTAAACATAAATTCAAAATTTTAAAAATCAATATTTCATATAATTTTTTCTATTATACTTGGGTTATGAGAGAGAAGACTTAGGGATAGTAGTTTCACTTTCTGAAGCAAGATTTTTTTTTTTTTAAAGCACTTCCCATGTGCAAAGTCAGAACTTTTATATAATGTCCAATGTTACCTTTTCAAATGTTTAATATGAATGTTTAATAATAATGTTTTCAGGAAATCAATCTCTTTCTCATCTGTCTATGTACCATCTATCTAAAAATATAATGTATCCTGAAAGTAACAGAATTAGAGTTTATATAAGCAATTCACTTATCCCTCACATAAATTAACAAACATAGAAAACATCCACAAATTTCTGAACAAGGAACTACAGAATGGAAAATAGACTACATGTCATTTGTGCTTAAGATATTGAGATAGGTATATTCAGTTCAGTTCAGTCACTCAGTCGTGTCCGACTCTTTGCGACCCCATAAATCACAGCACACCAGGCCTCCCTGTTCATCACCATCTCCCAGAGTTCACTCAGACTCACGTCCATCAAGTCAGTGATGCCATCCAGCCATCTCATCCTCTGTCGTCCCCTTCTCCTCTTGCCCCCAATCCCTCCCAGCATCAGAGTCTTTTCCAATGAGTCAACTTGTCTCATGAGGTGGCCAAAATACTGGAGTTTCAGCTTCAGCATCATTCCTTCCAAAGAAATCGCAGGGTTGATCTCCTCCAGAATGGACTGGTTAGATCTCCTTGCAGTCCAAGGGACTCTCAAGAGTCTTCTCCAACACCACAGTTTAGAAGCATCAATTCTTCGGTGCTCAGCCTTCTTCACATTCCAACTCTCACATCCATACATCCACAGGAAAAACCATAGCCTTGACTAGACGGACCTTAGTCAGCAAAGTAATGTCTCTGCTTTTGAATATGCTGTCTAGATTGGTCATAACTTTTCTTCCAAGGAGTAAGCGTCTTTTAATTTCGTGGCTGCAATCACCATCTGCAGTGATTTTGGAGCCCAAAAAGATAAAGTCTGACACTGTTTCCACTGTTAGCTACATCCTAAACTGAGGTCAGTATATTAAGAGATATCATTCTATAAAAGAGTTTGTGATGTGTACTTTGAAAGACTACAAAATCTTCTTTATTAAAGCAGCTTTTTGAAAGATATATTTTTGTCTAAAATGTGACAGTGAGAAATACATACATTCCATAAAATGGACACTCAAAATTTATTTAATGAATGAATGAAATTAAACATTGATTTTCTGAAGGTGATGCATGATAAGATCTAGGTGAATCAACTTTCAACTCTACATCAAGAAAATTATCTGCTGATACTGATTAACAACTTAGTTTGGTATAAGCAACTGCAATTTAAGTTAATAGAATATCAGGAGATAAACATTTGTATTGAAGTGTAGCCTTTGCACTTTAATAGGCTCTTAACCAAAAAAATTTTAGAGTAGCAAACACATTCAAGTGTCCTAGGGTATTATAGTTACAATATTGAGTCCTCTTAAAGCAGCCTCACTACTGAAGTCTAGGATCTTGTCTAGTATTTGAAAGAAATCTAGATTAAACTTCCTGGGGCCAGAAACTTCAAACTACCTAAACTTTAATGGAGTTGAAAAAGGGACTCTAACCATCTGCCTTTGAATTTAGTATTTCCAGACACACACACACATATATGTATGTATATATACACACATATATGTATGTGTATGTAAATATAACAGAAATAAGTACCAAAAATTATACTGAGAGAGTACATTTGAGATGTAATATATTAGAATTCAGAGTCTCAAGTCACTGGATGATACAGCTTTTCCTGCTATTTGAAGGCAAAATTGTCCTTCTGTTTTGCTATCAGAGCCGTGTATATATGTATATTTAACTGCTATCCAGATAAGAGTACTTCTGTGCAACTCAGTAAGGTATTACTATAAGTTTTGTTAACTTTTCTTGATGTATTCCTATATGCTACACTCTTTAAGAGCATGTAAAGTCATGTTGAAATATCATTAGAAAAAATAATATAGTCTGAATCAGAGCAAATAAAAAAATAAGGAACACCTGTGGAATAATACTAATATGTTTTTATAATAATGCCTATAACTCTGCCATTTTTAAGTCATAAGTTTGTGCACACACAGTTTTTTTTTTTTTTCATTCAATGCCATCAAAAGTGGCTTTGCCCAAAAGCATGTGAGAGAACTCTGTTGCTTTTAAACTCATGAAATTCATTCCTTTTTGATTTTCTACCATCTGTCTCACTTTTATCCATTTCATTGCTCCATTCTCACACTTTCAGTAACTATAAGCATGTCCAAGGCTAGGAAGAGTGTACATGAATCAACAGGCAGAAAGAATTGGAGAAGCACTCATCAATATAGTTGTATAGCAACTATCCTTCAATTAAGGAAAGTTGATTTCAAGAACAGTGAGGGGAAAAAGATGTATAGTGTTTGGATTACATTAAATTTTTAAGATTGACTAAAAGAAAGGGAGGGAAAAAGTGCTAATGGCAAGAGCACACGGAAGAGGCATTATTATATTACTGTTAATGCACATAAAACATTGCCTATTAAAATAGGATGGCAGTTTTACATCCTATTAAATATATCAAAGCTGTGCTTCAATTACAAATCCTTTTATATTCATGTTTTAACAAATATGTCTTTGATAATGGAATGTAGCTGCAATTTCTTAAATGCTAAACATGAACTATACTATATAGTACAGTGCCAAAGAAAAAAATTTCCACTAGGAGGTAACCATGTTTTGAGATCTCCAATGTTATATGTATATGTACCTTATGAATTTTCAAGTGGGCAGCTGGGTAGCAACTCAATTTAAGAGCCTGAGCCTCTGGGCTTGTGGTGGTTAACAGCTATGTTGTCTTATTATTTTCACATGGTTATTTGTGGAAATAAATTACATCCTTGAGATGGTATATGAACTGAAAGCACTTGATCATGTTTGTATATGATCTTATTTGTGAAATAACTGTAACAACTCTATTAGAAATTTAGATGGTAAAATTAACCAACTTTTCATCTTGAAAGGCATAGGCATTAGTTTTACAGAAATTTCAAATGCATCAGTGTTTAAATTTAGCCCACACCCTCTAGACTGTATAATTATGGCTTTCTTATCTGATTAAAAATGGCTGGACAAAACTATAAGCAGTGATATTTTCATTAATTAGATGCTAATAGAGAGTGAAAGTGGCATAAGTAACAAGTATGTTAAGAAAATGCTGATTTTGAGTGATTGCTTATCATACATATGAACAAATAATATATTGGACATTAAAGAAAGACTGCTTATTAGCAAAATCCAATCTTCCTTTTATTCATGATTTAAACTATGAAAACTTTTTTTTTTCTTAAAAATTATCTATGCATAGAAATGTGGGTTTGTTTTTTTTTTCTAGTTGAATTTGAAAACAATCTATTACATCAGATTGCTTTGTTTTCTCTTTAGTGTCATAAAATCCAGCCAAATTAGTTACTCAATTAGCTTATCTTTTGTGAATGGGATTCTTTTTTTCTCTCCTCTTATTCCTACTTTTCCTTAATTTCTGACCTTTCCAGGCTTTGAGTTTGAAGGAGAGGGAAACAACGAAAGAGGCATAGAAGCTCTTTTTGTCTTATGCTTTCAGGAGCCCATGCTCTACTTCTGGTCTTGGAAGTTGTTGTGAATCAAATTCTCCTAAGATATCACCCTTATCACCACTACTTGTGGTAGGTGATGCATTCTCCTTCATGGGTTGTTAACATCTGTCTTTTGGTTTCTAGTTCTTGGAGTCCATCAGCTGAAAATATTGCACAACTAAAAGTTAAGCAATTAAGCACTTTTCAATGTATGGGAGATGCAAGTGTCTTTACTCACTGAAATCATTCCTTTGATATGCACCTCAGCATCTGGAGCCAGTAACCTGTGTTTTCGCATCCTGATTTTTCTCAAGCAGTTTCACTGGGATAACTATAGTCTGATGACTGCTAGACTGCTAGATGACAATCCTTTGTTTCCTTCCTGAACCCCCTTAGGGCTCACCTTTGGGGTGGCTGTAATGCTGTGGCTACAGATGATGACTGCAGCCATGAAATTAAAAGACGCTTGTTCCTTGGAAGAAAAGCTATGACCAACCTAGACAGCTTATTAAAAAAACAGAGACATTACTTTGTCAACAAAGATCTGTCTAGTCAAAGCTATGGTCTTTCCAGTAGTCATGTATGGATATGAGAGTTGGACTATAAATAAAGCTGAGCTCCGAAGAATTGATGCTTTTGAACTGTGGTGTTGGAGAAGTCTCTTGAGAGTCTCTTGGACTGCAAAGAGATCCAACCAGTCAATCCTAAAGGAAATCAGTCCTGAATATTAATTGGAAGGACTGATGTTGAAGCTGAAATTATTTTGGCCACCTGATGCATAGAGCTGACTCATTGGAAAAGACCCTGATACTGGGAAAGATTGAAGGTGGGAGGAGAAGGGGATGATACAGGATGAGAGGGTTGGATGGCATCACCGACTTGATGGACATGAGTTTGAGTAAACTTCAGGAGTTGGTGATGAACAGGTTGGCCTGGCATGCTGCAGTCCATGGGGTTGCAAAGAGTCAGACACAAATGAGCTACTGAACTGAACAGAACTGAATGTGGTGGCTAGATCCACTGTTTGCTGATATTGCAGGCAATGTTTTATTTCTCAAGTTCAATCACAAATGCTCTCTCCCTTATTTTACAGATCTCATCAGTCAGCCATCTGGTATGTCAAGTCATCATTTTATCTACATACAATTCTTCTCCATTCTTGGCCCTAAAACTCTGCATGGGCTGGTTAAAAAATAGCAAAGTTCCTTCATCTTCCTTTTTGAGTTACTTGTCCTTTAGTTTAGCATTTTTTGTTTGTTTTTACTTTCTTTTTATTTTATTTATTTTACTTTTTACTTTACAATATTGTATTGGTTTTGCCATATATCAACATGAATCCGCCACAGGTATTCACGGGTTCCCCATCCTGAATCCCCCCTCCCTTCTCCCTCCCTGTCCCATCCCTCTGGGTCATCCCAGTGCACCAGCCCCAAGCATCCAGTATCATGCATCAAAACTGGACTTGTGATTCGTTTCATATATGATATTATACATGTTTCAATGCCATTCTCCCAAATCATCCCACCCTCGCCCTCTCCCATAGAGTCCAAAAGACTGTTCTATACATCTCTGTCTCTTTTGCTGCCTCACATACTGGGTTATCATTACCATCTTTCTAAATTCCATATATATGTGTTATAATAGCCAGGACATGGAAGCAACCTTGATGTCCATCAGCAGATGAATGGATAAGAAAGCTGTGGTACATATACACAATGGAGTATTACTCAGCCATTAAAAAGAATACATTTGAATCAGTTCTAATGAGGTGGATGAAACTGGAGCCTATTATACAGAGTGAAGTAAGCCAGAAAGAAAAAACACCCATACAGTCCTTTAGACTTTTTCAGAGGAGTCTACAGCAGTCTGCTGAGCCTCCAAGATTTTGAGAGAAACGAATTCCTTATCAAATACCTTGCTTGATTTAAGCTGAAGTAACAAATACCTACTTCTTGAATCTTTTGTCTTAGTGTAAACTAGTAAAAATGTAATTGTGCTGTATTTTGACAATTTCACATTGGAGAAGGAAATGGCAACCCACTCCAGTACTCTTGTCTGGAAAATTCCATGGATGGAAGAGCCTGAAAGGCTACAATCCATGGGGCTACAGAGTCGGATACGGCTGAGTGACTTCACTTTCTTTCTTTCTTTGACAATTTCTTCTCCATCTAGTTTAAAACCATTTTGGATTCCACTGAACTGTACTAGAGTCTCTGAATCCCCACAGCCTCACAAATAGGTGTTTATTAAAACAGTGGATTTTTATAAATCTAATAATGAGAGATGGTGTTTGAGTATATTTTTAATTTGTGCCCCTCATTCTATGATGGTTTTTGAGTGCCTCATTAAGTGGTCATTTTAATTTGAATGCTAATCTTGTGGCTTGTTTGTTCATATATTTCCTTTGTTTTTATTTAATATTTTGGGACATTTTTATCTTAATTTGTCATAGACTTTTATATTAGTAATATTTCATTTCAAGAAGTATAGCTTATAAATATTATTTTCTATTTTTTTATATCATTTTGATTTAGTTTATGGCATTTACATTTTGTTTCATGTTGCTTTGCCTTGTCAAAAAAATCCAATAGATCTTTTCTTCTAAAGAATAGTTAATTGCTACTACATGTTCTGTGTTTTCATTAGTGATTTGAGATGCCATCTTTATTCAATACTAATCTTCTATAAATCTTGAGTACCTTTTACAGACTTCCTATTCTATTAGCTTTTCCATCTTTCTATCAACAAATTCTATATGGACTTAATAATATAAGCTTTATACCATCTTTCAGTTTCTGGTATACCTACTCCTCCATTATTCTTTCTTCCACAGTTTTTCTGATTAATGCATATTCTTGAATTTTACTCAAAGTTTATGCTATCTTAATTTGTTTCAGATGAAGAAACAAAAGTGACAATTCTTAATGTAATCATGGAAAATTTATAAACTAAAAGGAGAAAATAAAATCTTTAAGATATAAGACATCTTGTCCAAGAATGTAGTATCTCATTCACTTGTTTATCTTTTATATGTGTACCTTAAGAGTATATTCAAGTTAACTTCACATATTAATTGAGATTTTGCCTATTTCTTGTTAAATATGTGCCTAGATATTTCAACAATTTTGTTGCCATTGCAAATAGGATCTTCACTTCTGTTATATAACCTAAATGTTTATTATTTTTATATATGATACCTATTGATCTTACATATTTCACTTGTTAAATTGTGTTGCTTGTAAGACAATTTTTTTTTTTTTTTTTGCTGACTGTATAGAGCTTCTCCATCTTTGGCTGCAAAGAAAATAATCAACCTGATTTCGGTGTCAAACATCTGGTGTTGTCCATGTGTACAGTCTTCTCTTGTGTTGTTGGAAGAGGGTGTTTCCTATGACCAGTTTGTTCTCTTGGCAAACTCTATTAGCCTTTGCCCTGCTTCATTCTGTACTCCAAGGCCATACATTTTATCAAATGTTTTTATAATGAATGGGTCTTTGTGTTTATTAAAAGTAGTTTTAGCTCTTGTAGAAATTATTACATATGTTTTTATTTTTATAATATTTAATACTTTCATTGAGAAAGTAAGCTAGTAATTCTATTAGATTCAATATTGTGAACTCTGCCTATCAAATATATAGCTTGATTTACTTTCTGAGTAACTAAGTAGTATTACTTAGTTAGTTACTTAGTTTATTTTTTTTTGGACTCCAAAATCACTGCAGATGAAAACTGCAGCCAAGAAATTAAAAGACACTGACTCCTTGGAAGAAAAGTTATGACCAACCTAGATAGTATATTCAAAAGCAGAGACATTACTTTGCCGACTAAGGGCCGTCTAGTCAAGGCTATGGTTTTTCCACTGGTCATGTATGGATGTGAGAGTTGGACTGTGAAGAAGGCTGAGTGCCGAAGAATTGATGCTTTTGAACTGTGGTGTTGGAGAAGACTCTTGAGAGTCCCTTGGACTGCAAGGAGATCCAACCAGTCCATTCTGAAGGAGATCAGCCTTGGGATTTCTTTGGAAGGAATGATGCTAAAGCCGAAGCTCCAGTACTTTGGCCACCTCATGCGAAGAGTTGATTCTTTGGAAAAGACTCTGATCCTGGGAGGGATTGGGGGCAGGAGGAGAAGGGGACGACCGAGGATGAGATGGCTGGATGGTATCATGGACTCGATGGATGTTAGCCTGAGTGAACTCCGGGAGATGGTGATGGACAGGGAGGCCTCATGTACTGCGATTCATGGGGTCACAAAGAGTCGGACATGACTGAGCGACTGAACTAAGTAGTATTAAAATTTCTATAATAAAGGAAGAAGGTTTTCCCCCCTGTCAATAATCTCTGCCATTTCCACATATGCTATAAATTTTTTTTTGAAATTTTTAATTTTACTCCACTAAATTATTTGTTTATTCCTTTGCTAATACCGTTTGCTTTAAAGAATGTAGCTTTGCAATACATTTGATCAAACAGGGCAAATTCTCTCTCTTTACTTTTTTTTCCTTATTTTCAAATATATCTTAGGCATCTCTGTACATCAATAATTTCATATTAATGTTGAGTTCATTAGACAAATGCCCTAAACACTGTGAGAATTTTTTAAATTGATATTTTGTTGAATTTGTTAATACAGATAGAATAGATGCTTAAAATGATATAATCTCTCTCCTCCATAAACATTTTTTTTTCATTTATTCAGAATTCCATTTGTAAACTTTGGTAAATCGTTATGTTTTCTCCCTAAAGATCTTCTGTGGTCTACCCCAACCTACATCTCCAAGCTCTTTGTGTTTTGCTATTTACCCTCTAGCCACTATAGCCTGTTTCTTCTTGACCTTGCCAAGCTTTTCACCATAATAAAGCAATTTTACCCTATTCCATCTGCCTGGAATTTCTTTCCCCTATATTCACATTTTTAGCTCCTTTTTGTTTTTCAGGTCTCCAAGTTATAGGCCACCTGTTTAGAGAATCTTCTCTTATATAGCTCTTTGGTGTAGCTTCCTGGTCAGTGTATAGTAACCTATTTTATTCTCTGAAATGTTCTTATCTTTATTTGATATTTTTTATTGTGACAATATTTACTACTCTTTTTACAATCTGCCTTCTTGTATTGGAAAATCTTTACAGAGAGCAAAAACAAAATGTCTATTTTATTCACAGCTAATACTCTATCCTCTAAAAAATAAAAAATCCTGAGGGAGTAGGCACTAAAATTTTTAATGAAGAAAGACTCTTATATGAGAAAACAACACTTTAATTTTATGTATAAGGCCTAAAAATACACCCTTTGTTGTTTTGACCTAAAATAAATATACTGCCAGACATGTTTCCAGCAAACATGGGTTTATTCAGGATCAGTGGAAAGTTACAGTTTGGGCTTGGTCACCCTGACAGGACTTACACACATACAGATTTTACAGAGGGAAAAGCTAGAAGCTTTTCATTGGCTGAGTTCTTGCCAAGACAGAAGTCTTTCTCTTCCTTTTGAGCTCTGCTGTCATAGAAGGGTGAGATAGCCCCCATTTCTGGTCTCCCAACTCTGTTTAATTGAGGTTTTAGTTTATTAATTTTTCACATTTGTCACAAAGACTTAAAAAATCAGATACATAATTTTCACAATAAAATCCTTGTTTTATCTCCCAATAAAATACCTTTCTTATCTCCTTTCTTTGTCTCCTTCTATATACATTTCTATTCTCAACAATCTCCTAGAATCTTCACATGCTAAGTATTCCAGCAGAAAGTCTATATGCCCTCTATCTTTAAAATGTACTTTATGTTCTTTAACATTGTAAAGGAGACAAGAACTAGGAGAGTGGCATTATTAAATATGTTCTGAATTCCTTCCAAGAAAAAAACTGCTATTACTAATAAGTGTAGATATTAGGACTGTATAGGATATATTACAGAGAACGCAATGGCACCCCACTCCAGTACTCTTGCCTGGAAAATCCCTTGGATGGAGAAGCCTGGTAGGCTGAAGTCCATGGGGTTGCTAAGAGTTGGACACGACTGAGTGATTTCATTTTCACTTTTCATTTTCTTGCATTGAAGAAGGAAATGGCAACCCACTCCAGTGTTCTTGCCTGGAGAATCTCAGGGACAGGGGAGCCTGGTGGGCTGCCATCTATGGGGTCACACAGAGTTGGACAGAACTGAAGAGACTTAGCAGCAGCAGCAGGATATATTAACATATTGATAAGAATGCCATCTAAAAATGAAAAACATGGGGTATGATAGGCCAAATATAGAGTTAGGGTTTTAATTCTTATGAGAAAATTTTAATAATGTTATTCTTATCTTCATGAATTCCATAGAAAGCAGATTATTTTAATGGTCATAAACATTTATGTTAATTAGTTTCCTTTCTAGCTGAACTTTTGGTGTAATAATATTTTCAAAGCAGCTTGACATTTATCCACAAATATTGTTTTAAGAAATAAAAAACTTGTATGAGACAATATACCAGTGTTTTTGCTATTAAGCAAAATGTGCTCCTAACATTTCACAGATATTAATGAAAACCAGAACAGTAACCATTAAAAATAAGACCTGCATTCAGACATTAAAAACATAAATGATATAAAGAGAAGACTAGAGATACTTAATTATAATAACTTAAGTATTTCTTAAGTATCTGAAGAATAACAACATAATTTAAGAGATAAAAATCAATTAATATGTACATGTCAGAAAAAAATAGAAAATATAAGAAATATCCATTCTGTCAAAAATCAGCACAGAGTCATTTTGCACATGTGATTTATTTTAAGTTTATTTGGCTATATTTCCTATTAACAAAATTGTATGACTTTTTTCTCAGGTTACCTAAAATTTCTGATTTATTTGGATAAATTATCATAATATATAGGTGGAAGAGAAAAAATGTCACAGATTTTTGCAATATTCTAGTATAGTGAGAGTACTGTATCTTTCAGTGTCCACTTTCTATAGCCAAGAGCTTTTAAAAAGGCAGAAGGCAAAAACCTGGCAAAAACTCTAAAGTTACAGAAAAATAATAAGATTGAATATTAATAATGCCACTTGTAGATGACAGCTAGCCAGCACGTATTTCCCAGTCCAACCAGTGCCAGAAGCTTCAGTATGTTTAATATCAGATGTATTGTTAATTAGGTTATTTATGATATTCAAAAATATTTTCCAATCCATACAGTTTGTGTTTTTATGATTCTTCAAAAGATATCACATGAGTATCACTGTTATTAACACTATGTCCTTAATATGATACATAGAGTCCATATATAATTTTCAGTTCAGTTCAGTCGCTCAGTCGTGTCCAACTCTTTGCAACCCCATGAATCGCAGCGCGCCAGGCCTCCCTGTCTTATAACGTAGTTTTAAAAGAATCAGTCTCTCAGTTCAGTCACTCAGTTGTGTTTGACTGTTTGCGACTCCATAGACTGCAGCATGCCAGGCTTTCCTGTCTATCACCAACTACCAGAGCTTGCTCAAACTCATGTCCATCGAATCAGTGATGCCATATAATCATCTCATCCTTCTCCTCCTGTCTTCAATCTTTCCCAGCATCAAGGTCTTTTCTAATGAGTCAGTTCTTCTCATCAGGTGGCCAAAGTACTGGAGTTTCAGCTTCAACATCAGTCTTTCCAATGAATATTCAGGACTTCTCCTCCTGTCTTCAATCTTTCCCAGCATCAAGGTCTTTTCTAATGAGTCAGTTCTCATCAGGTGGCCAAAGTACTGGAGTTTCAGCTTCAACATCAGTCTTTCCAATGAATATTCAGGACTGGTTTCCTTTAGGATTAACTGGTTTGATCTCCTTTCAGTTCAAGGGACTCTCAAGAGTCTTCTCCAACACCACAGTTCAAAAGCATCGATTCTTCAGTACTCAGCTCTTTTTATGGCCCAACTCTCACTTCCGTACATGACTACTAGATAAACCATAGCTTTGACTAGATGGACATTTGTTGGCAAAATAATGTCTCTGCTTTTTAATATGCTGTCTAGGTTGGCCATAGCTTTTCTTCCAAGAGCAAGAGTTTTTAAATTTCATGGCTGCAGTCACCATCTGCAGTGATTTTGGAGCCCCCCAAAAGAAAATCTCTTACTTGTTCCATTGTTTCCCCATCTATTTGCCATGAAGTGATGAGACCTGATGCCATGATCTTAGTTTTCTGAATGTTGAGTTTTAAGTCAACGTTTTCACTCTCCTCTTTCACTTTCATCAAGAGGTTCTTTAGTTCCTCTTTATTTTCTGCCATAAGAGTAGTGTCATCTGCTTATCTGAGGTTCTACCTCCTGGCAACCTTGATTCTGGCTTGTGTTTCATCCAGCCCAGGATTTCACATGATATACCCTGCATATAAGTTAAATAAGTAGGGTGACAATCTATAGCCTTGACACACTTCTTTCCCAATTTTGAACCAGTCCATTTTTCCATGTTCAGTTCTAACTATTGCTTCTTGTCCTACACACAGGTTTCTCAGGAGGCAGGTAAGGTGATCTGGTATTCCCATTTCTTTAAGAATATTACACAGTGTGTTGTGATCCACATAGTCAAAAACTTTAGAGTAGTCAATGAAGCAGAAGTAGATGTTTTTGGAGTCTAAAGACAATTTATGGTATGAAAATAGTAACTGTTCTGTTTTGGTCATATTCTCTATTTCTATCCTTGTCTGAAATAGTTTTCCTAATGAATCTACTTTTTGCTTTTGCTTAGTAAGGCTTTGTCTTTTGACTTTCCGCTAGTATTGTTACATCAGTTTCATTCACATAACCTCTCTACATTATCTGTGTGGGTGTGTATATGCATAGATACGGGCAAATATCTGAACTAGACCTGTTTACTATTTTAAAAACTCCAAACAACTAGAGTTTTCCTCTTTCCTTTAAAATAACTTCATTTAATATGTTAGATTTTAATTTATAAAAATGAACTGAATTCAGTTGGGTCAGATCTCAGTTCACTTTCCTAAACTCTAAATTTAGAGAAAATGTGACATGCAGACCTTTTAAATAGAGAACATCTTAATATTTACAGATTTGTGTAACAAACAAGCAAAATAAAACAAAAAGCAAAACAAGCAATCCATATTCCTTTATCTGTGGCTTTCAGGAAAATAATTGACTTTTATTTGAAATAAAGGATTGCAAAGAGTCAGACACAATTGAAGTGACTTAGCATGCACACATTATCAATTTTATTTCTGTTTAAGAAAGAATTAGAAAAACATATAATTACAATGTGCAATAGAATAAAACAGCAAAATAGGTACATATTACCAAAATGTTCAATAATATCATACTAATAATTTCAGAATGCAAGAAGAGAAAAATTACAGAACACTTAAATGGATAGATGTACCATGTGTAGAGCTTTTGGAGAGCTCAATATTATTAAAATGCAAATTTTCATATCTGCAAATCTGATGGAATTGCAATTAAAATTTCAACAGGCCTTTTGTATATATACCAAGATGATTCTATATTTGTGTAAAATTTCAAATGATCTATAATAGTCAAAGCAACCTCAAATTTGTCTTATTAATATTAACTGAAAATTAGGCTGGCATTATACAATTTATATTTGCATCTGTATTTTAGTTGTTGAATTTATTGGTCAGCTTAAAATAATTTATATTATTATTTATTATTCTGTGTCCTGTAATTCCATCTATCACATATGTATTTATAATTAAAACAGTTTTTTGGTCATTTTTCTAAGTATAGTATCTAATTCATCAATGAATGTGCTTCCACTGATTTATCTGTTCTTTGATTATGTATTATATTTTTTAGTTATTTGTATGATTCATATTCTTAGGGCTTCCCTGGTGGCTCAGATGGTAAAGCGTCTGGCTGCAGTGCGGGAGACCTGGGTTTGATTCCTGGGTCGGGAAGGTCCCTGGAGAAGGAAACGGCAATCCACTTCAGCACTCTTGCCTGGAAAATCCAATGGACGGAGGAGCCTGATAAACTACCATCCATGGGGTCGCAAAGAGCGACTGAGCGACTTCACTTTCATAAATATATGAATTTAACATAATATACATATTATCTGGATTATTTATATAGTATACAATAATGCATTTAATTATAAAAATTATGTGTATATAAAATCTAAATGGAATGTAAGTTATATTTTGCTTTGTTTTGTCTTTTTCCCAAAGAATGTACATCCTTCCTTCTGTGTAGAAGTTTAAGGTAAGGGATTCAAGGATTTAATTAACTCATGATCACTTTTAGACAATTCAGCTCTCAATTCTTGTACTGCTATTTCAAAAAACTGAGGTTCTTACCCATTTACTCATCGACCAAAGAGGAAATTTAGTTTCAGGTATCATCATCTTTTTCTTGCAGAATCAGAAAAAAAAATCACTGTAAGAATGTTCAAAGTTTTATGATTTCTCTACTTTTAACAACTCATTCCTTCTTACTCAGTAAAATTTTGATAAGTGTTTTATAAAACTAAGTAATTTTGCAGTTTAAGCTATTCATAATTCTAGTCTATCCTTTTACTTACACTCTTCTAATCAAAGGTTTTCCTGTTTCTTCCTGACCCTCTAAAAATCTAGTGAGTTCAACTAATTCCTCTGCTTTCTACAAAATCTAGCTATGGATATTACTTTGACTTCATGCTCAGTTTTGATGTGCTTCTTCTGTTTGGAATCTGTTTCTTATTTCTTTTATTTTCTTTGTATCCTTGCTTTTCAGACTTTTACTTTCCTGTTTATTATATAATCCATATCAAGACATTCCAAAGTACCCCATTTTCTCTACCTTCTAATGTTATCCCAACTCTGTAACATCACATCACTTTATCACCCTAGAATAGCAACTATCCTATTTATGTGACAACCACAGTAGACTGTGAACAACTGTTCTTATATTCAGCATTATCCTGTGATTTCTATTTGTTACAGATAAATATAGGATCATGTAATGTCTTTATCTAAATGCTAAGCTAAAACTTCTATCACATCCAGAAAATAAAATCACCCAGATCCAAAATTGTTACAATGGTATACCTGAATGATCTAGACCGTAGCCACCTTTTCAAATTCATGACTAATTTCCACTATCTTTAATATACTCCAAAAATAAAAATACATTTTAAAGATGTCGAGGGGGGTGTCATTTTCTCTGCTCAGGGAATTAATTTATATTTGCATTTCCCTGGGCTTAGAAGGTTCGTTCATGTATTCACATGACTCATCTTTCACTTCACTTATGTAATTTTGTCAAAATAGCCTTTCCTAATCACTCTATATAAAATAGCAGATCATAGCCTCTCATCACATCATTAGCTAACAAATCATCCACTTTAAAAAAATTCCCTTGATTGTGCTTTTTATTATCTACCTGACATTTTATTTCAATCTGTTTATTCACTGGACTCTTACAATGACATTTTCACACTGTCTTATAGTACTTTCTGTTTTACTTTTCTTTAAATAGAAAGTAAATATTTTATATGCTTGGCAATGTTTTATCTCTTTTGCAAATTCAATGGCATAACTACCTCCGTGTTACAAAAATTCCTTGTAGGAGGTGAACTTTGTCTCTCTCTTGTTCTTTACTTAAATTTTGAAAATTGGAAACTATGTTCTACTTAACAAAACTTCTTTGAGTATTTTCTTAATTGATTCTTCACACCTCATAGGAATTCAATGAGTACTTGCTAAATTAAAGTGCATTGAAGTTTACCATGCAGAGTACATATGAGGAACACTCGGCCGGAGGAAGCACAAGCTAGAATCAAGATTGTCGGGAGAAATATCAATAACTACACATATGCAGATAACATCACACTTATGGGAGAAAGTGAAGAAGAACTAAAGAGTCTCTTGATGAAAGTGAAAGAGGATAGTGAAAAAGTTGGCTTAAAGCTCAACATTCAGAAAACGAAGATCATGACATCTGGTCCTATCATTTCATGGCAAATAGATGGAGAAACAGTGGAAACAGTGTCAGACTTTATTTTAGGGGGCTCCAAAAGCATTGCAGATGGTGATTAGGGCCATAAAATTAAAAGACACTTACTCCTTGGAAGGAAAGTTATGACCTAACTAGACAGAATATTCAAAAGCAGAGACATTAATTTGCAAATAAAGGTCAGTCTAGTCAAGGCTATGGTTATTCCAGTAGTCATGTATTGATGTGAGAGTTGGAGTGTGAAGAAACCTAAGCATTGAAGAATTGATGCTTTTGAACTGTGTTGTTGGAGAAGACTCTTGAGAGTCCCTTGGACTGCAAGGAGATCCAGCCAGTCCATTGTGAAGGAGATCAGCGCTGGGATTTCTTTGGAAGGAATGATGCTAAAGCTGAAACTCCAGTACTTTGGCCACTTTATGCGAAGAGTTGACTCATTGCAAAAGGCTTTGATGCTGGGAGAGATTGGGGGCAGGAGGAGAAGGGGACAACACAGGATGAGATGGCTGGATGGCATCACTGGCTCGATGGACGTGAATCTGAGTGAACTCCGGAAGTTGGTCATGGACAGGGAGGCCTGGCGTGCTGCAATTCATGGGGTCACAAAGAGTCGGACACGACTGAGCGACTAAACTGAACTGAACTGAGTGCCTGAACTCAACTGAACTGAAGTTTCCCAGTATTTAATCATGCCATCAAGAAGTTTTTAATAGAGCTATATGTTTTCAGAAGGTAATTCTATTACTTGTCACGTTCATTTTTTTTTTTTTTTTTTTTTGGAAAAGAGTATCAAAACAATATTGTGGAGCATTGATTCTTATCCATTCATATCAATCTTATTTTCATTCTTAGTTTTTAGCCTAAGAAAATGTCCAGGGGAAATTAAGCAATTAAAATGCAGTTCAGTTCAGTTGAGTCGCTCAGTCATGTCCGACTCTTTGCGACCCCATGAATCGCAGCATGCCAGGCCTTCCTGTCCATCAACAACTCCCGAAATTCACTCAGTCTCACGTCCATCGAGTCAGTGATGCCATCCAGCCATCTTGTCCTCTGTCATCACCTTCTCCTCCTGCCCAAATCCCTCCCAGCCTCAGAGTCTTTTTCAATGATTCAACTCTTCACATGAGGTGGCCAAAGTACTGGAGTTTCAGCTATAGCATCGTTCCTGCCAAAGAAATCCCAGGGTTAATCTCCTCCAGAATGGACTGGTTGGATCTCCTTGCAGTCCAAGGGACTCTCAAGAGTCTTCTCCAACACCACAGTTCAAAAGCATCAATTCTTCAGCACTGAGCCTTCTTCATGGTCCAACTCTCACATCCATACATGACCACAGGAAAAACCATAGCCTTGACTAGACGGACCTTAGTCAGCAAAGTAATGTCTCTGCTTTTGAATATGCTATCTAGGTTGGTCATAACTTTTCTTCTAAGGAGTAAGCATCTTTTAATTTCATTTCTGCAGTAACCATCTGCAGTGATTTTGGAGCTCAAAAAAAAAAAATAAAATAAATAAAGTCTGACACTGTTTCCACCGTTTCTCCATCTATTTCCCATGAAGTGATGGGACCGGATGCCATGATCTTCATTTTCTGAATGTTGAGTTTAAGCCAACTTTTTCACTCTCCACTTTCACTTTCATCAAGAGGCTTTTTAGTTCCTCTTCACTTTCTGCTTAAGGGTGGTGTCATCTGCATATCTGAGGTGATTGATATTTCTCCCAGCAATCTTGATTCCAGCTTGTGTTTCTTCCAGTCCAGCATTTCTCATGATGTACTCTGCATAGAAGTTAAATAAGTAGGGTGACAACATACAACCTTGACATACTCCTTTTCCTATTTGAAACTAGTCTGTTATTCCATGTCCAGTTCTAACTCTTGCTTCCTGACCTGCAAACAGATTTCTCAAGAGGCAAGTCAGGTGGTCTGTTATTCCCATCTCTTTCAGAATTTTCCACAGTTTATTGTGATCCACACAGTCAAAGGCTTTGGCATAGTCAATAAAGCAGAAATAGATGTTTTTCTGGAACTCTCTTGCTTTTTCCATGATCCAGCGGATGTTGGCAATTTGATCTCTGGTTCCTCTGCCTTTTCTAAAACCAGCTTGAACATCTGGAAGTTTATGGTTCATGTATTGCTTAAGCCTGGCTTGGAGAATTTTGAGCATTACTTTACTAGCATGTGAGATGTGTGCAATGGTGTGGTAGTTTGAGCATTCTTTGGCATTGCCTTTCTTTGAGAGAGGAATGAAAACTGACCTTTTCCAGTCCTGTGGCCACTGCTGAGTTTTCCAAATTTGCTGGCATAATGAGTGCAACGCTTTCACAGTATCATCTTTCAGGATTTGAAATAGCTCTACTGGAATCCCATCACCTCCACTAGCTTTGTTTGTAGTGATGCTTTCTAAGGCCCACTTGACTTCACATTCCAGGATGTCTGGCTCTAGATGAGTGATCACACTACTGTGATTATATGGGTCATGAAGATCTTTTTTGTACAGTTCTTCTGTGTATTCTTGCCACCTCTTCTTAATATCTTCTTCTGTTAGGTCCGTACCATTTCTGTCCTTATTCGAGTCCATCTTTGCATGAAATGTTCCCTTGGTATCTCTAATTTTCTTGAAGAGATCTCTAGTCTTTCCCATTCTGTTCTTTTCCTCTATTTCTTTGCATTGATAGCTGTAGAAGGCTTTATCTCTTCTTGCTATTCTTTGGAACTCTGCATTAAGATGCTTATATGTTTCCCTTTCTCCTTTTCTTTTCGCTTCTCTTCTTTTCATAGCTATTTGTAAGGCCTCCCCAGAAAGCCATTTTGCTTTTTTGCATTTTTTTTCCATGGGGATAGTCTTGATCCCTGTCTCCTGTACAATGTCATGACCCTCATTCCATTGTTCATCAGGCAGTCTATGTATCAGATATAGGCCCTTAAATCTATTTCTCACTTCCACTGTATAATCATAAGAGATTTGATTGAGGTCATACCTGAATGGTCTAGCAGTTTTCCCTAACTTTCTTCAATTTACGTCTGAATTTGGTAATAAAAAGTTCATGATCTGAGCCACAGTCAGCTCCTGGTCTTGTTTTTGTTGACTGTATAGAGCTTCTCCATCTTTGGCTGCAAAGAATATAATCAATCTGATTTTGGTGTTGATCATCTGGTGATGTCCATGTGTAGAGTCTTCTCTTGTGTTGTTGGAAGAGGGTGTTTGCTATGACCAGTGCATTTTCTTGACAAAACTCTATTATTCTTTGCCCTGCTCATTCCGCATTCCAAGGCAAATTTGCCTGTTACTCCAGGCGTTTTTTGACTTCCTACTTTTGCATTCCAGTCCCCTATAATGAAAAGGACATCTTTTTTGGGTGTTAGTTCTAAAAGATATTGTAGGTCTTCATAGAATTATTCAACTTCAGCTTCTTCAGAGTTACTGGTTGGGGCACAGCCTTGGATTACTGTGATATCGAATGGTTTGCCTTGGAGATGAACAGAGATCATTCTGTCGTTTTTGAGATTGCATCCAAGTCCTGCATTTCAGACTCTTTTGTTGACCATGATGGCTACTCCATTGCTTCTGAGAGATTCCTTCCCACAATAATAAATATAATGGTCATCTGAGTTCAATTCACCCATTCCAGTCCATTTAGTTCCTTGATTCCTAAAATGTTGATGTTCACTCTTACCATCTCATGTTTGACCACTTCCAATTTGCCTTGATTCATGGACCTGACATTCCAAGTTCCTATGCAATATTGCTCTTTACAGCACAGGACCTTGCTTCTATCACCAGTCACATCCACAGCTGGGTATTGTTTTTTCTTTGGCTCCATCCCTTCATTCCTTCTGGAGTTATTTCTCCACTGATCTCCAGTAGTGTGTTTGGCACCTACTGGTCTGGGGAGTTCCTCTTTTAGTATCATATTATTTTGCCTTTTCATACTGTTCATGTTGTTCTCAAGGCAAGAATAGTGAAGTGGTTTGCCATTCCCTTCTCCAGTGGACCACATTCTGTCTGACCTCTCCACCATGACCCGCCCATCTTGGGTTGCCCCTCAGGCATGGCTTAGTTTCATTGAGTTAGATAAGGCTGTGGTCCTAGTGTGATTAGATTGACTAGTTTTCTGTGAGTATGGTCTCAGTGTGTCTGCCCTCTGATGCCCTCTTGCAACACTTACCATCTTACTTGGGTTTCTCTTACCTTGGGCATTGGGTATCTCTTCCAAGCCTCATGAAGATCAGTGTAAATAACCCATCTCAGAGACGTGCAAACTGAGACTTGGAGACTTTAATTCACTTGCCCTGGGTCCTAAAGCAAGCAAGGGGTAAAACAAGGATTCTAACCCAGCCTGCAGAACTTCGGAGCCTGTGCTCCAAAACCCAACTCCCATTGCAGGCTTACTAAGAGGAAGCAAGGGAACTGCAAAGGCAGACTGACCCCTCAAACGCCTGGCTGCACCAAGGTTCCGCAAAGAGGGAGGGATTATGCTGGGTCCTAGATCCGCTCCAAAGCGGGAGAACTTCCTGAGACTGGCGCCTCAGACCAGCCACGAGGGGAACATGGATCTGAGGGTGCAAGCCATCCTCGTCTGGTCACTACAATATAGAATGCAGTAGCCACTAACCACGTGTCTACTGAGACTTGAAATGTGGGTTCAGTTCAGTTCAGTCGCTTAGTCGTGTCTGACTCTTTGTGACCCCATGAACTGCAGCACGCCAGGCCTCCCTGCCCATCACCAACCCCCGGAGTTCACTCAGACTCGCGTCCATCGAGTCAGTGATGCCATCCAGCCATCTCATCCTCTGTCGTCCCCTTCTCCTCCTGCCCCTAATCCCTCCCAGCATCAAAGTCTTTTCCAATGAGTCAACTCTTCGCATGAGGTGGCCAAAGTACTGGAGTTTCAGCTTTAGCATTATTCCTTCCAAAGAAATCCCAGGGCTGATCTCCTTCAGAATGGACTGGTTGGATCTCCTTGCAGTCCAAGGGACTCTCAAGAGTCTTCTCCAACACCACAGTTCAAAAGCATCAATCTTTGGTGCTCAGCCTTCTTCATAGTCCAACTCTCACATCCATCCATGACTACTGGAAAAACCATAGCCTTGACTAGATGGACCTTAGTCAGCAAAGTAATGTCTCTGCTTTTGAATATGCTATCTAGGTTGGTCATAACTTGTCTTCCAAGGGTAGTTAGTCCTAATTGATATGTTCAGTAAGTTCAAAATACATATTAGATTTTGAAAGCTTATTTAGAAGAAAATAATGTAAAAAATTTCTTTCCTTTTATACTGATTAAACATTGAAAATATAAAATGTTGGGTAATTGAGTTAATAGAATATAGGGTTATATTTTATCTTATCTTTTCTATTTTTTAAAATATGGCTACCAGGAAGTTTGAAATTACACACAAGTCTCCTGTCTGTGACTTGCATTGTGTTTCTTTCATACAGCATTGGATTAAATACAGATCAAGCAGGAGGGCAGATGAAGGAATGGTTAACATTTTCTTAAGAAAATCTGCTCACATGATACTTTCTTAGCATTTCAAACTCTGTATAATACATAATAGGCATATCTACTGCTTGTAGGATTACTGGCTCTATCATTTATGAACTATTCTATGTATATCTGGAATATAGAAATTGTCCTCTATGAAAAGCTTTGATGAGCAAACATATATCCAATCTTAGAGAATCCTAGATTCTCTGTCTTTAAAATCCATGGAGTATTACTCAGCCATTAAAAAGAATACATGTGAATCAGTTCTGATGAGATGGATGAAACTGGAGCCGATTATACAGAGTGAAGTGAGCCAGAAAGAAAAACACCAATACAGTATACTAACACATATATATGGAATTTAGGAAGATGGCAATGATGACCCTGTATGCAGGACAGCAAAAAAGACACAGATGTGTATAGTGGACTTTTGGACTCAGAGGGAGAGGGAGAGGGTGTGATGATTTGGGAGAATGGCATTGAAACATGTATAATATCATGTAAGAATCAAAATGCCAGTCTATGTCTGATGCAGGATATGACACACTTGGGGCTGACGCGCGGGGATGACCCAGAGAGATGTTGTGGGGAGGGGGGTGGGAGGGGGGTACATGTTTGGGAACGCATGTACACCTGTGGTGGATTCATGTCAATCTATGCCAAAACCAATACAGAATTGTAAAGTAAAAATTAAAAATAAATAAATTAATTAAAAAATTTTAAAAAAATAAAAATAAAAAAATAAAATCTTTATTAAATCAAATGAAAAAAAAATAAATAAAATCCATGTCTTTAAACATGGCCCATCAACAAAAAGTTAACATGTGTTGTCAAGTACTGAAACGAAAAACATTGGTTAATGGCATCAATAATTGCTGAGAAATTTGAGACTTTCTTTTCTCCAGTCAGTTTAATAAATTCATGTGGTGGATAGTGTTGGGAGAATAGATAATTATACACGAGGTACACAACTCCCTTGTTTAGATGATGAATAGGGAAATGTTAGAAACATTGCTATCAAAGATTATGCCATATGGAAAACTATCAAGTGGAGTGGTTTACCTAAAATTGTTTTCAATGATGCTGCTACATTTTTTATTAACATCTTTCAAATAGGGAAAATATACTGTAGTTACAGTGTCCAAAGAAAAGCTTTGAAAGTTATGACATTCTGATGTGGATGTGACCATGTTATTGCATAAGTACTGCTTAAGTGTGGTATCTCTTTCTTGTGCATAGCAGCTAAATAATTTATGTTACTATCAATGCTAAACATATGGGACATAAAAGCTTGTTCCACTTGTGAATTTCATGATTATACATAAGAAAAATCAACTTAATATGGTCATTAAGGGTTTAAAAAGGGCTGAAAGTTCTGGGACCTCTTGCCTATAGTATCTTGTTAATTCCAGAAATTTTCTTAACTTATGGCTCTGGAATGGTTTTTGTTAACTTCAATAATTTCTCTGTATAATGCTCAAACTTTTGTAATAAAGCATGTCTTGAGATAGTGTTCTTTGGTAAAACTAGATATCTCACATAGAAGCTTGGGAAGAGGGGGTTAAATTAATTTTCATGAAATCCATTTACCTCTATGGCCTGTAGAAAACACCACCTCAAGGGGGAAAACAGGAAGCCAAGTTATCAGGTTTAATTTTCTCATTAACTGGACCTCAGAATTAATAAAATTAGAGCCATTTTCTAGGAGGAAGAGACTTTATTTCTAAAATGTCCTCAGCAGGATGTTCCTGGCTAACATTACTTATAGTGTTGTCCCTACTTAAGAATTCCTTGTAGAAATCGAATCCTACAAGGTTTAGCTGTGTGAAGAATTGCATAAACTCTACAACTCAGTTTATTAAATGGAAGATGTTTTCATACTTTACATGCTCATATTCTGAAGTGAAGAACCCCACAAACATAACTTAGACCCATCATCATTTCTTTGCTGGGAAATACATGTCCAATATGGAAAGACTTAGAGAGATCCCTAGCCTTCCCTGGTGGCTCAGATGGTAAAGTGTCTGCCTACAGTGTGGGAGACCCAGGTTCAATCCCTGGGTCGGGAAGATCTGGAGAAGGAAATGGCAACCCACTCTAGTATTCTTGCATGGAAAATCCCATGGGCGGAGGAACTTGGTAGGCTACAGTTCATGGGGTCGCAAAGAGTTGGAAACGACTAAGGGACTTCACTTCAGAGAGTTCACTCAATACCATAGATCTATGTATCAACTTCATCAGAAACTGTTGCTTGACTTGTTTTTGGATTAATTTTTATCATTTGATAAAGAGTAAAATACCTGAGCCATCTAAGGCTAATGTGACAATAACATCTCATGTCCTAAGTAATATTCTTATAAATCTGTTTATCTAAGAATTAGTAAACAAGGTAAAGACATTTGCAAGTGCTTTTTGGCCAGGAGGGAAAAAAAGTTCATGTGCTTATCATACCAAAGTATCACATGAGAATTCTATAGGAATTTCATTATGTTTTTGTTGACTACCTGGGCCATAAAAATAATTTTTTTGTTTTTCTAAATGGCAGCATTTTAGTAAATATCTGAAACTTTATACTCCAAATATACTGTTGACTTTCCCAGGTGAATACAAACAAGCCTCTACTATCTAAAAAAAAAAAAAAAAAAAAATCTGAGCAAAGTTCTGTTATAACATAAAATTTACTAAAAGGAATTATGGTGGAGAGGATACTTTTAGTGAGTACTTCAGAAAATTATATGAATATTAATTTTAAAAACGTCCTGAAATTCTATTGAAATCTGTATCTTCTACTTTTGACTCTATGCAAACTACTTGGAAGGAAAGTTATGATTAACATAGATAGCATATTCAAAAGCAGAGACATTACTTTGCCAACAAAGGTCTGTCTAGTCAAGGCTATAGTTTTTCCAGTAGTCATGTATGGATGTGAGAGTTGGAGTGTGAAGAAAGCTGAGTGCTGAAGTATTGATGCTTTTGAACTGTGGTGTTGGAGAAGACTCTTGAGAGACCCTTGGACTGCAAGGAGATCCAACCAGCCTATTCTAAAGGAGATCAGTCCTATGTGTTCTTTGGAAGGAATGATACTAAAGCTGAAACTCCAGTACTTTGCAAAGAGCTGACTCATTGGAAAAGACTTTGATGCTGGGAGGGATTGGGGGCAGGACAGAAAGGGGATGATAGAGGATGAGATGGCTGGATGGAATCACCGACTCAATGGACTTGAGTTTGAGTGAACTCCAGGAGTTGGTGATGGACAGGGAGGCCTGACATGCTGCAATCCATGGGGTTGCAAAGAGATGGACACGACTGAGCAATTGAACTGAAATGAACTGAAACTACAGATATAGATGTTATAGAGCCATGGTGTGAAAGGTCTTGCTAAGCTTGTTAATTAATATTTCAATTAATTTTTCATTAATATTTCAAATTTCAGTCTTTGCTTCTAGCTTTAGTATGTAATGTAGGCTATCAAAGAAAGCTTTCAATTTGGACTGTAATTGTATCTGTATCCTTTAGTCGTTTTGCACATTCAACTTTTGGTCTAGAGTGTATTCGGGACTTCTAAGTTGGGCAACTTTGCCAAATTCACATCTAATTGAATTATGCATGGGGAATCAATAAATATTTTCAAAAATAATATATTTTCTTAACAACTTGGTTGGCAATAACTCTTACATAGAAATGTATCTTCAATTAAGTTTGCAAGTGGTATCAGTAAAGAGGCCCAAGAGTGATTAGTGAGAGTGATTAGTATTGTTAGTAACTACAACTACATTCTAGATTTTATATATTTCAATATATAAATAATGTAAAACTGTGGGAATCAGGCTTTAGACAGTAGCATCTAAGCTGAAGGATGCATGTGTGTGTGTGTGTGTGTGTGTGGTTTAGTTGCTAAGTAGTATCTGACTCTTACAACCCCATGGACTCTAGCCTGCCAGGCTCCTCTGTCCATGGGATTCTCCAGGCAAGAATACTAGAGTGGGTTGCCATTTCCTTCTCTAGGGGATCTTCCCAACCCAGGAACTGAACCCAGGTCTCCTGCATTGCAGAGACATTCTTTACCAACTGAGCTATCCTCCTATGACTATTGTCAACGTTTTCGTGCCTAGTTCAAACATAAAATGGACATCTGTGAGGATACCTAGCTGTGAAAGTGCTGCACTCAATATGCCAGCAATTTTGAAAACTCAGCAGTGGCCACAGGACTGAAAAAAGTCAGTTTTCATACCAATCCCTAAGAAAGGCAATGCGAAAGAATGCCCTAATTACCACACAATTGCACTCATCTCACACGCTAGCAAAGTAATGCTCAAAATTCTCCAAGCCAGGCTTCAAAAGTACGTGAACCGTGAACTTCCAGATGTCCAAGCTGGATTTAGAAAAGGCAGAGGAACCAGAGATCAAATTGCCAACATCTGCTAGGCCATTGAAAAAGCAAGAGACTTCCAGAAAAAAATCTATTTCTGCTTTATTGACTATGTCAAAGCTTTTGACAGTGTGGATCACAGTAAACTGTGGAAAATTCTTTAAGAGATGGGAATACCAGACCACCTGACCAGCTTCTTGAGAAATCTGTATGCAGGTCAGAAAGCAACAGTTATGGACATGGAATTTATTCCAAATAGGAAAAGGAGTATGTCAAGGCTGTATATTGTCACCCTGACTATTTAACACATATGCCTATTTAACTCATATGCAGAGTACATCATGAGAAATGCTGGGCTGGAAGAAGCACAAGCTGGAATCAAGATTGCCAGGAGAAATGTCAATAACCTCAGATATTAGATGACACCACACTTATGGCAGAAAGTGAAGAAGAACTAAAGAGCCTCTTGATGAAAGTGAAAGAGAAGAGTGGAAAAGTTGGCTAAAGGCTCAATATTCAGAAAACTAAGATCATGGCATCCAGTCCCATCACTTCATGGGAAATAGATGGGGAAACAGTGTCAGACTTTTTTTTTGGGGGGGGGGGGGGCTCCAAAATCACTGCAGATGGTGAGTGCAGCCATGAGATTAAAAGACACTTACTCCTTGGAAGGAAAGTTATGACCAACCTAGAAAGCATATTAAAAAGCAGAGACGTCACTTTGCCACAAAGGTCCATCTAGTCAAGGCTATGGTTTTTCCAGTAGTCATGTATGGATGTGACAGTTGGACTATAGAGAAAGCTGAGCACTGAAGAATTGATGCTTTTGAGCTGTGGTTTGCAGAAGACTCTTGAGAGTCCCTTGGACTGCAAGGAGATCCAACCAGTTCATCCTAAAGGAGATCAGTCCTGGGTGTTCATTGGAAGGACTGATGTTGAAGCTTAAACTCTAAGTTTAGCCACCTGATGCAAAGAAGTGACTCATTTGAAAAGACCCTGATGCTGGGAATGATTGAAGGCAGGAGGAGAAGGAAACAATGGACATGAGTTTGGGTAAACTCTGGGAGTTGGTGATGGACATACAGGTCTGGTGTCCATGGGTTCGCGAAGAATTGGACATGACCGAGTGACCGAACTGAACTGAATTGAGGATACCTAAATGTCCTCAGAACACCATCAATGTTTTATCTATAGCATTTCTATTTGAAATACATCCTGTATTTTCCTCCAATATTCTTTCATTTTCCATTATCTACAAACATAATTGTCAGTCCACTGGCTTTAGGATAAAGAACAGGTGGGACTTTTATAATTTAGTTCTTTTGAATATGTGCTAGTTGTTGACTTTTAAGTTAAGGAAATTCATTTGGGTTTTGTTATGTCTATTCATTATAGCTCTATGACTGTAAAGGTCTGCTAAGTCAAATTGCCTTCTTAGGATCCCTCATTTAGGTAGTTGGGTTGATATCCAAGTATTGCTTAAAGCTATGATGTAATCTGGTTTTGAAATTATCTTATAATTATACTAATAATTTATAACCATGCTGGCTACAATTTGAATTTTTTCCAATATCTGAAAAGAAAAAAAACAGACCTGAATAAGGATTTCTCATTTTTGACCATTATAAGATGTCTTTATGTATTAGTCATCTTACCCTATTTACAACTTTTAATTACATGCTTTACCTATTTGACTCCACTTGATTAATCCAGTAAATGGGTCAATTGCCAGAAATCTGGCAAACCAAGGACACTGGTATCCATATCATTCTAAACTCTTGCCTAAAGTCTTTCTATCTTCTTCAATTTTCAAAAGTTCTTGAATGTGGCTCTTCAATAAATGAGAAGCTAGTTTTACTGTAATTAAACAAACACAACTTCCAGTAACCTGGGTAGTGTTTAGAGTAAATTAAGGAATCTAAATTATAATCATGAAGAAATGATAAATTATTCTGTTCATTCTTCCCAGTATAATCTGTGGATGAGTTCTTATAATTAAAAATGAAAGGAGTTTCTTGAGCTAAACAAACCAGTGTGTACACACAAAGACCATAAGGGACGTGAGGAAAATGTTGAGGGATTTTATTCAATAATTTAGGGAAACCATTCAATTATCATAATTAATTGTATTTAGAATCCATTGGCAGGGGCTTCCCTGATGGCTCAGTCAGTGAAGAATCCTCTTGCAGCACAGGAGACCCAGATTCAATCCCTGAGTCAGGAAGATCCCCTGGAAGGAAATGGCAACCCACTTCAGCAGTCTTGCCTAGGAAGTTCAATGGATAGAGAAGCATGGCAGGCTACAGTCCACAGGGTCACAAGAGCTGGACACAACTTAGTGACTAAACCACAGTCACATAGCAAAATTCCTTTGACCAGAGCAAAACCAATGACTTGCAACTCCCATACCTGCTTGTTCTATGGTGTATTTGGACAGAAATTTATGGCATTTGATCAAGGTTCATTCTCTGTGAACAAAGCTCACGACTATAGAGCCGCTGGTGGAAGACAAGTTGACAGTACAGGGAGTATCACAGAGCAGTTTCCTGGCTTAAACAGGATCTGATCTTAAAACCTGGATTGAGTTGGCCTTTGTAACTTTATGTGCGTGTGTGCTCCATGCTAGGTCATTTCAGTCGTGTCTGACTCTTTGCAACCCTGTGGTCTGTAGTCCATCAGGCTCCTCTGTCCATAGGATTCTCCAGGCAAGAATACTGGAGTGGGTTGCCATGCCCTCCTCCAGTGGATCTTCCCCATCCAGGAATCAAACCCATGCCTCTTAAGTCTCCTGTATTGGCAGGTGGGTTCTTTACTACTAGCAGTAACTGGGAAGTCCACTTAATGTGTGTGTGTATAAAATAAGAAGATACAGATGATCTTTGCTTAGCAGAAAATAAAAAGACAAGGGCACAATGGACCAAAATCATACAGTATAAGATTTAAAGTGAATAAAATAAACCATTAAATAATAACATAAGACCATAAAAATAATATACTTAAAACTGAATATATTAGTGTGAAAGAGTATGACAATCGCTTAAAAAAAAAGTACAATGAATTTTCTGAGTGAAGAATGAAGGGACTAGTCTAAGGATGTTATGGGAAAACCTTAAAGTTAATTTTTTTCTGGTCAAAAAGAAAATGATTTGGTCTTTTGGGGGATTAATAATTATTCCCAGGTGTGACCATCAATTAGTGTTAAGCACACACATATTTTCAATAAGGTCTGGAAGGAGCTGCATAGAATTTTCTGATGATTGTGTCTAGCTATCTATATATCTGAAAGTGAATATGGCAGTCGTTGAGTTGTGTCTGACTCTTTATGACCCCATTAACTGTAGTCCATTAGGTTCCCTTGTCCATGAAACTCTCCAAGCAAGAGTACTGGAGTGCAAAAGTCTGTTCTTTACATCCTTTTCTCTTTTGCTGCTCTGCATGCAGGATTGTTGTTACCATCTAAATTCCATATATATGTGTTAATATTTAGTCTTTGTGTTTCTCTTTTTGACTTATTTCACTCTGTATAATAGTCTCCAGGTTCATCCACCTCATTAGAACTGACTCAAATGCATTACTTTCTATAGCTGAGTAATATTCTATTGTGTGTATAGGAAAGTGGGAGGGGAGTTCAGGATGAAGGGGACACATGTATACCTTTGGCCAATTCATGCTGATGTATGTCAAAAACCATCACAATATTGTAAAATAATTATCCTCCAATTAAAATAAATAAATTTTAAAAAAGAACCCTGGAGTGGGTGGTCATGCTCTTCTCTAAGGGACCTTGAGCCAGAGATCGAACCCACATCTCCTGCATTGCAGGCAGATTCTTTACTGTCTGACCACTGGGGAAGATCTATCTGTCTATATTCCTATCTTTCATGTATATGGGTATATATCTATATCCAAAGGTCGATCATCTATCTATGTGCTGAAGTATCTATACATATATCTCTGTTTTCATGTATCTGTTTTTGTATGTGTCTGCATATCTGTCATCTATCTAAATATCTAACAATCTGTATGTTTGTCTATCTTGCCTGGAAATTAGAAGCATTAAGGATATAAAAGAAACAGTTCATATGGACATCCTCAAGGCTAAGAAAAAAACTCCCCCTATCAAATTCTGATGCCAGTCCTCTTATCAATAGATACTGATACTCGTCTATTGTTTGTTTGATACCTAATATGTATAGGTTGTATTCTGGATACAAAAGCTATGCAGAGCTTTCTATCTTCAGATCAGATCTAAGTTGTAAGGTATATGTGAAAGACATCATGCGACAATTACTCTAGTAAGTATTTCCCTTTTTGGGATATGAGCAAAACCCAGACATTCTTTTTATGTGTCTCTAAAACTCCCTTTTAAATTTAAGAGCCTGCTTCAAATAAAAATGTACCCACTTGGGTCCATTGGACAATAAGAACAGATTCACATAGATTAAAAATTGGCTTCAGGGTCACGTAAGTAGCTTTTGGAATAATTGGATGAAAGCTGTAGTTGTACATTTGGAGCTTGTACATTACCTTGCCACTTGAAGGCAGAATCCCACATAGAGTGTTGCAGCTGTATTGGCAGTTCCACAAAATTCATATTGCTATTTAACAGCACCATTGTGAATCATGGCAAAGGGTAGCATTCATTTCTTATAAAAGTTTCCACAGATACACATCTCCCTAAGCTTTGTGAGTCTAACTCCTATGCCAGAGACCGAGCTCGTTATTGCTTACTAGGATCTTGTTTTCAACCTAAGAACTCAATCTCCTATTCAAGATGCCAGGATATTTATTCTGTTTATTACATTTAAGCAAAGTACAAATAAAATGATTCTGGGGGAAAATGGAACAAACCTTTGAATAAACTAACCCTTATTTATGAAGAAGATTATAATGAATGTGATATGGAGATAAAACCAATTTGCTTGCCACTTTTAAGGAGACAGAGGAAAAGTCTGCAACAAAACGTGAATTAAATTATCTCTGACACTTAAAACACTGCTTTTAATATTTTTTCTCTCTCTTTTATTTCCCAAATCAGTAAAAGGCTTTTTCAAGGATTCTGCAAAAAATATACAGACATGTATGATATTAAGATGCTGAGATTGAAACGCTGATGAACATGAAAACTCTGGTCATCCTTTGAGTAAAGGCACAACACACTGGGTTTTGGTCTTGTGCCACACACTATTAGAATGTATGAAGAGTGAACAAAGTCCAGAAATTGCTAAAAATGATCTTTAGCATTACTTACAAGAATTGGGAGGTCATTATGTAAGGGAACATGTGTTGTCAATTCTTAAAATTTTCCATCTAATAACATCAAATTTAAATAGATATGAGAAAGACAAACAGTTGCAGGTATCATCTGCTGCCCCAGTGAACAGAAATTACTGTAATTTCCCACTACTTTCCTCCAGAGTATCTCAGAGGAGAGAAACAACGCTTCATAAAAAGCAACATGATGATGGTAAAAATAAAAATGACACAATAGCACCATCATCTCCTTGTGTCTATTCCACAGGGAACTAAAGACCATGTTTACAAAATAGTAAAGCTGTTATCTATGGATTTAGAACAGGAGTCATAATATTAGTGCTGTCCAATTCAACATCTTCTCTATCTTTGCATACTCAAAGAATCATAATTCAATTTTTAGCCAGAAACAACTTTATTTTTCTGATTAATCCTGACATCTTTTCTCCCCTTTCCCATTAGTGCTATCATACTTACTTTTGTGTGTCACACTTACTTATTTGTTTCCAATCACACACAATAAGTTGCTTTACTTTCATTTTATTCCTACTATATCTCCAATTAAATATACACTAATCTGTTTTGAGAATATCCATGCCCCCTATTCCCTGAAACATTGCTCTTAGCAAAGGAAAAAAAAAAAAAAGTAAGAAGAAGAAGGCATAGAAACTCAACAAAGTAAAACAGCCTAAGCATAAAATCCACAAAAGTTATAGGTATGGTTTGAGTCTCATTTGCATGAAAATATCTGAGAGAACTGGTGTTTGTTATCACACTATTCCCATACGATCTTTGAGTGCCAAACTTCTGGTGAATTAAATAAACATGAAATAACAACACACCTGTAGAATTTAAATTCCTGTTCACTCTCAGTGCAAAGTTGTCCTTCTTGGCTTGATCTAGCCAAGTTTTGATCTAGTAAGCCAGGGTCGCAAGGATATCAGCATCAGCTCTTACTCATATTGAAGACTCCAAACTGGTGAAAGACAAAGGGTAAGGAGGGTGACTGACCTTTTTTCGTGGGGCACCATGTGCATCAAGTGCACACAGATTCATTACCTAAACTTTCAAATAATGATGGACAAAGGAGTCTGGTAGGCTGCACTCCAAAGGGTCGCAAAGAGTCAGATGACTGAAGTGATTTAGCTTCTACAGTGATGGAAATAAACCCAGAGAACCCTTGAGGTGAGAAGAGAAAGAAGCTATGTTTTGCAGAGTTCTTCAAAAATATTCATTATAATGTTAGAAAACCCATTTTGGGGCTCAGTCACTGCCCATCCATGGCAGGGAGATATTTTTGAGTCAGAGTTGCTCTATTCTTACAGAAATAATTATCCTTACAGAATACTTATCCCCATCTTCATTCTTTACCTATTTCCTCCCCAGGTCAAGGGAGCTCATGGGTCTGGTTTACTTTTAACCAGCTCTGTACATTTTGCCCAAAATAAAGTAGCTCCTATGACTGAGTGACTTCACTTTCAATTTTCACTTTCATGCATTGGAGAAGGAAATGGCAACCCACTCCAGTGTTCTTGCCTGGAGAATCCCAGGTACAGGGGAGAATGGTGGGCTGCTGTCTATTGGGTTGCACAGAGTCAGACATGACTGAAGCGACTTAGCAGCAACAGCAGCAAGATTCAGACATTCTGGCTTATTTCTGAATCCCAGAATCTGGCAATAATATGCAGTGTAGTTGCTTCCCCTTTATCTTTAAGTGTGTCAAAATGGCATCTTTTTATTTGCTCTGGTTATGTTTATGACACACTGAATGTCTCTGAGCACCACTTCTGATGTTTGTATATGTATGTGTTTAAAGTGCTTAGTTTTATTTATTTGCTTTGTAATAGTCATAGCTTAAAAAGAAAAGAATACAGAGATAAAAATGTTAAAAAATAGAAAGATCTAATTCCAAGAAAAGTTTTCTTGATGTGCAGTTCAGTTCAGTTCAGTTGCTCAGTCGTGTCCGACTCGTTGCGACCCCATGAATCGCAGCACGCCAGGCTTCCCTCTCCATCACCAACTCCCAGAGTTCACTCAGACTCACGTCCATTGAGTCCGTGATGCCATTCAGCCATCTCATCCTCTGTCGTCCCCTTCTCCTCCTGCCCCCAATTCCTCCCAGCATCAGAGTCTTTTCCAATGAGTCAACTCTTCGCGTGAAGTGGCCAAAGTACGAGTTTCAGCTTTAGCATCATTCCTTCCAAAGAAATCCCAGGGCTGATCTCCTTCAGAATGGACTGGTTGGATCTTCTTGCAGTCCAAGGGACTCTCAAGAGTCTTCTCCAACACCACAGTTCAAACGCATCAATTCTTCAGCACTCAGCCTTCTTCATGGTCCAATTCTCACATCCATACATGACCACAGGAAAAACCATAGCCTTGACTAGATGGACCTTAGTCAGCAAAGTAATGTCTCTGCTTTTAAATATACTATCTAGGTTGGTCATAACTTTTCTTCCAAGGAGTAAGCATCTTTTAATTTCATGGCTGCAGTCACCATCTGCAGTGATTTTGGAGCCCCAAAAAATAAAGTCTGACACTGTTTCTACTGTTTCCCCATCTATTTCCCATGAAGTGATGGGACTGGATGCCATGATCTTCGTTTTCTGAATGTTGAGCTTGAAGCCAACTTTTTCAATCTCCTCTTCCACTTTCATTAGGAGGCTTTGTAGCTCTTCTTCACTTTCTGCCATAAGGGTGGTGTCATCTGCATATCTGAGGTTATTGATATTTCTCCCAGCAATCTTGATTCCAGCTTGTGTTTCTTCCAGTCCAGCGTTTCTCATGATGTACTCTGCATAGAAGTTAAATAAGCAGGGTGACGATATACAGCCCTGACGCACTCCTTTTCCTATTTGGAACCAGTCTGTTGTTCCATGTCCAGTTCTAACTGTTGCTTCCTGAGCTGCATACAGATTTCTCAAGAGGCAGGTCAGGTGGTCTGGCATTCCCATTTCTGTCAGAATTTTCCACAGTTTATTGTGATCTACACAGTCAAAGGCTTTGGCATAGTCAATAAACAGAAATAGATGTTTTTCTGGACCTCTCTTGCTTTTTCCACGATCCAGCAGATGTTGGCAATTTGATCTCTGGTTCCTCTGCCTTTTCTAAAACCAGCTTGAATATCAGGAAGTTCACTGTTCATGTATTGTTGAAGACTGGCTTGGAGAATTTTGAGCATTACTTTACTAGTGTGTGAGATGAGTGCAATTGTGCAGTAGTTTGATCATTCTTTGGCATTTCCTTTCTTTGAGAGTGGAATGAAAACTGACCTTTTCCAGTCCTGTGGCCACTGCTGAGTTTTCCAAATTTGCTAGCATATTGAGTGCAGCACTTTCACAGCATCATCTTTCAGGATTTGAAATAGCTCAACTGGAATTCCATCACCTCCACTAGCTTTGTTCGTAGAGATGTTTTCTAAGGCCCAGTTGACTTCACATTCCAGGATGTCTGGATCTAGATGAGTGATCACACCATCGTGATTATCTGAGTCATGAAGATCTTTTTTGTACAATTCTTCTGTGTATTCTTGCCACCTCTTCTTAATATTTTCTGCTTCTGTTAGGTCCAGACCATTTCTGTCCTTTATCGAGCCCATGTTTGTATGAAATGTTCCCTTGGTATCTCTAATTTTCTTGAAGAGATCTCTAGTCTTTCCCATTCTGTTGTTTTCCTCTATTTCTTTGCATTGATTGCTGAAGAAGGCTTTCTTATCTCTTCCTGCTATTCTTTGGATCTCTGAATTCAGATGCCTGTATCTTTTCTTTTCTCCTTTGCTTTTTGCTTCTCTTCTTTTCACAGCTATTTGTAAGGCCTCCCCAGACAGCCACTTTGCTTTTTTGCATTTCTTTTCCATGGGGATGGTCTTGATCCCTGTCTTCTTGATGTGCAGTCCCTCCTATATAGCCACATTTAAGTTATCCAGAGGTAAGAACTAAGTGCAGATCTAATAAATGCCAAATTAAGCATAAATGACCTATTGCCATTAAAGACTTTTCCATCTTCCTGTCAAAAGGCGGAATGAGGTTGAAATTGGAACCAAGATGTAGGATAGCTTCTAGGACACTCAGTGCCTAGGTGTGCAGTTTTTAAATTTTTGTCATCAGTGACTTAGCATCTGTCCAGGGAACCATTGAGCTAGGATTGGCTTGGAATGTTTGAGAGTATTCAGAGCAAAGTGGTACAGGGTCAGTGAGCACCAGAGGGCACAGTGAAGTACAGCCAGGGTGGCAAGAAATTCATTAGGGGGCTCTAATATTCAACTTAATCTTCTAAATTCTTTGAGCCTCAATTTCCTTATCCAATATCAATGTCATCCTCTTTGAACATTAAAGGAAAAAAATGCTAGATTAAAATTCTAGTTAAAATCAGAGTTAAAGAAGCAGAGCAAGTTAAGTAGTTGATATTCTCATCAATCACTCATGAAACTGGAGATCTTAGTCATGTGTCTACCATTTTGATTACATTTCTGTGTCAGTCATAGCAGTCGATGTCTTACATTCATCTTATACATTCACATCCACTTAGAAGGTGTTTACCTTACATCTTCATTTTATGTAAGAGGAAAATAAATAAGACAAATGGGTGGCTGGTAGAAAGTCTCAAGTAGCTAGTTCAGGGAATAGAAGTAATACACCCTCAGGTTTTTAGAAGGTGATGGCACCCCACTCCAGTACTCTTGCCTAGAAAATACCATGGACAGAAGAGCCTGGTAGGCTGCAGTCCATGGGGTCTCGAAGAGTCAGACACGACTAAGTGACTTCACTTTCACTTTTCACTTTCCTGCATTGGAGAAGGAAATGGCAACCCACTCCAGTGTTCTTGCCTGGAGAATCCCAGGGACAGAGGAGCCTGGTGGGCTGCCATCTATGGGGTCGCGCAGAGTCAGACACTACTGAAGCGACTTAGCAGCAGAAGCAGCAGCATTTGTGCTCTCCCCACCCTCATGCTCCACTAATGTAGGGTTCATTTCTAAAAACTGAATGGATAGGGAAAGTGAATAAGGTAGATGTGACACACCTGTTTTGTGTTATGAACCAATCACAGATAAGTAGTTCAGCTTGAACAAATATTTGAGGGAAGTCTATGTGTAGTCAATTAGCAGCTGCTAGTATTCAGTATATCACTTTTTGTATCAGTTATGAGTCTGGGTTTTGGTAATAGGAGCCCAATCTCTTCCATTACCAGTTATCTTATCCTAAACAGCATAATTTAGCAACAGTAATAAAATCTATAAAATGAAAACAATATCACTTACTTTATGAGACTTATAAAAGTTGATAATAAAAAATATATAAAGTATTTATCATTATACTTGATACAATATAGGAAGACATTAATAATTGCTAATTGCTGTTATATTAAGATTATTAACTTTCCCCTCATGTCACAAATGAATTTTAAATTAGTTCTGTTGAAGTATCATTGATACATAATAAAACTGGATATATTTAATGTACATAATTTGAGATATGCATATATCAATGAAAATATTACCACATTCAAGGTAATAAATTCGTCACCTTTTAAAGTGCTGCCCTTTCCACTTTGTGTGTGTGCTAGGAACACATAAGATGAGATCTACCTTCTTAGCAAATTTTTAAGTGTGCAACACTGAATTGTTAGCTATAAGCATGATACTATGAAACAGATCTCTATCACTAATGTTTCATGCACAACTGAGATTTTATACCCATTAAGCAACAGCTCCTTATTTTCCTATCTCCCTAGCCCTTGGCAAGTGAATTGAAGTGAACTCGCTCAGTCGTGTCGGACTCTTTGCAACCCCATGGACTGTAGCCTATTAGGCTCCTCCATCCATGGGATTTTCCAGGCAAGAGTGCTGGAGTGGATTTGCCATTACCTTCTCCAGGGGACTTTCCAGACCCAGGAATCGAACCCGGGTCTCCCGCATTGCGGGCAGACGCTTTACCATGGGAGCCATCAGGGAAGCCCTTGGCAACTATCATTCTATTCTCTGTTTCTATGAGTTTGATTACTTAAAATAACTCAAGAAAGTGGACTTGTACAGTATTTGTCCTTCTGTGACTGGCTTATATTGTTTAGCATAATGTCCTCCAGGTGCATCTATATTGTTGCATGTAGTGGGGAAAAGGACTTGAATAGATATTTCTCCAAAGAAGACAGGTACATGTTAAGGTATTCTGCATCACTAATCAGAATACAAACAAAAGCACAATGAGATTATAACACCTCACACTTGTTAGGATGGCTATCCTCAAAAAGCAAAAGGTTAAATTGTGGAGAAATTGGCACCCTTGTATACTCTTGGTGGGACTGTAAAATGGTAAAGCCATTGTGGAAAACAGTATGTAGTTTCCTCAGTTTACAAATAGAACTGCCATATTATCCAGGATTCCCACTCTGGGTATATGTTTGAAAGAACGGAAATTAGAGTCTCCAAGAAGGATCTGCATGTCAATGTTCATTGCAGCATATTGACAGTAGTCAAGATATAGAAACAATGTAAATGTCCATGGACAGATGAATAGATTTAAAAAATGTGGTTCATATATGCAATGAAATATTCAGTCTTAAAAAATAAGGAAAGCTAAATGATTGTTTTGTGTGTTAGATGGAAAAGGAATCTCTGTATTGGATTATTGGTAGGTTTTACATTGATTCAGTGGAAAAAGTGACAGACTATATTTTGGGGCTCCAAAACCACTGCAGATGGTGACTGTAGCCATGAAATTAAAAGATGCTTGCTCCTTGGAAGAAAAGTTATGACCAACCAAACAGCATATTAAAAAGCAGAGACATTACTTTGCCAATAAAGGTCCATCTAGTCAAAGCTTTGGTTTTTCCACTAGTCATGTATGGATGTGAGAGTTGGACTATAAAGAAAGCTGAGTGCTGAAAAATTGATGTTTTTGAACTGTGGTGTTGGAGAAGACTCTTCAGAGTCCCTTGGACAGCAAGAAGATCCAATCAATCAGTCCTAAAGGAAACCAGTCTTCAATATTCATTGGAAGGACTGATGCTGAATCAGAAACTCCAATACTTTGGCCACATAATGCAAAGAATTGACTCACTGGAAAAGACACTGAGGCTGGGAAAGACTGAAGGTGTGAGGAGAAGGGACAACAGAGGATGAAATGGTTGGATGGCATCACCAACTCAATGGACATGAGTTTGAGTAAACTCCAGGAGTTGGTGATGGATAGGGAGGCCTGGGGGGCTGCAGTCCATGGGGTCACAAAGAATCAGACATGACTGAGCGACTGACCTGAACTAATGTTGATTCTGTATAGGGCTCCCCACCCCCACCCGTGGAATATGAAACTTTTGAGTGTCTTCCCTTTTGCATCACCAAAATCTGCTTAGGCATATAGCCCTCTCTTTACTTTGGGGATTTTGAATGACTTAAAACTTGGAAATTGGGGTCAGTAGATAACTGAATAGAGTTTCAGTTTGAATAAGTGGTCTTTTCCTACTGACCTTATTTCTATCCCAAGGTTTCATTGTTCTCATGCTTCTTCCAGCTCAGGATATGGAATTGCCCTTGAATACGAATTGGAGAGTAGAAATGAGGTGGAAAAAAAAAAAAAGATTATTGCTCCAAATGTAATCTGCCTTGCCCCAGGTTTCAGTCATAAGACTTTAAAGGAAGAATGAAAAATGAGATTGGGAAAGACGACCCCAGTCAAACACTCTTACTTAGGTCAGGTTTTAAAATTTACTTAGAAACCAATAACAAGATCAATTAAAAAAAAAAAAAAAAAAACATGATTCCCATGTTGAGTGTTGGGATAGGGGGAGCAGAGAGGGAGAGAGAGAAACAGAGACAGAAACACAGAGACACACAAAGAGAGAAAGACACAAAATTAGGAGAAGATATTTGAACTTAATTTTCCAAATGGTAATGGGTGGTCAAATTATCTGGAAAGACAAAGGTTAAACTATGGTAGACATTTAAATGAAATTTTAAAAAAAAATCAACACAAAATGATATTTTACCATTTATTTTCTGAATTACATTAGCATTTAATATCTTCAGCATATTCTGGGGAATTAAAGCTACTCACTAAAATATCTGTATTCCTTTTCTATATTGTTTGTATATTATCTAAATCAGTGATATGGTACAACTCTTTAATTATAATGTTTTGGTCTAGGAGAGTCTAGGGCTTCCCTGATGGCTCAGATGGTAAAGAACCCACCTGGAATGAAGGAGATTTTGGTTCAGTCCCTGGGTTGAGAAGATCCCCTGGAAGAGGGAACAGCTATCCACTCCAGTATTCTGGCCTGGAGAATCCCATGAACTGTATAGTCCATGGGTCGCAAAGAGTCAGACATGACTAACTTTCACTCACTAGGAGAATCACTTACTTAATGAAACAGGATCATAAATTACACATCCTAATAATGATACTTTTGACTGTTTAGCAGCAAAAGAAAACATTTATAATAATCTCAATTTTTGGAATGACCAGCTAATTCAAAAAATATAAATTTCTTTGTATATTCTCCAAATCTTCTGAGACGTAGAAATAGGGGAAACAACTTGTGAAAGAAAGCTTTATTGTAGCATTATTTTTCTTCAAAGATCAGTGATAAAGTGTGCTCCTCACCTACACACACACATATACACACATTTGGAGAAGGAAATGGCAATCCACTCCAGGACTATTGCCTGGAAAATCCCATGGACAGAGGTGCCTGGCAGACCACAGTCCATGGGGTCGCTAGGAGTCAGACACAACTGAGCGACTTCACTTTCACAGATAATAAGCCCATAAAACACCACCAAATCAAAAGAAGCAAAATGAAGTGACATTTAGGCTGTGAAGTCTTCATCTAGGTGCCAGAATGACTAGAGTGTTTTAATATCATAATAACTGATAAATAGACTATGCGTCAGACATTTCATTCCCTTTTAATCAAAACTCCTAGTCTGCTAAATTAATCACCCCCTTTGGGTACAGTAGCAGATTTCCAATTTAGTCATAGAACATTAATAATGAAAATTTCCGGGGGCTCATTTCTTTATTTATGTTCTTCTTTTTATTTAATTATCAAGCAGTTTAAAGACGAAGCAGGAAAGGGGCTGTTACCTTGACAGCTGCAAGCAACACAGATAAATTCAGAGTGATTCAAGTGATAGATTTTAAGTGTATATAAAGCATACAAAGAATATGTTCCTTGCCATTTTTCTGCCTCTCATGTGAAATATTTCACCTGGCCCGCACTTACCTGGGACTATATCAGATAGAGAAAAGTCATCCAATTCAGAATTGGCTAGGATAGGGGACATAATTATTGTTATTAGGGTGACCTTTAAGAGCCATGTCACTTGAATGACAGCACGGAAACCTTAAGGTGTTGATGCACATCAAAATCATATTTATTTGAAATCCCTTTGTAATTTTCACATAAAATGTATTAAATCAGAGCTGCCAGTCTTATTTTTTGCATGACTCAAGTTGTATCTAAACTATATGTATTATTTTGTTGTTAATTTTTTAAAAATGTTATTACCCACCACATTCTAGACTAAATTTTTCCCAAATATTGACTCTTTAGATCAACACAAAATTTTATTAAACCCTTTCAACTGTTTGGCTCAAGCTATTCCACAAACTGGATCATCTCTTCCTCTCAGAATTCTGTTATTTATTTCTATTTTGAATATGTTATTAGTATATCCCAAATCAGATGATTGAGAGCCTTTAGAGTTAGTTCATGGATCCTTTGATCCAGAAACTTGTATGTATATAATCCAATCTAGTTTTCTATACCTTGTGTTCTATGATAATTTTTATACAATTATTTTTATAAAAGCATGGAATACTGTATATGCATTCTCCTAATCTCACAGGAAAGATGTAGTATAGTTACATTGAACCCATGCCAGCCTAAAAGGTCACTTGTTTTTTTCTCAAATGAATTTGATGTCATCAATTACCCTTGGTAAAAAAATATACCACTTTATCAACATACCATCTATTGGCTCATATTTTCTAAAATTCACCTTTGTACCTTTTTGAGTTGTTTATTTTCATCTAAAGACAACTTCCATCTTCTGACCTGGTCCCCTTGTTCTTTTCTCTACTTATGCATGTAATTATTTTAAGCCTGGAGACAAAATCATTTAGCAGAGTAAGAACTGTCTGCTTCTTCTAAAGAATAACAACAAATTGTAGCACTAATAAGCTGGCATTGTTATTGAATCATAGACATTAAGTCTAAAAGTAACTGATATAAGTGCAGTTCTGAAAACTTTGCACAGGCTTATTTAATAAACCAGCTCTAAGATACTGTCAAAGCAGCTGCTCTTCAATTTGACAAGTCTGTGACATAAAGTAGAATCAGGAGGATGTTTTTGTGTGTTGACTTCCCAGGTACAATAAGAAACATGTAAGTTGTTTGTAGCATGACAATTAAGAGTACAGACTGTGATGTTATAGAGATCATGTTGCTGGTTCCAATTCCAGTATTTGTTTGTTGTGTGACCTAGAGAAGTTTCTGTGACTTCTCTATTCCTTGATTTCTCCCAATAGTAAGAAGGCATTAGTAATTGTCTATATTAGAAGTGACTTAAGTATTAGGTGGCTGGCCTCTCGAGAAATCTGTATGCAGGTCAGGAAGCAACAGTTAGAACTGGACATGGAACAACAGACTGGTTCCAAATAGGAAAAGGAGTACATCAAGGCTGTATATTGTCACCCTGCTTATTTAACTTCTATGCAGAGTACATCATGAGAAACGCTGCACTGCAAGAAACACAAACTGGAATCAAGATTGCCAGGAGAAATACCAATAACCTCAGATATGCAGATGACACCACCCTTATGGCAGAAAGTGAAGAGGAACTAAAAACCCTCTTGATAAAAGTAAAGTGGAGAGTGAAAAAGTTGGCTTAAAGCTCGACATTCAGAAAACGAAGAACATGGCATCTGGTTCCATCACTTCATGGGAAATAGATGGGGAAACAGTGGAAACAGTGTCAGACTTTATTTTGGGGGGCTCCAAAATCGCTGCAGATGGTGATTGCAGCCATGAAATTAAAAGACACTTACTCCTTGGAAGAAAAGTTATGACCAACCTAGATAGCATATTCAAAAGCAGAGACATTACTTTGCTAACTAAGGTCCGTCTAGTCAAAACTATGGTTTTTCCTGTGGTCATGTATGGATGTGAGAGTGGACTGTAAAGAAAGCTGAGCACCGAAGAATTGATACATTTGAACTGTGGTGTTGGAGAAGACTCTTGAGAGTCCCTTGGACTGCAAGAAGATCCAACCAGTCCATTCTGAAGATCAGCCCTGGGATTTTTTGGAAGGAATGATGCTAAAGCTGAAACTCCAGTACTTTGGCCACCTCATGCGAAGTGTTGACTCATTGGAAAAGACTCTGATGCTGGGAGGGATCGGGGGCAGGAGGAGAAGGGGACGACAGAGGATGAGATGGCTGAATGGCATCACAGACTCGATGGACGTGAGTCTGAGTGAACTCCGGAAGTTGGTGATGGACAGGGAGGCCTGGCGTGCTGCGATTCATGGGGTCGCAAAGAGTCGGACACGACTGAGTGACTGAAGTGAACTGAAAGTATTGCTACTGCTAAGTCACTTCAGTCGTGTCCGACTTGTGTGACCCCATAGACGGCAGCCCACCAGGGTCCCCCATCCCTGGGATTCTCCAGGTAGAAACACTGGAGTGGGTTGCCATTTCCTTCTCCAATTCATGAAAGTGAAAAGTGAAAGGGAAGTCGCTCAGTCGTGTCTGACTCTTTGTGACCCCATGGACTGCAGCCTACCAGGCTCCTCTGTTCCTGGGATTTTCCAGGCAAGAGTACTGAAGTGTGGTGTCATCGCCTTCTCCGACTGAAAGTATTAGGTATTACTTAAAACAATAGCCTAATATCTTTCTCTTCCCTTTATTTAATCTAAGTTTTGTTGTTGTTTGCATTGCTACAATAGTGTCACAGTCAACAAAATACCTATGTTCTTGTTTATTTCTACTTAGATTTGCCCTTCATCTTTCTTATTCAGAAACTCCCTATAATTGTGAATGGGTTGAATTCCTGTGGCAGGTATATCACAATGTGGCTAAAGCAATTAATAAAAGACATGAGTGCTATTTGGTCTATCCTTTTATATCAATTGACTTGAAACTTCTACTCTGAGTACTTAACTAAAATGAAAAAAGTATATTCATTGAATACAAAATCAGGGCAAAACAAAACAAACATTAATAAAAAATGTATCTGTTTCCTGATATCCAATTCCCCATCTTTTTTCCTGGTGCCCAGTAAAGAATATTCTTATATTCTTAACATCCTCCCATTAGGATGGGTATGGCTGAGGGTAGCTGCCATTCTAGTACCTCTGTTTAACTGTGATTTCATCCTGGATCTCTGCCATATTTACTGTTAAAAGTATTCACCATGTATTTTGTGTTCAGCTGCTGGTAGGAGAATATCTAGCTCATGATGGCTTGGTTGTATTACTTGAGAATCTGGAGGTGGTTGTACAGTCGTTCTAAAGAGTTAGAATGCTAACTGGCTTGAATTTACATTCAAGGACTCATGATGGCTGCAGCAGCTTTAAACAGGATATCCTGGTAAGATGAAGTCCTAAGCAGTAAAGAAGGATGTCTGGGGTTAAAAGAGTTTCCTTTTAAGATGTTTTTATCAAGAAGAAAAATCTTGCCAAGGAACCCCAAGCATGTTTGTCACAGGGACAATTTGGACTGATTTTCTTTCCAAACAGAGGACATGCCAATCCCATCAGGTTCACATTTGGATTAAGTCTCAGGCATTTTATTGTGATTCTCCTGCCTGTTCCTTTCTCTCAGAACAAGAACTGTACCCTCTGATTCATTTCCACCATAGTTGTTTCAACAGAAACATTGGTACATAATCTTTGGTTTATTTAGTCCTAAGACCTATTGAAAGAAGCAGAAGACTTCATAGTTATTAGCTTAACTTCTTTATCTTGCATTAAAAAAAACAAAGATTTATAATGCCTAAGAATATAGAAGTTTTCATGGTCAAATAGTGCTGAAAAGTAAAAGTTAACACATTTATGTATACTCTATAACAAACTATAGTATCAAAAGTAGAATATTTATCATGCTTTTTGTTTTGTGGAACATGACAACAATTCTATAGACATTCATGTCATTCCAATTCTAGATTACCTACATTTCCCATTTCTTAAAAGCCTATATATCTGTGAATATGTGATAATTATAACCGTTAGATTTTCCCCAATTAGGATCCTCAGTTGACTGAGTTTTCCCTAGTTCCCCTATGATAGACTATTATGGATGTTTTTTTGCTAATGTATTAGGAAGAGAAGAAAACATATGACAACATTTTTAATTCATATAATACTATATACTCTCCCAATTAAAAATATATATGTTAAATTATAGACTACTAGAACTAATAAGATACATTTTGGTTGAATAGCTGTATACAAGGAAATATATAAATATCAAAAGTTAGATTTTGATCAAGAAAAATCCATCTCAAAGGCATCAACCAAAAACTACTGAAAATAATTTTGTAAAAAGTGAGCAAAATCTCTTTTTAGAAAACTATAAATGTTTACTAGGTGACAAAAAAATACATATTTTAGAAAGGGAAGAAAAAGCAGTAGACTGTTACTACATTGGAAGTTTCAATATTGCAAATATGCTATTCTTCCTAAAAGAAAAAAAATGAATAAAGTTTTTCTAACTTTTTACTAAATTTCAAACTTCAGGGAAGTTGTATGAATAATTTAGGAGTTTTATAAGCCCTTTTTAACAGATTCAAACATTTAAAATAATTTGTTCCATTTGATTTATTCTCTCTGTTTATTTTAAAGAACCATTAACCATTTGAGAGTAAATTGCAGACATAACGCCTATTATCTTAAATACATACTTCAGTGTGTATTTCGTAAGGAGAGTAACATTCTTTGACATAACTGCAATATAACAAAATCTAAAACTATGAAATATAGCAGTTTATTACCTTGCCAGATTACTTTAGTCTTCTTTAGTCCAGCACAATTCTTATATATATATATATATACATACATACATATATATATATATATATACATATATATAATATTTGGTTTTCATGGTTTTGATCTTCAAAGTACAGGGAAGTTATTTTATAAAATTTCTCTCAATATTTTCTCAGATTCAGGTTGTCCATTTGGGTCACAATTCCATTCAAGTGATGCTGTGAACTTACTAATGCACAGTTGAAGGAGATCCATACATACTCTAAGTTTGTCCTATTACTGTTAATGTTATTGATCACTGGTTTAAGGTGATGCTTTCAGGTTTCTCATGGTGAAGTCAGTACTTTCCCCTCTATAATTAGTGAGTAATTGATGGATATTTTGAGACTATGTAAATATCTTATTTTTCATCAAACTTTCACTTACCATTTTTAGCATCCATTCATGAATCCTCATGGAATCAGCTATAACTCTGGTTGCCAAGTGGTGATTAATTAATTACATCCTGTTTTTATTTGTTGGAAGTCTACTGTCAAGAAATGCGTTTTTCTACATTAACATATTGATTGATTTTGTGTTTACATTATTATGCACCAGTATAATCATGATTTATTTTATGGGTTATAATACAATATGTATTTATCCTGATATTTCAAAAAGCTTGGTCAGTAGGAGCCTCTTCAACATGTTCCCATATGTCTTTCAACATTCCCTTTTATTGCTGAGGCCTGAAATCATTTCTCTTTAGTACGTTTGTTCCTTTTAATTCAAAGTGATGTTTAATGTGAACATCAGGCACAAGAGGTGCTCATTGTTACTCAGATATCATTTCTATGTATTTTCAAAAGAAACTAAAAACTAGAAAATATGTGTATGGGGTTGTGTGTGTGTACTTTTATATGTGTATATGTCTCTTTTTGAATTTATACTGATAACATCCAATTCCAGTCCAATACCATAAGGTTTATTCTAGGCCTCCTCCCTTTTACTTGTAACATCTTTCTCCCCAAATGAGAGACTTATCTCACATTATCTTCAATATAGTTACTTACTACATTTTTCTAGGATACATAAAATATGGACTCAGAATCAAATTCCAACCATGCAGAGAATATGCTAAATCTAATAGCTAAATTTGCATAATTATAATTTCCTTTAATTATTAGTCTGAGAGTGTAAAAATCCCATGTCTAAAAGTTACCTGGATTAGGCTTTTTCTTTCCCTCCTCCTCTCTTCTCTTTCCTTCTCTTTCTTATCCTAGTTCAGTATGTTTCACATTTAAAGTAGCTTGATGCTTATTTGCATTTTAAGTTTACTATTCTCTCAATTTCTGTTACTCTCCTAATTCATACAATCATTCCATCTCCTCTCGTGAGTCTCCACTAATCTTTATCTTTCCAAAGTGCTTTTAAGTGAGCCTGGACTGCCTCATTCCTTGGTTCTCAATTCCTGACCAACAGCTCCCTATTTCACTTAGAATCAATAAAGAATTTACAACAGCCTACAGGTCTCTATGTAAGCTATCTTCTATTCCAGTGTCTCTCTTAAACTTTATTTGTATATTCACACTGATGTATTGTTGTTTCTCAAATATTCTAGGCACATTCACAGTTTCCCTTGTTTTTCCTGGTGTTTGATATGCCATTTTCCCTAATTATAAAATGGCTTGCTTCCTTGATTCCTTACTTCCTTCAGAACCATTCCCATGGACTTTTTAGTGTGATTTTTCTTGACAAAAATCTTCACTGTACTCTTTTGATCTCCCTCTTCACTTTATTTTTCTCCATAACATTTACTACAAACATGTTACATACTTTCTTCATTTACTCTTCTTAATGTCTGAATCAGAAAGTGAATTCCAGGAAAGCAGAGATGCTTGTGTTTTGCTCACTCTATGTCTTTAATTAGTATTGTGAATGATATAATACATTTTATATAAAAAATTTTTGAATGAGTGAATGAATCTTCTTTTTATAGCCTCTTTTAGAACATTCAAAAGGAGTCAAGGTAAACATTGCTTAAAATATTTAATGGAAATGAATTTAACTTACGTGTTTCAGAGCATTTTTCCTGGATGGTCATGTGTATGTGTGTGTATGTATGTGTATACACATGCGTTAAGTTAAGGACATTGGAACTTATTTGCATAAGTGGTGGTATCTATATAGTCACAAAAATTCTTGCTTACTATACGAGATGTATAATTCTTCATTTTCACAAATCCTCTAACAAATATTATTTCTCTCAGTTTCTCTGATAAACTGCAAGTTTTGGCTATGCCATGGATTTTCCATTCTTTGGAGTTACAAAACATTTTGTAGAAATAGCAAGCTGTGATTTAAAGGAGGGTTTGTATTCTCTTTGAAATGAGTGGGCAGAGATTTTTCATTTCATACATCATTACGACTTTCTCCAATGATTGGGCACCAATTTCAACTCACTCCATCACAAGCTACCTGCTCACAAATTCAGCATCCAGGCCAAGCTGAAACAATCTCCACAACATAACATCTGAAAAACCTTGTAATTTCAATTGTTCATGCTAAAATGTTATGTTATGCATCTCAGTGCAATCTCCTCATACTAGCACGTTGCAATAGGCTAATGAACTGTAACAAAACTCAGCTTCAAAAATGTCAAACATAATGAAAAAAGGGGAAAAATAACAAAAATACATAGGTCCTCAATCAAAGTTATATATTCTTTGTGTTTAGACTTATATAATATAGTTTCACACACTATTACTGGTTTGTTTTAAATGGCCTTAGTATTTTAGCATTATTCAGCTAGTCTGTTTAATCAACACACTGAACTTGTATCAAAAGGTACTGATTCAACTGAATATTCTTTCTCAAGTTTTCCACTCTCACTTAGGTTACATTTGCTTGCTTGTTTATTTTGGTTTTAATTTTGAGCATCTACTGTGTACTGGGTTCCAGGTAAATCATGCTGATTATAGCAGAAATGATATCTATTCTCACTGTGTGTATAACCTCGGGGAGAAGACAGAAGTTAATAAAAAATAATCCCTCAATACACACACACACAAACACAAATCTACAATCTATGGTAAGGACCAGGAAAGAAAAGTTTAGAGATCTGTGTAATATTACAAAACATTGTTCTAGGAGTTAGAAGAAAAGTCTTCCCTGAGAAAGTTATTAATCCAACAGCAAATAGTGAATGAAGGGGGAGTAGATGTGAGTATGTATTCTAGAAGTAGGCTTATTATGTGTAAAATTCTAGGGGATAATTTTTTGATCAGCTGGAAAATGGCAGTATGATATCAGGAAAGATTGGCAAATGGCAAAACAAGAGGTTTGAGTTGTTGGCACAGCCATGTTCTGTTATCTTAAGAATCAAGGACTCTACCAAGGAATTTCTAAAACAAAAAAAGGTTTATCAGATATTCACTTTAGTATGTTCCTTCTAGCAACATTGAAGAGAGTAGATTTGAAAATGTGGACACTGACAAAGGTAGGAGATGGAGCAATGGAGGTGAGAGAGTCTTGATGCCAGTAAACTGGGGCAATGTATGCAGGATAAGCAGATATTTTGGAGAAAACAGTAAAGGAGATATAGTAAAAAGGCTGGATATAACAAGTGAAGGGAATAAATGTTGCAAGGATGATAGCTATATTAACTAAATGTGTATTCAGTCAAGATTTGTTGAGTTTCTATTAAACCCAAATGCTCTTCTAGAGCCAGAGCAATAGCAGTGAAAACAAAACAAAGCAAATTTCTGCCTTCATAGAATTTACATCCAAGTTGGAGAAGACAGACAATCAACTAATTAGTTTGTAAAATATGTAGTTGTTCATATGGTGAAAAAAATGGTGAAAAAATGAATTTAAGACAATGTATGGCAAGCGTGGAGTTAAAGTTTAAATGAGTGGAGAAATATAATTTCAAATAAGAGAAAAAGCACAAGGAAACCCACACTAAAAACATGAATATTGAACAAACACTGAAAGGACAGAAATCTACCAAGAATATCAGGAAAGTGACAACTGTGGAAATATCTGAAAGAGGTGTAGAAGGGAGGCTTGAGGAACAAGAATATTCATGTCAGATTCCTTTCATAGAAACTTTCAAGATATTAAAATATCTTCCTCAAATAACATCCACAATTTTGTAGTCTTCCCACACATCAGCTTCAACCTGTGCTCCCTTTTCTCCTTTTCTTCCTTTTTCCTCAAATATTTATCATCTTGCAATAAACTATATAATCTGTTACTCTCAATTAGATGATAAATTGATAAATTTCTCAATGATACTTTTCTATGTTTTTTGCTAGGACATTACCTGGCATAGAGCATGTATTCTATATATATTTGTTAAATGAACAAATGAATGTTCATCTTCAGAAGTATATGCATACACTAGATACATTCAATTTTTATTACCATTTAGTGTCAAAGAGTTCAGCATGCTAAACTAATTTTTATCCCTAATTTACACAACTGAAAACTGCAGAAATCTTGGATCCTGAATTGACTAATAAATAAACTTACTGCTCTATTCTGTGAATATATGCATAGATCATGTATACACACATTTCTGTACTTTTTCTTTTAATTTTATCTATATAACATTTAAATAAATTTTATACCTTATACAATACACAGAAAATATGAGTAGATAATCTTAAGACTATTATTTTGTGTCACTTCTCAATATAGCAAAGCCAGGAAGAAAGCAGATGTTGCTTTTGAGCTGAAATGTGATAGGTGAATAAATTAACTAAAAAATGCCAAAGGGTTGAAATATGTTGAAAGATACTTAGTCTACCTTGCTAAAGGGAAAGATAATGGATGACTGTACCTTTTACTTCTGTATGTTTATAGCACTTTCTGAAAAACAAATAATGCATTACTGATACCTCTATTGCCAGAATGGCACTAGTGCCATTTTGTCAATTTTTCTTCCTAACTAATGAAATCTTACATTCTATGAGAAGTCATTTGTAAAACATATTAAGTGTTTTAAGATATTTCTTACTGAGTAAAAAGTTTCTCTCTTGGACTTTAATATATGTACTTGCTACATTGTGTTTATATATAAATATCAGAACTAAAACTAGCAATATGATCTATCTATATATGCACTCACACATATTAGTAATAGTGTGACAATAGTACAGAGCTAGCTACCCTTCTGTCAATTTGATTTTATTATAGTGCTCATGTGCATTAAACTGTCTCATCATGCCTTATCATGAAAGAAATTAACATAAATTAATACTAAATTATATGCCTTCAGTGCTCTTACTTAGGGGGCTTATGACACTAATTGGTATCACTAAGAGAAAATGTTTGTGTGCACCGACCAGGGACTCCACAGAGAGACAGAACTGTGTTTGAGCATCTTCTGTGGAGGTATGGGTTGGTGGTGGTCTGCCACAAGGAGAGGGTCTCTGGGTGCAGCAGACGTGGGTATGACATAAGCCCTCTTGGAGGAGGTCACCATTAACCTCACCATAGAGCTGCCAGAACTTACACCTAATTGGGAAATAGATTCTTGGAGGGCATAACAACTTTGTGCACCAGGACCCAGGAGAAAGAAGCAATGACCCCACAAAAGACTGTCCCAGACTTGCCTGTGGGTGTCCGGGAGTCACTGGTGGAGGCAAGGGTCAGTAGTGGTCTGCTGCAGGGTTGGGGGTACTGAGTGTAGCAGTACATGCTGGGATCTTTTTAGGGAGGTCATCATTATCTTCATTACCTCCACCATAATTTGGCCACAGGTAAATAGCAGGGAGGGAACACAGCTCCACCCATCAACAGAAAATTGAATTAAAGATTTACTGAGCATGGCCCTGCCCAACAGAACAAGACCCAGCTTCCCCCTCAGTAGGTCATTCCCATCAGAAACTTATATAAGCCTTTTATCCTTCTCCATCAGAGGGCAGACAGTCTGAAAACCACAATCACAGAAAACTAACCAATCTAATCACATAGACCACAGCCTTGTCTGATTCAATAAAACTATGAGGGCATCTCATACACCATTCCATCTGTGTAGGGCCACCCAAGACAGACGGGTCATGCTGGAGAGTTCTAACAAAATGTGGGCCACTGAAGAAGGGAATGGCAAACCACTTCAGTATTCCTGCCTTGAGAACCCCATGAACAGTAGGAAAAGGCAAAAATATAGGACACTGAAAGATGAACTCCTCAGGTCAGTAGGTGCTCAATATGCTACTGGAGATCAGTGGGTAAACAACTCCAGAAAGAATGAAGAGATGGAGCCAAGGCAAAAACAGCATCCAGTTGTGGATCTGACTGGTGATGGAAGCAAGGTCTGATATGTAAAGAACAATATTGCATAGGAACCTAGAATGTTAGGTCCATGAATCAAGGCAATTTGGAAGTGGTCAAACAGGACATGCCAAGAGTGAACATCGACATTTTAGGAATCAGTGAACTAAAATGGAATGGAATGGGTGAATTTAACTCAGATGACCATTATATCTACTACAGTGGGCAAAAATCCCTTAGAAGAAATGGAGTAGCCATCATAGTCAACGAAAGATTCCAAAATGCAAAACTTGGATGCAATCCCCAAAATGACAGAATGATCTCTGTTCATTTCCAAGGCAAACCATTCAATATCATGGTAATCCAAGCCTATGCCTCAAATAGTAATTCTGAAGAAGCTGAAGTTGGACGGTTCTATGAAGACCTATAAGACATTCTAGAACTAGATCCGAAAAAGATGTCCTTTTCATTATAGGTGAATGGAATGCAAAAGTAGGAAGTCAAGAAACACTTGTAGTAACAGGGAAATTTGGTCTTGGAATACATAATGAAGCAGGGCAAAAGCTAATAGAATTTTGGCAAGAGAGAACACTGGTCATAGCAAACACCCTCTTCCAACAACACAAGAGAAAACTCTACACATGGACATCACCAGATGGTCAACACCAAAATCAGATTGATTACATTTTTTGCAGCCAAAGATGGAGAAGCTCTATACAATCAGCAAAAACAAGACCGGGAGTGACTGTGGCTCAGATCATGAACTCCTTATTGCCAAAATCAGAATTATATTGAAGAAAATAGGGAAAACCAATAGACCATTCAGATATGACCTAAATTAAATACCCAACGATTATACAGTAGAAGTGTGATATAGATTTAAGGGACTAATTCTGATAGAGTGCCTGAGGAACTATGGACGGAGGTTTTGATACTGTAGAGGAGACAGGGAGCAAGACCATCCCCAAGAAAAATAAATGCAAAAAAGCAAAATGGCTGTCTGAGGAGGCCTTACAAATAGCTGTGAAAAGAAGAGACATGAACAGCAAAGGACAAAAGGAAGGATATACCTATTTGAATGCAGAGTTCCAAAGAATAGAAAGGAGAGATAAGATCAGTGGAAAGAAATGGAGGAAAACAATATAACAGAAAAGACTACAGATCTCTTCAAAAAAATTAGAGATACCAAGGGAATATTTCATGCAAAGATGGGCTCAATAAAGGGCAGAAATGGTATGGACTTAACAGAAGCAAAAGATGTTAAGAAAAGATGGCAAGAATACACAGAAGTGTACAAAAAAGATCTTCATGACCCAGAAAATCACAATGATGTGATCACTCACCTAGAGCCAGACATCCTGGAATGTGAAGTCAAGTGGGCCTTAGGAAGCATCACTACAAACTAAGCTAGTGGAGGTGATGGAATTCCACTTAAACTACTTCAAATTCAGAAAGATGCTGCTGTGAAAGTGCTGCACTCAATATGCCAGCAAATTTAGAAAACTCAGCAGTGGCCACAGGACTAGAAAAGTCAGTTTTCATTCCATCCCAAAGAAAGGAAATGCCAAAGAATGTTCAGAATACCACACAATTGCAATTATCTCACACACTAGCAAATTAATGCTCAAAATTTTCCAAGCCAAGCCTCAACAGTACGTGAACCGTGAACCTCCAGATGTTCAAACTGGTTTTAGAAAAGGCAGAGGAACCAGAGATCAAATTGTCAACATCCGTTGGATTTTTAGCTTTATTGACTATACCAAATCCTTTGACTGTGTGGATCACAATAAACTCTGGAAAATTCTTCCAGAGATGGGAATATCAGACCACCTGACCTGCTTCTTGAGAAATCTGTATTCAGGTCAGAAAGTAACAGTTAGAACTGGACATGGAACAATATACTGGTTCCAAATAGGAAAAGAAGTATGCCAAGGCTGTATATTGTCATCTTAATTATTTAACTTATAGGCAGGGTATATCATCAGAATCGCTAAGCTGGATGAAGCACAAGCTGGAATCAAGATTGCTGGGAGAAATATCAATAACCTCAGATATGTAGATGACATCATCCTTACAGCAGAAAGTGAAGAAGAACTAAAGAGCCTCTTAATGAAAGTGAAAGAGGAGAGGGGAAAAAGTTGGTTTAAACTCCAACATTCAGAAAACTAAGATCATGGTGTCTGTTCCCATTATTTCATGGCAAATAGATGGAGAAACAGTGGCAGACTTTATATTTTTGTCTCCAAAATCACTGCAGATGGTGACTGCAAGCCATAAAATTAAAAGATGCTTACTCCTTTGTAGAAAAGTTATGACCAATGTAGACAGCATATTAAAAGCAGAAATACTACTTTGCTAACAAAGGTCTGTCTAGTCAAAGCTATGGTTTTTCCAGTAGTCATGTATGGATGTGAGAGTTGGACTATAAAGAAAGCTGAGCACTGAAGAATTGATGCTTTTGAACTGTGGTGTTGGAGAAGATTGTTGAGAATGCCTTGGACTTCAATAAGTTCCAACCAGTCCATCCTAATGAAAATCAGTCCTGAGTATCCATTGGAAGGACTGATGTTGAAGCCGAAACTCCAATATGTTGGCCACCTGCTACAAAGAGGTGACTTATTTGAAAAGACCTTGATGCTGGGAAAGATCGAATGTGGGAGAAGGGGACGACAGAGCATGACATAATTCTATGGCATCACCAACTCAATGGACATGAGTTTGAGTAAACTCTGGAAGTTGGTAATGGACAGGGAGGCCTGGTGTGGTGCAGTCCATGGGGTAACAAAGAGTCAGACATGACTGAGTGACCAAACTGAACTGAACTGAAGATAGAATATTTATACCAAATCAAGGTACCAGGTAACCATCAGGAAATGCACATTAGAAATAAAAATGTGTTGGTATTATTTAATGAGAGAAGAAAATTGAATGATTTTTGCTCTTTAACACGGAAATTTTCCTGTATCTGTGTTTACTCTTTCATACCTACCACCTACTTTGTTGACTAAGTCAATTACTTTAATTTCTTAGGGAACTGCCATACTGTTTTCCACAATGACTGTACCAATTTGTGTCTCCACCAACAGTGGACTAAAGTTTTACTGTAAGTTTTTTTGATTTGCATATTCCTGCCATTCACATCTGTGATTTTTTCTTACATTTCTTTATTCATTTTCTATTTACTTTACTTTTCTTTTCTCTGCTATTAAACATACCTTTAGAATAGAATCTCTATGGTTATTAAATTTTATATCTCAGATATTTTATTCAATATTTCACAACTTTTCCTATTTTCATCTTCAAAGTCTTCTATTACATTTTTTCATGCATTTATAATTTTATAAATGTTTTCCTCATTCTCACAATTCAATATTCCTATAACACTCTGGGTTGATTTACTGAAGCAATATTTCCCATTTTATTTACAATTGCTACTTAAATTATTTTAAAATACTCTTATGTTACTTGAATTACATCTCTTTCCTTTGGAGTGATTTGTCTATTTTAAATGTGATACTATCCTCCTATACAGTTTTTGCCCCTAAATATAAGTAGATCACTGGGGTTTTATTTTTAATTGATATTTGTGTACCATGTGATTTCTATAAAAAGTTATTTTTTATATCTATTTTCTTAAACTAATTATGAGCTTTAATTATATTAGCATGTCCATTGACACTTTTCATTTCAGAATCAGCAGTCAAAATATTAGAGGACAAACTGAACTACTAGGGGAAATTGAAGGGCTCTAACTGGACATGGAACAACAGACTGGTTCCAAATAGGAAAAGGAGTGCATCAAGGCTGTATATTGTCACCCTGCTTATTTAACTTCTATGCAGAGTACATCATGAGAAACGCTGGACAGGAAGAAACACAAGCTGGAATCAAGACTGCCGGGAGAAATATCAATAACCTCAGATATGCAGATGACACCACCCTTATGGCAGAAAGTGAAGAGGAACTAAAAAAGCCTCTTGATGAAAGTGAAAGAGGTGAGTGAAAAAGTTGGCTTAAAGCTCAACATTCAGAAAATGAAGATCATGGCATCTGGTCCCGTCACTTCATGGGAAATAGATGGGGAAACAGTGTCAGACTTTATTTTTCCGGGCTCCAACATCACTGCAGATGGTGACTGCAGCCATGAAATTAAAAGACGCTTACTCCTTGGAAGAAAAGTTATGACCAACCTCGATAGTATATTCAAAAGCAGAGACGTTACTTTGCTGACTAAGGTCTGTCTAGTCAAGGCCATGGTTTTTCCAGTAGTCATGTATGGATGTGAGAATTGGACTGCGAAGAAGGCTGAGCACCAAAGAATTGATGCGTTTGAACTGTGGTGTTGGAGAAGACTCTTGAGAGTCCCTTGGACTGCAAGGAGATCCAACCAGTCCATTCTGAAGGAGATCAGCCCTGGGATTTTTTGGAAGGAATGATGCTAAAGCTGAAACTCCAGTACTCTGGCCACCTCATGCAAAGAGTTGACTCATTGGAAAAGACTCTGATGCTGGGAGGGATTGGGAGCAGGAGGAGAAGGGGACGACAGAGGATGAGATGGCTGGATGGCATCACTGACTCGATGAACGTGAGTCTGAGTGAACTCCGGGAGATGGTGATGGACAGGGAGGCCTGGTGTGCTGCGATTCATGGGGTTGTGAATAGTCGGACACGACTGAGCGACTGAACTGAACTGAACTGAGCTGAGTCTTATATGCCAATCCTGATATCCAAACTTTAGTAACTCACTGGCAAATTATACATATTTCTTATAGATTCAACACAGTCACTCTCATTTTAGATATGATGGTAAATGTCTCCACTGACAAGTGTTCTCTATATGGGGAGTGTGGGTCTGAATGATTAGCCAAGTGAGTGAAGTTGCTCAGTCGTGTCCAACTCTTTGGAACCCCATGGACTGTAGCCTACCAGGCTCCTCCCTCCATGGGATTCTCCAGGCAAGAGTACTGGAGTGGGTTGCCATTTCCTTCTCCAGGGAATCTTCCCAACCCAGGGTCGAATCCTGGTCTCCCACATTCCAGGCAGACGCTTTAACCTCTGAGCCACCTTAAATTAAAAACCTAGAGCCTTTCTCTATATTCCACTCTGAGTTTGGAATCCCTACAGATTCTCATCTGATAGGAATCTGCAAATTTCATTACAGCCTTGCATATATTGTGCTCAGCCGTATCCAACTCTTATGACTCCATGGACTGTAGATTGCCAGGCTCTTCTCTGCATGGGATTATCCTGGCAAGAATACTGCAGTGGATTGCCATTTCCTCCTCTAGAGATCTTCCCGACCCAGGGATTGAACCTGTGACTCCAGGATTGGCAGGCATATTCTTTACCACTGGACCACCTGTGAAGGTTATTACAACCTTGAAAAAGTGAAAATGAAAGTAACTCCGTCGTGTCTGTCTCTTTGCAACCCCATGGGCTCTGGAATTCTCCAGGCCAAAATAATGGAGTGAGTAGCCTTTCTCTCCAGTGGATCTTCCTGACCCAGCGATGGAACCCACATCTCTTATGTCTCTTGCATTGGCAGGTGGGTTCTTTACCACTAGTGACACCAGGGAAGTCCGGGCAATGAAGTAGAACTGGATGAATTCCTATCACAGCTCTACCACTTCTGTTACCTCCAGTAACTTAGTTAACCTCTTTTTGCATCAGTTACCCAAGTCATATAATAGACAAAATTGCTTAAAAGGTACCTCTTTGAGAAGTCTGAATGAGTTAATATATGTAAAGTGCTTAGAGTAGTTCCAAGTAAGAATATTAATCTTCCATTACTAATATTACTATTTATCTCTCAAATCAAATCTCTCTTTCCCCCCATTTAAAAGCTAGCTTTACTTTCACTCCTTAAGTCTTATTTTTCACTTAATTTTATACAGCAACAAAACTCTTTTCAGTCTTGGCTAATAGTAGACATAAAAATCAATTAAGAAAACACATGGCAAACAGACTTCAAAATTATTTAATTTCTGCCTTCTATAGTTTTTTATTAAATTTATTTTTATTGAATAAATGCTCTTCTTTAGTAAATCTATCGAATTTTTGCTTACCTCAAACCCATTAAAGAGATTGCCATTATTTATAACAAAGAGTTGAAACGTATTCAACAAAATTGAGTTCTTTCAGTCAAATATTTACAGAAGTGCCTTTTAACTATATAGTATTCATGAGAGAGGAAACCCTTTAATCAAAATAATGATTTTAAAAAATAGAAAATTTTTATTGCAGATTTTATAAGAAAATTGAAGAACAGTGAAATGAAATGCCTATCAATAGTTTGCCTACATCAGCTTTGATTTTGATGTGATGGAATTTATCTTCAGCTTTCAAAATAGTAATTTATTTTGATACTTTTTTTGAGTCTTAGGTACAACAATGATATAGACTAGCAGCTCAAGTGTATATTTCTTTCACAAAAAGAATGTGTATAAAAAGTGTCTTGCACTTTCTGATAAAAATAAAATTTTAATATATTTTATGTTAAATATACAATATTTTATATATATTATATATATTTATATATGTTAAATATACAATATTGCATACATCACTTTGTATATATTATATAAATATATATGATCTATATAATTATATGGGAAGGAAGGAGGGAAGAGGAGAGGGAGAGAGAGAGAGAGAAATTTACCATTATTCAAGGCAGCAAAAGTGCTTATAGGAGCTAAATTATAAAATAAGTTTCAGTTATAAGTCATTGAATAGTTGGTACAAAGGAAATGTCTTCCTTGGATTAAGTGAAAAAATGGACTTCCTTGGTCATTTATCTATATCAACTTTCTGTCAAAAATAATTGCATCTTTGAAAATTCTAAGCTTGTAGTCATAAAGTAAGAAATTCCTACTGATTTTTATGATGCTCTCTAATTGAATTGACAGGAAAATAGAAATGATCCATATTTCTTAAGAAATCAAATACAGCAAATAATACATCTTAAGTCTAGAGTGAAGAGACTCAAAAGTCAAAGAAAATAAGATTTTTATCTTTTCTCTGCATGTTTGCTTTAAATTCAAAGATTTTAGTAACATGTATTCTGAAAATTGAACATATCCCGAAACAGGACTTTCAAATTAAAGAAAATAGTAAAAATTATCTGATACATGTAGAGTCAATATATAATAGAAGCGATTCTTATACTCTGAATCACTTTACTAATACTTAATTGCACACATGATGAAGGATTTTACATATCACAGAATGGACAATGGTAGGGAATGATACAATTTATGACAATATGGATGTGGTCTCTCCTGAATTTCCTTATAGTGTCAACTCACTTCTAATGGAACAAATGAATTAATTAAACATAACTCATTAAAAAAGCATTGACCATTATAGGTTATAAATTTTATATTTTCTTTTAAATATGGAAAACTTATTATAGTGATTACTTGAGTATAATTTTCAAACTGCATTATTACACACCTAAAAGGAAATAAATTAAACTTGGCATATTTGGAAAATGACTAAGGATTCCAAAGAAAGCATAATAACAGTTATAGTTTAGCAATCAAATAGCTGGTTATCTAATGTATTAGAAGATGATGAAAATATTTGTTTTCTATATAATAGAAAATATTCAAGCAATAACTACTTGTTAAAATATATAACTTTTAGAAATAATATTGTTTTGCAATAGATGGGAGCATATTTCTGGACATTAGAGACCATTTAAATTAATTAACCTAGAGTTAAGTTTTGAAGATTATTGGCACAATAGTGATTCAAAATGATGAGTTCTAATCCCACAAATTATGCCCTACACTGAGAAATTATAGATAGCTAGTTAACTTCAAGAAGTGATATGAAGAACATTTTTTAAATTATGTACAGGGTGGATAAAGCAAAGCAAGCAATCATTCATCTCACCCAGTCTAACAATTAGAGTTGTTTTGTCAGGACTTACTTGAGTGAGGTGATTGGGGGATAAAAAAATGCATGGCTGTGCCGATTTTTACTTTTTTTGAATTTGATCACCTTAACAGAGGCATTTTTAATGATTATGATACTATTACAGTATAGTTCAGTTCAGTTCAGTTGGTCAGTCATGTCTGATTTTTTGTGACCCCATGAACCACAGCACTCCAGGCCTGCCTGTCCATCATCAACTCCCAGAGTTCACCCAAACCCATGTCCGTTGAGCCAGTGATGCTATCCAACCATCTCATCCTCTGTTGTCCCCTTCTCCTGCCCTCAATCTTTCCCAGCATCAGGGTCTTTTCAAATGACTCCGCTCTTTGCATCAGATGGCCAAAGTATTGGAGTTTCAGTTTCAACATCAGTCGTTCCAATGGGTAATCAGGACTGAGTTATTTTTGGATATCCTTGCTGTCCATAGTTCATCAGGCACTCTATCTATCAGATTTAAGCCCTTAAATCTATTTCTCACTTCCACTGTATAATCATATGGGATTTGATTTAGGTCATACCTGAATGGTCTAGCGGTTTTTCCTACTCTCTTCAATTTGAGTAAGAATTTGGTAATAAGGAGTTCATGATCTGAGCCACAGTCAGCTCCTGGTCTTGTTTTTGTTGACTGTATAGAGCTTCTCCATTTTTGGCTGCAAAGAATATAATCAATCTGATTTTGGTGTTGACCATCTGGTGATGCTCATGTGTAGAGTCTTCTCTTGAGTTGTCAGAAGAGGGTGTTTGCTATGACCAGTGTATTTTCTTGGCAAAACTCTATTAGTCTTTGTCCTGCTTCATTCCGCATTCCAAGGCCAAATTTGCCTGTTACTCCTGGTGTTTCTTGACTTCCTACTTTTGCATTCCAGTCCCCTATAATGAAAAGGACAACTTTTTTGGGTGTTAGTTCTAAAAGGTCCTGTAGGTCTTCATAAAACCATTCAACTTCAGTTTCTTCAGCGTTACTGGTTGGGGCATAGACTTGGATAACTGTGATATTGAATGGTTTGCCTTGGAGATGAACAGAGATCATTCTGTTGTTTTTGAGACTGCATCCTAGTACTGCATTTCAGACTCTTTTGTTGACCATGATGGCTACTCCATTTCTTCTGAGGGATTCCTGCCCGTAGTAGTAGATATAATGGTCATCTGAGTTACATTCATCCAGGGATCAAGACCATCCCATGGAAAAGAAATGCAAAAAAGAAAAATGGCTGTCTGGGGAGGCCTTACAAATAGCTGTGAAAAGAAGATAGGCAAAAAAGCAAAGGAGAAAAGGAAAAATATAAGCATCTGAATTCAGAGTTCCAAAGAATAGCAAGAAGAGATAAGAAAGCCTTCTTCAGCAATCAATGCAAAGAAATAGAGGAAAACAACAGAATGGGAAAGACTAGAGATCTCTTCAAGAAAATTAGAGATACCAAGGGAACATTTCATGCAAAGAGGGCTCCAATAAGGACAGAAATGGTATGGAACTAACAGAAGCAGAAGATATTAAGAAGAGGTGGCAAGAATACATGGAAGAACTGTACAAAAAAGATCTTCATGATCCAGATAATCATGATGATGTGATCACTAATCTAGAGCCAGACATGCTGGAATGTGAAGTCAAGTGGGTATTAGAAAGCATCACTATGAACAAAGCTATTGGAGGTGATGGAATTCCAGTGGAGCTGTTTCATATCCTGAACTTATGCTGTGAAAGTGCTGCACTCATTATGCCAGCAAATTTGGAAAACTCAGCAGTGGCCACAGGACTGGAAAAGGTCAGTTTTCATTCCAATTCCAAAGAAAGGCAATGCTAAAGAATGCTCAAACTACCGCACAATTGTACTCATCTCACATGCTACTAAAGTAATGCTCAAAATTCTCTAAGCCAGGTTTCAGCAATACGTGAACTGTGAACTCCCTGATGTTCAAGCTGGTTTTAGAAAAGGCAGAGGAACCAGAGATCAAATTGCCAACATCCGCTGGATAATGGAAAAAGCAAGAGAGTTCCAGAAAAACATCTATTTCTGCTTTATTGACTATGCCAAAGCCTTTGACTGTGGAAAATTCTGTAAGAGTAGGGAATACCAGACCACCTAACCTGCCTCTTGAGAAATCTGTATGCAGGTCAGGAAGCAACAGTTAGAACTGGACATGGAACAACAGACTGGTTCCAAATAGGAAAAGGAGTGCATCAAGGCTGTATATTGTCACCCTGCTTATTTAACTTCTATGCAGAGTACATCATGAGAAATGCTGGACTGGAAGAAACACAAGCTGGAATCAAGATTGCCCGGAGAAATATCAATAACCTCAGATATGCAGAGGACACCACCCTATGGCAGAAAGTGAAGAGGAGCTAAAAAACCTCTTGATGAAAGTGAAAGAGGAGAGTGAAAAAAGTTGGCTTAAAGCTCAACATTCAGAAAACGAAGATCATGGCATCTTGTCCCATCACTTCATGGGAAATAGATGGGGAAACAGTGGAAACTGTGTCAGACTTTATTTTGGGGGGCTCCAAAATCACTGTAGATGGTGACAGCAGCCATGAAATTAAAAGACGCTTACTCCTTGGAATAAAGTTATGACCAACCTCGATAGTATATTCAAAAGCAGAGACATTACTTTGCCGACTAAGGTCCGTCTAGTCAAGGCTATGGTTTTTCCAGTAGTCATGGACGGATGTGAGAGTTGGACTGTGAAGAAAGCTGAGTGCCGAAGAATTAATGCTTTTGAACTGTGGTGTTGGAGAAGACTCTTGAGAGTCCCTTGGACTGCAAGGAGATCCAACCAGTCCATTCTGAAGGAGATCAACCCTGGGATTTCTTTGGAGGGAATGATGCTAAAGCTGAAACTCACTCCAGTACTTTGGCCACCTCATGTGCATAGTTGACTCATTAGAAAAGACTCTGATGCTGGGAGGGATTGGGGGCAGGAGGAGAAGGGGACGACAGAGGATGAGATGGCTCGATGGCATCACAGACTCGATGGTCCTGAGTCTGAGTGAACTCCGGGAGATGGTGATGGACAGGGAGGCCTGGCGTGCTGCGATTCATGGGGTCGCAAAGAGTCGGACAGGACTGAGCGACTGAACTGAATAGAACTGAACTTGCTGTCTAAGGGACTCTCAAGAGTCTTCTCCAACATCATAGTTCAAAAGCATCAATTCTTTGACGCTCTGCTTTCTTTAGAGTCTGACTCTCACATCCATACATGACTACTGGAAAAAACCATAGGTTTGACTAGACAGATCTTTGTTGGCAAAGTAATGTCTCTCCTTTTTAATATGCTGTTTAGGTTGGTCATAACTTTTCTTCCAAAAATCTAGCGTCTTTTAATTTCATGGCTGCAATCACCATCTGCAGTGATTTTGGAGCCCCCCAAAATGAAGTCTGTCACTGTTTCCTTTGTTTTCCCATCTATTTGCCAGGAAGTAATGGGACCAGTTGCCATGATCTTAGTTTTCTGATTGTTGAGTTTTAAGTCAACTTTTTCTCTCTCCTCTTTCATTTTCACCAACAGGCTCTTTAGTTCTTCACATTTTTTGCCATAAGGGTGGTGTCATCTGTGTATCTGAGGTTACTGATATTTCTCCCGATAATCTTGATTCCAACTTGTGCTTCATCCAGCCTTGCATTTCTCATGATGTATTAACAGTTGTAGAAGCTGACAAATTAACTCTAGGAATTCATTCAATCTCCTACCTCAAAGGCAAAATACCTATATCAGCTCCCCCCCTTTTTTATTGGATTATAGTTTATTTGCAATGTTGTGTTTGTTTCAGTGACTATTTCTAATGACTATTAAAATTTAGCTTTTGGATGAATATCACATTTTAATATTTATTATAACTCTTCTAGTTGATTATGTTTTAAAAGCTATAAAGAATGGTACGTGTGTTGAAATACATTTACTCTCAAAGATCTAGATGCTAGAAATCTCATGTTACTCCTCTAGAGATAAAATTGTGTTTTGATTATGAAAATTTTGTTAGTGTAAAGTTTCCAGTAGACATTACAGAATTATTCCTAAACAACTTAAATTTAGATTGCATATAGACTTCATGGTTTTCAGGATAAGAAAATATGAAGAATAAAATATCATGGTACCTTGATGACATATTACATGATATTATCAACTAGAAATCAAACCTTTTGTAATTACTGTATTACATTTAGTAAATAATTATTCTCCTATCAAAAAACTTTTGTCAACTTCCAAAAGCCATGAGAAAAGCCTTATAACTAACCAATAAAATATACACTACCAGAGTTAAATCAATTTATCATCACATTTCTGGGAACAGAACTCTCATTGACTTCAAGGGCAGAAAATTTACTTGTAATGCAACTGTTATAGAGGGTATCTATACAAAGTAGCATTTAAGAAGTGGCTATCATCTTGAGTTTCAAAGCTAGATTCTATCCTTGAGTGGACATATGCAAACTATTGATTTTAGGTTATCTATTGACTGCTTTTTATTTATTTATTTATTTATTTTTACTTTTTTTAAAAAATTTATTTATTTTTTATTTTACTTTACAATTCTGTATTGGTTTTGCCATACATTGACATGAATCCATCACGGGTGTACATGCATTCCCAAACCTGAACCCCCCTCCCACCGCCCCCCCCCCCCCACAACATCTCTCTGGGTCATCCCCATGTACCAGCCCCAAGCGTGCCATATCCTGCATCGGACATAGACTGGCAATTTGATTCTTACATGATATTATACATGTTTCAATACCATTCTCCCAAGTCATCTCACCCTCTCCCTCTCCCACTGAGTCCAAAAGTCCGTTATACACATCTGTGTCTTTTTTGCTGTCCTGCATACAGGGTCATCATTGCCATCTTTCTAAATTCCATATATATGTGTTAGTATACTGTATTGGTGTTTTTCTTTCTGGCTTACTTCACTCTGTATAATTGGCTCCAGTTTCATCCATCTCATCAGAACTGATTCAAATGTATTCTTTTTAATGGCTGAGTAATACTCCATTGTGTATATGTACCACAGCTTTCTTATCCATTCATCTGCTGATGGACATCTAGGTTGTTTCCATGTCCTGGCTATTATAAACAATGCTGCGATGAACATTGGGGTACACGTGTCTCTTTCAATTCTGGTTTCCTCAGTGTGTATGCCAAATAGTGGGATTGCTGGGTCAGAAGGTAGTTCTATTTGCAATTTTTTAAGGAATCTCCACACTGTTCTCCAAAGTGGCTGTACTAGTTTGCATTCCCTATTGACTGCTTTTTAAAAGAGGATTTGATATTGCTGTCATTACCAGTTGGAAAATAGGATATTTGAATGAAATAAGCAGAATTAACTTTATTGCCTATGAGTGTATTATAAATATTGATTAGTTTTAATTTTCTCTACATTTTAGTAACTTAAGAATAGAGGTCTTAGTTATAAACAAACAAACAAAAGCATTAAGATATACATATATAAGTGTGAAAAGCAATTCCCATTTCATAAGTATGAAATGTTATCTCTCCTTGGGGTCTTTTCAAAGATTATTGAAGTTTTCTTTGATAACAGATAATTACTTTAAACTCAAATTTGTGTTTACCCAGATGACTCACTTTGAAAGAGAAATGCCAGGATTTCTGACTTTTGTTAACAATAGTTTTTAAATTTAAAATTTTCTTATTTGAATTGATAAGAGCAAATCTTTTCAAACAATCCAGCTTCTTCCAAAGTCAAATGTTATAAAAAAAAAAACAAACTAGAAATTTTAGGCCAAACATATCTTCTTCCTTAACTGCTATGTTCATGATGTCAAATATATTACACTGCATAGGATCATGAATGACCAGTGTAGCACAGGGATGAAATAAGCCCATAATCTAAAACCTCTAACAAAAAGATGGGAGATAAAATATAAGTGAAGTGAAAGTCACTCAGTCGTGTCTGACTCTTTGTGACCCCATTTCTGTAGCCCACAAGGCTTCTCTGTCCATAGAGTTCTCCAGGCAAGAATACTGGAGTGGGTTGCCATTTCCTTCTCCAGGGGATCTTCCATACCCAGATATTGAACTCAGGTCTCCTGCCTTGCAGGCAGTTTCTTTACTAATTGAGCCACCAAACAATATGATAAATCAAGTGCAATTCAGTATATCACTTATGCTATTAAGCTGTACACAGAAATATAATTTCAAACTTCTCTCTCCTTCCCCCATGATAACAAATATAGGCCTAGATAGCAGCTTTGAGAAAGCTATAAATATAACAAATGGTAACCTTGAAGATTTTTCCCCATATTTAATGGTAAAATTATCTTTGTTTTTTTTTTTTTTCACATTATTACTCCACCTGCATCAGTAGATACTGTGTCAATTTTTTTTTTTTTTTTCCCAGAGAAGGTCAACTGTAGAAAAAAATGTGGTAGACTTCCAAGTAATAAACATTGAGCTTTGGAATTTCAAAACTAAAGAGAGCTAATGGGAAATGGAGAAGGCACTGTCAAAATATAGAGGTTCATTACATTTATAGGAAGTATCTGATTCTGTCTCTCTAAATGTACACAATTTGTGGAAAGCCTTATGGCTTGCCTTAACAGAAAAATAAGCACTACACCTAGGATAAGACATAACTGAATACATAAATGTCACATCTACTGAATTCCACCTCATTAAAAATATTAAAAACCTGAGAATTTAATTTCTTGCTTTTAGCCAGAAATACTGATTTTTTGTTGTTTTTCAGTCACTAAGTCATGTCTGATTCTTTGTGACTCAATGGACAGCAGCACTCCAGACTCCCTGGTCCTTCATGATCTCCCTGAGTTTGTTCAGATTTATGTCCATTGAGTCAGTGATGCTATCCAACCATCTCATCCTTTCCTGCCCCCTTCTCTTTTTGCCTTAAATCTTTCTCAGCATCAGGGTCTTTTCCAGTGAGCTGGTTCCTTGCATCAGGTGGCCAAAATATTGAAGCTTTAGCATCAGTTCTTCCAAGGAATACTCAAGATTTATTTCTTTTAGGATTGACTGGTTTGGTCTCCTTGTAGTCCAAGGGACTCTCAAGAGTCCTCCCCAGCATCACAATTCTAAAGCGTCAAATCTTTGACATCAGCCTTTTTATGGTCCAACTCACATGACTATTGAAAAGCCACAGCTTTGACTACACAGATGTTTGTTGGCAAAGTGATATCTGCTTTTTAATATGCTGTCTTGGTTTGTCATAGGTTTCTTCCCAGGGAGGAAGCATTTTGTAATTTCATGGCTGCTTTTGAAATCCAAGAAAATAGAATCTGTCACTATTTCCATTTTTTCCCCCTTTTATTTTCCATGAAGAGATGTGACTGGATGCCATGATCTTAGTTTTAATTTTTCCTTTTTTTTTTTTTTAATTGAGGCATAGTTGACTTACTACAATGTTTCAAGTACACAGCAAGGTGGTTCAGTTATGCATCTACACATATGTTATTTTTAAAATTATTTTCCATTATAGGTTATTACAAGATATTAACTAATTCCCTTTCCTATACAGCAAAACTTTGTTGCTTGTTGCATGTTTTTAATTAGAAATCTAACATTCTATTCATACTAAGCCAAATAAGTAAAATCAAAATGTCATAAATTTTTTAGTTAGGCAAAAATTCATGTTTACTTATATATATATATAAGAAAAACTGGGTTGTGCTTTGGTGGGCAGGGCCTTCCTCAATAAAGCTGTAATCAAATTATCTGTTGATAGGTGGGGGTTGCACTTCCTCCTGGGCAGTTATTTTGACTGAGGCAACCCAGTCCTTGGGTTTATGGGCTTCCAGGACTGCTGTTGCCAGTGCTCCCATCTTTGTGGTCAGCCCCTATCAATACAAGCCTCAAATCCAACAGTAACAGATAGTTTGGATTCAGTCACCTGTGGGGTCACTGCTCCTTTCCTCTGGGTCTTGGTTTGTATAAGATTTTGTTTGTGCCCTCCAAGACTAGAGTTCCTGTTACCCCCAGTCCTGTGGAAGTCTTAATAATCAAATTCCACTGTACTTCAAGGTCGGATTTCCTGAATATTGCTAGTCCCTTTGTCAGATCCCCAAGCTCGGAAGCCAGATGTGGGGTTCAGAACATTTACATTGGGAGAACTTGTTTGGTATTATTGTTCTTCAGTCTGTGGGTCAGCCACTCAGCAGGTATGGGATTTGATTTTATGGTGAATGTACACCTAACTGTGTTCTTCCCTCACCTCACTGTGGCTTCTTCTTTGTCTTTGGACATGGGGTATCTCTTTTTGGTGGGCTCCAGCATCCTCCTGCCTATGATTGTTCTACAGCTAGTTGCAATTTTGTTGCTTTTGCAGGAAGAGATGAGTGCACATCCTTCTACTGTGCCATCTTGAAACAGAAGGTGATTTTAAGTTTTTCTGAATATTGAGTTTCAAGCCAGCTTTTTCAACTCTCTTTCACCTTTATCAAGAGGCTCTTTAGTTCCTCTTCATGTTTTGCATTAGAGTGGTATCATCTGCATATCTGAGGTTGTTATTTCTCCTGGCAATCTTGATTCCAGCTTGTGATTCACCTAGGCCAGCATTTTGCATGATGTACACTGCATATAAGTTAAGTAAGCAGGGTGACAATATGCAGCCTTGATGTACTCCTTTCTCAATTTTGATCCAGTCCATTGTTCCATGTCCTGTTCTAACAGTTGCTTCTTGACCTGCATACAGGTTTCTCAAGAGATAGGTAACATGGTCCATCTCTTTAAGAATTTTCTACAATTTGTTGTGATCCACCCAGTCAAAGGCTTTAGCATAGTTAATAAGGTAGAAGTAGATTTTTTTTTTTCTGGAATTTCCTTGCTTTATGTATGATCCAATGGATGTTGGCAATTTGATCTCTGGTTCCTCTGCCTTTTCTGAATCCAACTTTTACATGTGGAAGTTCTTAGTTTCTGTACTGCTGAAGCCTAGCTTAAAGGATATTAATTTATACAGAGTAAATATTTACATAGCTAGTCTACTGGTGGATTACTATAAGTTACAATGATTAAAACACACTTTGATTACTCTCAGGTTTAAATGATTTATTTGGATCAATCTATTTTAAATATGTAAATCCTTCCAGTTCCATTATCAATAATAAAACTATCAAGTGCATATGCAAATGTCCACAGATATGTGAGACACAGTTCATAGATACATCTTTCTCAGACATATATCCCTTTTCTTAGGTAAATGTTTAGCACTTTTCCTAAGCCCACTTTGTGTACAGCTAAGTGGTGGTAAAATGTGAAGGACAGGAGGCTTGACACTTTCTATCTCTGAATACAATGGCTCTTCCCTCACAAATTAATTTTAATATCTATGGATAGTTTGTCATGAATTGAAAAGTTTTGCATGAATAAACACAATTAGATTTATATGCAAATCTTGGACTTCTTCTGGAATACTAAGAGGTATACTTTGAGATAAGGAAAATCAGAGTAAGAAGTGAAACTCAGAAACTCAAGTTACAACTTAACTGGGATTTTTTTTTTTTTTAACTTTGTCTACCTTTTGCAGAATATAAATGAATTAGCATGCATTTTTAAAACTTGATATGATAGACATTAAGTGGGAAAAATATTCTCCAGGAAAATTAGAAAAATGCATTTTGGAGGATGCTTCCAAAAGCTGGTTAAAGTTTAGGAATATTAGTTTAAATAGTGAAGATCATGTTTTCAGGGTTCTCCCTCCCTGCTTCTTTGTAAAAACTCTTGACTGCTGATGGAGAAAAAAGCTTAAGATAATCCATGCAAACTCATCACTCCCTTCATAATTTGCTAGAGTGGATATTTTCGAAAATAAATAGAATGCAGTGTATAAGTTCCCTTCTCTATCCCTGTTCTTGTAGAACTACTATTCTTGTCAGAAAATAATCTTAGACTATGATAGGGTCTATAAAGGCAGTATTTTCTGCAATACAGGACAGTCTTAAGCCTCTGCAGTATCTCTGAATATGTGTGTTGACAAAAAAATGAGAAGGAAGGTAAGGGTGCACTTCTTTGAAGCCTTTGTGCTCTAGTTTATGAGGGGCAATTCTGTGCAACTGAAATTGTTTTACTTGTTATTATTATTTTTTTTAAATTAGGCTCACACTGCTGTTTCTTTGTAAAGCCTTTATGTAGTAACAAGAGTCAAGTCCTTCACATATGCAGAAATGCTGGACTTTCTAAATAAATTCCATAACATTTTAAGGAGGGTAGGGGAAAGGAAATTTAGTACCTGATAATCTATTGAAGGCAAAGAAAAAAGAAAAAAATTATGCTCTACGTTATCTTCAGTCATAGGAAAGGGAAGATAAATTAGCCACACATAAAGATCAATAGAATGTCCATGAACAGTACTGTTAAATCTTCTAAAAATGACTAGAGAATCTGAAGTACAATTAATTGCCTATTGTAGGTATTTTCTCATAGGAGTAATAGATGCCTGATCATTTGAGGTTACATCTGCTTCATGCATACAAAGTACATGAGGCAATGATGCTGCAAAGAATCTCAACATCATCAGTCACACTCAAAGCAGATGGAAGTAGTGATGGCAAAGGGACTCAGAATTAAATATTAAACTCACAGACTATGATTTTATAAGGATAGTCACAATTATTATCTATAGGAACAGTAACTTATCATAGAATTAGAATAGAGAAACTTCTAAGTTACTTTGAAAGGTAACTCTTTCAAGTTTTCTTTTCTTTTTTTTTTTTTTGGCCACAAAGTAAAATGTTTGTTATCTCCTATATGACAATAATATTATCTCCCACTTCTAATAACTGTATTTCTCCATTCTTCTATGTTATTATCTTCTTTTCCACCAGAGGAAAATCACCCTAAAAGTTGATTATGTAAAGTTATTTTTTCACTTTTAGTTTTAGTATTTGCCATGAAGCTGAATTGTGTTTCTGAATTAGGGATTCCAGAGAATCAGTCCTTTTCCATGAAAACAGTGATAGAAATATGAATCATTGTTTCTTTCGTTTCAACCCAATAAACATTTTTACAGACCTCAACATGCAAGGCAGTTTGTTTTATGTGTTATGAAAATACAAAGATGAATTTTTCAAGATGATTATACCCTTAAGGTACTCCCATTTGAATAACAAAGACTGAATGATTCATAAAACCTATTAAAAACTGTGGGTTTTAATAGAGAAGCCTCAAGATTTAGAGATGTATCATGATTATTAATATCTTTTTCTATCTAATTTTTGATAAAAATAATTTGGGTCAAAAATGGCAGAAGAAAATGAATTAGGCGATCTTAACTAAAAATGCCTCTCTCTGTAAAATGAATATGTATAAAGGCAGGCAATGTCAATATTTTAGGGACACATCTCCTTTCAGTAGAAATCCGAGAAGAATAGTAGAGAGAAGAGAATACAGTTCTTTCATTTTGAAGAAAGGAAAATTGATAACTAGAGTATGTAATTAATATATTCATTAATCAGTAGCTAAGCCAGGACTAGAACTTGAAAATCATAGACTCTAGTCCAGTGATCCATGCATTATGGAAAAACAATTGTGACTTACCAAAAGCTAAACTTTCTACTTGAAGATATAAGACAAATATGTGAAAAGTGGAGAATATTAATTAACAGGTTATAATTGTATTGTAAAGAATATTTATAGCTATTATATGGAGACCACTGTATTTTAAAACTTTTTTTGAAGCTAAAATGGTTTGTATATTTATAGATACATTTATGTATATATTTATTTTATATTTACTCATGGTAATAGAGAAGACAGAGAAGAAAAATCATGATAATAATTGAGAAGAGAAGGTAAGGAAAATAATTATAAAATATGTTCTAATATACATAGAAGATAATGGGCAAACTCCAGGAGATGGTTAAGGACAGGGAAGCCTGGGCTGCTGGGTTTGTGAAGTCCATGGATTTGTGAAGAGTCAGATACTACTTGGTGACTGAACAACAACAAAATGTTCTTAAAAGAGTGAATTATTTTCTCCCATTCCGAAGGCTGTCTTTTCACTTTGCTTATAGTTTCCTTTGTTGTACAGAAACTTTTAATTTTAATTAGGTCCCATTTGTTATTTTTGCTTTTATTTCCAGTATTCTGGGAGGTGGGTCATAGAGGATCCTGCTGTGATTTATGTCAGAGAGTGTTTTGCCTATGTTCTTCTCTACGAGTTTTATATTTTCTGGTCTTACATTTAGATCTTTAATCTATTTTGAGTTTATTTTTGTGAATGGTGTTAGAAAGTGTTCTAGTTTCATTCTTTTACAAGTGGTTGGCCAGTTTTCCCAGCACCACTTGTTAAAGAGATTGTCTTTAATCCATTGTATATTCTTGCCTCCTTTGTCGAAGATAAGGTGTCCATAGGTGTGTGGATTTATCTCTGGGCTTTCTATTTTGCTCCACTGATCTATATTTCTGTCTTTGTGCCAGTACCATACTGTCTTGGTGACTGTGGCTTTGTAGTAGAGCCTGAAGTCAGGCAGGTTGATTCCTCCAGTTCCATTCCTCTTTCTCAAGATTGCTTTGGCTATTCGAGGTTTTTTGTGTTTCCATACAAATTGTGAAATTATTTGTTCTAGCTCTGTGAAAAAAACTGCTGGTAGCTTGATAGGGATTGCATTGAATCTGTAGATTGCTTTCAGTAGTATCCTCATTTTCACTATATTGATTCTTCTGATCCATGAACATGGTATATTTCTCCATCTATTAGTGTCCTCTTTGATTTCTTTCATCAGTGTTTTATAGTTTCCTATATATAGGTCTTTAGTTTCTTTAGGTAGATATATTCCTAAGTATTTTATTCTTTTCATTGCAATGGTGAATGGAATTGTTTTCTTAATTTCTTTTTCTACTTTCTCATTATTACTGTATAGGAATGCAAGGGATTTCTGTGTGTTAATTTTAAATCTCGAAACTTTGCTATATTCACTGATTAGCTCTAATAATTTTCTAGTGGAGTCTTTAGGGTTTTCTATGTAGAGGATCATGTCATCTGCAAACAGTGAGAGTTTTATTTCTTCTTTTCCAATTTGGATTCCTTTCATTTCTTTTTCTGCTCTGATTGCTGTGGCCAAAATTTCCAGAACTATGTTGAATAGTAGTGGTGAAAGTGGGCACCCTTGTCTTGTTCCTTACTTTAGGAAAAATGCTTTCAATTTTTCACCATTGAGGATAATGTTTGCTGTGGGTTTGTCATATATAGCTTTTATTATGTTGAGGTATGTTCCTTCTATTCCTGCTTTCTGGAGAGTTTTTATCATAAATGGATGTTGAATTTTGTCAAAGGCTTTCTCTGCATCTATTGAGATAATCATATGACTTTTATTTTTCAATTTGTTAATGTGGTGAATTACATCGATTGATTTGCAGATATTGAGGAATCCTTGCATCCTGGGATAAAGCCCACTTGGTCGTGGTGTATGATCTTTTTAATGTGTTGCTGGATTCTGATTGCTAGAATTTTGTTAAGGATTTTTTGCATCTATGTTCATCACTGATATCAGCCTGTAGTTTTCTTTTCCTGTGGCATCTTTGTCAAGTTTTGGTATTAGGTCGATGGTGCCCTCATAGAATGAGTTTGGAAGTTTACCTTCCTCTGCAATTTTCTGGAAGAGTTTGAGTAGGATAGGTGTTAGCTCTCCTCTAAATTTTTGGTAGAATTCAGCTGTGAAGCCATCTGGACCTGGGCTTTTGTTTGCTGGAAGATTTCTGATTACAGTTTCAATTTCCATGTTTGTGATGGGTCTGTTAAGATTTTCTATTTCTTCCTGATTCAGTTTTGGAAAGTTGTACTTTTCTACAAACAACTAATATAAAAAATTTACAAGCAACTTATGCAGCTCAATTCCAGAAAAATAAATGACCCAATCAAAAAATGGGCCAAAGAACTAAATAGACATTTCTCCAAAGAAGACATATGGATGGCTAACAAACATGAAAAGATGCTCGACATCACTCATTATCATAGAAAAGCTAATCAAGACCACAATGAGGTACCATACCACACCAGTCAGAATGGCTGCGATCCAAAAGTCTACAAGCAATAAATACTGGAGAGGGTCTGGAGAAAAGGGAACCCTCTTACACTGTTGATGGGAATGCAAACTAGTACAGCCACTGTGGAGAACAGTGTGGAGATTCCTTAAACAACTGGAAATAGAACTGCCTTATGACCCAGCAATCCCATTGCTGGGCATACACACCGAGGAAATCAGAATTGAAAGAGACATTAATGTTCATCACAGCACTGTTTATAATAGCCAGGATATGGAAGCAACCTAGATGTCCATCAGCAGACGAATGGATAAGAAAGCTGTGGTACATATACACAATGGAGTATTACTCAGCCATTAAAAAGAATACATTTGAATCAGTTCTAATGAGGTGGATGAAACAGATTATACAGAGTGAAGTAAGCCAGAAAGAAAAACACCAATACAGTATACTGACACATATATATGGAATTTAGAAAGATGGTTATGATAACCCTGTATGCAAGAGAGCAAAAGAGACACAGATGTAAAGAACAGTCTTTTGGACTCTGTGGGAGATGGGGGGGGGGATGATTTGGGAGAATGACATTGAAACATGTATACTATCATGTAAGAAATGAATCTCTAGTCTAGGTTCGATAAAGGTACAGGATGCTTGGGGCTGGTGCACTGGGATGACCCAGAGAGATGATATGGGGAGGGTGGTGGGAGGGGGGTTCAGGGTTGGGAACTCATGTACACCTCTGGTGGATTCATGTCAATGTATGGCAAAACCAATACAGTATTGTAAAGTAAAATAAATAAATAAATAAAATAAACAAATAAATAAAAACATTCAAAACAAAGTGAATTAGGTTAGCTGGGTTAGAAGAGAGGTGCTAAAGATGGAATTTTTAAATGGAGAAAGTATATTGATCATTACCCCTGTTTTATATGGCATTGTTTTCTGTATGGGTTTCCCAGGTGGCTCAGTGGTAAAGAATCTGCCTGCCAATGCAGGAGACACGGGAGATTCAGGTTCAGTCCTGGAGTAGGGAAGATCCCCTAGAGGAGGTAATGACAATCCACTCCAGTATTGTTGCCTGGAAAATTCTATGGATGGAGGAGTTTGGCTGGCAGCAGTCCATGAGGTCGCAAAGAGTCAGATGCAACTTAGTGACTGAGCATGGCTCAGCATTTTCTAATTCACATTCATATAGAACCATGTAATGGCTTTAAATCTTCTGCTAGAAATTAGCACATATCACCTCCCCTCACATTTCATTGACCAAAGCAAGTCAGGTACCTTACATTGTGAGATTAGAAAGATTAATTTTCCTACATGAAGGGAACTGATAGAAAGGGGCCAGTCAGAATGAGACAAACGAAGGGCCAGTAAATGTTTTGAATGAGAAATATATATATATATATATACACACACACACATACATTCCTGGCTCCAACCAGGGACAAAAAGCAAAGTTGACATTGTACAGTTAAAGTGCGTTATTTTCATTTAATCTTTTCTTTGAAGTGAAACAAAAGATGCTCAGTCATGTCTGACTCTTTGCGACTTCGTGGACTTCAGCCTGCCAGCTCCTCTGTCCACGGAATTCGCCAGCAAGAATACTAGAGTGGGTAGCCATTCCCTTCTCCAGAGGATCTTCCTAACCCAGGGATTGAACCCGTATCTCCTGCATTGTAGGTGAATTCTTTACTGTCTGAGCCACCAGGTAAGGCAAAAAAGTATCACTGGCTTGGAATATTTATTTATAGAATAATGTTTTCATATGATGTTAGTTGAAAAGTTTTGTGGACAAAAACAATGTGGTGTTTCCACTTGCAATTCTTTCTGAAAATAATAGTTAAAAGTTGAAATTAGCCAGAAGTAGAACCACTTTAGCAGGATTATGTATCAGTACAAATTTGGAATACACATCTAGTGTGACTGAGAGCTTTAACCAAAATATATTTTGATAACAATTTTATTTATAAATCAGCATTTTAAGTGCACTTATTAAACCATTGTTTCTTCAGTCTACTTTTCTAATTATATATAGAGTTATGATGAAATACAAATAGAAAATTTCTATTTTCCATGATCTTAGGAAGTTCTTCCAAGGTGTTTCATTATTTTATATTTTTACCAAATAAAAACCACTAAAAATTTTAATTTAGAAACTTGTTAACAAGCTTTTGAAAAGCTTGTTAACAAGCTTCTAAATCTTGTTTCAGTGTTTTGAAATTGTCACGCATAGGTAGCATATAATCATTTTTAACAACAAAATAACGTACAGATGGAAAACATTTCTAGCATCCCTTTTAAACTAGTCTCTGCATGGGAAAACTTGCCTTTGAACAGAGGTTACTGGCTCTGTTAATACTGAAATGTTAACTTTAGATTGAAATGGCAGGTTAACTGTCTTTAGTATTTTTTATTATAACTTCTTGGTAGCAACCTGATAATTTGTTACAGAAAAAGTCAGCAAAAATTTGAAACATTTACTCATTTCTGTAAACTGAAAAAAAAAATGTGAGACTAGAAGCTATGTGGCTCCTCCTTAAACTCAATCTATTACATTACAAATGACTGTAGATTTACTATTAAAGATACTTTTCCAAGAAAGATATTTAACCATATTAGGGGCATCTTACAGTATAAAAAATGCAATATGTTGTAATGATCTGCTATTGAAAGACTAATGAGTCCCTCATTATCAACCCTTTATAACAACACTGCCTTTCTTTAGGAATCCTGCCACATCATAAGTGACAAGTGACTTGACAGACATGTGTACCTAATGAGGGCATCAGTGTCACTCAATTCACTGCTAGTGGAGCATAATTACTTTCTTGTTTTGGTCAAATAGAAGAAGACATTACATTATTTCTTTTACTTGTTTAACCATATTTCTACACAAGGAGATTTCAAATCAAGAATCAGAAAAAACTCAAGTCACTAAGTAAAAACCTTCATAATTGTGTTCTGCTAGTGACATAGGTAATATAGAAATATATCTGGATTTATACAGTCATATGTGGGATTCCTAAACTTTTGTGTGTGTGCCATATGCCCTTTGGCCATTTGGTAAAGATTATTAAATAATTACCCATTATTTAAACAATGTTTTAATTGAAAATAACAAAATGCATGCAATTATATAGGAAACTAGTTATACTGAGATTTTGCTATAACATTTTAAGACCAAAATAGAGAATAATATACCTACTTCTTTATTAATGTATTAAATACCAAGATCTAGTAGTTTTAATAACTTCTGAAATTGGATAATGTTAAAAGCAAACACATTTTAAGATTTCCATAAGCTTTGCTATTACACGAATGTGTCTGTACTTTATATCGATTACTAAGTCACAAATATTAAGGCTACCATAGTTTAATATCTATATTGATGATGCAGGACAATATTAATTTTCAGTTAAATGTTAGTGGAAATATGCTGCTGCTGCTACTAAGTCACTTCAGTCGTGTCTGACTCTGTGCGACCCCACAGACGGCAGCCCACCAGGCTCCCCCGTCTCTGGGAGTCTCCAGGCAAGAACACTGGAGTGGGTTGCCATTTCCTTCTCCAATGCATGAAAGTGAAAAGTGAAACTGAAGTTGCTCAGTCGTGTCTGACTCTTCTAGACCCCATGGACTGCAGCCCACCAGGCTCCACCATCCATGGGATTTTTCCAGGCAAGAGTACTGGAGTGGGGTACCGATGTAGCTAACATTTTCCCACCCTGATTCATGAACTGCCTGTATCCCATTCATGGATTCTGGGTTAAACCCCCCTGACAGAAAATTGCTTAGGTGAGAATATCAAAGAAATAACATTCTGGGTTTAATGACAACTAGCCATGTTACAAAAAGTAGTTAGAAGAAAATAAGGTCTGTAAATAGGGAAAGTGTTTCATTTTTACAAAATAAGTAGGGATTGCACTGACTTCGCCCAATTTAAATAGCTTTTGCTCAAATTGTAGGTGAACAATATAGATAGACAGAACATGGAAAGGTATTTTTAGACATCAACTATTTTCTCTATCTTTTGGTTCTTCCTCCTTTTTCTCCCTTAGCAGTCCAACTTAAGATCAAGGAATAAGAATTTCTGTGTGGGTTGTCTTCAGAAAAAAAAAAAAAAAAAGTAAGAGGTTTATAGATAGCTAAGCATTTAGGGAATCAAAGGCAATTCAGAATATAACCAAAAGCTAAGAGAGAAATGGTATTTTAAGAATAAGAGACCATCCTATTCCAGACTAACAAATAATTCCCTGGTCTTGAAACAGGTGATGGGATGAAAGAAAAATATGAGTTCAGAAGGTGATTTGAGAAAGAGGCTCTGCCTGGACAGATAGTAAGGTTTCACTAAAGGAACATTTGTGCAGGTCATTGAAGGCAGACAGAGCTTTAGAAAGCCTTGAACACTCTCAAGTCCCAATATGTCCTGAAATTAAATCTAATGGTAGCAAAGAAATACCTAGGAGATTTACCCGATGAGAAAGACTTGTCCAAAGCCTACCAGTGGTAATCTGGGTGGACAAAGAAATCTATGACTGTCTCAGTAGATAGCCAAGGACCAGCTGAGTCCCACATCCCCCTGTGTCAAAGAGACATACCTGAATCCTGGCCTGTATCATTGCCACTGTTTCCCAAAGAATTATAAACTTAAAAGCACAGCATGTCAAAAGGAAGCAAAGCCAAATCTTCCAATGTAGAAACCTCTGGAAGTTTGGAGCATGTGACCTGTTTCTCCTCACTAAGAGAAATTTTGAATCTTGTCACTGTACACCTGAACGTGTGCCAAGACACGAGTCTACAGAGTTGGCTGAGTCGCTGATGCCTGCACCTACTTAGGAACATGATCTTATCAGTGTCCAGGAAGATGAATAATCAATTAATTATTCCTTCCTCTTATCTAATTGATGTGAATAGAAGAGAGGCATGAGGGATCAAGAAGAAAGTTTAAGGAGCAAAGTTGAATGACCTTTCTTATCCTTAAGCACTTAGAATATAGGTCTAGAATTCACATTTGCATCTATATCTTTTTAGAATCTATGAATTAATACACTGGCTTTACCTGTGTGTAACTTTGCAGAATGTAACAGGCTTGGAATTCTGAGTCTCCTACCCCTAGATTATCACTATTTGATTTTAAAATCTTCAATAAGTACTTGAAAGTACTAAATTTAAAAACTGCATAATAATTTTTCTTTGAAGTTTTCTATTGTGATCACAGATTTGGTGGAAATACTTGTTGGGATGGAAAGGGAGAATGCATTTAAAATCTTATTTGGTGAAATAATCAGAAAGAAAAGAATATGAAAAAAAATCAATGAAAAGCTATTTAATGAAGGCCCTACCACGTTTTACTTTTATTCTGTATACACATTTGGTTTTCTGTTTTTAGCTTTGTAAGGAATTTTCCTTGTTGAAAATATGTTGCACTGTTCTTTGGACTCCTAAACCAATGCTGAAGTCAGATGACAACACATTTGCAGTTCCTGGCACCCCAATCCCCTGCTGTCAGGATTGTAAATGATACTACTTTTCAACAAAGCAGTGATCCAGTGAGGGGGATTAGAGGCATGAATTTTAACTGACAAAATATGAGTTTGAAGTTAACATGAGGCTTTTCCAGTGACTATGTTCTGAGAATACTGTTGCTGCAGCTAGAGCTGCAGCTGCTCCTTTTATTTGTGACTGTAAGTGGAAATTACCAAATACCTCATCAGCTAGGTTTAAAGACCTAAAGGGAAAGCAAAATGTGAATGAGTTTGTTCTTGCTATATTAGCTTCCACCTTATCAGGACTTGCTTTTCCTCTCTGAAGAATAACTGAGTAATTTTTATTGGCAGAGAAATGGGAAGGGCTACCACTATGACTAATTAATAGAGAAGCTTTATATCATCTAAATAGAATCTGTTGTGACAATCCATTATTTACCACACCAACATATATATGCTGAGCTTAAGCATAAAGTCAAAGTATGGTTATAAACTCTGTCCTTCTCTCTTCTATTTTACATCTGGTAGGTGCAGATGTTTCTTCCAAGTTTTTGTTGAAACTAAATCCTTATGTATGGCACCTAGGAGCTTCCCAGGGGGCTCAGTGGTAAAGAATCCACCTGCCAATTCAGGAGACACACGTTTGACCCCTGGGTCAGGAAGATTCCCTTGGAGGAGTCAGTGGCAACTCACTCTAGGATTCTTGCTGGGAGAATCCCATGGAGAGTGAAAAGGTTGGCTTAAAACTCAACATTCAGGAAACTAAGATCATGGCATCCAGTTCCATCACTTCAAGGCAAATAAATGGGGAAACAATGAAACAGTGACAGACTTTCTTTTCTGGGTCTCCAAAATCACTGCAGATGGTGACTGCAGCCATGAAATTAAAAGACGCTTACTCCTTGGAAGAAAAGTTATAACTGACCTAGACAGCATATTAAAAAGCAGAGATATTACTTTGTCAACAAAGGTCTGTCTAGTCAAAGCTTTGGTTTTTCCAGTAGCCATGTATGGATGTGAGAATAGGACTATAAAGAAAGCTGAGCACTGAAGATTTGATGCTTTTGAACTGTGGTGTTGGAGAACATTCTTGAGAGTCGTTTGGACTGCAAGGAGTTCCAACTAGTCCATTGTAAAGGAAATCAGTCCTGAATATCCATTGGAAGGACTGATGCTGAAGCTGAAACTCCAGTCCTTTGGCCACCTAATGCAAAGAACTGACTCACTGGAAAAGACCCTGATGCTGGGGAACATTGAAGGCGGGAGGAGAAGGGGACGGCAGAGGATGAGATGGTTGGATGGCATCACCAACTCAATGGACATGAATTTGAGTAAACTCTGGAAGTTGGTGATGGACAGGGAGGCCTGGTGTGGTGCAGTCCATGGGGTCACAAAGAGTCGGACATGACTGAGCAACTGAACTGAACTGAACTGATGTAATCTCTCTTCCAAGGAGGGAATTTTTATCCTGTCAAGGCCATACTGGTCTCCTCACATGAGGAACTGTGTAAGCCAAACGGCAAGTGAGAGAAGACATGGATTCTGTATCAGTTTAAGGAATGGTGTTAGCTGGTCCTTGCCTATGGCTTGGAGATGAACAACAAAGAAGCAAGTATACATTTGAAATGGAAGGTTGTTAGGCTTCCAGCTTTATTTGGCTCCCTTTATTTTTGCTGAGTAAATTATATTTCTTTCAAAATATCAGTATATCAATATTATTTTTGTTAACACATGCATTTGTTTAAGGCTTCCCAGGAGGCACTAGTGGTAAAGAACCCACCTGCCAATGCAGGACATATAACAGATGCAGGTTTGATTCCTGGGTTGGGAAGATACCCTGGAGGAAGGCATAACAACCCCACTCCAGTATCCTTATCTAGAGAACCCCATGGACAGAGGAGGCTCATGGGCTACAGTCCATGGTGTTACATTTATTTGTTTATTAAATTGTTTGTTATGGATACTGCAAATGTTTTTGTATCTATTTGAATCCCACAGCATTGGTGCTCCATGGCAAAGGAAGCATTTATTAATTTATATAGTTCATTCATTAGGAACTAGGTGTTTAATAATTGTTTTTGCATCATCTAATGACATAATTTATATCATATCTTTAGTGACACAACTAAGCCACGAAGAACCATAGATTTCTCTGTGATTTTCCAATTGCAATGGAAAGTTTGACAATAACTAAATTGTCATTTATAGTACCTCTTATTATTACCTATTGGATGATTGCATGCGTGCTAAGTCACTTTAGTCATGTCCAACTCTGTGTGACCCTATGGACTGTACCCTGTTAGGTTCCTTTGTCCATGGGCTTCTCCAGGCAAGAATACTGGAATGGGTTGTTATGCCTTTCTCCAGAGGACCTACCCAACCTAGGGACTGAACCTGCATCTCTCTTGTCTCATGCATTGGCAGGCGAGTTCTTTACCACTAGCGTCATACCTACTACATATGTTCAGTTAAATCCTACTCATTCTTAAGCTTTTAGCTCAATCATATTTTTACATCTAAACATTATGCATCTTTGTTCATTTCCACTGCCTAGAATTTTGATAGTTAATTGCTTACATATATAAATATAAAATTGACATCTACACCTTTGTCCTGGAAAAGGAAATGGTAACCCACAATAGTATTCTTACCTGGGAAATCTCATGGGCAGAGGAGCCTGGTGGACTACAGCCCATGGGGTTGCAAAGAGTCAGACACAACTGAACAATAAACAACAACATCTCTGTCCAATTGAATGAAGAAGCTATTTCTTCTGTTTCTCCCCCTCCTTTTGGTAGAATGCATGACACATGATGTATATAATAAATATATGGAGGGTATACAGTAAAGAAGATAGTAAAGAAGTAAAGAAGCCACCTGCATGCAGAAGACCTGAGTTTGATATCTCGGTCAGGAAGATCCCCTGGAGAAGGGACTGGATACCCACTCCAGTATTCTTGCCTGGAGAATTGCATGGACAGAGCAGCTTTATGGGCTACAGTTCACAGGGTTGCAAAGAATCAGAGATGACTGAGTGACTAACCCATGTTAAATAAATTGACATTGAATTAATTGACATTTCTTTTGAGGGAAATTATAACAGTGGAGAAAAATGTAAAACACTCACATAAATATAACCCAACATAAGACTGAAAAAAAAAAAAAAAGTAAGTACATGGTGCTCTGGGATGACAAGAGTGAAGTTTAGAATTCGGTTTGGTGACTACTAGAAAAGACTTTGAATAGAAAACCTGTCTCTTGAATGTATTCCAACTTTTCCAGCTACCACATACATCCTTGCTGTATCAATCAGATTCTCTCTGGTGCAGAAACATATACATTTTTTTTCTTTTTTCCATCTTAAGACAATTATCCCAAGTACCACACCAGAAACTTATTTACTTTGGTTATGAAAGTAAGACCTGGTCCACTCTGATAGAAGGATAGATGAAAGGAATGATCTTGGATAAAAGTGAATTTTGTGGGAAGGAAGTGAGTTGAGACAGTTTCTACATCGCTATCTTTTCTTCTCTGATAGAATACAGTGATGTTTATCCTTGAAAGTGATGAGGGAGAGGTTCAGGGGAACACTAAAGATTTGTAGCATCTTCTGAGCAGAATATGAAAAAAGATCACTAAGTTATATGGAAAATTTTTCCAGATGATTTGAAGACCAGATGGATGCAAGAATAATGTGCTTTTTATAAAGATTAATCCAAATGCCTATATGATTGTTTTCTCCAGAAGTTCTATTTAATTTTTAAAAATTACACTATATTGGGTAAAATCTTCCAAACAATTTAAATAGTTAGAGAAATTTATTTTATTTCTAACTTCACTGAGATTTGGGTGGTGGTGTTTAATATGGCACTTGCAGTTTACTATAGAAATTATATCTTTAAGTTTGATATAGTTGATCCATTCAAGGCAACATTTAATAAGTTCATCTTTTTTAAAAGTATAAATGACTATACTAGATAATTATGCATTATATAATATATGCTAGTATTTAGGTAGCATATATTATGATTTTCTCATGACACATGAATAAACTGAACTGTGATAAATAAAAATCTTAATGTCAAATCATTCCTCTATTTCTAGGTTGAAACCTAACTGGCCATGGCCTATGTTCATCACTCTATTTGACTTCATTAACAGTGATCTTCTCTGGAATTTCTCCACTTGTATTTATAACATGGGTCTATATTTTCTTTTTCCCTCTTAGTATTATTTGTCTGTTTGGTTGATTTAAGCCTCTGTTTAAACCTATTCTAACCCAGTGAATTGTATTCTGGCCATATTAATTATACTTAGAGTTATTTCATGTCTTTATCTCCTATAATTTTCTTCTTGAACTTTGGTATGTTTCATCTATAAGACCACTAGGCTTTTTGTCATTATTGATTAAGTTTTTTTATTTCTTCAGGGAAATTAGTCTGTATTCCTACCTTTTATTGAGAAGACTGTATCAATTTCCAGATGTTTATATGAGAATAAAGGCTATTTTTTGACTTATCAAAAGCATTTATCCAAAGTTGTAATAATCTGCTTTAAATGATGTATTCCCTTTGAATTTGAGGTTTATTACATTTATAATTTACAATGTTATTATATATATATATATGTTTTATCTGGATGTTCTTTGTCTGCCAAAACAGGCTTGTGGGACTTTCCCTATATTTTTAAAGAAAATATATGCATCTGATATCTGATATTTCTACTGGTATTTTTTTAAGCTAGTTATTTTTACTGCTAAAATTATGATTTTTTTCTTTAATTTTTAAAGTACTTGAGTTGAAAGTTTATTTGTATCTAGTACAACTTAAAGGTATGAAAGCTTCTCAGAATACAGCTTATTCTACATTAAAAAGTTTAAATCTATAAATAACCAATAATCTATGTCTCCATTCTTTTCTAAAGGTTAGTTGTTCTTATAGAATATGTTCATTTTAATTTTGTTTTGCTAGTATCAAGTTCTATTATATTGGTGTTGCTATTGCTGCTGCTGCTAGTTTGCTTCAGTCGTATCCGACTCTGTGCAACCCCATAGACGGTAGCCCACCAGGCTCTCCCGTCCCTGGAATTCTCCAGGCAAGAGCACTGGAGTGGGTTGCCATTTCCTTCTCCAATGCATGAAAGTGAAAAGTCAAAGTGAAGTCGCTCAGTCATGTCCAACTCTTAGCGACCACATGGACTGCAGCCTACCAGGCTCCTTTGCCCATGGGATTTTCTAGGCAAGAGTACTGGAGTGGGTTGCCATTGCCTTCTTGGTATTGGTGCTAGATGAACCTAATCAATTAGATTTGTACTTAGACAAGTAAAGGTGTATGTGCACATAGAGGGAGTCAGCTAATCAATTTTAATACTATTTTATATGCATTTGAGAGTTATATTCCTATTTACAGGGTGACTATGTGTTTCAATTCATGTCATATTTCTTGTTTCCTTTCTATCTTTTGATGTAGAAGTTTTATTTATTTTTATTCCGCTAGTGGTTCTAAGAACATTTCTATTTCAACATTAAAATATAAAGATTCAACTATAAATGCGCTTACATCTACTCCTATAAAAAATAAAACATCTTTATCATACTTCAACTTTTCTGCCACCATACTAAAAGTGATTTATGGTATTATTGTTAATGTGACACATAGAGCTTGATTGAATTACACTGTATATTACAAATCAGTGTATCAAACATTATAGAGAGATTCAATAGCATTTATTATGATTTGAAAGTGAAAGTTGCTCAGTCGTGTCCAACTCTTTGCAGCCTCAAGGACTATATAGTCCATGGAATTCTCCAGGCCAGAATACTGGAGTGGATGGCCTTTCCCTTCTCCAGGGGATCTTCCCAATCCAGGGATCAAACCCAGGTCTCCCGCATTGCAGGTGTGTTCTTTACCAGCTTTACAGCAAGGGAAGCCCAAGTGAAAGCCCCTTAGTCCTGTATGACTTTTTTGTGACCCCATGGACTATACAGTCCATGGAATTCTCCAGGCCAGAATGTTGTCACTTAGAATACTATTTAAGCACTTGCCTGCTTATAATACAATAACTTATTTAATCCTCATGATAATCCAGTAAGCCAATTATTGTTAACTTCTTTCTTTAAATGTAAGTAAGGAAAAAAGTATGGTAAAGGGCCAGGATTGCACAATTGGTATGAGTCAGAACTGGAATCTGAATGGATAAGGGTATTCTTTATTAAATAGGCTGTTAATCATATTGCTACAACATATAATGATATAGTATTTAATAACAGATTCTCAAAGTCTGGCTGGTCATTTATTTCTCCTGCATATTAAATCTCTTTATCAAGAAGCATGTTTTTAGCCGGGGCTCCTAAAAAGGTATAAATTATGTTTTTATATTAAGCTACATATGCAGATAAGGGGAGATTCCTTAAGTACTTACATATTCAAGTCCAGAATCTAAATGTTGTGCCTTTGAGACTTGGCCTGCTGAAAGGCAGAATTATTGCTTTAGCACCATTATAGTGGCTTTGTATGCTAATTGGGAGATAACAAGTAGCAAGCCTGGTTTAGTTTAGTAGTCTTTAGTAGGCTAATCTAGTCTAATCTAGTTTAGTAGTCTTTAGTAGTCTAAACTAGTTAGTCACTCAATCTGTCCAACTCTGTGACCCCATAGAGCGTAGCCCACCAGGCTCCTCTGTCCATGGAATTCTCCAGGCAAGAATACAGGAAAGGCTGTCATTCCCTTCTGCAGGGGATCTTCCAGGCCCAGTGATTGAATCCAGATCTCCTACACTGCAGACAGATTCTTTACCATCTGAGCCACCAGGGAAGCCCAACCTGATAAAGATACAAGTGGGTAAATCTCTCTCCTCAGTGCCTCATTTATTTTAGCCACATTTTGGAGGGCAACAACCTGTCAGTTCAGAAAAGACTACTAAACTGAGACTTGCTACTTGTTATCTCTCAATTAGCATACAAAGACAGCTTATAATGGTTCTAAAGCAGTAAGTTACTATACAGTTGAAGACTATTAACAACTTTGGAAGTCACTAAATTTAATGTGATATGCTACCAAACACATAGTAATCTTCAAACTGAACCCAGTTTTTGTGGCTGCCTATCTCAAATTTATTCTTGTTCAGTTTCCCTTAGACTGGAATGCACCTCAAGTAGTCTGTTTTAGAGAAGTTGTATGAATGGCATACAGTCAGAGACTTGGCAAGAAATATTTTTCTTTCATCTTTACACATGAAACATATCAACAGGGTTTATCACACTGAAGTATTGGTTCTCTGACCAAGAATATAAGTAACTGAATCACTTTGCTGTACACTTGAAACTAACACAACCGTATAAATTATCTATACTTTAACAAAAATAGTTTATTCTGTTCATGACATGTTGAAATGATAATATTTTATATATGTTAAATGCAACATTGTTAAATTGGAAAAAAAAATTAATGCTATCTCAGGGGAAAAAAAAAAATATATCTGATGATCTGCCCTGAAGGTGAGCCCTTTTCTGCTTTCCAATAATATAATTCTGGTTTTTTGTTATTAATTTTTATTGGAGTAGAGATGCTTTACAATATTGTGTTAGTTTCTGCTGTATGGCAAAGTGAATCAGCTATACATTTGTACATATATCTCTTTTTTATATTTCTTTCTCGTTTAGTTCACCATATAGCATAGAGTTCCTTGTGCTATACAGTAGTTTACCAATTCAATTTTAATGTGAAAAAGATGATCTTATAAAATATCCACCCTCCATATAGGACTTACTTCAGGTGCCGTGTGTGTATCTTTCTAATATAATTTAAAATTTCCATCTTTATTTTAACTGAAGTATATAATGAAGAGTTTTAGTTTAAAATTAGCTAACTTTTGTTTCAGTGTAACCTCAGTCAGGTAAATGTTACCAAAGACACTATGCTGAGGAAAACATGATGTATAGGCCACATGTACATATCAGTCCAAGTATCACAGGAAAAAAAAAATTAAGTATTTTTAAATGAGATTTATTTAATAGAGGACATTGTTACACAGAGAGTAAAAAGCTCAGAGGGCATAAAAGGGATGCTGGAGTTACCCAGAGATAACTGTAGCAAGAGGCTATGACCTTTAGGACTGAGAAACCAGAAGGAAGAGTGGACTTGCCAGAACCTAGGGGTTTAGAGGACAGATCCTGTAGGTTCCATGCTTGGACCTATGGATAGGAATATCATGGGTTAGACATTCAGATCTTTGAGGAGGGGCATCCACAGCTGTAACTCTAGCTGCCAAGACCAAGGTGCTACTGGCACCTCTGAGGGGCCTCTTTGTGGTTGGTAGCAGAAGACCAAAAGACTAGAGGCTAGAGCTGGAGTTGGCTACTCTCTTTTGATGAAACACTGTCTGAAACTAAATGCAGGGAGGGAGTCATTTGTTTCAATTTCCCTGGCTCCCCTTGGCAGAAATTAACAGTAAACTAGCTGACAAAAATATCTAAGAAATATAGTTTTTAAAATTCTAGACCCAGTAACTGTGCAGACTGTAGAAAAGTAGTGTCAGAGCTAAAATCCAATAATGGTCAACAAGGGCATAGTCAAGTTGGAAGAAAATGAAGAAAGTTCAGAAGTCACTATAGGAAAAACTGGAGAGACATGGAGGATATTTATATAAGATATTCCCTGTTAGCTCAGATGGTAAAGAATCTGCCTGCAATGCAAAAGACCTTGGTTCAATCCCTGGGTCAAGAAGATCCCCTGGAGAAGGGCATTGCAAACCACTCCAGTATTCTTGCCTGGAGAATTCCATGGACAGAGCATAGAGTTACAAAAAGTTGGACATGACTGAGTGGCCAAAAATTTGACTTTGAACTGCAGCCACAGTGAAGGTCTATCCATTGAAGCCTCACAAGGTTACTGCCTCTCTAAACCAGACCAGTTTCCTCATTTTGTTAATAATATTAGTGCTACTTAATATTTCTTATGAACCTGCCTTGTTAGGACTGCTTACTCTCAGGAAGCAAGGTAAACCACACTTTATAAAATACAAGTGAAACTAGAATAATCTGGAAGAAATAAGCCTTACAAGAGATGTGTGTGTTTCAAGGATAACTTTATCTGTCCTAGTAATTTCTATCACTACTGTTGTCATTTTCACAGTTATAAGATATGTGTGTGTGCATGTGTGCTAAGTCACTTCCGTCATGTCCAACTCTTTGCAACCCCATGGACTTTAGCTGGCCAGCCTCCTCTGTCCATCAATTTTCCCAGGCAAGAATACTGGAGTGGGTTGTCATTTCCTTCTTCAGAAGAATTTCCTGACCCAGGGATCAAACCCGCATCTCCAGTGTCTCTTGCATTGCAGGCAGATTATTTATTGCTGAGTCATTGCAAAGTCCAGTGTATACCATTTAGACAATTCTTTCTGTTAAATAAAAAAGGAAATAAAATATTCAATCTTTTAGAAACATTAAGGATAAACTTGGAGGGAATGTAAGAACTTAAGTAAGTGGTTCAAAAACCAGGTCACAAAACTGCATTCAGTATGCTTGACTGATAGGTAAGAAATCACTCAAGACTAGAAATCTTACTTCCTAGATTGTGAGCAGTATATACTAAGGAAGGGGGGAAAGAACAGTATTACAGTGTTTTTTTTTTTTTTTTCTTTCTTTCTTTCTTTCTTTTAGTGTGTTTTTTATTTTATTTATTTGTGTGTGTGTGTGTGTGTTTTATTTTTTGGTTTGGTGTTTTTTTGTTTGTTTGTTTTTCTTCCATACTGAAAAAAAAGTTTCTGGTATAATTTCTGGTTAAAAAACAAAAACTTTATTCAATGGTTGAAGAAGATAAAATTTTCCATGGAGCAAGAAGTCATGGTCTTCTCTTCATTTAACAAAGAAGCATCTATTTCATTGAATGGTTTCTGTCCGCTCCTAAATGCAGTAGACTACACTGTGCCTTTTTGTTCACTCTCTGATCCCAGTTTATTTCATTAACTGCATATATTATAATAGATTTGTTTCCATCTCCTATACTGGAGTATAAGCTATGTGAAGACAAATGGTCCATCTCATTTGTTTAAAACAATCTTCTCTGAACTCCCAGCAGAATGTCTAACATACTAGATAGTAAATATGTTTATTTTAAAATAAACTATCTACTTGGGCTAATAGTATTTCTAAAATACAGAAGTTATTATTATCATATAGTTAGTGACTTTCCAATTCAATTATAATTTCATAAAAAACTAAAATTTGAACACAGTTCTATCAAAATTTATACAAGAAAAAAACAATTATAGAAATTTAAAATTGTACACATGAACATAACTATTAGGGACATTAGAAAAAAGAAATCAGAGAACATGGTAGGAACTAACAGGATTATAAATGAAAATTTATGGGTAATTTTACAAAATAGAAAGTTTTTTTGTAAATGTAATACAATTTCTTATTGAAGTGGAGGAAATGTACCAGAGAAAAGAAGCATCTAAAGGTTAAAATTTAGTGAATTGCTGTTGAGAACACAAGTTCAATTCAATAATTTTAAAACTCTGATAGATCATCACTATTAAAAACTCTGAGAGCTGAGTCAAACAATCAACAGTCATTTGTTTTAGTTTTCTGCTACTTGTTAGCATGGGGCCAAGCAATAGGACCAAAAATATGTAAGTTGCAGTGATAAGAAAGCTGAAATATGGGGAACACCAGCAGTTCCAATAAATCCATCTAGACATCAGTGTACTACTGCAATATACAAATGAGTCAATGAAGATCTTGTAGAAAGATTTGAAACTATGCTAATGCTTTCAGGTCCACGTGATATAATCTAAGGTTCCCAATTTCAATGAGTTAAGTACTGAAAGCTGGTGCAACTGTTGGTGATTGTATCATAACAGTCACTGATGGTGACTGTTTCATAAAATATAACTTTTTGCCAGATATTCTTTGTGCAAGCAAATACTTATTGCCTAAAGTACAATATTTTGTGTAAGAAAATGGAAGATAAGCTACTGCTATCTGTTTAAAAGTTATCTACCAATGAGTGTCGTATGAATGCTGAGGGCATTTTATTTGGACAGGCTACCAAGCAGATGGCTTATAAATTCCAAGTGGAGTTAGATGTCATCACTAACAGCTTTTTATTTATTTATTTTTAATTTTTCATTTATTTTTATTTTATTATTTTTTTTATTAAGAGCTTTTTAAAAATATTTTAACTGAAGCATATTTTTGCTTTATAGTGTTTTAATAATTTTGGCTGTATAACAAAGTGATTTAATTATACATTGCTGTTGTTTTTGTTTAGGGACTACGTTATGCCCAACCCTTTGTGACACCATGGACTGGAGCCCATCAGGTTCCTCTGCACATGGGATTTTCCATGCAGGAATACTAGAGTTGATTGCCCTTTTCTTCTCTGGAGGATCTTACCAACCCAGGGATCAAACTAGTGTCTCCTACATTGGAAGAAGGATTCTCTGCCATTGAAGCACTCGGGAAGCCCTTTGTTTATATGTGTGTGTGTATGTGTATATATATATATATATATATATATATATATATAGAGAGAGAGAGAGAGAGAGAGAGAGAGAGAAGGCAATGGCACCCCACTCCAGTACTCTTGCCTGGAAAATCCCATGGACGGAGGAGCCTGGTAGGCTGCAGTCCATGAGGTCACTAAGAGTCGGGCACGACTGAGCGAATTCACTTTCACTTTTCACTTTCATGCACTGGAGAAGGAAATGGCAACCCACTCCAGTGTTCTTGCCTGGAGAATCCCAGGGATGGAGGAGCCTAGTGGGCTACCGTCTCTGGGGTCACACAGAGTCGGATACGACTGAAGCGACTTAGCAGCAGCATATATATCAGTTCAGTTAAGTCGCTCAGTCGTGTCTGATTCTTTGTGACCCTACAGACGGCAGCACAACAGGCCTCCGTGTACATCACCAACTCCCGGAGCTTACTCATTCATGTCTGTTGAGTCGGTGATGCCATCCAACCATCTAATACTCTGTTCTCTCCTTCTCTTCCTGCCTTCAAACAACATCAGGGTGTTTTGCAATGAGTCAGCTCTTCCCATCAGGTGGCCGGAGTATTAGAGTTTCAGCTTCAGAAGCAGTCCTCCCAACGAAAATTCAAGGATGATTTCCTTTACAATGGACTGGTTAGATTTACTTGCAGTCTAAGGGACTCTCAAGAGTCCTCTCCAACACCACAATTCAAAAGCATCAATTCTTCAGTGCTCAGCTTTCTTTATAGTCCAACTCTCACATCCATATTTGACTACTGGAAAAATCATAGCCTTGACTAGACAGACCTTTTTTGACAAAGTAGTCTCTGCTTTTTAATATGCTGTCTAGGTTGGTCAAAACTTTTCTTCCAAGGAGCAAGCATCTTTTCACTTCATGGCTGCAGTCACCATCTGCAGTGATTTTGGAGCCCAAGAAAAAAGTCTGGCACTGTTTCTGTTGTATCCATATCCATTTGCCATGAGATGATAGGACCAGATGCCATGATCTTAGTTTTCTGAATGTTGAGTTTTAAGCCAACTTGATCATTCTCCTTTTTCACTTTCATCAATAGGCTCTTTAGTTCTTCTTTGCTTTGTGCCATAAGGATGGTGTCATCTGCACATCTCAGGTTATTGATATTTCTCCTGGAAAACTTGATTCCAAGTGTGCTTCATCCAGCCTGGCGTTTGGCATGAAGTATTCTGCACATAAGTTAAATAAGCAGGGAGAAAACGTACGAACTTGAAGTACAGGAGTACTTGAAGTAAAAGAGTACTGGTTCCAATTTGGAACCAGTCTGTTGTTCCATGTCCAGTTTTAACTGTTGCTTCTTGACTTGCATACAGATTTTTCAGGAGGCAGGTCAGGTGGTCTGGTATCCCCATATCTTTAAGAATTTTTCAGTTTGTTGTGATCCACACAGTCAAAGGTTTTGGCATAGTCAATAAAGCAGAAGTAGAACTTTTTCTGGAACTCTCTTTTTTTTTTTTTTTTTTTTTGACAATCTGACGGATGTTGGTAATTTGACCTCTGGTTCGTCTGCCTTTTCTAAGTCCAGCTTGAACATCTGGAAGTTCATGGTTCATGTACTGTTGAAGCCTAGCTTGGAGAATTTTGAGCATTACTTTGCTAGCATGTGAGATTAGTACAGTTTTGCAGTATTTTGAACATTCTTTGGCATTGCTTTTCTATGTGATTGGAATGAAAACTGACTTTTTCCAGTCTTATAGCCACTGCTGAGTTTTCCAAATTTGCTGGCATGTTGAGTGCAGAATTTTAACATCATCATCTTTTAGGATTTGAAATAGCTCAACTGAAATAGCTCAATTCTATCACCTCCACTAGCTTTTATCGTAGTGATGCTTCCTAATGCCCACTTGACTTCACACTCCAGGATATCTAGCTCTAGGTGAGTGATCACACCATCATGGTTATCTGGGTCATGAAGATCTTTTTTGTATAGTTCTGTGTATTCTTGACACCTCTTCTTAAAACTTCTGCTTCTGTTAGGTCTATACCATTTCTGTCCTTTTTTTGTGCTCATCTTTGCATGAAATGTTCCCTTGATATCTCTAATTTTCTTCAAGAGATATCTAGAGATCTTTCCCATTCTGTTGTTTTCCTCTATGTCTTTGCATTGATCACTGCAGAAGGCTTTCTTATATCTCCTTGCTATTCTTTGGAACTCTGCATTCAAATGGGTAAAGCTTTCCTTTTCTCCTTTGCCTTTTGTGTCTTTTCTTTACTCAGCTATTTGTAAGGCTGCCTTGGTCAATCATTTTGTCTTTTTGCTTTTCTTTTACTTGGGGATGGTCTTTTTTTTTCGGGGTGGGGTGGGGATGGTCTTGATCACTGCTTCATGTACAATGTCATGACCTCCATCCATAGTTCATCAGGCACTCTTTCTGTCAGATCTAATCCCTTGAATCTATTTGTCTTTCCACTGTATAATCATAAGGTATTGATTAGGTCATACCTGAATGATCTAATGGTTTTCTCCACTTTCTTCAATTTCAGTCTGAATTTGTCAGTAAGGAGTTCATGTTGTGAGCCACAGTCAGCTCCCAGTCTTGTTTTTGTTGACTGTATAGAGCTTCTCCATCTTTGGCTGCAAAGAATATAATCAATCTGATTTTGGTATTGACCATTTGGTGATGTCCATGTGTAGAGTCTTCTCTTGTGTTGTTGGGAGAGGGTGTTTGGTATGACCAGTTCATTCTCTTGGCACAACTCTGTTAGCCTTTGACCTGCCTCATTTTGTACTTTAAGACCAAATTTGCCTGTTACTCCAGGTATCTCTTGACTTCCTACTTTTGCGTTCCAATCACCTATAATGAAAAAGACATCTTTTTTTGGATGTTAGTTCTAGAAGGTCTTGTAGGTCTTCATAGAAATGTTCAACTTCAGCTTCTTCAGCATTATTCGTTGGGGCATAGACTTTGATTACTGTGATACTGAGTGGTTTAACTTGGAAATAAACACAGATCATTCTGTCGTTTTTGAGACTGCATCCAAGTACTGCATTTCAGACTCTTTTTGTTGACTATGATGGCTACTTCATTTCTTCTAAGGGATTCTTAGATATAATGATCATCCGATTTAAATTCACCCATTCCAGTCCATTTTAGTTCACTGATTCCTAAAATGACAACATTCACTCTTGCCATCTCCTGTTTGACCACTTCCAATTTGCATTGATTCATGGACCTAACATACCAGCTTCCTATTCAATATTGCTCTTTACAGCATTGGAGCTTGCTTCCGTCACCAATCACATACACAACTGGGTGTTGTTTTTGCTTTGGCTCTGTCTCTTCATTCTTTCTGGAGTTGTTTCCCCACTGATCTCCAGAATCTTATTGGGCACTTACTGACCTGAGCAGTTCATCTTTCAGTGTCCTATCTTTTTCCCTTTTCATACTGTTCATGGGGTTCTCAAGGCAAGAATCATGAACTTGTTTGCCATTCCCTTCTCCAGTGGACCACGTTTTGTCTGAATTTTCCACTATGAACCCGTCCATCTTGGGTTGCCCTACACAGCATGGCTCATAGTTTAATTGAGTTAGACAAGGCTGTGTTCCATGTGATCAGATTAGTTAGATTCCTGTGACTGTGATTTTCATATCTCTGCTCACTGATGAGAAGGATAAGAGGCTTATGGAAGTTCCTGATGGGCGAGACTGACTGATGGGGAAACTGGGTCTTGTTCTGATGGGCAGAGCCATGCTCAGTAAATCTTTAATCCTATACATAGATAGATAGATAGATAGATAGGTAGGTAGGTAGATATACATGCATACACATATAAATACATTTTAAAATATTCTTTAAGTTTTATCATAGGATACTGAATATAGTTCTATACTCTGCAGCAGGATCTTGTCTTATCCATTTCATGATAATAGCATACATTTGCTAACCTCAACCTCCCACTCTATCCCTCCCTCAAGGCCCTTTCTCCTTGGCAAATATAAGTGTGTTTTCTTTGTCTATGAGTCTATTTATTCTTCATAGATAGGTTCATTTGTGCCATTATTTAGGTTCCACATATGATATCATATGATATTTGTCTCTTTCTAGCTTACTTCACTTAGTATGATAATCTCCAGTTGTATCTATTTGCTACAAATGGAATTATTTTATTCATTTTTTTTGGCTAAGTAATATTGTATCAAATACATGTACCATCTTCTTTATTCATCCAACTGTCGATGGACATTTAGGTTTTTTCCATAATTCATATTTCATATTGTGAATAGTGCTGCTATCAAACTGGGAGCATGTACATTTTTAGAGTAGAGTTTTGTCTGGATATGTTTAGTAGTGGGATTAACGAATCATATAGTAATTCTTTGGACTGCAAGGAGATCCAACCAGTCCATCCTAAAGGAGATCAGTCCTGGGTGTTCATTGGAAAAACTGATATTGAAGCTGAAATTCCAATACTTTGGCCACCTGATGCGAAGAGCTGACTCATTTGAAAAGACCCTTACACTGGGAAAGATTGAGGGCAGGAGGAGAAGGGGACGACAGAGGATGAAATGGTTGGATGGCATCACCGACTCAATGGACATGGGTTTGGGTGAACTCCAGGAGTTGGCAATGGACAGGGTAGCCTGGCGTGCTGTGGTTCATGGGGTTGCAAAGAGTCGGACACGACTGAGAGACTGAACTGAACTGATAGTAATTCTATTTTTACTTTATAAGGAACTTCCATACTGTTTTTCATAGTGGCTTTAGCTTACATTTCTATCAACAGTGGAAGAAGTATTCCCATTTCTCAGCATCCTCTCCAACATTTACTTGTTTTTAAGGATTACCTTTATGACTGGTGTAAGGTGCTACCTCAGTGTAGTTTTGATTTGCATTTCTCTAAAAATTAGCAATGCTGAACATCTTTTCAAGTGCCTAATGTCCATCTTAGGTATTCTTTGGAGAAATGGCTCTTTAAGTCTTTTGCTCATTTTTTGATTGGGTTGTTTGCTTTTTTATTGTGGAGTTGTATAAGCTCTTTGTGTATTTTGCAAATTAATTCTTTTTTGATCACATCATTTGCCAATATTCTCACAATTAACCAAAATAAAAACTAAAAACTGTTTTAAGTTCAATAAAGTGGCACAACCCAAGCAAATTTTACTCTGTTTCCACGTTTATTTTCCAGACTGTGAGATTATAGTAGTTATATCACATTTCCATGATGATGTTAGCATGGGTGCTTTATAAATCTTTCATGGCAGTCTTATAGACAAATAAGCTATACATATTTATATACATAGTACTTAATTTATAATTAAGTAAATATATAACATTATTAACATCTTTTCTTAGAAAACATTTAGTTACAGATTAGTGCCAATTTGAAGGATATTTCAGGCATGCTTTCAATTGATATGTTTTTGTGCTCAGTTGCTTCAGTCATGTCCAACTCTTTTGCAATCCTGTGGACTATAGACTGCCAGACTCCCCTGTCCATGGGATTTCCTGGGCAAGAATACTGGTGAGGGTTGCCATTTCCTCCTCTGGGGCATCTTCTCAATCTAGGGATCAAACTCACATCTCCTGCATTGCAGGTGAATTCTTCTCCGACTGAGCCACCTGTCACCCTTTCAATTGATAATAATCAGCATTTATACCAATCACACTAATAAATATTTATTGAATTATTGGTTTTCCCAGAGCTGGCAGAAATATAGAATTCATTGAATTAAAAAGCTATGATTGGTCTTTATTTTATTAGGCTAGGGAAATGATTCAATTACAACCAAATAATTTAATAGATGTTAAGTTAGATCCTCAGAAAATTCTTCAATGATCATTAGACTAGATTAGGTGGTTTTCTTATATGTTTCATTGTATGCCTTATAATGCTTAAGTATTGGCGTTTTTTAAATATCTTTTCTCTTAAGGATATCTTAAGGATAAAAGATAAAAGACAAGATAACTCTTAAGGATATCTTAAAATAAGAATATTTAAGAACAAGAAGTGTTTTATTTTTGTTAAAATCTGACTCTGTCTCCCTAACCCATAAACCCTAACATAGTATGTATTTAATGCATGTTTACTGATTAATTAACTTGATATAATTCTAGACATAAAGCCTTTATATCTTATTATGCCTACTCTAATATTAATCACCTTTCTTTATTAGAATTGATGACTAGGTTTGTCATATTAAAAATACATGAATTTATGTTTGTTTTAAAGGCTTTACTTACTTGCACTGATCATACAGAGATCTTCCTGAAAACCATGTCTCAATCCAATAAAAATACAAGATATTCACATTTCAGTGATTCTTCTTGATTCCACTCTTAGTGACAGAAATACTAGGTACACATAGTCTCATAGATTATACAAATGAAAATAAAATTTATTAACTAGCAATATTTTATAGCCATTGGTTACATATTTGAGACCAAGTAAATTAGAGGCATTATTTTCTCTCAAAATTAGGGCAAACAATCTACTTTAAAGATGGCCTGATATTTTAATCTTTTTCTTGTTATGAGAACTTTTAAAATCTACTCTATTTCAGCTTTCAAATATACAGTGCACTATTATTAATGTGTTCACCATGCGGTATACTACATCCCTATGACATGTTCATGGATCAGAAGAATCAATATAATGAAAATGAGCATATTAACCAAAGCAATCTATAGATTCAATGTAATCCCTATCAAGCTACCAACGGTATTTTTCACAGAGCTAGAACAAATAATTTCACAATTTGTGTGGAAATACAAAAAACCTCTAATAGCCAAAGAAATCTTGAGAAAGAAGAATGGAACTGGAGAAATCAACCTGCCTGACTTCAGGCTCTACTACAAAGCCACAGTCATCAAGACAGTATGGTACTGGCACAAAGACAGAAACACAGATCAATGGAACAAAATAGAAAGCCCAGAGATAAATCCACACACCTATGGACACCTTATTTTTGGGTGTTAGTTCTAAAAGATCTTGTAGGTCTTCATAAAACCATTCAGCTTCAGTTTCTTCAGTGTTACTGGTTGGGGCATAGACTTGGATAACTGTGATATTGAATGGTTTGCCTTGGAGATCAACAGAGATCATTCTGCCGTTTTTGAGATTGCATCCAAGTACTGCATTTCAGACTCTTTTGTTGACCGTGATGGCTACTGCATTCCTTCTGAGGGATTCCTGCCCGCAGTAGTAGATGTAACAGTCATGTGAGTTAAATTCACCCATTCCAGTCCATTTTAGTTCGCTGATTCCTAGAATGTCAACGTTCACCCTTGCCATCTCTTGTTTGACCACTTCCAATTTGACTTGATTCATGGACCTGACATTCCAGGTTGTTATGCAATATTGCTTTTTACAGCATCAGACCTTGCTTCTATCACCAGTCACATCCACAACTGGGTATTAGTTTTTGCTTTGGCTCCATCCCTTCATTCTTTCTGGAGTTATTTCTTCACTGATCTCCAGTAGCATATTGGGCACCTAATGACCTGGGGAGTTCCTCTTTTGGTTTCCTATCATTTTGCCTTTTCCTACTGTTCATGGGGTTCTCAAGGCAAGAATACTGAAGTGGCTTGCCATTCTCTTCTCCAGTGGACCACATTCTGTCAGGCCTCTCCACCATGACCCGCCTGTCTTGGGTTGCCCTGCAGGCATGGCTTGGTTACATTGAGTTAGACAAGGCTGTGGTCCTAGTGTGATTAGATTGATTAGTTTTATGTGACTGTGGTTTCAGTGTGTCTGCTCTCTGATGCCCTCTTGCAACACTTACCATCTTACTTGGGTTTCTCTTACCTTGGCAGTGGGTATCTCTTCACGGCTGCTCAAGCAAAGCACAGCCACTGTTCCTTACCTTGGATGAGGGGTATCTCCTTACCACCACCGTTCATGACCTTCAACATGGGATAGCTCCTCTAGGCCCTCCTGTGCCTGCACAGCCACCACTCCTCCCAGATGCCGCCCCTGGCCTCGGGCTCCAGGTGGCTCCTCAAGGTCACCGCCCCTGGCCTCAGGCCCAAGGTGGCTTCTCTTGGCTGCCCCGATCTCCGACCCAGGGTGTCTCCTCCCGGCCGCCACTGACCTTGGATGTGGGGTAGCTCCTCTCGACCACTGCCCCTGCATTCGGACACGGGGTGTCTCCTCCCAGACGCTGCCCCTGACCTCAGATGCAGGGTAGTTCCTATCAGCCACCGCCCTGACCTCGGACACAGGGAAGCTCCTCTCAGCCATTCCTGCACCATCGCAGCCTGGCACTATAGGCCACTGCCCCTGACCTCAGACGTGGGGTAGCTCCTCTCGGCCGCGCTTAGTGAGCCGGCGCACAGCCACCTGTGCTTAGTGTCCTTTTCATTATAGGGGACTGGAATGCAAAAGTAGGAAGTCAAGAAACACCTGGAGTAACAGGCAAATTTTGGCCTTGGAATACGGAATGAAGCAGGGCAAAGACTAATAGAGTTTTGCCAAGAAAATGTACTGGTCATAGCAAACACCCTCTTCCAACAACACAAGAGAAGACTCTACACATGGACATCACCAGATGGTCAACACCGAAATCAGATTGATTATATTCTTTGCAGCCAAAGATGGAGAAGCTGTATACAGTCAACAAAAACAAGACCAGGAGCTGACTGTGGCTCAGATCATGAACTCCTTATTGCCAAATTCAGACTTAAATTGAAGAAAGTTAGGGAAAACCACTAGACCATTCAGGTATGACCTAAATCAAATCCCTTATGATTATACAGTGGAAGTGGGAAGTAGATTTAAGGGCCTAGATCTGATAGATAGAGTGCCTGGTGAACTATGGAATGAGATTCGTGACATTGTACAGGAGACAGGGATCAAGATTATTCCATGGAAAAGAAGTGCAAAAAAGAAAAATGGCTTTCTGGGGAGACCTTACAAATAGCTGTGAAAAGAAGAGAGGCGAAAAGCAAAGCAGAAAAGGAAAGATATAAGCATCTGAATGCAGAGTTCCAAAGAATAGTAAGAAGAGATAAGAAAGCCTTCTTCAGTGATCAATGCAAAGAAATAGAGGGAAAAAACAGAATGGGAAAGACTAGAGATCTCTTCAAGAAAATTAGAGATTCCAAGGGAACATTTCATGCAAAGATGGGCTCGATAAAGGACAGAAATGGTATGGACCTAACAGAAGCAGGCGATATTAAGAAGAAGTGGCAAGAATATACAGAACTATACAAAAACATCTTCATGATCCAGATAATCATGATGATGTGATCACTAATCTAGAGCCAGACATCTTGGAATGTGAAATCAAATGGGCCTTAGAAAGCATCACTACGAACAAAGCTAGGGGAGGTGATGGAATTCGAGTTGAGCTGTTTCAAATCCTGAAACATGATGCTGTGAAAGTGCTGCACTCAATATGCAAGCAAATTTGGAAAACTCAGCAGTGGCCACAGGACTGCAAAAGGTCAGTTTTCATTCAAATTCTAAAGAGAGACAATGTCAAAGAATGCTCACACTACCGCACAATTGCACTCATCTCACATGCTAGTAAAGTAATGCTAAAAATTCTCCAAGCCAGGCTTCAGCAATATGTGAACCATGAACTCCCTGATGTTCAAGCTGGTTTTAGAAAAGGCAGAGGAACCAGAGATCAAATTGCCAACATCCACTGGATCATGGAAAAAGCAAGAGAGTTCCAGAGAAACATCTATTTCTGCTTAATTGACTATTCCAAAGCCTTTGACTGTGTGGATCACAATGAAGTGTGGAAAATTCTGAAAGAGATGGAAATACCAGACCACCTGACTTGCCTCTTGAGAAACCTGTATGCAGGTCAGGAAGCAACAGTTAGAACTGGACATGGAACCACAGACTGGTTCCAAATAGGAAAAGGAGTATGTCAAGGCTGTATATTGTCACCCTGCTTATTTAACTTACATGCAGAGTACATCATGAGAAAGGCTGGACTGGAAGAAACACAAGCTGGAATCAAGATTGCCAGGAGAAATATCAATAACCTCAGATATGCAGATGACACCACCCTTATGGCAGAAAGTGAAGAGGAGCTAAAAAGCCTCTTGATGAAAATAAAAGAGGAGAGCAAAAAAGTTGGCTTAAAGCTCAACATTCAGAAAACGAAGATCATGGCATCTTGTCCCATCACTTCATGGGAAATAGATGGGGAAACAGTGGAAACTGTGTCAGACTAATTTTTGGGGCTCAAAAATCACTGCAGATGATGATTGCAGCCATGAAATTAAAAGACGCTGACTCCTTGGAAGAAAAGTTATGACCAACCTAGATAGTATATTCAAAAGCAGAGATATTACTTTGCCGACTAAGGGCCATCTAGTCAAGGCTATGGTTTTTCCTGTGGTCATGTATGGATGTGAGAGTTGTACTGTGAAGAAGGCTGAGTGCTGAAGAATTGATGCTTTTGAACTGTGGTGTTAGAGAAGACTCTTGAGAGTCCCTTGGACTGCAAGGAGATCCAACCAGTCCATTCTGAAGGAGATCAACCCTGGGATTTCTTTGGAAGGAATGATGCTAAAGCTGAAGCTCCAGTACTTTGGCCACCTCATGTGAAGAGTTGACTCCTTGAAAAAGACTCCGATGCTGGGAGGGATTGGGGGCAGGAAGAGAAGGGGACGACTGCGGATGAGATGGCTGGATGGCATCACTGACTCGATGGACGTGAGTCTGAGTGAACCCCGGGAGAATGTGATGGACAGGGAGGTCTGGCGTGCTGTGATTCATGGGGTCGCAATGAGTCAGACACAACTGAGCCACTGAACTGAACTGAACTGCAAATAATGACAGTTTTAATTCTTCAATTTATATCTTTGTTTTTGCATTTCTTGCCAAATTCCCTCACAAAGACTTCCAATACTATGTTGAATAAAGATGACAAGACTGGACATCCTTGTCTTTTTCCTGACCTTAGAGGAACAGCTTTCTGCTTTCCACTATTGAGTGTGATGTTAGCTGTGAGCTTGTCATACATTCTATCACACCCAACTTCTTCCAAGTTTTTGTCATGAATGGATGTTGAATTTTTTTAGTGGTTTCTGTATCTGCTGATGATTTCAAATAATTTTAAAAATTTTTAGTTTATATTGGAGTATAGCTGATTAACCACATTGTATTAATTTTGAGGGTCCATAAAAGTCATTCATTTATACATGAATCTATTCTTTTTCAAATTGTTTTTCCATTTAGGCTACTATAAACAATCACAGAGGCAACAGTTAGAACTGGACATGGAACCACAGAGTGGTTCGAAATAGGAAAAGGAGTACGTCAAGGCTGTGTATTGTCACCCTGCTTATTTAACTTATATGCAGAGTACATAATGAGAAACGCTGAACTGGAAGAAACACAAGCTGGAATCAAGATTGCCGGGAGAAATATCAATAACCTCAGATATGCAAATGACACCACCCTTATGGCACAAAGTGAAAAGGAGCTAGAAAGCCTCTTGATGAAAGTGAAACAGGAGAGTGAAAAAGTTGGCTTAAAGCTCAACATTCAGAAAACGAAGATCATGGCATCGGGTCCCATCACTTCATGGGAAAAAAATGGGGAAACAGTGGAAACAGTGTCAGATTTTATTTTGGGGGGCTCCAAAATCACTGCAGATGGTGACTGCAGCCATGAAATTAAAAGACACTGATTCCTTGGAAGAAAAGTTATGACCAACCTAGATAGTATATTCAAAAACAGAGACATTACTTTGACGACTAAGGTCCATCTAGTCAAGGCTATGTTTTATCCAGTAGTCATGTATGGATGTGAGAGTTGGACTGTGAAGAAGCCTGAGTGCTGAAGAATTGATGCGTTTGAACTGTGGTGTTAGAGAAGACTCTTGAGAGTCCCTTGGACTGCAAGGAGATCCAACCAGTCCATTCTGAAGGAGATCAACCCTGGGATTTCTTTGGAAGGAATGATGCTAAAGCTGAAGCTCCAGTACTTTGGCCACTTCATGCAAAGGGTTGACTCATTGGAAAAAACTCTGATGCTGGGAGGGATAGGGGGCAGGAGGAGAAGGTGACAACAGAGGATGAGATGGCTGGATGGCATCATGGATTCAATGGACGTGAGTCTGAGTGAACTCCGGGAGATGGTGATGGACATGGAGGCTTGACGTGCTGCGATTCATGGGGTCACAAAGAGTCGGACATGACTGAGGGACTGAACTGAACTGAAACAATTGTTCAGAATTATCCATGCTGTACAATAGGTCATTGTTGGTTACCTATTTTAAATATATCAGTGTATACATGTCCATCCCAAATTCCCAATCTATCCCTCCCCCACTGGTAACCATAAATTCTATCTCTAAGTCTGTTTTTCTTTTGTAAATAAGTTCATTTGTATCCTTTCTCTTAGATTCTGCATATAAGGGATATCATATAAGTCTGACTTCATTCAGTATGACAATTTCTAGGTCCATTCATGTCTCTGAAAGTGGCAATATTTCATTCTTTTTATGGTTAATATTTCATTATATAAATATATGTAAAACACCTTCTTTATCAGTTCCTCTGTTAATGGATATTTAGGTTGTTTGCATGTCCTAGCTATTGTAAATATTCCTTCAGTGAGCATAGAGATGCATGTATTTGTGGAGTTATGGTTTTTTCTGGGCATGAGCCCAGGAATGGGATTGCTGTGTCATGTGGTAATTCTATTTTTAGTTTTTAAAGAACCCCCATATTGTTCTTCATAGTGGCTGTTCCAATTTACATTTCTGACCAAAAATGTAAGAGGATTTCCTTTTCTCCATACCCTCTCCAGCATTTATTGCTTGTAGATTTTTTAATAATGACCATTCTGAACAGTGTGAGGTGATGATACTTAGTTGTAGCTTTGATTTGCATTACTCTAAGAAGTCTCTCTGGTGAATCAGGGGTGAAAAATCTGCCTGGATTGCAGTAGACGTGGGTCATCCCTGAATCATGAAGATCCCCTGGAGAAGGAAATGGGAGTCCTCCAGTATTTTTGCCTGGAAAATATGGAGAGGAGACTGGCGGGTGACAGTCTACAGTGTTACAAAGAATCAGACACGACTTAATAACACCAATACTTAGTGATGATGAGCATCTATTCATGTGCCTCTTGGCCACCTGTATGTCTTCTCTGGAGAAAAATCTGTTTAGGTCTTCTGCCAATTTTTTGCTTGGATTGTTTGTTTTGATATTAAGCCTCATGAGCGGTTTGTATATTATGGAGATTAATCTCTTGTCAGTTGCTCTATTTACAAATATTTTCTTCCATTTTATGGGTCACTTTTCATTTTGTTGATGGTTTCCTTTGGTGTGAAAAAGTTTTTAAGTTTAATTAAGTCTCATTCTTTTAGATTTTATGTAGGTCAGAAAAGCTCTTGTTATTTATGTTGTAGAGGGTTTGTCTATTTTTCCTCTAAGAGTTTTACAGTGTGTACCCTTACACTTAAGTCTTTAATTTATTTTGAGGGTTTTTTTTTTGTGTGTGTATGGTGTTAGGGAGTGTTCTAATTTCATGCTTTTAAATGTAGCTGTATTATTTCACATGTACCACTTATTGGGTAGACAATATTTTCTCATTGTAAATTCTTACCTCCTTTGTCATAGGTTAAATATATAATCAATATATAACCCATAGTTAAATATATAACCAAATAGGGAAAGGAGTATGTCAAGGCTGTATATTGTCACACTGCTTATTTAACTTATATGCAGACTATATCACGAGGAACGCTTGAAGGGATGAAGCACAAGTTGGAATCAAGACTGCCATGAGAAATATCAATAACCTCAAACATGCAGATAACACCACTCTTATGGCAGAAAGTGAAGAACTTAAGAGCCCCTTGATGAAAGTGAAAGAGGAGGGTGAAAAAGTTGGCTTAAAAATCAACATTCAGAAAACTAAGATCATGGCATCTGGTCCCATCACTTCATGGCAAATGAATGGGAAAACAATGGAAACAATGACAACAATGACAAACTTTATTTTTTGGGCTCCAAAAACACTGCAGATGGTAACTGCAGCCATGGAATTAAAAGATACTTGCTCTTGGAAGAAAAGTTTTGACCAACCTAGACAGCATATTAAAAAGCAGAGACATTACTTTGATAATAAAGGTCCATCTAGTCAAAGCTATGGTTTTACCAGTAGTCATGTATGGATGTGAGAGTTGGACCATATAGAAACCTGAGCACCAAAGAATTGATGCTTTTGAACTGTGATGTTGGAGAAGACTCCTGAGAGTCCCTTGGACAGCAAGGAGATCCAACCAGTCCATCCTAAAGGAAATCAATCCTGAATATTCATTGGAAGGACTGATGCTGTGGCTGAAACTCCAATATTTCGGCCACCTGATGCAAAGAACTGACTCATTGGAAAAGACCTTGATGCTGGGAAAGATTGAAAGTGGGAGGAGAGGGAGACGACAGAGGATGAGATGGTTGGATAGCATTACCAACTCAATGGACATGAGTTAACTCCTGGCATTGATGATGGACTGGAGGCCTGGTGTGCTGCAGTTCATATGGTCACAAAGAATTGGACACAACTGAGCGATGGAACTGAACTGAAATATATAACCTGTCAGATCATGAACTCCTTATTGCCAAATTCAGACTGAAATTGAAGAAAGTGGAGAAAACCACTACACCATTCAGGTATAACCTAAATCAAATCCCTTATGGCTATACAGTGGAAGTAAGCAATAGATTTAAAGGACTAGATCTGATAGACAGATTGCCTGATGAACTATGGACAGACGTTTGTGACATTGTTTAGGAGACAGTAATCAAGACCATCTTCCAAAAAAAGAAATACCAAAAAGCAAAATGGCTGTCTGTGGAGGCCTTACAAATAGCTGTGAAAATAAGAGAAGTGAAAATCAAAAGAGAAAATGAAGGATATACTCATTTGAATGCAGAGTTCCAAAGAATAGCAAGGAGTGATAAGAAAGCCTTCCTCAGGGATCAATGCAAAGAAATAGAGGAAATCGATAGAATGGGAAAGACTAGAGATCACTTCAAGAAAATGAGTGATACCAAGGGAACATTTCATGCAAAGATGAGCTCAATAAAGGACAGAAATGGTAGGGACCTAACAGAAGATATTAAGAAGATGTGACAAGAATACACGGAAGAACTGTACAAAAAAGATCGTCATGACCCAGATAATCACGATGGTGTGATCACTCACCTAGAACCAGACATCCTAGAATGTGAAGTCAAGTGGGCCTTAGAAAGCATCACTACAAAGCTGGTGGAGGTGATGGAATTCCAGTTGAGCTGTTTCAAATCCTGAAAGTTGATGCTGTGAAAGTGCTGTACTCAACATGCCAGCAAACTGGAAAACTCAGCAGTGGCCACAGGACTGGAAAAGGTCAGTTTTCATTCCAATTCCAAAGAAAGGCAATGCCAAAGAAGTGTCAAACTACTGCACAAATGCACTCATTTCACATACTAGTAAAGTAATGCTTAAATTCCTCAAGCCAGGCTTCAGCAATACGTGAACTGTGAACTTCCTGATGTTCAAGCTGGTTTTAGAAAAGGCAGAGGAACCAGAGATCAAATTGCCAACATTTGCTGGATCATGGAAAAAGCAAGAGAGTTCCAGAAAAACATCTATTTCTGCTTTATTGACTATGCCAAAGCCTTTGACTGTGTGGATCACAATAAACCGTGGAAAATTCTGAAAGAGATGGGAATACCAGACCACCTGACCTGCCTCTTGAGAAACCTGTATGCAGGTCAGGAAGCAACAGTTAGAACTGGACATGGAACAACAGACTGGTTCCAAATAGAAAATGGAGTATGTCAAGGCTGTATAGTGTCTCCCTGCTTATTTGACTTCTATGCAGAGTACATTATGAGAAATGCTGGCCTGGAGGAAACACAAGCTGGAAACAAGATTGCCGGGAGAAATATCAATAACCTCAAATATGCAGATGACACCACCCGTATGGTAGAAATTGAAGAAGAACTAAAGAGCCTCTTGAAGAAAGTGAAAGAGGAGAGTGAAAATGTTGGCTTAAAGCTCAACATTCAGAAAACTAATATCATGGCATCTAGTCCCATCACTTCATGGCAAATAGATGGGGAAAGAGTGGAAACAGTGCCTGACTTTACTTTTTTGGGCTCCAAAATCACTGCAGATGGTGACTGCAGCAATGAAATTTTAAAAAAAATAAAATAAAATAAAAATAAAACAAAACACTTGCTCCATTGAAGGAAAGTTATGACCAACCTAGACAGCATATTAAAAAGCAGAGACATTACTTTGCCAGCAAAGGTCCGTCTAGTCAAGACTACAGTTTTTACAGTGGTCATGTATGGATGTGAGAGTTGGACTGTGAAGAAAGCTGAGTGCAGAAGAATTGATGCTTTTAAACTGGGGTACTGGAGAAGACTCTTGAGGTCCCTTGGACTTCAAGGAGATCCAACCAGTCCATCCTAAAGGAGATCAGTCTTGGATGTTCACTGGAAGGACTGATGTTGAAGCTGAAACTCCAATACTTGGCCACCTGATGCGAAAAGGTGACTCTTTGGAAAAGACTCTGATGCTGGGAAAGACTGAGGGCAGGAGAAGAAGGGGAAAACAGAGGATGAGATGATTGGATGGCATCATCGACTCAATGGACATGGGTTTGGGTGGACTCCAGGTTTTGGTTGTAGACAGGGAGGCCTGGCATGCTTCAGTTCATGGGGTCACAAAAGGTCGGACATGACTGAGCGACTGAACTGAACTGATTTCTTACCTGTTTATATATATTTGCTAAGTTTTGCCCTCAATCACATGGAATGGTAAAGATGGAATGCCCGTTTTTGTTATCATAATCCTTCATGCATGCTGAGTTGCTGCAATTTTGTCTGACTCTTTGTGACTCTATGGACTGCAGCCAACCTGTTACTTTCCTCTGTCCATGGGATTCTCCAGGCAAGGTTATCAGACTGGGTTGCCATGCCCTCCTCCAGGAGATCTTCCTGGGATCAAACAGGGATCAATCCTGTTTCTCTTATGTCTCCTGCATTGGCAGGCTGGTTCTTTATGAGTAGCACCACCTGAGAAACCCATAATCTTATTTAACTCCAGCTGATTCATTGACTGCTAAAGTTTAGAAATTTATGAAATAAAAAGTTGTTTGGTAAAATGAAAATATTAATATAAAGGTTTAAAAAGATATATTTGTGTTTTTTTTTTAATATCCTAAATTGCCACAAAAATCTTAATTTACAATTGCTTTGACTAAATGTTAAATCCCCTAGTAGTTAGTTTACTGGTCAGTCACTTCAGTTGTGTCTCTTTGCGAACCCAAGAACTGCAGCCTGGCAGGCTTCTCTGTCTATGGGATCTTTCTGACCCAGGGGTCAAACTGATGTCTCCAGAATTTCAGTCAGATTATTTTACAGCTGAGCCACCAGGGAAGCCCCCTAGTAAATATTTTTAAATAAATTCAGTAAAAGCTCTTAGGGTTCTTTCTCCACCCCCTCCCCCCCATTTATCAGAAACAAACAGAAAAAGAAAAAAATATTTAAATCCATTTATTTCAATTCAGTTCAGTCCAGTCGCTCAGTCGTGTCTGACTCTTTGCGACCCCATGAATCGCAGCACGCCAGGCCTCCCTGCCCATCACCATCTCCCGGAGTTCACTCAGACTCGCGTCCATCGAGTCAGTGATGCCATCCGGCCATCTCATCCTTGGTCGTCCTCTTCTCCTCCTGCCTCCAATCCCTCCCAGCATCAAAGTCTTTTCCAATGAGTCAACTCTTCACATGAGGTGGCCAAAGTACTGGAGCTTCAGCTTTAGCATCATTCCTTCCAAAGAAATCCCAGGGTTTATCTCCTTCAGAATGGACTGGTTGGATCTCCTTGCAGTCCAAGGGACTCTCAAGAGTCTTCTCTAACACCACAGTTCAAAAGCATCAATTCTTCGGCACTCAGCCTTCTTCACAAACTCTCACATCCATACATGACCACAGGAAAAACCATAGCCTTGACTAGACGGACCTTAGTCGGCAAAGTAATGTCTCTGCTTTTGAATATGCTATCTAGGTTGGTCATAACTTTTCTTCCAAGGAGTCAGCGTCTTTTAATTTCATGGTTGCAATCACCATCTGCAGTGATTTTTGAGCCCCCAAAAATAAAGTCTGACACTGTTTTCACTGTTTCTCCATCTATTTCCCATGGAGTGATGGGACCGGATGCCATGATCTTCGTTTTTTGAATGTTAAGCTTTAAGCCAACTTTTTCACTCTCCTCTTTTATTTTCATCAAGAGGCTTTTTAGTTCCTCTTCACTTTCTGCCATAAGGGTGGTGTCATCTGCATATCTGAGGTTATTGATATTTTTCCTGGCAATCTTGATTCCAGCTTGTGTTTCTTCCAGTCTTACACAGTCTCATTTTCCAGAAGCGTGGTATATGGCTAAAGTCCACATTCTAGGACCAGTCTATTTGTGTATAAATTCTTCTTTCATTAATTTCTACCTGGGCATATGCCATTGGCACATGCCATTGGCACATGTTATTAAGTTTTCTATACTGGTTTTCTCTTAGGAAAAATAAAGATAATAGTTCCTCACTTACTGGTTCTTTTGAAAATTTATTTAATATATGTAAAATGATAAGTTCAGTGATTAACACATCAATATATGATTATCTGTTGTTCATTTGCCTTCTTAGAAACTTATTTCTATAGTAAATTGTTAGTTCCTGAAATGACACTAGGATAAATTTCCAGAATTATCAAATTTCACATTTAATTATGACATTATAATGAATCTGATCCCACTTTTTTACTTTTCATTCTTCCTTCTTCCCCACATCTAGGAATCAAAGAAAATGTGTGTATGCTACCCACCTTAGTGGGGGCAGGAGATTAAAATCATGCAGTTCCCTGGTTGTGTACAAAATCTCTAATTCTAGGAACATGCCCTGTTTTAGTCACTCAATCATTTCCGATTCTTTGTGACCCCATGGACTGTAGCCCACCAGGCTTCTCTGTCCATAGTATTCTCCAGGCAAGAATACTGAAGTGGTGTGCCATTCCCTTCTCCAGGGAATCTTCTTGACCCAAGGATCGAACCCAGGTCTCCTGCATTGCAGGTAGATACTTTACTATCTGTACCACCAGTAACATGCCCTAAGCACAACAAAAACTCAAAGACACATGATATATTCACTCCAACTTTAGCCCTCTGCTCTACCACTGCCCCAGAAAAGCTTCATTATGTATTAATAAGTATACATTTTGATACCTTCTTGCTGCATATGTATGTGCATGGTATTCTGAGTCTCAAGATTTGGTCCAAAGTTTTGGAGGGCCTCCATCCTGCCCCTGCAGGTAGCTAAAGCACATATGTGTAAACTAGAGAATATTATCTTTATTCTGTAAATTTACAGAACTACCCAGGAACTTTCAACATATATACACAATGATAAATCTGTTATAAACCAAATGTATTTATCAGCAGAACTTTTTTCCAGAATATTAATTTTTCTACATCTTTTTGGCTCAGAGTTATCTTGCTGACATTCTCTTTTGAAAAAGAAAATCTAAATTTTCTGATCAACATCTATTTTTTTTCCCTTGAGTAATTCTTATCTACCTCTTCAAGAGACCTCTTTCTCTCTTGACATAAGAAATTTATGCCTCCTTGCAAGCAGTTATAGTACTCCACAGAGTTGAGCATTAAAGAAACATGTTTTCTTGCTTTCTATGACACACTTACACTATTTTTTAATTTATGTAATTTTTTAATTGAAGGATAATTGATTTACAGAATTTTGTCACTTTCTGTCAAACCTCAACATGAATCAGCCATAGGTATACATATATCCCCTACCTTTTGAACCTCCCTTCCATCTCCCTACCCATCCCACCCCTCCATGTTGATACAGAGCCCCTATTTGAGTTTCCTGAACCATACAGAAAATTCCCGTTGGCTAACTATTTTGCATATGGTAATGTAAGTTTCCACGTTGCTATCTCCTTAGATCTCACCCTCTCCTTCTCTCTCCCCATGTCCATAAGTCTATTCTCTACATCTGTTTCTCCATTGCTGCCCTGTAAATAAATTCTTCAGTACCATTTTTCTAGATTCCATATATATGTGTTAGAAAATGATATTTATCTCTTTCTGACTTACTTCACTCTGTATAATAGGCTCTAGGTTTATCCACCTCATTAGAACTGACTCAAATATGTTCCTTTTTTATGATGGAGTAATATTCCATTGTGTATATTAGCACAAATTCTTTATCCATTCATCGGTCAGTGGACATCTAGGTTGCTTCCATGTTCTAGGTATTTTAAATAGTGATGCAGTGAACAATGGGATACATGTGTTTTTTTCAATTTTGGTTTCCTTAGGGTGTATGCCTAGGACTAGGATTGCTGGGTCATATGGTGGTTTTCTTCCTAG